>NW_027518683.1:18677500-19281785 GCF_043159265.1 Tasmannia lanceolata | reverse complement strand
AATATCTGGATCGTCCGTTCTGACTGGCCATCGGTTTGTGGATGATACGCTGTACTGAAGTTCAACCTAGTTCCCAAAGCCTTATGGAAACTCCTCCAGAACTGAGACACGAACCTTGGGTCTCTGTCAGACACAATCGACACTGGCACTCCATGTAGCCTGACAATCTCCTCCAAGTACCACTCTGCCATCTGATCCAATGTCGAACCCACTCTATAAGCCAAGAAGTGAGCCGACTTAGTCAACCTGTCGACTATAACCCAAATGGCATCATTTTTCTTCAATGTCTTTGGCAAACCGGTCACAAAATCCATAGTGATGTGCTCCCATTTCCACTCTGGAATAGGGAGGGGCTCTAACTTCCCGGCAGGTCTCTGATGCTCTATCTTGACCTGCTGGCAGATTATACAACGAGCCACAAACTCTGCAATCTCTCGCTTCATGTTATTCCACCAGAAAATTTCTCTGAGGTCCCTGTACATTTTGGTGCTTCCAGGGTGCACTGAATAAGTAGAACTATGGGCCTCATCCATAATCTCCCTCTTGAGATCCGCATCAGCAGGCACACACAACCGAGTTCCGAACCTCAAGGACCCATCCTCATGGACTCGAAAATCTAATTGGGATCCTGCCTCAACTTCTGCCCTGATCTTATGGAGTCTCTCATCAGTACTCTGAGAAATCTTTATTCTCTCTAACAAAGTGGGCTGAACTCTCAGGTTCGCAATTTGCAGACCAGGCTCGTGCTGTCTTACCTCAATACTCAACCTCCTCAAGTCCTCAATGATCTGCCTTTGATTAGTTATCAAAGATGCCATCTTACCCTGGGCCTTTCTGCTCAAAGCATCTGCTACTACATTAGCCTTCCCTGGATGATAGCTGATGGTCAGGTCATAGTCCTGTAGCAATTCAAGCCATCTCCTCTGACGCATATTTAGCTCCTTTTGCGTGAACAAGTACTTTAGGCTCTTATGGTCAGTGAAGACCTCACATGGCTCCCCATAAAGGTAGTGTCTCCAAATTTTCAATGCAAACACTACTGCTGCTAACTCTAGATCATGCGTCGGATAGTTCTGCTCATATGGCTTCAACTGCCTGGAGGCATAGGCCACTACCTTTCCGTGTTGCATCAACACACAACCTAAACCACTCTTAGAGGCATCACTATATATGGTGAATCCTCCACTCTCAGATGGTATAGTGAGGATTGGGGCCGATACTAACCTTCGTTTCAACTCTTGGAAGCTCTCCTCGCACTTATCAGACCATTCAAACTTGGTTCCCTTATGCGTTAGACGGGTCAGTGGTACGGCAATCCGTGAAAATCCCTCTACGAATTTCCTGTAATATCCCGCCAGACCTAAGAAACTGCGAATTTCGGCGACATTAGACGGCCTGCTCCAATCCACTACGGCCTCAATCTTTTGGGGGTCCACAGACACTCCATCCTTAGAAATCACATGCCCCAGAAAAGCCACTCTATCAAGCCAAAACTCACACTTCTTGAATTTCGCATATAGCTGCTCTGCTCTCAATACCTGCAACACCTGCCTTAAGTGATTTTCATGCTCTTCATGGCTCTTTGAGTAGATTAGGATGTCATCTATGAACACTACTACAAATCTGTCTAAGAATGGCTTGAACACCCTATTCATCAAATCCATAAATGCCGCGGGTGCGTTAGTCAAACCAAATGGCAACACTAAGAACTCGTAGTGTCCATATCTAGTCCTGAAAGCTGACTTGGGCACATCTTCTGGCTTGATCTTCAACTGATGGTAACCCGAGCGAAGATCGATCTTAGAGAATACTTTAGACCCCTGTAACTGATCAAATAGATCCTCGATCCTGGGCAATGGATACTTATTTCTCACAGTTACCTTGTTTAGCTCTCTATAATCGATGCACAACCGCATACTCCCATCTTTCTTCTTCACAAATAGCACTGGTGCACCCCAAGGAGAAACACTAGGTCTGATCAACCCCTTATCAAGAAGTTCTTGCAACTGCCCACTCAACTCCTTAAGCTCTACTGGAGCCATTCGATAGGGAGCCTTAGAAATGGGACCCGTGCTAGGTACAAGATCAATGGAGAATTCGATCTCTCTATCTGGAGGCAACCCCGGCAAGTCTTCAGGGAATACATCAGGGAAGTCTCGTACAATTGTGATGTCCTCTAACCTGAGGGCCTCCTGACTGACTTCTGATATAGAGGCAAGAAATCCTTCACAACCCTTCCTTTAAATTGAAAAAATCATTTTCCTTTAGAATCCTCACACTATCAGGAAATATTTGTCATAGAAAGCTGTAGAGAATTCATCCCATGCAATGATAGCGCTCCCCCTGACACGCTTCTCCATATTCCACCAAGCATCTGCACTTCCTCTAAGCATGAACGTGGCAGTTACTACTTTGTCAGGCGCTGCCATCCCCAGAAATTCAAAGATTTTCTCAGTCTCTTGCAACCATTCATCAGCCACGAGAGGATCAGTGGTCCCTCCAAATGTATTGGCCATCCTCCGAAACTCGGTCATCCTACTCTGCTGACGAGGCTCGACCTGTGGCGGGTGATGCTGAGGCTGCTGCTGCTGTTGGGTCACCACCCCAACCAAAGTCTCCATCATCCGCTCTAATCGGGGTAACCCTTGCTCTTCCTGATGAGTCCCTCCCTCTCCAGTAGGGATGATAGGGGTGGGAGGCTCCTCCTCTTGAGACTCCTCCTCCTGCGCCGGATTTGGCTGCACTGGAGCCGGTATAGGGTTTCTCTGAAGTCGGGTCGTGCTACGAGCAAGGTCAGTCATTCTCTTGGTACGAGCCATACCTATCCCAACAATAGCAAACACTAGTAAGGCTCTAGGTTATAAAATACCTACATCTAATCGGAAGGTAAGTAGTAAAAATACAATTTGCCTTTGCCTAAGGTCCTACAGGTTCTTAAACCTATTGCTCTGATACCACTTTACTGTCACGCCCCGAACCCATAATTCTAGGTAAGGCGCACGTGACAGCCGCCGCACGCCCATAGGGTCGCCCCCACAAGCATGCAAGGCTCCTTTTTCGATCAACTATTCTCAACAATCAGAGTAACTAATAAATGCGGAAATTTTAGTCTCATAATGAAATACAAATATAGATTAGGTCCATAAGTCTAAATCCAACAATAATTATTTCAAGACAATCACCTTAATAAAATATCAAAGGTTTCTAAATTGGAACAATGAAATAAAGAACAAATCTCCTAGGCTCCAATCCAAGTGCCTGATCTCAGCAAATCTACTGCCGCTCCTCTGTATCTGAAATTTGTTAAACCACATAATGAGCTAACAGCCCAGCCGGTTTTCCAAATCCAAGCCAGCTAATAGGAAAACAAAAACAAACTTGTGCGGAAAAGACGTAGCATGCCATAAAATTTAGCCAATGCAGAAATTGATAAGAATTAAAAAGATCATTTCTACATAAGCTATATAAGAAAAATACATGTTTTTACAAAACAGTTCCAACCACTCGGTTATGCAGTTTTTCACTTGGAAATCAATGACAAGAATATATATTTTCAAACACTTGATTTTGCATTTTTCCACTTGGAAATCAAATACTTAACAGTAATATATTTTCAAACATAACAGTCTTCTCTGTGGCCAATTTCCAACCTTATTGGCAAGTAGCGTAACCCAAGGCGAACACTCGTTCGCAGGACTCACAGGTCCAAAAGTGCGCAATGTCACAATATCAATAGCCAGAGGACTCCCTACTGGCCGCCCGAGATCAACCTTACGGGTAGATAAAATTTGACCGGTCTACGTGATCACGTCCAGTGTACTCACCCACTGGTAGGTTGGGCACTAGATCCCCACCAGAGATCAACCTTACTGGCGGAATCCATTCCATACCAAGACTGTATGCAATTATAGAGAGAAGCAATTTTAATGTTTGCAATACCATGCCATAAATTTGTAACGCTTCAAGCCATAGGGAACTTCCCTCATTTCAAATCTACGAAAACATATCGTAAACAAAGTGCTTTTCAAATTGTTGCTTCATGAATTCTAGTTTTCTAAATCATGTTCTTCATAAAGCTTTTTATGTATAGGGATGAGAACATGTCAAGACTAAAGGATACCATGCATAATGATATTCAACTATGTAGAATGACATACTAAAAAAAACGTTCAGTAAAAATCTTCTCCAAAAGAAGTTCCAAGTCAAAGTAGATATGCAAAAATTGAAATAGAAAGCTTTCAACTTAGCTAATGTAATTATTTGATAATACACTGACATAGGGTAGGATCACCTACCTCTTGCACGAATTTCTGACTTTGTTTTGTTTTCTCTAGGACGACGTTGACGTTGACAAAAACTCCTCTTTTTCCCCTTCACATTAGTAAGTAAACCAAGGTCATTTAACTATCCTAATGTGTAACAGTCCCTATTAAATAAGATTTCATATTTGATTGTGCCTCTAAAAAGAAAAGAAATTAGGACGGCTCTAAAAACTCATTTCTAACACATCGCACCTAAACTCCAATCCCATTTGCTCAACCAAATTTATTCGCACCTAAACTCCAATCCCATTTGCTCAACCAAATTTATTTAATTAAGACTACTCTTTTCCTCCTTTTTGTTCTTGTCAAGGAAGGGAATTTGCAAAGCTGAAACTAGAAGGTGACTGAGTAAGAATATGAACTTACAGAATTTTGGCAATTATTCGTGATGAATATCCACCCAACCGTAGTTGATCTCAAGACAAGAATATGAACTTACAGAATTTTGGCAATTATTCGTGATGAAGATCCACCCAACCGTAGTTGATCTCAAGACATATGTGATGGAATATGAGGTCTTGTAGGCCTTGATTCTTGGACACAAGGTTATGGCAACAAGATGGTGGAAAGTAGTTTATTTACCGGCAGCAATAGCAATTTGCAGAGGTTTCTAGGACTGTTTTGCAATGGCTTCTAGGACTGTTTTGCAATGGCTTCTAGGACTGTTTTGCAATGGTTCTAAAGTGGTGTAGAACTTGGTCTTGTAGGAGAGTTACAAGCATCCCAATGTAGGAGAGTTACAAGCATCTCAATGGCCTCAAACACCACCTATATTCCCTCTTTCTAAAGCCCACAACAACTACATCCAACACCTATATTTCTTCTTTCTAAAGCCCACAACAACTACATCCAACACCTATATTTCTTCTTTCTAAAGCCCACAACAACTAACCTTCATCAACACCACCCCTTTCTAAAGCCCACAACAACTAATCTTCATCAACACCACCCCTTTCTAAAGCCCACAACTACTAACCTTCATCAACACCACCCCTTTCTAAATCCCACAACAACTAACCTTCATCCAATGAGAGAAGAGAGTGGAGAGAAAAAGTTGTAGGCAAGAGAGTGGAGAGAAAAGGTTGTGGTGAGAAAGTTGTAGAGAAGAGAGTGGAGAGAAAAGGTTGTAGAGTGGAGAGAAAAGGTTGTAGCCTCGCAAGGTTCCAAACATCCCACACATTTCTTTCTTTTTCAATATTGAAATGATTGCTACCTTAAGATAAAATATTGAAAATGATTGCATATTTGATTCCTAATTTAACCAACTAACCTTCATCCAATGAGAGGAAGAGAGTGGAGAGAAAAAAAAAAGAAGAAGAAGGTTGTAGTCTCGTAAGGTTCCAAACATCCCACACATTTCTTTCTTTTTCAATATTGAAATGATTGCTATCTTAAGATAGAATATTGAAAATGATTGCATATTTGATTCCTAATTTAACTTTAGTCATTGATGATAATAGCACATGATTGTTACCTTATGATTGAATATTGAAAATGATTGCATATTTGATTCCTAATTTAACTTTAGTCCATTTGATATTATTACCCATATCAAAGAAAATTCACAACTTTTATTTGATACTAACACCCATTTCTAACAATTAATCTTGGCTTAATTTTTTTATAATGACACCCATTATAAAAAAAAATCATATGTTCACTTTGATAAGGATAATTACCCAAATACTTGGGACCGGGTATTACATATTCCATTCTTTCCCAACACAACGAACTGTTATGCCATACTAAGCGCTCATAGCATGTATAAACACACCATGATGTCCCATACCAGCACGACTAACTCACAGACTCAACCAACTGTCCCTGGTCGACACGAGTTTGTCTCCCACTGGTACAACTAAGTGCTGAACCGGGCATCCCTAGTGCACATCAACTAACCTTACCACATCAATCCAACACGACTAACCCTCATGCTAAACAAGAAGTCTCTGGTGCATATGAGTCCATCATGCGATCCTCAATAGAGCAATTAACTCAAGTGAATGCACATGAGTCCATCACCCCTTTTCCTAATTTTCTCCTTGTCTATTTCTACCTAACTCTCAACTTTCTTAAATACTAATTCTTATGACCTAAAGCCTAAGCTCTGATACCACTTTCTGTGACGCACCAAACTGAGCCCATGGGTAGGCACGTGGCAACACTACAGAGAAAGACGGATTTCACAACACCGGAAAATCCTCTTCTCAAATAGTGAAACTAAAGTTTACACTAGCCCAAGATGAACAACCAAGTAGAAGAAGAACAATGCCCAAAAGAGATGTGCTTCAATATATGATAGAAAGATCGAACAACACTACAAGATAAACAACAATAAAAAGAAGAAAGCTTCAAGAGGAAAACTTGCACACAAGAGAGCTTCAATGGAGCTTCAATGGAGGTCTAGATAGTGGAGAATCTCTACAAAATTGAAGTAATGAGAATAGGCTTGGTCAAGGAAAGTAAAGACAAAATAGCTTAGGTAAATGGTAGTGGGTATGGGAAAGTGGTGTCATTAATACTTAGAGAAGTGGTGGGTTTGGAGTTCCAAGTAAGGGTTTGAATTTGAAATAGGTAGGTAGTAGGAAAAGATGGAGCAAACATGTGTGGCTCACACATGTGCAAGCTAGGCAAAAAGACCAACATGCCCATGGACACAAAAGTACATATTTGCCCTCACTACATTTCTCAAAATAAAAATAAAATAAAGCAACCCAAAAAATACAATTTAAAAATTAACACTCCCCCTTATAGTGATTTTTTCAAAACTACTCCAAGCTTATCCCGAAGTAGCTCAAATGGTCCTTTGGAAAGTGACTTGGTAAAGATGTCGGCAATGTTCTCTTTGCTCCTCACTTCTGCTACACAATTTGTACCATCTAACACCTTTTCACGAATAAAATGATGCTCGGTCTCAATATGCTTTGTTCTTGCATGACAAACCGGATTTGTGGCAAGTTTGAGTGCACTTTGGTTGTCACCAAGAATAGTCGTCGCCTTGTGAATAGGTAAATGAACATCTTCAATCAACCGCCGCAACCAAACAAATTCTTGAGAGGCAAGAGCGGTGGCCTTATATTCCGCTTCCGTTGTTGAAAGAGACACCGAGTCTTGTTTCTTACTACACCAAGAAACACCCGCCGATCCACACAAAAACACATTACCGGAAGTAGATCTTCGATCATCCAAGTCCCCTCCATAATTGGCATCGGTAAATCCATTCAACATAAAATCAACTTCTCTCTTGTAAAGCAACCCAAAGTCAATGGTAGAATTCACATCCTTCAAAATTCTCTTTGCCGCTTCCAAGTGTGGTTTCCGTGCCGCTTGCGTATAGTGACTAATAAGTCCAACGGAAAATGAAATATCGGGTCTTGTGATAGTCAAGTAGATGAGACTACCCACAAGAGGATCCGGAAGAAGCTTGTCTTCTCCCCGCCTTATCTTTATGTTGGGATCAAGAGGAGTAGATGATCTTTTACTTTGACTCATCCCAAATCTTCCAACTAATTTCTCCGCATAGCCTTTTTGAGAAACTAGCACATCATCCTTCAAGGGCTCCACCTCCAAGCCAAGAAAGTGACTTAGCTCTCCCAAGTCCTTCATCTCAAAATGAATAGATAGCTCATCTCTTAGCTTTGCAACCTCAACATCATTGTTGCCGGTAACTATCATGTCGTCGACATAAAGAAGCACAATAATAAGCAAGCCTTTGTCTTTCTTCACAATAAACTAGAATCAGAGTTAGATGCAAAATAACCACAAAATTGCAAGTATTCGGCAATCTTACCATACCACGCCCTTGGAGCTTGCTTCAACCCATAAAGAGTTTTCTTGAGCTTGCAAACATGAGTCGGATGATCACTTGGATTGTAACCCGGCGGTTGCTCCATGTAGATGTCTTTGTCAATCTCACCATACAAAAATTCATTTTTCACATCAAGTTGAAACAATTTCCAACCATGAGAAGCGGCCAATGAAATTACAATTCGAACGGAAGTCATCTTGGCAACGGGACTAAAAGTCTCCTCATAATCCTCTCCATACTTTTGAGAGAACCATCTGCCACCAACCTTGCTTTGAATCTATCCACACTCCTATCCGCTTTCCGCTTCAATTTGTACACCCATTTACATGTAACCGGATTCACATCTTTAGGCTTAGGAACAAGATCCCAAGTCTCATTTTTCACAAGTGCCTTCCTCTCCTCATTCATAGCATCCTTCCATTCTCTTACCCATTTTGTTTCATCAAAGCAAGAAGGCTCATTATCATCAAATGGACCGGAAAGAAAACAAGAATAAGTGCTCACTATGTTTTCATCCCGATACCGTGCCGACTTGACAATCTTTCTTTTCGATCTTCTAGGATGTGATGCACTATACTCCTCTTCATTAATTTTTTCATTTTACTCATCTTCTTGAACATGACGTGCAACATCACTTCCCCTATCACCTTGCTCCTCCATCAGCAAAGAAGAAGAAGACTCAAATTTCATTGGAGCATTTGGTGTCAAAGACAAGTTCATTGTTGCTTGAGGCTCAACCTCAACAAGGATGTGCTCACCTACACCCACGCCATTAGTGGAACCACCA
Source organism: Tasmannia lanceolata (assembly GCF_043159265.1). Lineage (NCBI taxonomy): Eukaryota > Viridiplantae > Streptophyta > Magnoliopsida > Canellales > Winteraceae > Tasmannia > Tasmannia lanceolata. Next base: position 19,272,868 of record NW_027518683.1, on the reverse strand, counting down.
TCCAAACCATAATAGGAAGAGACTTCATCAAACCCAACATCTCTTGAAATAATGGACTTGTGAGTTGTAGGATCTATACACTTCCAACCTTTCTTCCTTTCATCATTCCCAATGAAAATACACTTCTTTGCCATAGCATCCAACTTGGTTCTCTTTTCATCCGGCACATGCACATAGCAAATTGAACCAAAAATCTTGAAATGCTTGACACTAGGCTTCACCCCAAACATCAACTCATAAGGAGACTTCATATTAATCGGACTAACAGGCACCCGATTAATCACATAAGTTGCACAAGACATACCTTCCGCCCATAAGGCCTTGGGTAAATTCTTTGCATACAACCAACTGTTGCAAGTTTCCACAAGATGCCTAATCTTCCTCTCCGCAACTCCGTTTTGTTGAGGCATATAGGCACAAGTGAGATCCCTTTGGATACCATTCTCACGACAAAATGTGAAAAAATCATCGGAAGTAAACTCCCCACCATTATCGGTTCTCAACTGCTTGATCTTCTTGTGAAGTACACCTTCAACGGTCTTCTTGAACTCTACAAACTTAGACAATGCATCGGATTTCTCCCTTATAAAATACACCCATGTGAATCTAGTAAAATCATCAACAAATAACAACATATAGTGAAAGCCGGAAAGTGAAGGCTACAAGGTCCCATTACATCACTATAGATAAGCTCCAATGGGGCCTTGCACCTTGAAAGAGACTTATCAAATGGAAGACGATGTGCCTTACCATATTGACAACCCTCACACACATTTCCACTACCAAAGGAATTTAAATTTGGTAGCCCATTCAATAGATTCTTAATTACCATGACCTTCAATTTATCAATGCTAATATGACCCAATCTAGCATGCCAAATTGAAGCGCCATCATTTGTACTCATTTTATCAACATATAAGGTTGAAGCCGATAAAACAAACAAATATTTAACTCTCTTACCGATGTAGACAACATCCGCCTTCAAGCTTGAAATATTCCGAAGAAATTTTACCTCCTTAGGCCCGAACAAAACATAATTTCCCGCATCAACCGTATTTGCGACTAAGAAAAGATTCTTCTTCATATGGGGAACATGAAACACACTCTTAAATGTAATAGGATCCTTATTTGCACCACCAATGGTAATGACCCCTTCTTTCTCTACCGGATGTATGGTGTTGTCCGCCGTGATGATAGCGTCATTGCCTTCATATTTTTGGGACTTTGAGAACTTAGATTCATCTCCGGTAAGATGATACCCACAACCGGAATCAACAATCCAATCATCCTCAAAATTGATGGATGTCAAAGCACCCACAGTAGTAGTTTCCGCCACGAAACATCTACCCGATATTTTATTTTTTCGGTCATCAACATTTTCGGCTACATTACCATCCTTCAATTTCACATGGCAATTCTTTTGTATATGTCCAAGTTTACCACATCGGTAACACTTGATACCCTTTCGATTTTCATTACTCATAACAGATGATCCACCTTCCTCTCCACCTTTACTTGGAATATTTCTCTTCTCTTTATATTTGTTGGAAGGCTTCTTGTTGCTTGAAAATAATGCTTCTCCTTCACTCTCGGATATTGAACAGTCCGCCATTTGTCTAGCTAAAGACTCTTGTGAAGCAAGAAGATTCTCAAACTCCACCAAAGAAGGTTGCCCATCCCACCCTTGAATCGACGTAACGTAAGGAATATACTCTCTTTTCAACCCACGAATAATATGCCGTTTCATTCGTGCCACCGAAATAGGTTCTTCCGGATCCAATAGAGAAATCTCCGAACAAAGATTCTTAATCTTCAAAAAGAATTGAGAAATAGAGAGACTACCTTGTGTAGTATTTGCCAACTCATTCTCCAACATTTGTAGACGAGCCATATTTTTCTTGTTTAGCAATCCATCAAGGGTAATCCAAATCTCACTCGCCGATTTACTCCCCAATGATGTGCTCAACAAGTCATGCGAAATAGACCGCTTCAAAATAAATTCGGCCTTAGCATTCTTCATCCTCCATGCCTTCAATACATCGGCATTTTCTTATGTATTTTCCGGAGCTACAACGGCATTGCCACAAACAACCTCCCATAAATCTTCTCCCACGAGATAAGACTCCATACATGTTCTCCATATCTTGTAATTTGATTGATTTTGCAACTCAATGCCGAGTCCACTAACACTTCCACTCATATCCATCTTCAAAGCACCGATTGAACTTCTTCACCAAGGAAATCTAGACAAGCACTTACTACCACCCTTGTGGCTTTGATACCATATAGAGAAAGACAAATTTCACAACACCGGAAAATCCTCTTCCCAAATAGTGAAACCAAAGTTTACACTAGCCCAAGATAAACAACCAAGTAGAAGAAGAACAATGTCCAAAATGTGCTTCAATATATGATAGAAAGAACAACACTACCAGATAAACAACAATAAAAAGAAGAAAGCTTCAAGAGGAAAGCTTGCACACAAGAGAGCTTCAATGGAGCGTCAATGGAAGTCTAGATAGTGGAGAATCTCTACAAAAGTGAAGTAATGAGAATAGGCTTGGTCAAGTAAAGTAAAGAGAAAATAGCTTAGGTAAGTGGAAGTGGGTATGGGAAAGTGGTGTCATTAATGCATAGAGAAGTGGTGGGTTTGGAGTTCCAAGTAAGGGTTTGAATTTGAAATAAGTAGGTAGTAGGAAAAGATGGAGCAAACATGTGTGGCTCACACATGTGCAAGCTAGGCAAAAAAACCAACATGCCCATAGACACAAAAGTACATATTCGCCCTCACTACATTTCTCAAAATAAAAATAAAATAAAGCAACTCAAAAAATACACTTTAAAAATTAACAAACGCTGCACGCATATAGACAACCCATAGATATGCAAGGCTACAATATCGGGCAAGTATCAAAGACAACCAATCATTATTCGCAATAGAATAATTAAATATCCATGTGTAACATTATATCTCAATATCCAATGAGGACCCCTTGAGAAAAATGTTCAAGCTATCCCACTAATCAGTTTAGGGACTCACATACTCATAAAAAACTTAAGCTCACAAACACATTAACCGGCTTATGAACAAACATAAACAATCCACTGAAAGTCATAACTCTCCTACCACTTCTTCGATTTTGAGTGCCTATTCTGGTTGGAAAGATCTACAACTTCGTTATTTACCACTTTTCCAGATTTTGCCATCTCGAAGTCAAAATTCATGCCCAAAATGGGTTGTATCTTTACAGCGGGAGTTCACCTACATAGTTCTCCATTTTTATTTATTCTATGCCATAAACATTCAATTGTAAAGAAACATAAATCAAATATTCTGAAATTATCATGCATAAAACCAGTAAATCATTAACTTCATATGTGTGCATAAAAGACCCGAAATTACGGTCGAACATGGCATGTCAAATACATGGATAACGTAAATGTTAAAGATTTTTCAAAATCAAGTGTTTTTGGTCAAAACAATTTTTGGAAAATATTTTCTTTAAGTGTGTTTTGGAAAAAGAAAAACTTTTCTTTGGAAATAGTTGCTTTTTGCAAGAGAAAGAGAATAGTGTAATGTAGTTGAAAAGATAGTCCCAAATCGGATGAGAGAAAAGAAAGAGAAGGGCTTATAAAGCACTACACTTTTCTATTACTTGTTTGATTGCACATTGGGTTGAACCCATGGTTGGACCCGCGGGACGGTGCAACGCACCGTTCGCGCACGCGCACGTGTACACGCATGCGCGGCGTGGGCAATGGGCTATAGGGCGCATAGTGGCGCTTTATTGGCGCTTTTTTAGGCGCACGCCGCATCGTAGCGATTGGAGCCTTTAATTTTTCCAGATCTGATCTGGACCGTTGGATCTAGACGATTGTGGATCGGTCTAGTGGGTGGGCCGAATAGTTCAAAGGCCCATCAAGCTCAGTGTCGAATAGTTCGATTGGGTTGGGCTTTGATTCGAGCACAACGGTCGGCCCAGCGGGCCCAGTGCTCCAACGGTCAGTGGGTGCGATCCATTGGGTTGTGTCCCTTCCCAACGGTCAAGGATCTAAGGGGTGCGATCTGTACCATAGATGGATCATCTAACGGTTAGATGGGAGGACGGGAATTTAAATATCCCAACAGACTCTCTAGGATTGATCTGGTTCGTTGAATCGCGTATGGGCGCGATCTAACGGCCAGAATTCAAACCGATCTGGAAAGACTCTATACAGGGGTGCTTTTCACACTGAAAAGACACCAGAGGCTCTATAAAAGTTGCAGAACCCAACCATTTCAAAGTACAATCGAATTTACCCATTTCTGGATAAATTCTTAAGACTTCTAGTGCATTATACTCTCTTTCTTGCTCCCACCAAAATTCGTTTTACTAAACTATTTTCTTATTGTTTATCTAATTACTGTTATACTGCAGTAACAGAAATTAGACTGATTCTCTCAGGCTTGTAAGATTCTAAGGGCATTTCGGATTTGACTCCGCTTGTGCATAGCGTCGTCAAATTAGTAGGACATTCCTACTGGCTTCATTGTATCTTGGAGGCAGTTCGCGGATCCCCTTTGCACACTTCTAGTGGGGGCGAAATCTGTCTTAAGGAAAGCGATTTCGCGCCTTGAAGCAAACTGGTTACTGCTTTTTCTTTCCAACAGATACAGAATTATTTCTCTAACAGTAAATCACCAAAACCATTTCATGAAATTCTTGGAAAAACTATGATTGCAGTAGTACAACTCTACTCTGTTTATTTTAGGGTGCAAAACCACTTGGTTTAACATATCCACCTATAATCTTTCCTTGTTGTCTTCGATGTTCCGAACGATCGGCCAAAGAGGGCTCCTTTCCAATCTCTTTGGGACTCTGACTCAGGCACCTGGCATCAAATCAAGACTCAAATAACTATCAACACTTTCGAAATGGTATACGCGGCATCCAAGAGATATGAGACACTCTTTGATGCCTAACTGGGAAGAGAGCAACATACCATCCTAGGGTTCCCATTAGTGTTATGAAAATAAAGGCTTTAGAGTCCACTAATATCTTTGGAACCATTTTAAAAAGTACACTTTTCAAGCTTTCCAGAGAGTACAAGAACTCCAAAATCGGGTTAGCATTGATCAAGTTATTAATTTTCTTAGTTTTCGAGACCCAAACCAACTAGTAAATGGCGAGAAAATGGTTCTCCCTTGCTGATTTCCGGTTCGGTTGGCTGGCCTATGGTTCGGCCGACTGAACCAAACCTAAAAAAAATTTGAACAGACGGGCTTCAGTCGGCCGAACACCCTCCTTCGGCCGCCCGAAGATTAATTTCCAGGTTTTCCCGATTTCGCAAAATCCACCCTTTTTTCTCCATCTTCAACGTGTGATATCTTCCTCATCTCTCGTCAGAATCAAACAAGGTTGGTCCCGTTGGAAAGATTACAAGGAGTCCATCAAGATTGCCAAAATTACGACGAACGACAAAGCCAAAAAGGAAAAACAGAAACTTTCGTCCCAAAATAGTAAGTGTTCTTAAGTTTAATGGGGAAATTTTCCGGCGACGGTTCTCCCTCGAATGGGTTTATTCGGCGTCGACACAATCTCTGGTGCCTTCTCTATTTTCTTCTCTTTTTCTTCCTCTCTTCTTCCACCCTATTTCTTTTTCTTTTCTTCTCTCTTTCTCCCTTTTGCCCAAAATGCTAAGGCCAATAAAACTCTCCAAAACCGTTTTGGAATTTCCCAAATTCCCTTTCATTTAATATATTATCAAATTAGGAAATCTCTATCCCTATTGGCTATTGGTTAGAAATTCAAGGGAAGTTATCTAAATTAAACCAACGAATGTTAGAAGTTATTTACAAGATCCAAAATCTCAATATACTTCTGGTCGCCACTCTGATAATTACACCACTTACCATTTTTTTTAAAAAAAACTTAGGCTTAACTTTTGATAAATACACCATCAAATTTTATTTTGGGACCAGGTATTACAGGAACAAACTCCATAGATATTGTGTGAACTAGAGCTGGAGCTACATTATGTTATTTTATGATATAGTGTGACGATCTCTAGATAGAGTTATTTCTTCAGCAATTACCCATTAAAAACATCACGAATTCCTAATCCTCTACACAACTTTAGTTCTGCCATCATTATTGGTTAAAAAGTTACTTATTTGAAGAATTAAGAAGGAATTATCTATTTTAAGAATCAAGAATGAATAAAGGAGAAGCTTTAACTAATCAGAGTTTGCATCGGAAGCATGATAGGTTTGGTTCATTTTTTAGTACGAGGATGATATCACTCAAGGGTCAGTAACGTGCACCACTTCATGTGTTAATGTGCAGATTAATAATTGTTCCGAGAGAATCCAGTCAGGGGTGTGAATTTTGAGGACGAAATTCTTTTAAGGGGGAGAATGAAATACTCCGTCTATAAATCTCATTTAAACCAAGGGTATTTTTGTCAAAGTTGAAAATCTAGATTAGAGCCATGGTTTTAAATCCGAAATTTCGGATTTCGGTGAGGACTGAAACAGAAAGGTACCGAAACCGAAATTCCCGAAATTTCTGAAATTTCGAATCGTTCTAAATTTGTAATAAAATAATAATTTTTATTCCGTCAAAGAAGTTTGAACGAAACCGAAATTCCCGAAATTTCTGAAATTTCGAATCGTTCTAAATTTGTAATAAAATAATAATTTTTATTCCGTCAAAGAAGTTTGAACGAAACTGAAATTTCAATCAAAATTTCAGTAATTTCAATCGAAATTTCATCCCAAAAAACAGGGGTTTCGCACGCTAGTACTAAATTCCGCCTGAAATTTCAGTTTTGTATAAGTCTGAAATTTTAGCCGAAACCGAAATTTAAAACCATGATTAGGGCTTACTGATCCCTTGTATAAGTACTAGTTTTAGGCCGATTCCTCCGTAGGAAAAAAAAATCCTAAATGCCGAGGTTCCCTATTTCGTCAAGAGAAAACATGAGAGAGAGAGACTGTGGGGGTGATGCAAGAGGAATGATAGAATGAAGGGCACCCTTGCAAAAATCAGCAACAAGGGCGCTCCTATTAGTCGGTTTCAGCAAAACACATTTATGGCAAAGTCGTTTCCATATTTTCTAGCGCCATCACTAATGGACTACGCTGAAAATGCCCTTGTAGCTGGTTTTTGCAAGGGCACCTTTCATTCTATCATTGCTCTTATATTCGTCTACAACTTATGTATTAATTGCAATGCGTTTGGAGATTTTGTCCTCCTAGCAAAAGTGACAGTTCATATCTAACGGCTATTCCAACAAAGGGTGGACAACACGGTCATACCAGGGACTAGCCCTAGTCAAGGGTTAACAAAATTCCTATTCTTTCAGCCTTGTTTTTATGTTCATGGGTGATAAATTCACACCCCCCTTTCTCCCCTGAACCACCCACTTTGATGTATAAGACCAAGGTTTAAAATTTCGGTTTCAGTACCGGTTTCGGACCCTGGAATTTCAAAATTTCGGTCGAAATCTGGCACATAACCCGAAACCAATATTTTATTTCATATTAAATTTCGGTCGAAATTTCGGTAAAATATTAAATTAATATAAAAAAACAGTTTTTTTTTGTCAAATTTGGGAAAAACCGAAATCTGAATTTCGGCCGAAATAAATGACCATTTCAGTTTTGGTCGATTTCGGAGTCGGTCTCCACCGAAATCTGAAATTTTGGATTTCGGTCGAAATTTAAAACCATGTATAAGACTAGCCATAAATTCACTACAGGTGGGTGGCCCAGGGAAGAAAAAGGGGGAGAATATACCATTTCCCTAAACTACCTATAGACTTATAGAGCAATTTCCTATACCAAAAAGGTTCTGACCTACTTTCAACATGTTCCATCTTATTTGACCAACCAGGAAGTAAGGAAGACTGCATCTTCTCTTTACATAATGCATACACTAAAACATACATGGAGAATAAGAAAATCGAAATCCTAACTACAGTAATCACATGAACAGTACAAATAGGGTAATCTTTTGCACCACTCTTTCCAAGAACTGAATAAACATAGTGCATACACCTCGATTCTTGCGTAGAGACCCCTTCTGCTATCTTTTCTTCTCTTTTTCTTCTCTTTTTCTTCTCTTTCCCTAGCACAATCACAAGTTAATATGATGGGATTCGACGATAAAGACTCACAATCATTACAACCCTCTTTACGCAACAAAAAAGGCTTATTCAAAACCCACCATGCAAATAATTTAAGAATTTCTTTATATCCCGAGGGCCCATTAACGAACAATAAATTATTTAGAATAATCACATACACCGAATTAAAGGTCTATGCGAGCTTTTAATGCCCTCTCAATCACCAACTATTAACTTTCCGCACACAAAAAGTTGTGTGTGATACAGCAACTCCTCTAACTGGTCGATATCTTCATTAGAAAAAGAAGAGGGTGATGATATCCAGATTCCAAACTCCCTAGAGAATATTGTGCCATTATTAAAACAAGGAAGAACTTTGATAGAAGGCTAGCTAGTTGCCATGAAATGTTTGTTTAGGCCCTGCTCATTTAAGATTTATGGCAACCGATTGTGAGTGCTAAACGGATTAATATACTCAAATTTAAATGAAATTTTGAGGCCTAAAATAGGTTTGGCATTCATAATCGGTTGTAACAATCTAAAACGAACGTGGACTTAGTTTGACCCTACAATTGATGAGTGGCTAATCTCACAGTTATGAATTTTAATAATCGCTTATGAAGATAGATTGGTGGTAAGCAATTAGACCAGCATTGAAAATTATGATAAAAGTCAAAAGGCCTTTTTTAATTTCCAATTTGCAACACAATATATCTACAACATATATGTTAAGGATATATGGTTTGTGAGCTAGAGCTCTCAAACCATATATCCCATAGTTGGTTGAGTCATCCAACCCATTAATTTTATAGGTTATAGTTATGGTTATGGTTTATGGTCAGGGTTATGATCTGTGGAGGTTTAAAATGGATGCCTAGAAATTACGCTCCTATACACCGAATGGTTAGGATTATAGTATGGAGATGGTTTCTTAAGAACACCTATCTATGTGAGGTGCTATAGAATGAATGGGTTGGATGGGTCAAACTAGGGGTGGACATGGTTCCTGCTCAAACAGAGGAACCAAACCAAACCGGCACATTTGGTTCGGTTCGGTTTCATATCCACATGGTTCGGTTCCAAGTTTGAAATCCTAGAACCGGTGGGAATTCGGTTCGGTTCTATGTTTGGGATCTCAAAACCGAGAACCGAACCGGGAACCGACCCTCAACTTAAAACCCAATGCCTCAACTGATAAAATCACCCCACCCCCTTCTAATTCACCCCTCTTTAACGTTTTGCTTTGCCTTTAAATTTTGATTCACCCCCCTGTTAGTCTCTGATGGGATTTTCTCTTGTAAGTATGTCTCTAATGCCACTCACTCTTAAGTTTCACTGGATATACATTAGATTGCACTTGTCTTAAGCATGATCTGCTCTGAAGAATTGCATAATCCATCTTCAGAAAGTTTGAAAGAATACACATTGGATTGCATGACGCAGAAGTCAGAACCTGGATATACATTACATTGTATGACTCTGAAACTGCATTAGTGGATATTCATTTTGCCGGGGTAAACCTAGAACCGAACCGATCAAGATCAGTTCTTGTTCGGTTCCAACGATATACGGTTCGGTTCTGGTTCCAATTTCTAGAAACCGATTACATATGGTTCAGTTCCGGGTTTACCCAAAAACCGAACCGAACCATGTCCACCCCTAGGTCAAACAACCATGGGAGATGGGGTATTCTAAGCTCACTCTAGCGCAGGCTGAGCTCTATCTCACGAACCGCATGCCCCATATATTAATACTTATTTAAAACAAGATAAAACAAAACACATTGAAGGATGCTCGAGTGCATCAATTTTCTAGATAAGGAAGCTACCTCAGTTTTTAATTTTTTTTATTTCTAGAGATTAACAAAAAAAAGAGAAATTGTCGAATATTTTTTCTTGAATTTAGGCTTCATTCGGGAAATTCACATTTAATTCAAAAAAAAGGAAATGATAAATGCGCCCCTTTTCATTACTTGGGACACCCAGATACACTGTATCTATGACTGCAAAGGTGCTGATGAACTTCACTTGAAGGAATGAAGTGACCTGATTGCCACATACAATACAGCTGGTGTCCCAAAAGTGATGAAAAGGGGCGCATTTACAATTTCCCAAAAAAAAAAAAAAAATGAGACAATTTTTTTAATTTATTTTGGATTTTTAAAGGCCTCTATGGCTGACATCAAACTTGGTCCTTATTTTCATATAAGATTTACTTAGATTTTTTCTTATTTAAAAAAAGCATATTGCCAGGGTAACTGTATCTTGGGGAAATGATATAATAGCCCTCTTTTCTTCCCCGGGTCATCCCCTTGTAGTTTAAAAAGAGTAATACACACTAGAGGAGCGTGGCTTAGGGGAAGAAAAGGTGAGGAATATATATCAGTTCCCTTCTAAAGCTACTATAATAATTCTTTAAGAATAATTATGTGGCTGTTGATATTCCCACAATCATGTTTTGACCACACACAAACTCACCTTGACTCATCATTTAACCAGCTGTCAAAAGCTATTACAATTCCCAAAAAACTCCAAGCCAATTAAAAAGGAGAAGAAAAGGTTGTCTCGTTATCAGAACATGGTAGTGCAAATATCAGTAGCCTTATATTAAACAACAAAACCACCGTAACCATTTGCATACAACATATATGTAAATAAATTTTAGAAGTATCCAAAAGTGGCCACTGAATCTACCCATAAAAACCCAGATTTTTTCAAGAATTTTAAATTATTCAGAGAGTTTGAATGTTCTTGATCATATTTAGGAGTGTCATTGTTCCAAGGACTAGTGTTTCAAAATGTGAATGCGGGTCAAAAAGCAACCAAAGCAAATTGCAACTCGGCGTGATGTGCCTGCGTAATCAGAGAACGCGGCCGAGCACCTGGTTTATAAGGTCGAGTACTCGGGAGAGTAAAAGAGTTTTGATTGACTGTATAGGGCAAAATGTGGACTCAGATAAGAATGCGGCAAAGGTAAAAAAGCATCAACTCGAACAAGTTAAACCATGACGCAGTGTAGTTTTTAAACTATGCTAAGGACTATATCACATTGTATACTAAGGACTATTCTACACTGAATTCTGTAACGAGGGCATATATCTGATAATTAGAGCTTAGCAATAACATAAATTTACGTACCTTTACTCCATGAGACAACAATTCAGAGACTTCCGACCACTTCCACCTCTTAAGTGTTCCGAGTCAAGTGCTTATACTTAACCATTCTTTTGTAAGCTAAATGACTCTTTATCCCACAAAATCACGTAGTAATTGCCCACCAATATCCCTCTCAAAATGTCGGTTTCGGGCTTCAAAGCCGCCCATTATGTAGGAATTACCATCCCCTTGAAGGCCAAAATGAGTAACAGTAAGTGGCAAAGGCTCTGATAAGCAACCGCCATTATTTTGCTTGAGTCCTAAAGTAAGAGATACCCCGCCATTTCCACCGGCAACACTAACACCAACTCCGACAGGATGGCGGCCAGCTACATTGTCGTATGAGAAGCTCATTGACTCGTTGGAGCTATCGGGTAACCGAGTAAGGTCGTTTTTAGATCGTTTCGAACACGAGTCTTGAATATCATGGGAAGAATTGTTTTGTAGCTGTTTAACAGGCGGAAGAGTAGGATCCATGCGTAGTTCGCCGTGACTGTTGGCAGTTCTCTCCTCTCCTTCTGAAGATTTCTCAGCTTGCTTCATTTCCAAAGTGTGTATTTCTTCCACCATGGGCTTCCAAAGTCTCACTCTTGCATTAATGAACCAGTTGGAAACCTGTATAGATATAAAATATCAAAATATTGTAATTGGTCAGCGTAAAATCCAATGAAAACAGGCAAATGTAGTTATTTTTATTATCTAGTAAGTCTCGTGGAAACTATAACCAAAGTGATCAATGTGGTTGTGATTCTTAGGAGTCGTTTATGTCTATATATTTAGTCCATTTGGGTAGAGAAAAAAGAAAATAAAAGCATAGAGATCAAGAGAAGAATAAGTGAAGAACACAAGTTATGAAGACATATCTTGTATGTAATTTGACATAAATAAAAGTCTATATTTTGGTGTCTCTTCTTCTGTTTAGTGGAGCTCTATAAGGGCCCTTTAGCCGTGTATCTCTGGCTCCTACATATGATTTTATGCATTACAATTGCATATTTTTCAAAACAATCCATTTTATTGGGGCCAACAAAGACTACAACACCCGAGCAAGATACTAATAAATTAAGAACAGATTTGTGTACCTGGTTCCTGGATAGGCCTGTTTGCTTAGCCAACATTTGCTTGTCTGTATCAGTAGGATATCTGAAACAAGGGAATCAAATAATTAGAACCATTTTACTCAACCAGTTTGTCTCAACGGCAAATAAAAACAACAAATTATAAATGACCATCAGATCCAAGTTCTCTTCAGGAAACGAACACCACCTTTAGTTAAAAATTAATTATGCCAAGCTAATAGTGAACCTCTATCACTTACGGATGAAGGAAGTGATCAAACAACCATCCCCGAAGAACAGACACTGCATGCTCAGGAAGTCCTCTCTGAGGTCGCCAAATATGAGGTGGTTCGAGAATGGCGGAACTGTGAGTAGGCATTTGGTGACTAAGGCCATGATCAATGAGCTCAGGCATCATGGTCTTTTCTTTATTAAAGACTTCATCTTGAAGAGGTTTGCTTGTAGACCGAAGTTGGTCTGTGATGGCATTTTTCAAGCACCGGAAGTGCTTTAACATGGCCCTGAGAGCCAAGTAAGTATATGGGGCAGCCGCGCTAAGGCCGTCTACAGCCTCGAACGATGCGATGACATTCTGCATCTGCTGGCGATACTGCTTGTATCTTCTGTACACCTAAAAGGAAGTGATGGGAAACAAAATTGCAACATATGAGATTCAATTTAGGTCAAAAGGATTCACGAACAAAATAATAGTTTTCACTTGATGGTTCTAAATGAACTATAAGAACGAAGGGCATCCCAATTACATGAGGTACCGTTCATTGGAACTCCGAAAATGAAATTCAATCATGACTAACAATAGTTGAAGTTGCCAATTACGACACACACACACACACACACACACACACATGTATATAATATTCTTTCTTTTAAATGGTAGAAGACAGAATGTTGCAGAATTAAATTTATCTATGAAGGTCTCCTAGAAAACATCGTGCTTATGTTAACAAATTTCCAAGTCTCCATGGGATTACTCCTGTCATGTTGAAGATTCTAGCTCCAATAATAGAATTGCTTTCAAAGCATTGTGTGAAATGGAACATAAACATGATGTTACAAAAAGAGACCAATAAGAATGGCATGCACATAAGGATGGCATATGTTGGATCGTATGGCCACCGATCCTCGATCGGAGATCCGCAAGATGATCTGATCATGATTCACACTTGACAAATCGCTGACACATTGCACACACCCACATGCATTGATTTCCAAATTATGTTTATACTTATCATTTTTATAAAAAACAATTTGCTAAGACTTTATCAAATACACGGCATATGCATTGGAAACTTTGGGAGGTTGAGTTTGTCAGATCAGCTGGAGTCAGCTTGGTGTGGGTGACACATCAGGTGGTTGACAAATATCCCACTAGTATGAGAGGGTAGGTGTCTTAGGTAATTGTGTGATTGGTTGAGACAAGGAGCCTTGATCATGGCCCTTGATCTAAGAATTAAAGGACCTAAAAGATAGGTCACAATGCTATTTAAAAAGGAAAGAAAGAAAGGTCACAGTAGAGATGAAAAATCTCTCTCCATAGGTGTTACTGTGCACAAGCAACAAGCCACCAACGGAGGTGTACTTCACTGAAATCAGAGAAAAATCAGATTTTTGAAGATAATTGAAAACCCACACCCCTGAGGAACACTAAATTTCAATATGGAGACTTGCACCCTAACCATCTCTACACCTCCAATGATCTTTAGCATATTATCAAACTTTCAACACCTGGCCATACCTCTACTCACCCAATACAAAGATGGCCCAAGAGAATAGAGATCTAGGAAAAGTTTTTACCAATTTTTGGAGCTGCTCTTTTCTACTAATAATTCTCCTTATTTCTGCAGGTATTTATGAAATCCAATCATCCAATAAAAATTCATGATTCAGCTGATATCTTAGTTGAACTTGGTATAATCCCCACACTACAAGATAACTTGTCGGGAACCGGGTAGAACTCGCCCTTAGAAGCTTGCCGTTAAGGGGAGGGCACCCAAATATTTATAAGCCCATCCACATCTCTTCACTTTACCAATGTGGGATCTTTTGCTTTTGCGTGGAACCCCCAACAATCTCCCCCTCCACGGAAAGTAACGTGGACAATCTAGCCCCTCCACGCAGCAGGAACATGGGAATTACGAGATCTTTCCAGAGGGATTTCTCCATCCTTGGAGGCATACTGGGGTTACCAAGATCTACCCCGAGGGATTTTTCCATCATTGGAGGCACACCGGGGTTATGATGGTCCTAGCTCTAGAACCACTTGTCGGGACCCAGGTAGAACTCGCCCTTAAAAGCTAGCCGTTAAGGAGAGGGTTCCCAAATCCTTATAAGCCTATCCACATTTCTTCACTTTACCAATGTGGGATCTTTTGCTTTTGCGTGGAACCCCCAACAATACTTGTATCAAGGTGATGCAGGAGCATCTCGCCAAATCAAACAGATCAATGGTTCAGATCGGCGATCGGGCCTATCATATTTCCAATTTAGTATATTTCTATTTTTAAGCTTAGCTTATTTAAATTATTAGTTAATTACTAATTTTATGTTTTCAAGTTGGGCATTCTTTTCAAAAGGCAATCTTCTAGTCGAAATTCCAAATACTGGCAACAAAGCAAATTCATGAGTCGTATTTAGGGAGTTTCTTTACATGGATTACTTGATATGGCATGTTATTATATTAGCTAGTTAGGAACTTAGAATAGAAATTAGTGGTTACATTGAGGAGGTTGCTGTATTTTTTTGTGGTTTCCTTTATTAAATGTAAGAGGAGATTTCCTCTATAAATGTACCTCAGGAATGAAACAAAGGAGCTTGTTTTTTTTAGAGTTAAAACACGGAACGAAACGTGTGTTTTGTGGAGAAAAGTTGTTCTTACGTTTGTTTCTTGGAGCTTTCCTCCAAATGTGGGTTAGCTTTCAAGTCCCACGACTATCCTTCATAATCTTTTGATTGGATTGTCTTCTCCGTTAATGATGGTGTTCCACTCCTACATCAATTGGTATCAGAGCTTGGCCAAGCTTGCATGGCTTGCAGAAGTTCTATTAACTGTAGATCCGGAAGGTGTTGATTCTTTGAACTATGGAGCAACCGTGTGAAATTCTCATCTTTTCGTGGTGAGTGCAAGCCCCAATGCATTAGTCGGACTGAGGTCATCATGACGTGCTATGAGAAATACGGACTGAGCCACAGAGAGATGATTCTATGCGCCAGGAAGACTGCAGCCCTTTGTGCCAAATCTATGTGCATACTCATGAAACAAGAGCAACGCGAAATGGGAAAACCACCACTCAATAATTAGGAGGAGGTACGTGATCGTTGTTTTTAAAATATTTGCACTAGTAACTAATCAACAATACTGGAGTTTCAGGCTAGAAGAATACATGATCAGAAAAACCAAAGGTCCAGCAACTATGCTAGAAGGAAAGCCGCCTGTCTCATAATTCAAAAGACATGACGAATGTACTAGGCTAAGAATGAATATAGGAGTTACATCACTTCAGCCAATATTATTCAGAGTTGGGTTCGACAGAAGATTGTCAATCACAACTACTAGAAAATCAAATGAGTTATTGATGTCATTAAACACGCCCAGAGGATTTAAATTGCTTGGCATTATTCAAGAGAGCATTAAAACCCACCTAGGGTAGATCTACAAATCACCAATGGCAAACTAAAATGTCAAGTAGAAAAGTTGACACTCCAGTTATATGAAAAATGGAAATTGAGCCTGGGAATGGAGCGAGCTTTGCGAGAGCGTCAGTTGAAGTTCGAAGCCTTGACGGAATGCTTGATTGGTAAGCAATATTAAGATAGCTACGGAGACGAAAGCTTCTTTTTGCCTCAACCGCCCCGGTTCGACGAGTACATCGAAGGCGCACTTTCCATCCGAATCATGTCCCACCGCTTGCCCAAAAATGTTAAATTAGTTGCTCGCTGGAAGTGTCCGATTCATTAGAAGAGGCTTCATTTCGAGCTAGGCACGAGAAGTACCTCAATTTTAATCCTTAATCCCCACATTAGAAAATTCTGGATTGCAACTCAGGGTCGAGTTTTATTCAAGAAGGGGGTCCGATGCAGGAGCATCTTGCCAGATCGCACAGATCAATGGTTTAGATCGGTGATTGGACCTAGCATATTTTCAATTTAGTATATTTCTATTTTTAAAATAGCTTATTTACAATATTAGTTAATTACTAATTTTATGTTTTCAAGTTAGGCATTCTTTTCAAAAGGCAATCTATATGAAGTTTCTAATTGAAATTCCAACAATGGCAACAAGCCAATTGGTGAGAATTGTATTTAGGGAGTTTTATTACATAAAATACTTAATATCGCATGTCCTTATATAAGCTAGTTAAAATAGCAATTAGTGGTTAAATTTAGGAGGTTGTTGCCTTCGTGGTTTCCTTCATCAAATGTAAGAGGAGATCTCCTCTATATATGCATCTCATGAATGAAACAAAGGAGCTTGTGTTTTTAACACATTGAATGAAAAGTGTGTTGTGTAGAGAAAAAGGTGGAGTTTCCCTCCAAATGTAGGTTAACTTTCAAGCCCCACAATTATCCTTCGTAATCTTTTGATCGGATCGCCTTCTCGGTTATCAACTGTGTGCCACTCCTACGTCAATGTTTTTAAATGTTTAACCTCACATGCATTGTGCTTGGCTTGCAGAAACTTTATCTAGTACATATCTAGAAACTGATACAGAACGTGCGGTGTAGAACTAGTCCTTCCATTTCTATTTCTGTCATCTTATTTGTAGCATATTTTTTGGAATCAAATCTTCTTCTTTTTTGGCTTGATTTTGGTATCCTTGGAAAAAAAAATTATTACCTATCTAAAGAGCCTAGGATCACGCGATTTGGACGTGAATTGAGGATGTTACGAACGATTTCAAGACGTGGTACATATATATTTTGGAATTTCTAATTTAGAGTTATCTTACTTATATTACTAACTTTTATTTGTATTGCTTTAGATGGAAGATTGGGATTAATTGCTTAGGTCTTAAGTTAGCATTTACGATTTCTTTTTTTGGGTTTTGGCCATCTATACAATGTAATGGCATGACGAGGGAAAACATAGATTTGAATAAAGTTAAATCTTGGAATATTCTCTGTCAAGAGAGCCTAGGCTCTTTCACGTGATTGAAGGAGCTGGGTTCTTTCACATGCCATATTGAAGTTTTTCTCCAAAACCGTGGTATGGTTTTTCAAAACCCCATGAGTTGATTTAGTTGTTGGTTGTGTGATCTCCATTTTGTGTTGTTGCTCGACGGTCCCTACATCAGTTGGTATCAGAGCTCAGGGTATCTCTGACACATGCACGATGAGATGAAGTTGTTGCGTCGAACCTCAACCGTGATTCAAGGAGCTGGGTTCTTTCATGTGCCATATTGAAGTTTTTCTTCAAAACTGTGGTATGGTTTTCCAAAACCCCATGAGTTGATTTAGTTGCTGGTCATGTGATCTCCATTTTGTGTTGTTGCTCGACGGTCCCTACACAGTTGGTATCAGAGCACAGGGTATCTCCGACACATGCACGATGAGATGAAGTTGCTGCATCGAACCTCAACCAACCTGACCTACCAAACCCCATGAGTTGATTTAGTTGCTGGTCATGTGATCTCCATTTTGCGTTGTTGCTCGACGGTCCCTACATCAGTTGGTATCAGAGCACAAGGTATCTCCGACACATGCACGATGAGATGAAGTTGCTGCATCGAGCCTCAACCAGCCTGACCTAACTGTGGAGAACAAGCAATTCCAACAACAAGTGGAGACTTTCACGCACAAGTTAGCACTACTCGAAGCCCACATCCATGAGTAAGAAACATATGGAACTGAGAGTGCCTTCAAGAGCCCTGTTTAAGGCTAAGCGTCATGTAAGGGATTACAAAGAGATGAAAAAAGGAAGAAGGGAAGGTTGTTGAAACGTCATTGTTATGATGACTTCATTTAGAAACAATTAGATTTGGAAGATAATGGCATGAACTCTACCTGAGTTTTCTTCAAGCGGGGGTGAATTATGCAGAACATGCGGAGTAGAACAAGTCCTTCAACTTTGATATTCGTCATCTTATTCATAGAATATTTTCTTGGGCATCAAATCTTGTTCATTTGGCTTGATTTAGTATCCATATAAAGGTTTTTTGATTACTCATGTAACGAGCCCAACATCACACAATTTAGGTGTGATTTGACAAAGTTATGGATTTACAGACAAGCTACATATCTATTACGGGATTTCTATTTTAGGGTTTATATTAATTGTGTTTTTAACTTTTATTCATGTTACTTTAGACAGAAGATTGAGATTAATTGTTTAGGTCTTAAGTTATCATTTAGGATTTCTACTTTGGGTTACGGCCATCTGTATAACGTAATGTTGTGACGAAGAGAATATATAGATTTGAATAAAGTTACATTGTGTAACAGTCTCAATGAAGAGAGCCTTGGCTCTTTCATGTGCCATATTGGGGTTTTTCTCGAAAACCGTGGTATAGGTTATCAAACCCCCACAAGTTGAATTAGTTATTGCCTGTGTGATCTCCATTTTGTGTTGCTGCTCGATGGTAACCTGCAAAAGTTGGTATCAGAGCACACAACACATGCACGATGGGATGAAGAAGTCGCTACACCGAACATTGGCCAGCCTGATCTAGCTACGACTCCAACAAGTGGAGACTTTCACGCACAAGTTATCACTACTTGAAGCCCTCATCCATGAGCAAGATACCTATGGATCTGAGGGTGCCTTTGAGATCCCTTTTCGTGGCTTAGCGCCATTTAAGGGATCACAAAGAGATGAGAAAAGAAGGGGAAGGTTGTTGAAAATAGTTGTAAAATTGGTTTCCAAAACCCCAGGGTGATTAAATGTTTGAACCAAAGCTCTTTCTACCATTTATCTTTGGTATCCTTTTCTTTAGACCTCCTCAGTCTCCTCTTTTAATGAAACTGCTTATCATTTTCAAAAAAAAAAAATTCTCTACCATTTCAGTGCCTGAAAAAATGGAATTAAATTTTTATTTTAAAAAAATGTTTATTAATGAAGGTTATTTTTCCATCTCTAAAACCTAAGCTGATTTCTTTTTTTCTTTTTTTTGAAATAATAATTTTTTAAAAATGCATATTATGGATGGTTTTTTCATCGCTAAAAACTAAATTAATTTATTTTTTAATTTTTGAAATAAATTACATATTAGTGAGAGATTTTTTCCGTTACCATTTCTTGAACTTCTGTCACAAAAACCTTTAGCGATTCCTTTTTTGATATGCAAGTTTTTTCCGTTACTTAATACTTTTAGAGAAGGATTTTTAGCTTTGTGGCGACAGATTTAGTCTGTCGCCAATACCTCTATTTCTTGTAGTGCTTTTTGAATAAAAAGTAATTCTCATTACTTCTCAAAGCATATGCATTTATATCATAGTTTCAAGAGTGAAAAGTGAATGTGACGACTGATATGAAATGAAAGTAGGAATCGCGGGAATTACGGAAAGCAAAATCCTCAAAGGAAGAAATTGGGAAAATAAAGTGGAAATTAATAAGTGAGGAGCATCATGGAAAGTGAACATAAATTCTGAAGGGTCCTTTGAATGACAAGCACATAGAAAGAGATAGGGTTATTGTAGGTTAGAAAGGGCTAATGTAGGTTAGGGTTACAAGCAGTTAAAGGCAACTTCATGGCTGACCAGAATTACAAGTTGTCAAGATTTATAGTTCTACAAAGCTTGAAGTTTAATATATTTTGTATAGTTGTGAAATACACTCCATTGACATTACCAAAAGGGGATAGCACTATTTTACGAAATAGCAATCGCCAAAATAGGAAGCATGATGGAAACACATTTCTGCCAAATTTGAGAAGTGTGAGGGAACAATTTGCCTTTCGAAGGGAACTTCAGGCCCAACTAGGGTGCTTCCAATAATTATGGTTTAAACACATGTTTATTTCTGTTTAAAACACAATTTCATACCCTTTGAGAAGATCTGCGACAAGCTACTGTAAAATGTTCTTTTATCCGTTGATGTATAGCCCCCCACACCTTCTCTTTTACAATGATCTGCCCACCAACAAACCACTACCTAAAGAAATTCCTCCTCCAAAATCATTACTTCGGCTAGAGACCATCAATGCTGGCTTTCTTTACTCCCTAATCTTATATACTATGGCACCATGTCACATACTACAAAACAACTCACTACCGGGCAGAATCACTATGGAGTATTGGAGATTCTTAGTACACATTATCGTAACCCCCTCACCCAAAAATATCGTCAAAAAATATCATCGAATGTATACAATGATCTGCATATTTTTCCATCATCATCATCATCATCATCATCATCATAATAATAATAATAATAAGAGAAAACGGTTTCTACACACAAGTGTAGATAAGTTATCTACACACTACCTTAAAATACAGTGGGGGCCCACATTGTTTGGGTGATCCGAACCATTCATTTGATTGGCCTTCACATAGATAGGGTGTGCCCAAAAAATCAACTTCATAGGATCATCCTAACCCTTCGAACCGTGGAGGCAAAAAATGGACAAATTTGTGAAGGTTTATACAAGTCCATTTTAGCTCCACAAACCGTAGGGTTGGGATGATCCTATGGAGCGGATATTTTGTGGACGCTCTACCTATGTCAGGGCCAATGAAATGAATGGTTTGGATCACCCAAACAATATGCCCTCCACTGTATTTTAAGCTAGTGTGTGGATAACTTATCTACACTTGTGTGTAGAAACCGTTTTCTCTAATAATAATTGCAACCATTCGAAATAATAATAATAATAATTGAGAAAAATAATTGACTTCAACTGAAATTACGGGATTTCATTAAGGGCCCGTTTGGATACCAACAAGATTTAGATTTGGCTTTAGTTTATATTTTGAACTGAATCAGATCCTTAGATTTCCAAATCAGCGACGACAGTGCAAAAAATTCCGATTTTCAAATCTTTTCTGTGAGACATTATTTGGAAATTAATATTTGTGGCAACTTCCTTCGTCATCGCTGCTCCTCGACGTTACTCCGGCAGCAGTGAGACATCTCTCTCTCTCTCTCTCTCTCTCTCTCTCTCTCTCTCTCTCTCTCTCTCTCTCTCTCTCTCTTAAAACATGATCATGAAGATGATTGATGTGATTTGTATCCAAAACTCAAATCCAAATCAAAATACAAATGCATGAGGTATCCTATGACAACTTATTGTCAAAGTACAAGCTTTTAGGTAGTGAGACAAACGGTAATGTTGATCACACAATAACATGCTTACGGGTTATAGACGCACCAGGGAGTAAACATGATCTTGTAAAGGGAGAAAACATTACCAGCCCTAACGAGGAAAATGCTCGAGTTCATCGCACCGTGCAACACAATCATCCTTGATAGCTATGTGAATCAAATAGAACCTCAAACATGGAATATGGATCAATTTGTCACACCAAAAAGGGAGCACACATTCGTCCCCAACAAAAATGTGAATCACACAAACTGCCAGACATGGAACATGGATAGATTCATTTTCCCGAGATATCCCCAACAACTCCAAATGTCACTACTTCGTGCACAAGCAATTGTTCACCCAAACAATGACCTAGGTCTCACTTACTATAGTGTAATCACTGTTTAAAAACTTCCCGAGTCTTCAACTACTCGCTCAAAAGGATCCCATTTTACCTAGGCCGAGTTGTCCTCCAAGTCCTCCAAGTCAAAGTTTCGCAGTATCAAGTCAATAAAAAATCTTTCTATTTGCCCGAGTCAATCATTGACTCACCCAGGCCAACTCACTTTTATGCCAAGCTCTCCTTTGAGTCCGACATTGCACATAATTGCATTGCTCACATGTATGATCAAGGCCTTCAAATTCCGAGTGTCGTACACTTCAAGATGGTGTACAGTGTATAAGAAGCAGAATGACATGAAACATAAGTAACTCGAGCTCTCTCAGTATTTTCACTTCAAGCTCTCATATACACCAAATGCATCCACTAAAACTAACGCAAGTAAAAGCATTTACCAATGCAAGTAAAAAGAAATAAATGAAGTTGGAAGAAAGTTCCCCTTGGTAAAAAATAAATAAATAAGTGAATCAGCATAAATGAATGTGCACATTAATGTCCACATAAAATGAGTAGAAGGTATATAGAAATCCAATAATATTAGATTTAATATCATTACACTGTTTCTGGAGAACAAACAGTGTAATGATAAGGATAAATGCACAAGAAAAGTGACTAGGTTGGACAATGTGGGGTCGTCTACCTCCTTTCCTAAAATAAATGAAGGTCTCTCTCTCTCTCTCTCTCTCTCTCTAGGGTCGTATACCTCTTCTTTATCTGAAATAAATGAAGGTAGTCCCTCTCTCTCACACTCGGCAAGGACAGATCTAAAATCCAGTAGAATGGAAATATTCAGTTATATTATCATTAGATGTAATACATGATCCATAGTCACCAAATCAATCCATTCCACTAAAACTAAAATTGACCAAATTTCATCCCACAAATTTCAAACCTCCCCAAAGGATGTTTTCTCATGCTACCTCAATGAACCCATGTGAGATTTCTATCACTAAATGGCTGTCTCCACTTGGACACATACGGAAATAGATAGATTCTACTGTAATTAGATCTCAGAGGCTTCAGAAAGAACTCATAAAGTAAAATGCACAGAGAGAAGGGAAAGCTCATACCTTAATGGATTTTCTAAAAATTTAAAGACCCAACAAAAATATTCATGTTAGAAGCTATTATTAAAGCTTCTTTCATTTACCACATTCACTTAAGACTCATTCATTCCATACTAATTAATTAAGATAAAACCCATAAAGATAGAATCATATATACCTCATCAAGCATTGATATCAAGCTACTATTCTTCCTCCTATGCTCCCCATGATCCCCTCCGGCACCAAAACCGGCCGGATCTTCGCAAATTCCGGCGCCACTCAAACTATCCATCTCATGATCCAAAGGCAAAATCTCACCTGCCCCATTCCTCTCCACATAAACTCCTCTACCCACATCACAAAACTCCTCTAACAACTGTAGTGTTGGCTTCAAAAACCTAGACCCTTTCAATACAGCCGTATAGCCCGTAAATGGCCCGACCGGAACCGAACTTCCGGCGATCCCCGGAACAAAGTAGCCTCCAAAACCCTTATCAGAAAACAAGTGTTGGTTCTGATAATCATAAGATAAAGATAGAGAAAGGCCTTGTGCTTGCCCTTGTTGGCCTAGTGAAATTGAATTTTGGGTGAAGGATAAGGGTTGTGGCTTAAATGTCACCCCACTATTGTTCCAAGTTTGGTCTAGATTTCTTAAGTTTTGGGTCACTTGAGAAGCATAAAGAAGAGGATTTATGAGAGTGATATCTTCATGATTAGAACTACTAGGGTTTGTAGAAGATGGATCTAGAAAAAGATGAGAAGAATAAGAAGAAGAAGAAGAGGAACAAGATGATGAAGATGATGAGGAACAACTAGAAGAAAAAAACCCAACTCCACCTCCTAAAAAACCCATCAAATTTGAGCTTTCTTCCTTAACAAAAGAAGGAATAGAGGTAGGGTTTTGGTGGTGGAAAACATGGGTGTTATTGTCACCCGTGGCGCACGTTAGCATGTTGAGGGTTGGATCGTAAAACGGCATTAAAGATGTTGTTGTTTCTTCATTGTGGGTGAAGATTCTAAGCTTATCTCTTCTGCTCTGTTGTGGGACGTGATAAGGTTCGAGTTCAAATCCTTCAGACATCGGAAAATAAACAGAGAAAGAGAAGAATGAGAAATTGGTTTTGCCAAGACTCAAGAGAGAGAGAGAGAGAGAGAGAGAGCGAGGGGGGATTATGTTATGATGAGAGGGGGCTGAAAAGACAGAAAAATGTTTGACAGATAATTTGCAGAGAACGACGTAAGGGGGGTGTCATTTTTGGAGTAACCGGGATAACCGGGTACAGCAGGTGAAATGAAACTGAACTGAGTGAGAGGTCTGACACTGAAACTATGGCCTACTATTATTATTTTTGCTTAGAGGTCTGACACTGTTTAAGTATGGCCCACCTTTTTTCTTTTCCGATTTTAGCTTTCTGCCTATTTTCTTTGTTTATTTTTTACTGATTTTGCTTTCTTTTCTTTTCTTTTTGGGTCTGAAGCGTGAGAATAGTGATGCACGTGGAAACGCAGAAGAGGGAAGGGCTTTCCCGTACTCTTCCGCCAAAACTGGGATTTCTCGCTGTCTCACGTCACGAGAAAGTAAGGAGATAATAATGGTTAAAGGGTAAAATTTTCAATCCAAGAATCTATGTCATTAAAGTAATCATAAATTTAAAATATGGTTAAAACCCCGGTTTTCAGTAACACTCTATATGCCTAGGTTAAGATTCGTCACAAAGTAGGGCTATTTTGGTCAGTTTATGTAAGGTTAGGATTTTTTACCCTAAGCTATAAATACTAGAGGTATGCTAAACTCAAGGGCGTCTTGCATAAATCAGCTGAAAAGGCATAGCCCTCTTTCATTCCATTTTTTATTTTGAACGTGGTTTTTCGGTTTTCACTGATTTGCCGACGTTTAATTCTCTTTAGACTTATAGCCATTATAAATGCAATTGGTGAAGTTCCAGCAATGGAGGCGCCCTTTCAGCTGATTTGGTGTTTGTGTTAGTGTATTTTCAAAATAAAAGTGCTTTTGAAAAGAAAATGTGTTTTATTTGTAAAGTAGGTTCTACTTTGCTTTCGTGAAGTGCCATAAATGTCAAGTGCATGCTAACTTAATACATGTACAGCTCTCAAAATAGCATTCGGTTGGCTCGGGCGTTGGACCCAGATTGGTGCTTGGGTGCTGGACCCAGATCGGAGGTTGGCCTTGTTGTCCTAGGCTTGTGTACCCCCCAACATCGTGAAGATGATGATACTTAATAAAGATAATGGTTGCTCCTTTCCCATCACCAATTAATTTTGGGATAATAGGTAGCGCCACAGTCTGAAACTTGATTGTGGAATATGATATAAGCGGTGGAAGATAAAT
Source organism: Tasmannia lanceolata (assembly GCF_043159265.1). NCBI lineage: Eukaryota > Viridiplantae > Streptophyta > Magnoliopsida > Canellales > Winteraceae > Tasmannia > Tasmannia lanceolata. The sequence continues at coordinate 19,247,493 of NW_027518683.1, read as the reverse complement.
TGGCAAAAAACAAAAACTTTTCGGATTCCACCATCCAAACCAAGGTCCTAGTCATTAGATTCCTATCAGTGATGAATTGGAAATAATAGAGTAAATATAACTTACAAAAGATTCTCCACACTTGACAAGTGCTGCTTGATCTACTCCCCGCTAGGTGCGCTCGGTGTTTCTCAAACCCAATCTCCTCTGAAAGTCAAAGTAGGGGACTCTAAGGTGAATGAAGAAGAAGAAGACAACTTAGGGCTCCAAACCCAACTTAAAATCCCATAGCTTGCTAAGTTCTCCAAAAGGCTGCTATGTTCTCCAAGAACTAGAACTAGAAAAGGGACGATTTTTTAGAACAGGGAGTGGACGAAATTTCACTTGTGAAAAACTTCCAGAATTTTCAAAGTATCTTGTGTGTCAAATTTGTCCATCCCTATGTCCTATTTATAGAGCTCCTGAGAGAATTTGTTTCCTTTTTGTTTCTCTCTAGGAATCCTTTTGGATTTTGAAAACTTGGTTTGAATAAAATATATTTTCCTATTTGTTTCCAAAACAAACTCTTTAGGCAAAAACATTTTTCGCATGTGTGAGGGTTTCCAATTGCAATAGAATTCCTCAAACTTATGAAACCTTCTCCAATTCAATTTATCCTTACCTCTAGGATTTCCAGCAATAGAAAATCAAGGAATTCCAGCCAATAGGATTTCACTTAATCCTCAACCAATAGGATTAAAGCATTAATTAAGCCCATGTTAATTAAATATGTGCACACCATATTATGGTGTACCTCTTCTTCTAACTAAAGCATATGCACCTTATGTATGGTGTGTCTCCTCCCTCTATCACATACGGTGGATCAAATTCATTCTTGACGCACAATTAAATCCAGAACCATGATTTTCTAACAATCCACAAGGGTCTAGTGAGTTTTGAGTGGGATCATTATAGGGATCCAAAGGTCGTTCCTGTAGGGCCCACCATGGGCCCTATCGTGATCTCACGCAATGCAGTCCAACTACGATCGCATTAGGTAAGTGGACCCCACTAGGGCATTACCCTGAAGAAGACCATTAGATCTAAATACCCCAAGCACATCAAATGTGCATATCCTTCTTCCAACCCTACATTTAACGAGTTGGGTCCTTCAGGGTGGACATCAACTACCTCTGGGCCTACTCAATGATATACCTTTCAATATATTAGTTTTAGCCCGTAAAAACATTTGCAAAGTCATTTTTCTAAACTAATATATTTTTTTCCAATAACTTTTGATAAACACCTTTTATCAAATCAACTAGCCAGCCTTTTATTAAAGGGCTTACTTTAGATTGAAACTGTAAATGCAATTTCTCCACAAGAGAGGTCGAGGATTCCTTGTTCAGCATCACTATTGATCCCATGGGTTTGCACGATGACCTAGTATTACCCGTTGGCAATCCCAATTGGACTGGGATTAGACAAACCAAGCCATATGACTTGCCTATAGACCAAAACAACCCTTTAGGTCTAAGGACATATCCAATGGTCCTGACTGACAGAATAGCCTTATCAAATCCTTGTCAACAGGTTATTCTGTTACGTGATCCGTTCAGTGCGTGATACAGTCATGGCACCCATTCCACCTGCTTCGGGTCAACTTCCCAGTGATCGAGATAGGCCACCCCAATGCGTGTATCGAGGCAGGGTCGATGCTGGTTGTAAACAGGTACGAGGTGTCCAACCTCAACTCCAACCGTAAACTCTCTAGGTTTGTAAAGAATCGGAAGGTCATATCTCCCTGCCACATAATCTTTATGTGCATGGCCTATCTTACTGTGTTATCTAAGGACAAGCATGTGTTTACAAGCACATCACACACTCCAAGAAGTACTCGATAGATGTAATGAAACAATGAAATATATAAATAAAGTGAGTTTCAATACAAGTAGAATTGGCTTTCTACAAAAGGGACAAAAGGCTATCTTCTCTATACTATTCTCATTCTTCTACAAGACTACCACCATTCACAAATATTTTTTCTCTCTCATGTCACTTAGTCACATTCAATCTCCACTCCCTCTCTCTACAACCAACACCATCATTAAAATTTCTCTACAATATTTTTATTCATTTTTCTTACACAATTCTTTCGTTACCCGTTCGATCTCACAAATCAGGGCAACACACACCAGCATCATATCTACACAATCTTCACATAGGGCTTTTGCAGCCCACCCATCTACTTCTTCTCCGCAAACATACGATTTTGTCATCAACGTTCGAAACGGAGAAACACAAGGATCGGTGAAGTACCGTTTCCTTTTCATCTATTAATCAACCATATATATTAACAGTTACGTACAAAAATATTACATTTTCATTTTTTGTGTTTTCACAAAGAAGTACTCTAGGTTGACAGTTGTGCCTAAGCCTATGCATAAAGCGATCAAAGAACTTCCACTTTGCAAAGATTACAAAGTTACATCCCATGTATAAAAAAATTGTAACATAAATATTGAAGCTTCAACCAAATATGGAAACTTCTGATTTTTATTCCAATACTCACATCATGTACGTGCTTCGAGAGCAATCCAGTCGGGGAGTAGGGGTGCAACTAGGGTTGGGTCCAGTCGAGCTTTTGCTAAAAAATGAAATGGAATCAACCTAAACACGAGCCAATTTTAAGGCCCAAGCTCAACCTGAATTCCCGAAAATCGGCCGGATTGCACCCCTACTTGGGATGGTGTGGAAAAGTATTTATGAAATAGAAATAGACATAAATATACCAAATATCTTGGTGACCAAAGAATTGTTCCACTTGTACATGTGGGACCATCCTCGTTCACAATAGCAACATCGGCTTCACACCCGAACTCTTTGTTTACAAATGCACGAGTTTAACTATTCGGAGAGAAATTAGTTCCAGAAAGCCATAGTACACTTAGCATCTCTGGATGATCGAAACCCTTGGTCCAATTGGCCACTACCAAAAACATTTGATTGCATGTTTGGCAATCATGAAAAAAATATTCCATGGAATATTAATGGAACCAGTTGAAAGAGATGGGTGGAGAGCGAGTGACTTGAGAGGATGGGAGCGAGGGAAGCATAAATAAACCAACAAACATGAAAAAGGCTACTGATATTGGCACGTGTTTTAATAATTGCACAAACTCAGCTTATCTTTTCTATTTTAATTAGCTTCAGTGAGCTTTTTGAGAACCATAATAACCTATGCAGCTCTTTGAAAAAGAGAAGACAAGCTGAGTTCGTGCAATTATTAAAGCATGGCAGTGCCAGCATTAGTAGCCGATGAAAATTCCTAATATGAAGTAGAGTGTTTTTCTCTTTTTGTTGTTTTTGGAATGTCTCATGCCCTCTCTATGCTCTCTCGACTCAGAGTTTTTATATGGTGTAGGGCCTTACAACAATACAGTAGAAGTACCACCCTAGATATTTGATCCAACAACAGCTCACTTTTTGAGAAGCTGCTGTTGGATCAAATATCAATGTTGAACCTCAACCGTGCAAGGGCCTTATTGTTGTAAGGCCTTACACCATATAATTTCTCCTCGATTCATACCCTCTCAATTCTCTCTCACATCTCCTGAGCTCCTCTTTACATGAAATAATCTTTCGTGGTTGCCAAAAATGCTCTAAAGAGGTTATAAAAATACATAACCTTTTTCGACAGGCTCATCTAATCACTTGCCATATTTTTTAATTGTGAAATGAAAACATAGCTCAAATCCTTCAAAAAGAGATGAGAGAAATGCCTAAAAGAGGGGCCTTTAAGATGATTCAACATTCTACCTTGTTACTATTTTATCTCTTTCCTTTTTACTATTAATCGCAAGTTACAAAAGTTGAAAAGTTTGAACCTATCTTCTTAACATAGTTTGTGCCTAAAAAATAATCTTTCATGCCCTTTTCACATATTATACGGATATTCTAAGTTCTGACGTCCCACTGCAATTCTCTTGTCTTCTCTTGCTCTTTAGCATTGGTGAGATATAGGAAAAGTGCCTCTCATAGTTAATTCCATTTTTATGTTCAGGCCTATCCTTTTTATCCCTAGAACAAGGAGGTGTTCATATCATACTAGCTGTTGTGTCATTTGTTCAGTCATATGTTCACCCGCTTTTGTTGTCCTCAAAATGACCACAACATATAGTGAAGAAATCTACATATTAGTTGGGGAAAGTGTCTCTAGTCCGCGGACTAGAGATCATTATCTAGTCCGTCGACAAAAATCACATGGGTCCCACATTTTTTGTGGTGATCTAAAGCATTCATTTAATAGGTCCCATCATAGATAGGGTGTCCACAAAAAATCAACTTTATAGGATCATCCCAACCTTCAATTTGTGGAGCTAAAAAATGGACAAATTTGTGGCGGTTTATAGCCGTCCATTTTAAGCTCCACAAATCGTAGGGTTTGGATGATCCTGTGGAGCTAATTTTTTACGGACACCCTCTCTATGTCAGGGCCCATCAAATGAATGCTTTGCATCACCTAAAAAAATTGGGACCGATGTGGTTTTGGTCGGCGGACTAGAGAATGATCTCTAGTCGACAGACTCGAGACACTTTCCTCATATTAGTTACATATTAGTGAGGAAAATATATCAGCACAACCAAGTTTTAATAATTGCACTAATTCATCTTGTCTTTTATATAAAGAGTTGTCAATGGCTATTACAGTTACCAAAAAGACAATGACAAACCAATTAAAACACGGTTGTGCTGATATCATTTCCCTAATAGTAAATACCCTATTGTAATCTAATTTAATATGTGCATATATTCTACACAGGAGCACAAAATCTACAAGCATATATTCTGCGCAGGAGCACAAAATCACCCCCAAAAGGAAAATTTAGTTGCGAAAAGAAGAAAAAATGAAAAATTTAAGTCACATGCTTCAACCCTTATGAAGGCATTGGTCCTGCTATTTTTCTACTGCGAATAATGCAAAAAAGAGGCAAATCCCACCTGTTTCATCCATTTATATAATTTCTAACTCTCAAGCAGCATTTAGGCCTTATTTGTTTCATATTATGACATCCGACTGTAAGCTTAGGGCAATTTTCGGTCCAATAATCGGTTAGGGACTCCACAATCGGCTGTCATAATCTAAAACAAACAGGCCCTCAATTAATCTTATAATCTAAAATTGGAAAAAAAAAGAGGAAACATACACTTAGACCCCCTGTGGTTTCTGACACATTCAACTTAACCCATAATGTTTAAAAAGTTACAAGTAGACTCCATGTGGTTTCAATTTGTATAAGGTAGGCCCCCTCAGTTGACAGTTCGTCCACAGATTGAAGGGTTAGGATGATCCAATGGAGCTGATTTTTTGGGCACACCCTATCTATGTCAGGGCCCATCAAATGAACGCTTTGGATCATCCAAACAATATGGGCCCATACCCAAATCCAAACACTACCAAAAATAAAGTGGGCCCACATTGTTTGGATGATCCAAAGCGTTCATTTCATGAGCCCTAACATAGATAGGGTGTGCCTAAAAAATCAGCTACATCGGATCATCCTAACCCTTCAATATGTGGACGAACCGTCAACTTAGGGGGTCTACCTTACACAAATTGAAACCACAGGGGGTCTACTTGTAACTTTTTAAACATTAGGGGTTAAGTTGAATGTGTCAGAAACCACAGGGGGTCTAACTGTGCAACTCGGGTCAACCCGACCCAACCCGAGGAACCCATTTTTCCAACCCAACCCGATTTCCAATCTGGCTGGGCTCAACCCGACCGAACCCGATTTCCAATTCATGCACATGTTTTTTGTGGGCTCCACTGTTTTTTTTTTTTTTTTTTGCTCACATTCCTACACAGGCATCCACCATATAAAAACTCTTTGTAACTGAAGTGAAGGATAAATTTATGTTGAAATTTAAGCACATTTCTAGCTTCAATGGGAAATGTGTTCAGTTGAAATCGAGTTTTGGGTCGGGTGGGTTGCCCGACACTCCAACCTGACCTAACCCGATTTCCAATTCAGGTTGATTTTTCCCAACCCAATCCAACCCGATTTAAAAGAAAAAAAAAAAAAAAAACCCCAACCCAACCCAAATTCGGGTTCAACCCGTAGGGCTCAGGTGGAACCCGACCCGAGTTGCACCCCAGGTCTAAGTGTATTTTTCCCAAAAAACTAAAGAAAAACAAAGAATGGTAGCTATAATTTATGTCATGTGTACATAATCAACCACTAGTCTACTTCATTACTAGTGATCCCAACATTAATGAATGATTCTTGATATCTGATCAAGTAAGGTATCTTTAGAGCCCATAAAAAAAACTTATCAATAGTCTTATGGTGGGTACTTCTAATTTTTGCTACTTGTTTAAGGAAGACAACAAAAAACCGTAACAAATACTTCTAATTTTGTTCGTAAAAAGGGTACAAAACGCAATGAAAATGGTGAAAAGGGTGGAAATACCATTTCCGGTGATATTAATTGCTTTCTTAGAGAATGAAATGATCGTCGATAGATACAAAACAGGTGGTCAGGTGATGACGTCATTGCATACGGACAGATCTTTTGCGTGATAGCGAGTGAGCGCCCGAGATTACCGTCGAAAGGTTAAAAAATAGTACGAGAAAATATCTATATTACCGTTTTACGCAAAATGGGTTGGTGTGTATAAGTTACTTAGTTACCGATATTAACTAAATATTTTTTATAATGGCCCAACTAACCTTGTCTTTTACTATTTAACGACCTGTCAAAGGCCCACTCCTTTCAATGCCCAGAAAAGCTCTCAAAAGCCACTCCTTTCAATGCGTCAAGGGAGAAAAGGGGGCGAGTATATCAATGGTCCACTCCTTTCAATTGTCCTAATTAAGGTTTTAAATTGTTGAAATTTCGGGATAATATTAACTAATGAATAAAGACCTGATTTTTTTGGAGATATTCCTTAATTTCAGCCTGAAATTAAGGGGGTTTCGATCGAAATTTCAAAATTTCAATCAAAGTTTTGTACAGTTTCGACTTCACCCAATTTTTGGAGATGTTCCTTAAATTTCAACTTGAAATTTCGGAGGTTTGATCGAATCAAAATTTTGTAACGTTTTGACTTCACCCAATTTTTGGAGATATTCCTTAGATTTCAACTTGAAATTTTGGGGGTTTCCGATCGAAATTTCAAATTTTCAATCAAAATTTTGTAACGTTTAATTTCTGATTTTCTGATTTCGGTCGAAATTTAAAACCCTTGTCCTAACCATTCGTTCATAGGGCCTCAACTTAAATAATCCGTGCCCCAAAAAACATCTATATAGGATGGAGAATTTATATGGTGGCCGATTATCAAACAACAAGGGCGGAGAGAGAAGAAACTCTCCCCCCTTGATTTTTGATCCAGGTCAACCTCCTTTTTTTTAACTTTTCCCTTGATAAAAAATCAAGGGGGTTGATATTCTCTCTCCGCCCTTTATATGTAAAGGGCGGCCACCATATAATTTCTCATATAGGATGATCCTCACTCTAAATAGAGATTTCTATAATACGTTGTCTCTCTACAGATCAACGGTCAGATCATCCTATAGGCATGGTTTTAAATTTCTATTTTGGTTCCGGCCGAAACCAAAATTTTGGCAGAAATCCCAAAATTCGGTAGAAAGTCTTGAAATTTCGATTTTTTCTGTAAAGAAATAAAAAAAGAGGAAAATGATTGTGAGCTTGAAGCTCATATAGCTTATATGAGCTTCAGGGCCCAAACACATGGGTCCCACATTTTTTGTGGTGATTCAAACCATTCATTTGCAAGGCCCCATCATAGATAGGGTGTGTACCAAAAATCAGCTCCATTGGATCAACCTAACCCCTCCAAAAGTGGAGGGCAAAAATGGGCAGATTTATGGCAAACGGTGTCTGTCTATTTTGCCCTCTACTTTTGGATGGGTTAGGATGATCTATGGAGTTGATTTTTTGTACACACCCTATCTATGTAAGGGGCCTTTCAAATGAATGCTTTGGATCATCCTAACAATGTGGGCCCACATGTGTTTGGGCCCTCAAGCTCATATAAACTATATGAGCTTCAAGCTCACAATCATTTTCCTCATAAAAAAAATGGCGTCTTTTCAAAATTTTGGCCGAAATTCCTAACATTTGGAATGAAATTTGGGTTTAGGTACGTTTTGGTTTCGGACTTGACTGAAATCTGAAAATTCGGCGGAAATTTAAAACCATGCCTATAGAGATTATTTTGCTAGTCTTTTTGCATAATGATATGGTAACCGATTTAGGGACAAAGAGTGGAACCGAACAAATAGCTTATGTAACACATAAGCAAACTTCCTTTGATTTTTGCCATTTAGATTTTAATATTTAATATTTTAATAGTTCACTTTTTTTCTTTTTTTTTTAATGAGTAAGCTGGGGTTAGGCAAGACCCCCACAAAGATTCATTAAAAAATATAGAGATACAAAGACTAAGGGGGCTCAAAGGCCAACAAAAAGGGAACAAGCTCCCAACTTTAATAGGTCACCTCATAGAGAATATTTAGCTTTTCATTTTGGGAGATGACTTTTTCACCCCCACCCCACTTAGTATTATGCGCTCACTGTTAACAATGATTTGTTAAAAGGGATGCGCATAATCCTAAGGGGGTGAAAAAATCATCTCCCTTCTTTTTTTATATATATTTTAATCTGTAATACATAATTTCTCTATTTCCTGACGAAAAGGAAGGGAAACGGAAAGCGAGGAACTGTTGGGCACGTCATCCGACGGTTGCAAAGGCATCCGCGCCACCTACCTGTCAATCAAGTAGCCACATAAAATGATGATTTTTTTTTATTTTCTCGAGAAAAGAATCATAGTGGATAAAAAAGAGTACAAGATCTTCTCCGAAATTGTGAATTTTTCGAGGGGAGGGATGTAGCAGACAATACAGTTCTATCAATCCTAACCATCAATTCTATTGTCGTACAGGCATGTATATATGTGCAATCAAGACCGTTGATCTTGTATAAATTTGGGATTTGCGGGTATGATAAAGAACTACAAATATCTACGGTTTAGATTTTGTTGGAGGAACACTACAAGTGGGTTTCATTGATCAAGGGCCAAGAATCATCCCATCAAAGGCTAGCTGTCAAAGGCTATTACAGCCATGGTTTAAAATTTCGGATTTCGGTGGGAACCGCAACCGAAAATTTCCAAAATTCAAATTTTCGCCATTTGTCTGAAATTTCGATTTAATGATAATATTTATTAAAAAAAAAGTGTTACAAAATTTCGGTCCAAAATTTTGAACCAAATTACCAAATTTCGGTTTTTGGTGGCGTCTGAAACGGTTACCGAAACCGAAAATTTAAAACATGATTACAGCTAAAAGGTATAAAATGGCCACACAGAAATTTTTGCATGTAGTAAATATCTAGTAGCTGATAAATTCACACCCTACAAGTCCCCATTGGCACCCTTTTCTACCAATTGTGAAGCCTCAACATGCATACTCTCTTATGAGAAGCCTCAACATGCATACTCTCTTATGAGAAATTACCTTTTATAACCTTTTCGCTCTCTTTGAATACATACCTGACTAAATAATTTTTATTTTTCAAAGAAATAGGTGCATAGAGCACCGTAAAAAAAAAAAAAAAAAAAACCACTTGAGCCCAACTTATTCGAAGATCCAAACCTTTCATTTGTCGGGCATCAACATAAATAAGCCTTGCCGATAAAATCATATCCATAGGAAGGTTAGGAAAACCTTCCGATCAGTAGAGATTTATACAGCGGAAGGTTTTTACTTGGTGTGAACTGTCTATAGATTGGAAGGTTAGGATCAGACTGTGGAGATTACATTGATGAAAGGCCTATTTAAAATGGGGCCCAACAAATGAGTGGTTTGGATCCCCCGGGCTCTATTGTATTGAAAAAAAGAAGAAAGAAGTGCACCCACGCACAAACATCATATATAGTGGGGCCCACCTATTATAAGGTGCAAAAGAGTAGATATAATTCTGGAATCCATGAGAAGGTGCACTTATATACTTTTTTAAAATACATGCACTATAGCACACCTTGTTCAAATATCCAAACATTCAGTTGTTTGGCTTCAATGTGAATAGGTTGTGCTACAGTCTATAGATCGAAGGGTTAAGAGCATCCTATGCAGATGATTTGATCGGCAAAGCCTATTTATGTTGGGCCTAACAAATAAACGGGTTTGGATGTTTGAAAAAGTGAGAACTAGTGATTTTTTTCTTTTTAATGCACTTTATACGGTGTTCACACCTAGATGGGCACTTATTTTTATTGAATGGAGTTAGACCTACCTCCCTTGTTCAAAGATCTAAACCTTTCACTAGTTAGGCACACGTATTTTGAGAGAGAGAGAGAGAGATATAGATATAGATATGTATGTGGACTTCACAACCAGTAAAAAGGTAAAAGGGGGGAGAGTGGGGACTTCCAAGGGCGACTTGGTTAGTGTCCTTTATTTAATAGCTATAAAGAGATGTGCTAATAGGACATCAAAGGTGGGATACGAGGTCAAGATGGCTTCTAACTATGTGACTTGTTGCACATGTGTGGGTGGTTTGGCCCACATGCTTGATGTAATACCCAACCGACATGTGGGCCCCACGCGTCACTCACCATGAGTCTGTGAAAACGCGTGGGGAAGTAGGCAGTTCCGTGTTAAAAAAAAAAAAAAAAAAAAGAAAAGAAAAAGGAAACATAAGCAGATGAAAAAAAAAAAAACGCAGAGGAAGAGAGAGAAAGAAAGGGAGAGGAAGAGAGAGAAGCAGAGGAAAAGGAAAGGCGTTGCCGAGGAGTATTTTTGGCTCGGAAAATCTGTTTTAGGGTAAGAATAATTTAGGAATTTTATTTACATTAATTTCTTTGATTTGTATATAGGATAATGATTTTGGAAATTAGGGGTGGGATTTCTCTTGTTTCCTCGGCACTACAAGTTCCCGGGCTCTGGTGAAAATTTTGTTTTGAAATCTTTTTGTCACTAGGATTTTTTGCCTTATAAGTTGAGTTTGTGAATGTATTATGTGTTTAATTGAAAGTAATCTGGGTTATGTTTTTGTTTTGTTTGGGGTACAGTTGAGCGTGACGGGTCACAGAAAGGGAAAGGGAAGGGCGTGGCAGGTAAGTGATGTGATGCACCTTTAGCGTGTTATGTGTGTGCATTTCATATTAAGACTATAAAAATTTACATTGTTTAAGCATTATGTGATAAATTGTTTCTATCAGTAATAGTAAATTGTTTTCTATGCATTGCTGGGTATATCTGTAATTGCAAGGTGTCGATATTTGTGAATATCACTCGTGGTTTGGCTCATGATGGATGGTACATGTTTGTAGGCCCGCCAATGGGATAAAAATTCGTTGGCCCTCTTATGTCAATGGAGGTAAAATAATTGACGATGTCGACTTGTATCAAATATTAGACTGCGAGAATGCAGTGTTTGTTGACGACCATGCCTATTACATTAGCATATGTTCATCTTTTGCCTATTCCGATATCATGATCAGTATTTTGATATTGTGATAGCAAAGTATTTGAGTTTGCATCATGTGATATATACCCAGTAAATTGTAGTTTATGATTTGATAATTGTATTTGTTCTTAGTTTACAAAATCACATAGACCATGTTTTAGTTGTGTTATGTTACTTACCGGCTTTCAAGCTGATAAGTGGTTAATAAATTTTTTTCAGACACTGAGACTGATCGTGGTGAGGGATCCACCCTGTACTTACGGGATTTTCTGGACTAGGATATATGTGATCTTTTTAACATTTTGGGGATGTGAGTATGTTGTTATAGATAAACTAATGTAATATAAGGGGTTTTGAAGTTTGTAAATAAGAATTCTTGTAGTTGTTTGTATATAAGGTTTTAGAGTTTTAGTTGCTCCGAATACTACCCAATTGTGAATGTATCTTTGGTGTTATATTGATGTTTTGCAAGAAAGCCTTGCGTGCCTGTGAGGTTTTATTTTGCAGGTATGCGGCGACTGTCGTGCCTTCGGTTCGGGGGCGTGACACTTGGCACATAGCCAAAGATCTTCGCATCATGCATCCTTAAACATTTTCCACAAGGCCATGTTTTGATTGCAAGAAAAATATTTTTGAAGGAATTGTTTTTTTTTTTTTTTTTTTTAAGTTTTTCTTTCCACGATTTAGAGGGAAATGATATGATTATGGTTAATTTACAGAATTATTATCTTAAACTGAAGGCCCTTCTAAAATAAAAATTAAATAGGGTTAGTTCAAATTATCTCGTTTTTGTGTACGTACAAAAAGGTAATAAATTTTTATAAATGTTTTTCTTTTCCAAACTCTTCCAAAATATTCTTTCAATTCAAACATGACCTAGGAATTTACATTTATAAGATATTTAATAGTTAAAGAAAATTCACATATTATTTAAGGTTTCAAATGACCTTCCAGGCCATTTAAGTATTCTCATTATAGTAGTTTTAAAATTATTAGAGAGGGAGCACCTCCAAAGAGGACTTAGAATGTCACATTGACAAATAAGATTAAATTAGAATAATATTCTTTTTCAAACAAGGACAAATTTTATGGCAAATCAGATTAAAATAATCTTCTTTTCGCCTGCATTGCCACCAAGGCCCTGCTAGTTTTGAATTTTGAGAATCGTTTTTGAATCCAAAACTGATTGTTGGATTCAAAATTATGTTATTCTCAAAATCCAAAATGAATAGGGGGTATGAGTGTCCAGATTGATTCTCACTAAAAAAAAATCTAAAAAGCCGACCAATTAGACGTGTCACAGTATGAATGCATGCTCATGTGGACCCTAAAACACATGGCTCCTGATACTTTTATGAATAATGCTAGGGAAACCGGTTTTACAACCGAGCAGGAGACCAAACAAATGTGTTGTTGCGAGACCGCATCACAAGTGACGTACAAACAATCCTTTGGTTTAGGAAGGTTAAAAAAAAAAAACTGATTTTTTCAATGAATGGCACATTCCCATTGCTGGTTTCTCCCACACTTAATCTATCATTTTTATGTTACTCTTAAGGTTATATAACATTTCTAGTGATTTGCTAGGCAATTTTGTGGAAAGCAATTTTGCAGCTCACTTTTGCAGGAGAGAATAGCCACCTCAGACGAATAAAATGGATAAGACGAAAGTGAGCCTTGAAATGGATTTCCACAAAATTGCCTTGCAAATCTCATATATTTTTAACTACAAATTGACTGATAAGTTACTATTAAGAGATATGTATGCAACATTTCGTCACCTTAATTTGAGAGGTATATAATACAATAGGACACGGGCCGACAAAGAATTGTGCATACCACATCATAGGTTGATCTAAACCGTCAATATGATGGAATACAACATAAATAGGTTGTGCCCGTAAAATAATTTCCATAGGCTGATCCTAGCCCTCCAATCTATAGAGGTTTCCATAATTATTGTTCCTCTTAAGGTGTCCAGAATTTGTCAATACTTTTACAGGTGTCCTGCATTCGTAATATCAAACTTTCTGTAATTTGACCCGCACATAGTGAATAAGGAAAAGTAGTTCCCGATTTCTAACCCGATTGGGTCCAATCTGACCCAACCCGATTTGCAATTTCCTCAACCCGACCCAACCTGATTTCCAATTCAGGTTGGGGTGACCTGATTTGATATGGTACCAATTGTTGACCACCTCAATTCAAGCTGAGTTGTTTTGGATTTTGAGAACCAATAGTGAGTCACCAATAATCAGTTTTTAACTCACAATCTGTTCTCAAAATCCAAACCAATTAGGGACTAACAATTAACAAAGGAAAATGTTATCCGCACTACTATATTTTGATGATCACATTCCTCACTTTATTAAAGTATGGTAATTGCCCGCACCATAGGATTATCCAAACCGTCTATTGTGGACTGTGGAGACTATTTGAATGTTGAAAAACAAAAACAAATATACAGAACTTCTTCAGATGGAACCCAAATTCGGGTTGAACCAGACCCGCGTGGGAACATCCAAGTAACAACGATGGTTTCAAATTATATATAGTGCTAATGTCCTCACTACCATATTTTATAATGGCACTACTCACCGTCCTATCCTGATTTTTCCACCAGCCTCTCCGCCACTTTTCTGCTATTTAGGGTTTCCAACCATGGGAAATAACTTCTTTCTAAACTTTCTTTTGTTATGGAATTTAGGTTTTTTTTTTCAATTTCCTCTGTTTTCCTTTGCTTTTTTTTTGTTGCTGTAGTTTTTTGTTAATTTTAGTTTTCCCTTCCCAATTAGAATCTCAATTTTTCAATTTGTTTAGAGAAGGATAATTCTGGTATTGTATTTTTCTCTACAATTAAGAGTTTCCTTATTAAAATTTCCTCATCCAATTGCATTAGTGTTGAATCAGTTATAGCATTCCATGTCATTTTTCAGGAATCAATTTCATCTTTCGGTCAGGCACAAGGTATAATAAAGGTATAATAGACTTTAAAATTTTTTACAAGCCGGAAGATACCTCACATTCCGTTTCGGAGTTGAGTTTTATGACCCTCTATTTACCTCCCATTCAGTTTTGGAGTTTGCGTTTTAATCCATTTGGTTCATGTATGACAGCTATATAAATAGGATACCAGCTCAGCTATTTGTTTTCTAAAGAAATTGTGAATCAGAAATATCGCCTATGAAAGCCTAATTGCATGTTAGGTTCTTATTTATCTTTAACTCATGCAGGACACTTACAAAATATTGACGGATTCCAGGCACCTGAAGAGGAACAACAATTATGGAAACCTCTTTCGATTGGAGGGCTAGGATCAGCCTATATTGATTGGAGGGCTAGGATCAACCTATGTGAATGATTTTACGGGCACAACCGATTGATGTTGTGTTCCATCACATAGACGATTTGGATCAACCTATAACCCGCTATAGATCGGAGGGTTCGAATCAAACAAAGGGAAATGTTATCCGAACTACTATATTTTGATGATCACATTCCTCACTTTATTAAAGTACGGTATGGCTTGCACCACAGGATTATCCAAACCGTCCATTGTGGACTGTGGAGACTATTTGAATGTTGAAAAAGAAAAACACATATACAGAACTTCTTCAGATGTAACCCAAATTCGGGTTTCGGGTCGGGTTCGAGTTGCCCGACAGCCCAACCCGACCCGACCTAATTTCCAATTCGGGTTGATTTCTCCTAACCCAACCCAAATTCGGGTTGAACCCGTCAGGTTTGGGTTGAACTCGACCCGCGTGGGAACATCCAAGTAACAAGTGCTAATGTCCTCACTACCATATTTTATAATGGCACTACTCACCATATTTTGATGATCGCAGTCCTCACTTTATTAAAATGTACGGTATGGCTTGTACCATAGGATGATCCAAACCGTCTATTAGATGGGCCACTACCTACATAGGTTGTGCCCCAAAAATAATTTTCATAGGTTGATCTGAACCCTCCGATCTATAGCGGGTTATAGGTTGATCCAAACCGTCCATGTGATGGAACACAACATCAATCGGTTGTGCCCGTAAAATTATTTCCATAGGTTGATCCTAGCTCTCCAATCAATATATGTTGATCCTAGCCCTCCAATCGATAGAGGTTTCCATAATTGTTGTTCCTCTTCAGGTGCTCGGAATCCGTTAATATTTTGTAAGTGTCCTGCATGAGTAATATAAAGTAGTTCTTTCGTCATTGTCATATGTCTTTACCATTTCTTGGTAGTTTTTTTCCGCAATTATCATAGACAGGCACCCTGGGTCGGTACTTTTCGTATGTAGATTACGATTTTATCCTCAAATAATTTATCATAGAGATAGATGTTAGATATCAGCAAAGGGGTTAATGGTAAAATAGTAAATGCTATGGGTAAATCTCAAAGAAAAAGAAAAAAAATTCCTTTTTTCTCTAGCTATATAGTAGTAGATAACTTGTCATTATCATATAGTCCTATCTTTCTCCTACGAGAATTTCAAGAAGCTTTTGCAAAAATATAGCCAAAACCACTTTAAGAAAAGAAGTGTCGTACACTACTTTTCAATGTATCGACCCATCATTTTTCATAGATATTTTGATCTAGTCTGAGTGGGAAGAGGAGGCCTATGGTTGTAGGCAGAGAAGACAAGAAGAACTAGGCTTCAAATGTTCCCAGTTCAAGACAAAAGCTCAATGAAACAGCCCAGAGAGGATGAAGAAACTCAAAGTCTAACCCTAACCCTGATTACAAGCTAAGAACAACTACAACTTAGGATATATTACTAGCTTGGGATACGTTACTAGGAAGTGAGTATTCCAATTCCACCTAATATTTTGTTCGTTTCTTATCCAGTCAAAGAGCGGAATTGATGAGTCAATCACGTCTTGCCTTCGTAAACCTTTCTTTGGTAAGGAAGAATAAAAGTCATGATGGAACAAACAACAGAGATATAATAAACTATTGAACAAGAAGAGAGATAAAAATTTGCTCTAAATAGCAAACTTCATGAAAAACACACTCTTCTTTCAATAAGGTGAATGCGCTTTTAAGAAACCGTGGAAGCTAAATCTCGTCCACTTTCTACTTCTATTTAATGACCATCGAGTAATTTGTTTTCGATAACAATCAGGCCTTCCAGATAAAAACAAACTCTCTTTTTAACAAATCTATTAAGAGTTCTCAATGAATGTAAACTCTTCAACCAACCATCTAGAGTCCTGATAAATAGACACTCTTATCTAAATAGCTATCGAATTCTAAACAAAGAATAAAATAAACAAGGGACTCTTATGAGAGTCGGTGGTGACAAGTCGTTCACAATTCTCCCCTTTACACCGACTCATGCCAACTATGATTCAAACTCGTTATGAATAAACCCTCTGTCGGCCCGACCCCTCCAACGCCGTGCACGAGATATTAGTGACTCTAGCACTCTCCTTCATCGTTAACTCTTCACAAGTCACGCTAAATTCCTTTCGTGAAATTTTCGCCATCTATCAATTTACCACTCCTTGACGCATTTTGTATCTTCAAAAAATGTTGAATCCTCCATCTTACAAAAAACAAGCCAAATTTGCGAATTTTCGATTAGCCTTCGGAATACGCGTCGATCTCCGTGGCTTAGATACACTAAACTCACGCTCTTCAAAATCTTCAAGTTACGATGGTCACAACTCTTCTGGTGAAGCCAGAACTGATCGGTGCCGAAGCTCTAAATTCAAAAAAATTCGCCTGTTGAATTGTTGAACCGGACACGTAATCAAATCAAAACCGCAATCGAAATCACAATCTGATGGGATGCAAGATGATTGGAAAACCCTGAGGGGGTTTGTACGTACACCACGAGGGAGTTTGTAACTGTACACTCGTTAGATCTCAGTCCGAAGATGACAGACGGGAGAGATCGAGGGTGGAAAGAAAATGTGCTAGAGGGAGAAGAAGAAGAGGGAAGAGAGAATCTTACGTGTATGTAGAGAATGAGCCATAAGCTCACTTATATGTAAATCGGAGATTTGGTAATTCCCAAATTACCCCCAAAATCTCTACACTCTCAAGAGCAAACAAAAAGCCCTCCTTCTTCGACTTTATTACAGTCGTGCCATTACTGATCTAAAATACTAAAATACCCTCAAGGCATAATGATAA
This sequence comes from Tasmannia lanceolata, assembly GCF_043159265.1. Taxonomy (NCBI): domain Eukaryota; kingdom Viridiplantae; phylum Streptophyta; class Magnoliopsida; order Canellales; family Winteraceae; genus Tasmannia; species Tasmannia lanceolata. Next base: position 19,229,894 of record NW_027518683.1, on the reverse strand, counting down.
TTACCAACATGCTAACCCAAAAGGCAGTCAGATCAACGGCACAAAACTAACCCTTTAGCAATCCTAACCATCCACACCTGATCTCAAATACTGAAACCTAACAAGTGAGACCTCAGGGAACAATCATCTACTCTACGAGAGCACCGTACCAAATCTCCATCTGACCAGAACGGCAACATCACAATCCCATCTATCCGGCCCTAGACCCACACGATATACACCGAGATGAACTGCTTTAATCCCAAAGAGCCCCCATCCACCTCAGCATGCACTTGTTCATTTGTTAAGCAAACTGATTTTTGCAAAATCATTTTCCAAAATAAACATATTTAACTATATAAATAGATTTAGAAAATAATTCGCAAAACGATTGATAAAACCCAATAAAAATGCCGTGGCCGATAAAGACAAACAAATGCACGCCATAGCCTACCCATAGTGTAAATATCATGGGATCTTCCCCAACCACATATGCTATTTCATATCAGTCAAATTGCTTTTCCAGTAATGCGCCAGTAGGTCGAATCGATCACAACCGCAGGTTAGCATGCTAAAATAGCGAGCATTAGACTTCAACTTCCTAGCAAAGCGAATGGTATCTAAGGGCACAAGGGTTACCTACAGAACCGGCTCCTCACATATGGTGCTAGGTAAAAGAGATTAATCCAACACCTGTATGTAGTGGTCTCTAACACGTGTCGCACCCAGTGCACACGCCACGTCGTAAATCTAGAAAGCACATAGCAATCCAGAATTAGATATATCGTCGTGCGGTTACACCATGCAGGATCAGCCGTCAACGACTGCAAGGCCCATCAAACTCATCTCGGGAATACCTCATCATGGCTCTGTAACAGGTCAACCATCCTGATGTCCTAAGGAATTAGGGCGGCCAATCACCTCCTCGCACATCCCAGATGTCAGGGTGATTGGCCTCATCCCGCACATCCCAGATGTTGGGGTCAGTCTATGCTGTGTGAGTAGCAGACCGTACTTGTTCACGACCATTAATCAATCTCATCGATTAACCAAATCCATCTAGCTAATCAACATGCATCCACATAAGCATGAGCATAAATGCAAAAATAAGGGTATCTCAAATAGCTAATAATAGCCATCACATGTGCTAAATATGAGCATCCACATAAGATAAATGTAAATGAAATAAAATGCTGAAAGGCCACAAAACTCCTATAGCTCCCACTTGGCCTGAAGACATATCACAAATGTCTCACCAACTAAAGGCTTAGTCATAGGGTCAGCCAACATCTCTCCGGTGGGAACGTAACAGATGTCAAAATCTTTGTCAAATACGGCCTCACGAACATAGTGTTACTTCCTCCTAATGTGCTTCGACTTCTTGTGAAACTTGGGGTCTTTCACAAGAGCAATGGCAGAAGTATTATTGCATGACATTGAAATAGGATCTCTGGCAAAAGCTTACGGCGCCACACAACCTCCATAGCCGCTGCCGAACATGCAACATACTCTGCCTTCATGGCGGACATGGTAATGCAATCCTGTTTCTTGCTCGCCCAAGAAACAGATTCGCCTCCTAGCATGAAGACGTATCCTACAGTAGACTTGCTCCTGTCTATATCACCACCAAAGTCTGCATCTGTGAAACCTCATACACGTAGGTCTGAACCCTGATAGCAAAGCATGTATGGTCCCCCTCAAGTATCGGAAGATCCTCTTGACGGCCTGCAAGTGGAGCATACCTGAACTACTCTGATAACGTCTAATGAGATTAACCGCATAACAGATGTCGGGTCGAGTGCATAGCATAGCGTACATAAGGCTACCAACCGCATGTGCATAAGGGACCTTACTCATCTTAGCCTTCTCCTGATCCGACTTAGGACTCATATCTACACTCCATTTTAGTCCTTTATGAATCGGTGTATCTATGGCCTTGCAGTTCGACATATTGAAACGATCTAGAATCTTATCAATATAAGTCTCCTGAGATAAACCCGAAAATTTTCTAGATCGATCACGAACGATTTTAACTCCAAAGATATAGCTAGCTTCTCCCATGTATTTCATCTCAAAATTAGAAGAAAGCCACTTCTTGGTTGTGTCTATCAATTCCATATCATTCCCTGCTAAGAGAATGTCATCGACATACAAAGACAATATAAGGAATGGACGATTATACCGCTTAATGTATGTGCAGTGGTCCTCTTCACTCATTTTAAACCCAAATGATGTAACTACATCATGGAATTTCATGTACCACTGTCTTGAAGATTGCTTCAGAATATAAATAGATTTAATGAGCTTACAAACCGTACTTTTTTACCCTTTAATTGATATCCTTGAGGTAACTTCATATAAATCTCTTCTTCTAGATCTCTGTTTAGAAAAGCAGTTGTAACTCTAAGTCTAAGTATGAGACTATGGACAAGATCAGGGGGATAGAGGTGAACTTTGCCACAGGGGAAAAAGTTTCCTCATAATCGATGCCTTCAATTTGAGTGAACCCTTTTGCCATGGGTCTAGCCTTAAATTTATCAATGGTTCCATAGGTGTAGGTGGCAGACTCCCATTGTTCAAAGGGACTGACATTTGACTCCCACTGTCTAACGGTTGACTCCCACTATCTAAAGGTATCTCATGAAAATTCATATCTAACTTGGGTTTCTTCCTACTAGGAAAAGAATCCTCTAAGAATGTCACATCTCTGGACTCAATTTCAACAGAGTCATGGAGAAGTACGTAACCCTTTGAGCGTTCAGGATATCGAATAAAAATACACTCTCGAGTTCTCTTCTCCATCTTTCCACCTCGATTCTGATGAGGTATCAAGGCATGTGCCAAACATCCCCATGCTTTCAACTATTTCAGGTCAGGCTTTCTGCCTGTCCACAATTCATAGGGGGACATTGGCACGGACTTAGAAGGAACCCTATTTAAAATATAGGCAGCCGATAAAAGTGCATCGCCCCAAAAGGAAGATGTGAGATTTCCATGGGCCATCATGGATCTCACCATATCAAGAAGTAATGAGGGTGATTAAGAGGGAAGAAGAAGAAAAATAGAAATCAAGAACACAACAAGAGAAGAAGAAGAAAATGAGAGTAATGCTCAACCCAATTGATATTCCATCAATTACATAAGTTTATCAACATCAAAAATCCCCTCTCAAGATAGTTTCTAATTCTTTAAATAAAAGAAAACCAAAGCAAATTCGTTCAAGCTCCTCCACTAGCTAGCTTATGGACTAACATAACATTAATTGCATAGGAACTCACTAACTTTGACTGTTTTGGGAACCCACAAACACAGTTCACAAAAATTGCCATAACTTTCTGCCCTCTTATCCAATTTTGAAGCACCAATACTTGTTGGAAAGATCTCAAAGAGACCTACAACTTTGTAGTTTACCACTTTCCATAATTCTTCCATTTAGAAGCTCAAAAATCAGGTTCAAAATGGGCCAACAACATTAATGAGGGACTGCACCTTGGAACTCCACCAAAACCACCTAGGCATGACATGGCTGCCATGTTGGCACTACATCATTATCTTCGGGTGAGAAAGAACCCGCCCACGAGTTCTCATCAAGCTCTCCATGATAAGTTGTCAAGTCTTTATCATTGAAGTTGGGTGAGTATTGATAATTGGAGGGAGCTCAACCTTGAATGCATTATCCCCAATTTTCTTAAGCACTTGAAAAGGGACATCCACACGATCTTGAAGTTTGCTAAACTTCCTTGGTTCAAGAAAACTCGCCCTCGAACCTTGAAGTATCGAAGAATGATCATCAATTGAAACTTCCCAAGATCAAACTCCGCTTCATAATCTCCATGAAGAAGTGTTAATTTGTCTAGATTTTGAACATGTTTGAATATATAAATATCAACTGTGAGCTTCAATGTAGGATTGAATAAAAATGGATCGATGTAATTGGATGAAAAAATCGATGTAATATTTTTCCATTCACCCATCACTTCAATATCCATCGGTTCACCTAATATGCAATCAGATCCAATTTCTTTGGTGATGAATTCATTGAATTGCCGTTGAAGTTCCTCATACTGCTCGTTAGTTTCAACAACAAGTAGAACATCGAATTGACCATTATCATTGGTCTCTTGATCAAATTCGTTATTGGAAAGAAAAAAGTTACTCTCATACCCTATCTTGAACCATGCAATCCGATACGGCTTTGGATGTTGTTCGGTTTTGAGCTTGTGCTTGTTCTCCCTTTTATGAGATACGATGTTTTCACAACTCCCACCATCGATCACAATGGAGCAAACATTGTCATGAGATTCGCATCGAGTCTTGAAAATATCGGAACGAAGCCAATCATCATAAGATTCAACCTTTGGTGTAGCAAGTGCTATTTGGATCACAAAACTTTCTCCTTCTTCGGGTTCAATTTCTTCATTTGTATGACATCTTCCTCATCATATATGGGTTGATTTGAATAGTCAATAAGATCTTCATAATATATGGGCTGATTTGAATCATCAACAAGATCCTCATCATTTTCTTCATCACTGAAGGCAACTACTTGCCTCTTTGGATAATCTTTGAAACGATGGCCAACTTGACCACACTTGAAACAAGCATTTGAATTGTTGGGATGATTGGGCTGATTTCCAACTTGATGTGTAGGGGCTGATTTTGTAGAATTTTTGTTGAAATATTCGGATATTGACTTTGTACCTCCACCATGTGAAGATTCACCTTTAGAAGAAGGATAGAGACTACGAACATCCACATACTTTTTAGCACCACGACGAGAAAGCTTAGCCTCCACCTTCAAGGCTAGTTGATAAGCATCATTGACACTCAATGATCGGTGCATTTCCACCTCATCACGAATGGAAAACTTCAAACCATAAACATACCTTGCCACAAGTTGATCTTCACCCTCTTGAAAATCATTACGAGCCATAAGTTTGTAGAATTCTTCGGTGTAATCCAATACACTCTTGGATTCTTGGCGTAGGTTGTTGAATTGAGAAAAGATAATTCGAGAAAATTCCAATTGAAGGAATTTCTCCTTAAGACTTGACTTCATTTTGTCCCAAGAAGAAATCTTACGCTTTCCTTTCCGGATTCTCATTTCTTGAACTTTATCCCACCATATTAAAGCGTAGCCACGAAGCCTTGTAGCCACAAGCTTGACACGTTGGCTTTCGGGTGTTTCCTTGTAATCAAAGAACTTCTTAATGGCACTAAGCCATTCAAGAAACTCTTCGGGTTGTAGACGACCATGAAACTCCTGCAAGTCAATCTTGACGGTGTCGAAATCACGATAGAACCTTCCCAACCTAGCCTCTTCACGAGTATTGGCGAAGAGATTCACATCGTATTCATCACTAGAACCTCCACGGCTTGATCTACCACGCTCACTATGAGCCTCTTGGCGTTCAAGTGGCATGGTAAGTTGCTCAACTTATCTTCTAAGTGCTTGAAGTTCATCATCCCTTTCATCTCTCAAATCTTCCATCATTTGGTTACCACGGCTTCCTCTACCTCTTCGTGCCGCCATGAAAATCAAATCAAAGCTAGCCAAGAGAGTAATGTTGGCTCTAATACCAGATAATGCAGGTGCTTAAGAGGGAAGAAGAAGAAAAATAGAAATCAAGAACACAACAAGAGAAGAAGAAGAAAATGGGAGCAATGCTCAACCCAATTGATATTCCATCAATTACATAAGTTTATCAACATAAAAAATCTCCTCTCAAGATAGTTTCTAAATCTTTAAATAAAAAAAAGCAAAGCAAATTCGTTCAAGCTCCTCCACTAGCTAGCTTAGGGACTAACATAACATTAATTGCATAGGAACTCACTAACTTTGACTGTTTTGGGAACCCACAGACACAATCCACAAACACTGCCATAACTTTCTGTCCTCTTATCCAATTTTGAAGCACCAATACTTGTTGGAAAGATCTCAAAGAGACCTACAACTTTGTAGTTTACCACTTTCTATAATTCTTCCATTTAGAAGCTCAAAAATCAGGTTCAAAACGGGCCAGCAACATTAATGAGGGACTGCACCTTGGAACTCCACCAAAACCACTTAGGCATGACATGGCTGCCATGTTGGCACTGCATCAAGAAGGTCCTATTCCGTCTCTCTTGGATACTATTTTGTTGGGGTGTGTATTGTAAGAGGCAACAGATCTTGGCGATTAAACATTGAGAAAATCACAGAAACAATATGGATTGAATTTAAATGAGAAAAATCATACCGGAAGCCATGAATTGGGTTTTTCTTTCTCTCTGAGTTTCTCTTCGCTACACAACCGTCGGTGATGGGGACCGGTTTCTTTCTCTTCAAGCGTGGATTCTCAAAGATTGAAAACGAATTTGTTGTGTGCAAATAGGACCCAAGAGTACCTTTTTATAAGCGTTTGTGAGAGAGATGCGACTCCTCATCGCGCCGATCCCTCTCCCCAAACGTCTCTTTACGTTTATACCTTTTCAAATAAAGTCTTTTCATTAATGACTTTTCACAAAACTAATTAACTAACCAAATGATCTCGATCGTCGATCTTGCAAAAGCCACATCCACCGTTAGGATTATTTCCTAACATGTATGGCATGGAGGTTTGGTGGACGATCTCATTATCCATACAAAATTGATCGAACAAATCAGACGTATATTCTCCACGCCTATCGGTTCTTAAGATTTTAATCGTTCTCTCTAATTGGTTCTCTACTGCTAACTTATACCGCTTGAACATTTCTAAGGCTTCATGCTTATGGGTTATAAGGTAGACATAACCGTATCTGGAGAAATCGTCTATAAAAGTAATGAAATAACCTTACACTCATAGGACCACAATTGTCAGAGTGGATTATTTCTAATAAATTTTCAGCTCTCATAGTTTTAGGGAAGAGTTTTCTAGTTGCTTTTTCCTGACACACAGGACTCACAAGTGATGTAATCAATGGTGTTTAATCGTCCAAGGTAACCGTCCTTAGCTAACCTAGACATACGATCCTTACTAATGTGTCCTAATCTTCTATGCCGTAATTTGGAAGCATCAATAATATTTAAATGGTTCATTCACACATGTAATATTCAAATCCGTGCATTGATTAGAACAGATAGAATCCAATCGAAATAAATTATCACAAATAAAACTCCAACCATATAAAGTGTTGTTTTTACGAATAGAAATCCTATCGCCTAAAACTTCATTTCAAATCCATCTCTAACTAGACCTAAAAACTTCATTTTACATGTGGCATCAACCACGGGCTCACCCTTATTTGATACAGGTTGAATCATTGTCCTACTCAGAGTATATGAGACCTTTTATTCATGCTAAGTGTAGGTCATTTTACGGCTCCCATATCATAGTTATTACCGTCAAGTTTCTCTCCCTTGTTGAACTCAGAAATCACACCCTTCGAAGCCATTCTGTACCACTAGACAAAAAAATTTATGTGGATAGCTCGATGGTTGCACACAGTCAGTATCTATCACATACACCATCAAAGAGCATTTTTCAGATCAATTACTATAATGTTGAACCAAAATTAACCCAAACTTGCAAAGTGAGGGGGGAAAATCAAATTCAACATCTATAGTAAAATGATCGAAAAATAAACCTCGATGTTATACGATAACTACGGTATCTAGAATTAATGCCGCTCAATTCAATTCCACAAAATGTTCCCTAATCAAAATTCCAAATTTATCCAAATTCCAAATTTTCCAATTGAATAATTTTGGAACATATTTTGTTGAACAAGGAACATAATAACAGCATTTAGATCCATCAGGAAATTGAATTTTAATTTGCAATAAATCCCTATAAAATTTTGAAAAGAAACGGAAGTCAATTCCCATTGCTAATTATACAACTATGGTGGGGCCACCATAACAATAGTTGAGTCATAACAAAATATGAAATAATGGGCCACGCAATGGATTTCCCGGGCCTCAACTACCTCAATAGGTCTACTACAGTTATAGGAATGCATGTTTAAATTTCTAGAGAAAATGAATATCTTTATGGGCATTATTAATAAAGGGAAATGATATGAGCACCATGTTTTGATATTTACACTGAGGCATCTCCTCTATTACTATTTAAAGGGCTCACAAAAGGTTACTACGGTACCCAAAAAACTTTTACAAGCCCATTAAAAAAGTTAAAACAAGGTGGACCGAGCAACTATTACATCATGGTTGTGCAAATATCACTTTCCTGAGTCAAATCCTATGTAGAGTTCTCACATAAGACAAAAATGAGGGTTGTCATTTTCTAAAGGACCACAAAACAAGAGACCATGTTTGTTTATTTGGGTGCCGTTATTAAAACGGTGAAAACAGTTCGTTGAGACTCATTTTAAGTGAACAAAGTGTTTAGAAACAACATTGTGCTAGTTTTAATAACTGCACCCCATACTGGAGCCGTGGATGACACAGCTATCGACTCCCTTTGTTTTGACATTGGGTGTCAATATTAAAAAGGCACTAGTGTTTAAAAGAAGTAAAGGTACTTTCATGTGAGAGTAGGAGGGGTAAAAAAGGATAAAGCTGCTCTGATCTAATCACGTACGGGTGTCCAAGTAAACACGACAATTACCCTCACTGTTTAAGTGGGGTGCAAATTGTTAGATAAAGTGCCCTAAACGATTGAATTTTGTCCCATATGATTTTCTATTTGATTCAAAATGTTTGAATTAGTTTTATTGTTTAAATGATTACATGATATTTTATAGAAAACTAGTTAAAAAGGGAAACTAGTAAAGAGATATAGCTAAGGTGAGAAATTTTGGAGAAATAAGTGGTATCCACCACACCACACCACACCACAACACGCATTTTCTTAAAGAAAGAGAACGTCCGACTCTATGTTTAACATATGGTGTTTGCAGAATTGTTTTTGCAAATTTCTCCCAACTTTCAGATAAAGTTCAAATTGAGAGTTTTTAGGAAAGTAACTTTCAAAAAATTGTATTTCTATAAAACCCAAAGTATTGTTAAACTTTGACATACTTTTTCAATCTAAAAAATTTCTTCTTCTCCCCTAAGCAAAACGTCAATATCTCTCTTAGCCTTCTCAAGTTCAAAACTTAGTTTTCATAAAAGACTACAACTTAAGATCAAAAGCTCCATCTAATATCTTAAATTCGCATATCTAGAACTGATTTAGATCAGCTCTTAATATAGAATAAAAGTTATTCTATCCCTTTGTGCAAAATCAACGGATCTCATCGGATCAACTTGCGGCGTTCGCGAAGAAGGGTTCGTTCGTGATGATTCGGGGAGTAGATCAAGCAGAGGATCTTCTTCGTGGTAACTTCTACAAAGGTATATTTTTATCTGTTTTCTTTATCACCAAAATATAATCTAGTTCCTAGAAATCCTGGGCTAAGGGCAAAATTGAAAAATTATTATTATACTGTGCGATTAGATTCCGCTGCGCATAGCGATTTTGCCCGAGGGTTATACGACCCTTCTAACAAGTGGTATCAGAATAAACTAGGGAATAGATTAGGAGGCTAATGAACCAAAGATAGATCATGCGGTTACCCGCTGTGAGGCCGGACGGTTATCCTGGCTATCCGTGGTTCCTAGTCTTTGTGTGATTTTAATAGACATAGGACTATTTTTAGAAAACAGTGGATCTGATCTTCTTGCTGGATTTTTTTTTCGGATGATCGTTTTACGTGGTTGGATAGTACACTCGAATATGAATCCAACGCATCAAGAATCATCGAAATCCAACGGGCAGATCAGGAGATATGTTTTTTTGAAGTTGCATGTAATTTGCTGGATTGCTGAAATTTTTGAACTTAAATTTGGTAGTTTTGCTAATGTGTCTCTCTCTTTTTCATTGAATGTAGATCAATGGCTTCCTTCAACCCACTAGCTAGAATCCTAGAAGATAATAAGTTAACCGGCCCTAATTACATTGACTGGAAAAGGAATTTGATGCTGGTTTTAACAGCTGCGAAAAAGTTTACTGGGTTTTTATCACTGCTGAACCTGAAGAGCCTCCTGTCGATGCCCCAAGGGCTGAACGGGACAGGAGGCAGAAATGGACTGATAATAATGAAATGACTAAGTGTTATATCCTTGGCTTCATGTCCAATGTGCAACAACAGCAACATGTTGGAATGGTTACAGCCACAAAAATAATGCTTAATCTAAAAGAATTATTTGGAGAGCAGAATCGCCCAGCTAGACTGATTACGATAAAGGGCCTTGTATCCACTAGGATGGTAGAAGGAACCCTGGTCAGGGACTATATGTTAAAGATGATGGGTTTTCTTAATGAACTTGACATCTTGTGGGCCATCATGGATGCAGAAACGCAGATAGACATTGTTCTTGCTTCCCTACTAGGGTCATTCAATGAGTTTGTGATGACCTATCATATGAACAAGTTAACAATGACATTGACTGAGCTATTAAACCAACTCCAGTCAACTGAAGATTTGCAGAAGGTAAATAAGAAGAGTGTCTTCTTAGCTGAGGATAATGTACCTTCAGTTTACAAACCGAAAGGTAAGGGGAAAAGAAGGAAAAAAGGCCAAGCCTCCAAGAAAAGGGTCCAGTGGTTAAGAATAAGAAAACTTTCAAGAAAAAATCAACTAAAAGCAACGATGCATGCTTCCATTGTGGCATGCCTGGACATTGGAAGCGGAACTGCAGGAGCTAGTTAGCTAGCAAGAAGGACGACAAGCCTTCTCAAGGTATGTCACAGGCTTTTGTTGCTGAAACCAATATGATTGGTCCTGCATTTTCCTAGTGTGTAGATACTGGTGCGACCTCACACATCTGCAATATTTTGAAGGGGCTAAGGATAAGCAGAAGGCTGACTGATGGCGAACTCAACCTACAAGTTGGAACTGATGCAATTGTTGCAGTTCAAGCTATGGGCGATTAATTTTTGGCATTTTCTAGGGGATACTTATTATTAAAAGATTGTCTTTATGTGCATTCTATAAGAAGGAATTTGATTTCTGTTTCTAAACTTATTTCAGATGGATATTTAGTAGATTCTAATAAAAGTTCAATTTTTATTAAAAAGGAAAATTCTATTATTGTGGAATGTGCATTAGTAGATTGTTTGTATCTAATTAACGTCATAGAGAATGTGAGTAACATTGAGAGTGTTCCAAGCGTTGATGTTCTGAACCTCAAAAGGCCAAGGGACACGGTAATTCCAACTCAACTTTGGCATCTTCAATTAAGTCATATTGGCGTAGAGTGGTCACAAGGTTAGTAAAAGATGATCCATTGGATTCTATTCAAGTGGAACCCTTTCCAACTTGTGAATCGTGTCTACAGGGCAAAATGACCAAAATTTTTTTTTAAAGGCAAGAGTGGAAGAAGCGAAAGTGTGTTGGAGTAAATACATACGGATGTTTGTGGACCTCTTTCTCATCCTGCAAGAGGAGGGTTTGTCTACATTGTGACTTTCACGGATAACCATTCAAGGTATGGATATCTGTATCTAATTTGATGTAAGTTTAAGACCCTTGAAGACTTCAAGGAGTTCAAGAATGAAGTAGAAAATCAGTTAAATAAGAAAGTCAAGACTCTTCGCTCCGATAGAGGAGGAGAGTATCTCTCAGATGAGTTTAAGGACTACTTGAAAGAACATGAAATAGTGTCTCAATGGACTCCACCTGCCACACCCGAGTTGAACGGTGTGTTAGAAAGAAGGAATCGAACTTTGTTAGACATGGTTCGATCCATAATGAGTTTTGTCAAGGCACTGTTGTTTCTTTGGAGGTATGCCATAGAAACAACGCTCTATATCCTTAATCGAGTCCCAACTAAGTCAGTACCAATGACTCCATATCAGTTATGGACGGGTAGAAAACCCTCATTGAATCACCTGAGGATATGGGGTTGTCCTGCCCATGTTAAAAAGATAAGTGCTGACAAGTTAGAGACTTTGACCGAAAGGTGTCTCTTTATTGGATATCATAAGGAAACAAAGGGTTATTGGTTTTATAACCCTGGCGAACAGATTTGTGTTGTAAGCCGGAATGCTGCATTCTTGGAAGAAGAGTTCATCCAAGATGCAAGTGAGATGGAGAGGATTGCCTTGGAAGAGCAATCTGATAATCCAATAGAGAAATATGAGGAAACTGAGCAAGAATCTAATGAGCCTACTCCGACACTTCGACATAGTATTAGGGAGATCAGAAGACCCTGTAGATATCTCTATTTGGGTGAGGAAATTAATTCCAACATGGAAGAAACAGATCCCCTTAACTATAGAGAGGCGATGTTAGACATCGATGCGAGCAAATGGTTAGATGTTATGAAATCCGAAATGGACTCTATGTATTCCAACAAGGTCTGGACTCTAGTCGATCCACCAGAGGGTATTAAGCCCATTAGATGCAAATGGATCTTCAAGAGGAAGAAAGGCCCTGATGGAATGGTGGAGACCTACAAGGCACGGCTTGTGGCAAAGGGTTATACTCAAAAGACTGGAATTGATTATGAGGAAACCTTCTCGCCTATAGCTATGTTAATGTCCATCAGGATTTTGTTAGCTATCGTTGCACATTATGATTATGAGATCTGGCAAATAGACGTCAAAACCGCCTTCTTGAATGGAAACATTCAGGAAAATATTTATATGGTCCAGCCATAGGGTTTTGAGGCTGCTGGAGAGGATAATCAGAAAGTGTGCAAGTTGTAGAGATCCATTTATATATTAAAGCAAGCATCTCGCAATTGGAATCATCGTTTTGATCAAGCGGTCAAAGAGTTTGGCTTCTCTCAAAATGTTGATGAGGCTTGTGTATACAAGAAGGTCAATGGGAGTACCGTAACCTTTTTGGTTCTATATGTGGATGACATTCTACTAATTGGAAATGATGTAGGAATGTAATCTAACACAAAGTTATGTCTTTCCAGTACATTTGCAATGAAAGGTCTGGGTGAAGCTTCTTATATTTTAGGACTTAAATTGTTTAGGGACCGTAAAAGTAGGAAGCTTGGGCTATCACAGGAGGCTTACGTTGATAAGATATTGGCAACATTTAATATGACAGATTCCAAGAAGGGATTAATCCCTTTCAGGCATGAAATCAGGCTATCCAAGAAGATGTCTCCAAAGACATATGAGGAAAAGCAAATGATGAATAAAGTTCTCTATGCTTCGGCTGTGGGAAGTCTTATATATGCCATGTTATGTACAAGGCCAAATATCTGTCATTCTGTAAGTGTGGTTAGCAAATATCAATCAGACCCAGGTCCTGAGCATTGGACGGTAGTTAAACATATTTTTAAATATCTTAGGAGCACCAAACATTATTGTTTGGTTTATAGGGCAGACGAGTTAGTCGTTTCTGGCTTTATCGACGCGGATTTTCAGTCTGACGTTGATGACATGAAATTTTTTTTAGACTTTATTTTTACTTTGGCTAGTGAAGCGATATCTTGGAGGAGTTGTAAACAAGACACCACAGCAGATTCTACTACTGAAGCAGGATATATCGCTGCCAGTGAAGCGGCAAAAGAGGCAGTATGGCTGCAGAAGTTTTTGGATGACCTTGGTGTCGTTCCCTCTGTTGAAAGACCAATTACGTTGTATTGTGACAGCAGCAGGGCTATTGTTCAAGCAAAGGAACCAATATCTCATCAGAAGTCCAAGCACGTCCTTCGAAAGTATCATGTGATACGGGAGATCATTGACAGAGGTGTTGCCATAGCAAAGGTGGCTTCAGCAGATAACGTGGCAGACCCTTTCACAAAGTCCCTTAGTCAAAAAGTGTTTGACAAGCATGTAGAGGGAATGTGTCTTAGATATATGCACGACTAGATCTAAAGGCAGTGAGAAATTACTTTAAATTCCAGTGTACCTTGCATTTATCATTAGTAAATGATTATTTTATGACAACTTTGGGGGCTATTTTGTTAATATGTGAGATGTGCTTGTTTTTACACATATAAGTCCTTATGGAGCAAAGTAGGAATACTATGCTCAAGGATTCAAAGATCCTAGGGAGCAGGGATATACGGAATTCCGGTTCTTAGCAAACCTTAAAAGTTCCTGGTTGGGGTGGAGATTGGACATCTCCTCCTATACACAACTAGCACCAGTCTTGCTGATATGCACGTGTTATGGGGTGACTTATCTCAGTCACTTAGGTAGTGGACCCTAATCAAGAAGCGTGGGAGCGGCGATTGGGATCGCTCTCTGAATTGGATCTTATTGGAATAGCCTGTGGACAGGAGATAGTAAGGTTATTCCACCAGACAGGACCCTTTACATGTCCTTTGACCTGGGGGATCTTTTTTGGTCTGTAGGCCCATCCTGTTATCTTGGTCCATTTTACAATGGTTCTCTTAGGAATCATTTGAGGGTGGTATTGGAATCGTTGACAAACCTGTGAGACTAATAGTAATACCCGATAAGGAATTCTTTGCCTCATATACATGAGGGTACCATCTACAGTTTTGGTCAGAGCAGTAGGCCTATAAAATACCTGGCCAGGTGGATTTGATAAATGTTTTACGAAAATATTTTGAATGTTTTTAGCAAATGCATTTGCGGGCCTAAGCTGCTTGACTGAAAGGTATACCTAGAGTGGGCCCAAGCGGTATGTATGTCACCCCCCGTAGGACTCAACTCAGTAGATGGAGAACAGAGAAAGGACTTCCACATATTGGATGTGATTAGGGGTAAAATGATTTAACGGTCATCTTCAGGGTTACGTCTCAATGGAGGCCACTGACTCAATGCGGTTGTGTTTTTTGAACTACGGAAAAGAATCGCAGTGGGACCCTTTATTGGGTTCTGCAGGATCGACCGTTGAATCCCTGCAACGATCCAACTCACAACTCGAGTGACCAATCGTATCTATTAGATATGGTCCCGTATTTATTTGATTGCATAGATAAACTTGTTTTAATACAAAGGGAATTGATATCATAGTGTATGTACACTATGGGACATATTTGGAATACCAAATTGGTTAAGTGTTAACCGAAAGGGGTATTATAGGATGGAGCTTTATTCTCATTGGATGGGAATCATTTATTTTATTGGAAGAATTAAATAAATATTTGAATTTAACCCTATTGGACAAAATTACATGTTAAGGGCAAGTGAGAGATTGTTAGATAAAGTGCCCTAAACGATTGAATTTTGTCCCATATGATTTTCTATTTATTTCAAAATGTTTGAATTAGTTTTGTTGTTTAAATGATTATATAATATTTTATAGAAAACTAGTTAAAAAGGGAAACTAGTAAAGAGATGTAGCTAAGGTGGGAAATTTTTGGAGAATTAACTGGTATCCACTTTTGGTGGACCCCACACCACAACACAACACATGTTTTCTTAAAGAAAGAGAACGTCTGACTCTATGTTGAACGTGTGATGTTTGCAAAATTGTTTTTACAAATTTCTCCCAACTTTAAGATAAAGTTCAAATTGAGAGTTTTCAGGAAATTGTATTTCTATAAAACCCAAAGTATCGTTGGACGTTTGACATACTTTTTCAATTTGAAAAATTTCTTGTTCTCCCCTTAGCAAAACGTCCATATCTCTCTCTCTCTCTCTCTCTCTTAGCCTTCTCAAGTTCAGAACCTAGTTTTCATAAAAGACTACAACTTGAGATCAAAAGCTCCATCTAATATCTTAAATTCGCATCTCTAGAACTGATTTAGATCAGCTCTTAATGTAGAATAAAAGTTATTCTATCCCTTTGCGCAAAATCAACGGATCCCATCGGATTAACCTTGCGGTGTTTGTGAAGAAGGGTTCGTTCGTGACGATTCGGGGAGTAGATCAAGCAGATGATCTTCTTCGTGGTAACTTCTACAAAGGTATATTTTTATCTGTTTATTTTATTACCAAAATATAATCTAGTTCCTAGAAATTCTAGGCTAAGGGCAAAATTGAAAAATAATTATTATACTATACGATTAGATCAATTTCGCATAGCGATTTTGCCCGGGGGTTATACGACCCTTCTAACACAAATATCATACGGTGTGAATTGAGTGGCATTACCGATGGGAGTCCCTTGTGCAAAGAGGGCCGCCATGTGTAAAGAGGGTTTTATTATGTTTATCTCAAAGCATGATGTGGGTGGCATTACTAAATGACAGGAGTACAAAGCTTATCAAAGAAAATCTTTATCTTACGAGGCATCACAAAGATGGGTGGGAATATCAAAAGGCAAGCAGTATCAAAAGAAAAAGGTATTTTTGATCTTATCCTTTTCACAAGACGTGTCGATGGAAGCGGAGAGGGTAACGTCGATTCAGTAATCCATCCCCGAAAAAATAGCAGCAGATGGATTCGAGGGCCGCACGGAACCGATGAACTCACCAGAATATTCTCCTGCCAGGGATGTTGGAATTTGGCGCTTCCGAGAGAATCGATCTGTAACGGCCTCAATGGGCCATGATGGGTCTTTTATTTCTCTTGGAGTCTTAGTTACAGTTAAGATATTTGAATAAAGCCATTTAAAAAAAAAGGATATTTGAATAAAGGATAAGCTATGCTATCTTATCCTAGTTAGTAGAGATGTGGCAGTAGGAGTGTTATCTTTTCCTTGTTTGTAGGGATGCCAATGAGCATCGTTAATTTATCCTCGTTGTAGTTCTTTTGAAAGTTAAGCAATAGAAATTAATTCAGAACTCTGCGTGGTTTTCATGTAGGAGATTAATCCTCTCTAAAGGATTTTCTGGTACAAAGGTGAATCCTCACATCATAAAGATGATGATAAACAAATGAATATTCAGTTGAGAGTTCTGTTTCTTGTGTATTATCTTTCTCGTAAAGAGCTTACATGATATGTTATATAAAAAGAGAATTCCTATCTAAAACAGTCACAACTAACAGATCTCTTGGATAACAACTGGCACACTTGGGATATAGATGGATGAATCCAATCATAACTATTGTTGTGGCAAATGGATTAGGATTAGAGCAGTTGTAGATATCCGGAATATCTCTACGGATTATCTTCCGTAACACGGCCCCGCAAACAAAACTCACTAGTGGTGAGTTGACGTTTGGACCGAAGATCATCAAAGGTTGCAGATGGTAGTGCCTTCGTCATAATATCAACAATTTGATCCTTTGTAGATATGTACTGCACCACAAGGAGTTCCTTCGCTGCTCGATCACGGACAAAATGGAAATCAATTTCCACATGTTTCATGCGGCCATGAAAAATAGGATTCGCAGTTAGGTAGGTGGCACCAACATTGTCACACCAGAGGAGTGGTGGAGTGGGAAGTGAGATTCCTAATTCTGAGAGAAGAGCTTGAACCCAAATGAGCTTTGCGGCAGTGTTTGCTACAGAGCGATATTCTGCTTTCGTACTTGAGCGGGCTACGGTTCGTTGTTTGCGAGAGCTCCATGAAATGAGGTTTGGTCCCAAAAATATTCCGAAGCCACCTGTAGACTTTCGATCATCAGGGCATTCAGCACAATCGGGATCAGAATATGCATGGAGGGAAATGGATGGGCTTCTACGAATAAACAGTCTGTAGTGCAATGTGGATTTGAGGTAGCGCAAGATCAACGGCTGTCCAATGTTCGGTAGTCGGCTTGTGCATGAATTGACAAACTTTATTGACCGCAAAAGCAATATCAGGTCAAGTTAATAGTACGTATTGAAGAGAGCACACTATTTGTCTGTACTACGTGGCATCTTGTAATGGTGAACTGACTGACGGAAAGTAGGTTTTTACGAATATTTGGAACATGTAAAACATTATTTAAGGCAAAAGATGAATGAGATGTATGGAAAGAAGAAGTACCGATGTTCTGGATGGGCAAACCAGTACCATTGCCGACCATAACTTGCTCGGAACTAACATATGGAGTGTGCAAAGACAGGTTAGAAAGATCAGCAGTAAGATGATTTGACGCACCAGAGTCAGGATACCAGGTCATCTCATGAGGAGCAGTGAAGGAAGGTGCAATTTCCATATTACTGGAGGACTCATGCTCTAATTGAGGATCCGGACGATGATAGCAGTTGTTAGTGGCATGGTTTCGACGTCCGCAGTATTGGCAAGGTGGATATGTAAAATGACCAGAGGTCGAAAATTGTTGATAGGGCCCTCGTCCACGGCCACATCCACGATTGGAAGTGTGATAGTTGCTATTGTGAAATCTTGCTAATCTTCCACGGTTAGATAGAGGTGTGAGTCCTCTTATAGAGAAGTTGGCATATACGTCAATTTTTTCGGTTGTATCTGTGAGCAGAATTTCTCCACGGTTAGATGGAGGTGTGAGTCCTCTTGCAAAATCCACGACTCTGACACCAGATGTGAGGATTCACCTCTATACCAGAAAAACCTTTAGAGAGGATTAATCGCCTACGTGAAAACCACGTAGAGTTCTGAATTAATTTCTATTGCTTAATTTTCAAAAGAACTACAACGAGGATAAATTAACGATGATCATTGGCATCCCTACAAACAAGGAAAAGATAACACTCTTACTGTCACATGGCATCTCTACTAACTAGGATAAGATAACATAGCTTATCCTTTATTCAAATATCGACTCCAGGAGAAATAAAAGACCCAAACACGTCATGGCCCATTCAGGCCGTTATACGATCCGGTGATGGTAGATGTTGGTCGTTGAAGCTCGGCAAAACCACTCCGACAATCAAATCACTCGGTCGACTTCTACGGTGGCAGCGTAATGCAATGGCAAATCCTGTTCCCGCACCACAATTTTTATTATTATGACTTCTTTATTTTTCTCTGTTTCTCCTTGCCGATGTTGCCGTCACCGCAAGCCACTGAAGAAAAAAAATGCCTAGATCAAACTCGTTGTGGGCACCCTCTTCAAGTAACTCCGGCACATGCCGATCAGCCCTCAGATCCAAAAAATTATGGTGACACATCCAGCCAGCAAAAATAAGGAAAAAAATAAAGCCCTCAATATAAATAAAATTAACATACCGAATACGAAGACTATCTCCTTTCTAGCGTGGATATCGATTCTGATCTCGATTTGCGAACTACGCGTCAATTGTGGCTCTGATACCACTGCGCAGAAGCTCTAATTTAAAAAAAAAAATTGCCTGTTGAATCGTTGAACCGGACACGTAATTACCAACATGCCTAACTCAAAAGGCAGTCAGATCAACGGCACAAAACTAACCCTTTAGCAATTCTAACCATCCACACCTGATCTCAAATACTGAAACCTAATAAGTGAGACCAGTGAACAATCATCTCCTCAAGGAGAGCACCATACCAAATCTCCATCTGACCAGAACAGCAACATCATAATCCCATCTAGCCTACCCTAGACCTACACGATATACACCAAGATGAACTGCTCTAATCCCAAAGAGCCCCCATCTACCTCAGCATGCACTTGTTCATTTGTTAAGCAAACTGATTTTTGCAAAATCATTTTCCAAGATAAACATATTTAACTATATAAATAAATTTAGAAAACAATTCGCAAAATGATTGATAAAACCCAATAAAAATGCCTCGGCTGTTAAAGATAAACAAGTGCATGCCATAGCCTAGCCATAGTGTAAATGTAATAACCGGTAAAATATATATATATATATATATATATATATATATATATATATATATATATATACAAATAAATAAAAATGGCCTCATAGGTGGGTAATCATCGGCCATTACTCATTTTTCCCCGAGTTAATCGGGCATGAGGACATCTGGCATAATGGGGCGTACGCGATTCGAACCCAACGCTGAGCGAGGATTGAACGGCTTCCTACCACTAAACCACCGCCCCAGATGTCAACTAAAAATGAGTAGATACTTACACATATTAAAAATTTCCAATAGTCACTATTCATAATTACTATTTACAATAGTCACTATGCAGAAATACTACGTAAGATTACTATGCAGAAATACTATGCAAGTTCTCTATTGAGATAAACTATTCAAAATTACTATTCACAGTAGGACCCACCGAGTACTATTCACAAGCGAGTCCCACCAACAGTGGGTCCCACATCAGTGGGCCCCACACAAGCGGGTCCTACCACCAGTGGGACCCACAACAAGCAGGACCCACAAATAGCGGGACCCATCACTAGTGGGAACCACTACCAGAAGGACACACCGCAACCACTTTCATTAACTCATTGGTTAAGCGGGTCACTCCACAACAACTATCATTAATGAGTAGTTGCGCTTCACCGACGAAAATAATAATTAAATAATATTAATCATCCTGTTACTATTCAAGCAGCCTTTACTATTCATTTATTTATACCTTTACTATTCCTATATTTTTGTAAAAGCATTTAAGAGAGTAGTTGTGAATTTAAGACTGTAGTTGGAAAAAATATACCTATAAATAGAGGAAGAGAAGAAGAAGAAAAATAAAAGAGTAACAAGAGAGAAGAAAGAGTAAGAGAGAGAGGAGAAGAAAAAGGAAATCCACTTCATCATTACCAAGGGAAGTCTTTCATATAGATAGTTAAAGTATTTATTATGGGTAATATGGTTGGTTCTACCACCTATGTAAATATTAGGATAAAGCATGCATAAGAGGCGATAACTCGCTATAGATTATGCAAGTTTTATCATCTTATTTGAACGGTGAAATGCTAGCATAGTAACCGTAAAGTAAACTTTAATCAAAGAAAGGCGAACCGCTGAGCATAGTAGCCCATCTTATTTGAACGGTGAAATGCTAGCATAGTAACCGTAAAGTAAACTTTAATCAAAGAAATGCGAACTGCTGAGCATAGTAGCCAAGAAATAAACTAAATCAAAGAATGGTGAACTGCTGAGCATAGTAACCTGTGGGGTCCACATGAATAGTAACATGTGGGGTCCATATGAATAGTGCATGCTGGGCCCCATGATCTTAAAAATTTAATAGAAAGAACACTGAACACAGGGAACATTATTTTGGACATAGATGGACATTACCTGGACATAAAGGACACTGCCTTAAAACATGAATTTGATTAAATTAGAATATATTTACAGGTTATCCACTCCAAGGTGTAAGCTCAAACAAACCTGTGACCGGAAAGCTATATGTAAGGTTTTCTCCATTGATTATCTTTTGCTATATGTAAGGGTTTTCTTCCATTGATTCTCTTTTGCTATATGTAAGGATTTTCTTCCATTGATTCTCTTTTGCTATATGCAAGGATTTTCTTCCATTGATTCTCTTTTGCTATATGTAAGGGTTTTCTTCCATTGATTCTCTTTTGATATACTGGATGTGAATATTTCATATTCTTTGATTCTCTTTATACGCAATTGCTATAAGAGTTTCTATCATTCTAAGATCGACAACGGATGAGAATCGAAGGGGGATCCTTTCTTTCAGACCCCATTCCTTTCAGATAAATGATTTTACTGATAAAGCTATAATTCTATTTTGTATCCTCGAAACTTGTTTCCGTGAGATATGTTTATGTTTAAAGTTTATCTTGTGATACCCTAATTCTGAATATGGACTGAGTTATGATATGATGACGAGTGGACGCGTTATAGTCCTCCATGTGCACGTGTGTAAAGACGACTCTAGAGAGTGTAAATCTAGAGGATTATGAGCCGAAGTATGGCTATGAATGGGCCGAGATATGGCTATGAATGAAAGCATCTATGCTTAATGAAGTATATATATATAATTCTATATATATAATTCTTGATATCAAGTTCTGTAAGTTTTCTCTATACGTTTGGAAAGTATGTTGTGCTTATTCTTTCTTTCCATGTTTATAATGTGAGATGTCCTATCTGCAAAATATCATGTTCTTATGAGTTTGGCAATTCTACATCACTTGTTGTTTATACCCTACTGGGCTATTTGAGCTCACCCCTTTTTTTTTTCTTGTTTTATTGTTCCAACCCCCAGGTGAAGTATAGATGAAAGTTGAGGAATGCTAGAGTTGAATGCAGAACTGTTCTAAAGGACAAATATGTTTTAAATATGTATCAACTATGTCTTGAATTAAGATGTAATAAGTTAGACCTAATTTCTGTAAACCCTCTAAACGTAGTTGTTGTATTTGAGATCTTGGAAATAATGAAAGTTTTTGAGAAAGATGATGTAATATTCTTCTACGCACCGAGTTGGTATTTCAAAAAAAAAATCCGGGGCGTTACATTTGCTATCAAAGCGAAGTTTAGTCGGTTTTGGAAATTAGGATTCAAAAAGATAGGATTAGAATTTACCCTATCTAAATGTTAAGTTAGAATATGTTAACTATACCGCTAGTCGTTGGTTAATATAGAACTTATGTGCTATTTATGACTTCTGTGATACTTCTGTATATAAATACTGATAGCAATGGATTTCGTTACGGGACTACCGAGGACTAAGAAAGGAAATGACGCAATATGGGTCATCATTGATCAACTGACGAAGGTAGCTCATTTTATCCCAATAGGAGAAAATTTTTTCTTAGATCAATTGGCGAAGCTCTACATCAAAGAAGTAGTCCGTTTACACGGCATACCAGCATCCATTGTGTCTGATCGTGACCTGCACTTCACATCTAATTTTTGGAGGAGTATACAAAAGCATTGGGGGACAAAGTTGAACTTCGGCACTGCCTTTCATCCTCAAACAGATGGTCAATCCGAACGGACAATTCAGACACTGGAGGATATGCTTAGAGCTTGCATAATAGACTTCCAAGGTAATTGGGACCAACACTTTCCATTGGTTGAATTTTCTTATAATAACAGTTATCACTCTAGTATAGAGAGTGCACCCTATGAAGCTCTCTATGGTAAGAGGTGTAGAACACCGACGTGTTGGGATGAGGTCGGAGAAAGAAAACTTCTAGGCCCAGAGTTAGTACAAGAAACTACTGACAAAGTACGTATGATCCAACAACATATGAGGACGGCTCAAAGCAGACAGAAGAGCTACGCCGATCATCGACGTCGAGACCTGGAGTTTGCAGTGGGTGACCGTGTATTCTTAAAAGTATCACCTTGGAAGGGTGTGATAAGGTTCGGAAAGAAAGGGAAGCTCAGTCCTAAATATATTGGACCATACGAAATACTTGAACGAATTGGACCAGTAGCATACCGTGTAGCTTTGCCACCAGCCTTGTCACATGTTCACAATGTGTTTCACGTCTCACTTTTAAGGAAATACTTGGCGGACCCATCACATGTACTGCAAACAGAACCAATGCAGTTGGAACAAGATTTGTCTTATAAAGAGCAACCAGTACAAATCCTTGATCGAAAGGAACAAATTCTTCGGACAAAAAGAATATCACTGGTGAAGATTCTGTGGAGGAGCCAAGCCACCGAGGAAGCAACATGGGAACCGGATGAGGAGATGTAACAAAAGTATCCTCATCTATTTACTTCTTAAGGTACGTAAAATTTCGAGGACGAAATTTTTTTTAGGGGGGTAGAATGTAATAACCGGTAAAATATATATATATATACAAATAAATAAAAATGGCCTCATAGGTGGGTAATCATCGGCCATTACTCATTTTTCCCCGAGTTAATCGGGCATGAGGACATCTGGCATAATGGGGCGTACGCGATTCGAACCCAACGCTGAGCGAGGATTGAACGGCTTCCTACCACTAAACCACCGCCCCAGATGTCAACTAAAAATGAGTAGATACTTACACATATTAAAATTTTCCAATAGTCACTATTCATAATTACTATTCATAATAGTCACTATGCAAGATTACTATGCAAAAATACTACGTAAGATTACTATGCAAAAATACTATGCAAGTTCACTATTGAGATAAACTATTCAAAATTACTTTTCACAGTAGGACCCACCGAGTAATATTCACAAGCGAGTCCCACCAACAGTGGGTCCCACATCAGCGGGCCCCACACAAGCGGGTCCTACCACCAGTGGGACCCACAACAAGCAGGACCCACAAATAGCGGGACCCAACGCCAGCGAGACCCATCACTAGTGGGAACCACTACCAGAAGGACACACCGCAACCACTTTCATTAACTCATTGGTTAAGCGGGTCACTCCACAACCACTATCATTAATGAGTAGTTGCGCTTCACCGACGAAAATAATAATTAAATAATATTAATCATCCTGATACTATTCAAGCAGCCTTTACTATTCATTTATTTATACATTTACTATTCCTATATTTTTGTAAAAGCATTTAAGAGAGTAGTTGTGAATTTAAGACTGTAGTTGAAAAAAAATACATATAAATAGAGGAAGAGAAGAAGAAGAAAAATAAAAGAGTAACGAGAGAGAAGAAAGAGTAAGAGAGAGAGGAAAAAAAGAAAGAGAGGAGAAGGAAAAGGAAATCCACTTCATCACTACCAAGGTAAGTCTTTCATATAGATAGTTAAAGTATTTATTATGGGTAATATGGTTGGTTCTACCACCTATATAAATATTAGGATAAAGTATGCATAAGAGGCGATAACTCGCTATAGATTATGCAAGTTTTATCATCTTATTTGAACGGTGAAATGCTAGCATAGTAACCGTAAAGTAAACTTTAATCAAAGAAAGGCGAACTGCTGAGCATAGTAGCCCATCTTATTTGAACGGTGAAATGCTAGCATAGTAACCGTAAAGTAAACTTTAATCAAAGAAATGCGAACTGCTGAGCATAGTAGCCAAGAAATAAACTAAATCAAAGAATGGTGAACTGCTGAGCATAGTAACCTGTGGGGTCCACATGAATAGTAACATGTGGGGTCCATATGAATAGTGCATGCTGGGCCCCATGATCTTAAAAATTTAATAGAAAGAACACTGAACACAGGGAACATTATTTTGGACATAGATGGACATTACCTGGACATAAAGGACACTGCCTTAAAACATGAATTTGATTAAATTAGAATATATTTACAGGTTATCCACTCCAAGGTGTAAGCTCAAACAAACCTGTGACCGGAAAGCTATATGTAAGGGTTTTCTTCCATTGATTATCTTTTGCTATATGTAAGGGTTTTCTTCCATTGATTCTCTTTTGCTATATGTAAGGGTTTTCTTCCATTGATTCTCTTTTGCTAAATGTAAGGGTTTTCTTCCATTGATTCTCTTTTGCTATATGTAAGGGTTTTCTTCCATTGATTCTCTTTTGCTATACTCCATTGATTCTCTTTTGATATACTGGATGTGAATATTTCATATTCTTTGATTCTCTTTATAAGCAATTGCTATAAGAGTTTCTATCCTTCTAAGATCCACAACTGATGAGAATCGAAGGGGGATCCTTTCTTTCAGACCCCATTCCTTTCAGATAAATGATTTTACTAATAAAGCTATAATTCTATTTTGTATCCTCGAAACTTGTTTCCGTGAGATATGTTTATGTTTAGAGTTTATCTTGTGATACCCTAATTCTGAATATGGACTGAGTTATGATATGATGACGGGTGGACGCGTTATAGTCCTCCATGTGCACGTGGGTAAAGACGACTCTAGAGAGTGTAACTCTAAAGGATTATGAGCCGAAGTATGGCTATGAATGGGCCGAGATATGGCTATGAATGAAAGCATCTATGCTTAATGAAGTCTATATATATAATTCTATATATACAATTCTTGATATCAAGTTCTGTAAGTTTTCTCTATACGTTTGGAAAGTATGTTGTGCTTATTCTTTCTTTCCATGTTTATAATGTGAGATGTCCTATCTGCAAAATATCATGTTCTGATGAGTTTGACAATTCTACATCACTTGTTGTTTATACCCTACTGGGCTATTTGAGCTCACCCCTTTTTTTTCTTGTTTTATTGTTCCAACCCCCAGGTGAAGTATAGATGAAAGATGAGGAATGCTAGAGTTGAATGCAGAACTGTTCTAAAGGGCAAATATGTTTTAAATATGTATCAACTATGTCTTGAATTAAGATGTAATAAGTTAGACCTAATTTCTGTAAACCCTCTAAACGTAGTTGTTGTATTTGAGATCTTGAGAATAATGAAAGTTTTTGAGAAAGATGATGTAATATTCTTCTACGCATCGAGTTGGTATTTCAAAAAAAAAATCCGGGGCGTTACAGTAAATATCATGGGATCTTCCCCAACCGCATATGCTATTTCGTATCAGTCCAATTGCTTCCACAGCAATGCGCCAGTAGGTCGAATCGATCACAACTATAGGTTAGCATGCCAAAGTAGCGAGTGGTCTTTATCACGTGTCGAACCCAGTGCAGATGCCACGGTGTAAATCTAGAAAGCACATAGTAATCCATATCTAGATATATCGCCATGCGGTTACACCATGCAGGATCAGTCGTCAACGACTGCAAGGCCCATCCGACTCATCTCTGGAATACCTCATCCTGGCTCTGTAACAGGTCAACCATGCTGATGTCCTGAGGAATCAGGGCGGCCAATCACCTCATCGTACATGCCAGATGTCGAGGTCGGTCTATGTTGTGTGAGTACTAGACCATACCTGTTGACGATCATTAATCAATCTCATCGATTAACTAAATCCGTCTAGCTAATCAACATGCATCCACATAAGCATGAGCATAAATGCAAAAATAAGGCTATCTCAAATAGCTAATAATAACCATCACATGTGCTAAATATGAGCATCAACATAAGATAAATGTAAATGAAATAAAATACTGAAAGGCCACGAAAGCTCCTGCAAGAACATCTTTTTCACGCGACAGACTTTTTACAGTCTTCCATGGACTAGAGCTCTTGCTCGTCGAACTACCATTTTGTGAAATTGCCGTCAAACTTTGACGTGGCACCTCCTGTGAGATATTACCACATCTCCATCCATCTGCGAGAGATCAACTATACTTTTCACCCATTGGATCGAATCCGGATTTACTACACCATGATTTTCATGTGGTAGGACAATCGAATCCAATCTGTCTTTCAAACTGCCAATCAAATCTGTTGAGTCTGACATTGCGATGTTTTCCACGGACCACCAAGATGACTCTTCCTCGAACACCACATCTCTTGACAGATAGATCATTTTCGTACATGGATCCAAGCATCTCCACCATTTTCTTTGCTCATCATAACCAATAAACATGGCTCGAACCGCCATTTTCTCCATCTTTGTCCTCATTTGCTCTGGTACAAGCACATAGCAAACACAACCAAAAACTTTAAAATGCCTAACTGTCAGCCTCCTTCCAGTAAGCTTTTGATAAGGCGACTCATAAAAAGTCATTATTGCGGAAGACGATTAGTTACATATAGGGTCGCACGTATACACTCTGCCCGGTCTTGAGGATGAACAGTCCTCCCATGTAACATACTCTGGCACGTCTCAACTAAGTGCATGTTCTTTCTTTCTGCAACTCTATTCTGCTGTAGAGTTTCAGGATAGGTGAATTGTCGTTTAATTTTGTGATCCCTCAAATAGGTGGAAAGAAACTGAGAAGTATATTCTCCACCATTATCGGTTCTCAAACAACCGATCTTAAATCCTGTTTCAGCTTCTACACGTGCACGAAAATCTTTGATCTTTTCAAAGACTTCAAATTTCTCCTATAGAAAATACACCCAAACATATCTCGAAAAATCATCAATAAATATAAGAAAATAACGGTTTCCACTTACAAACTTTTGCTTCATTGGACCACACACATCAGAGTGAACTAACTCCAATGGGCGTTTTGAGTGAAACTCTGATCGAGGAAAAGGTTGATGATGTGTTTTTCCAAACTGACGTCCAGCACAAACCGTATCTCCCCCGTTCTCGAGAAGTGGTAAACCTCTGACAAGGTTTCGTTTTGCCATATGCGACATGAGCAAGACGCGCATGCCACAACTCTGGAGTTTCATTACGGCGAGCTTTATCAACATAAGCTATTCTTGCTGATAATACGTACATCGTCTCCATCTATTTCTCATCCATGATCGGATTGCCAAAAACATCCACTTTCTCGAACACCTTTACATCTTCTGGTCCAAATAGCACATATATGCCTGTTGATGTGATCTGGGCTACCGATACTAGATTCTTTGCCATACCCAGTACGTGATACACATCTCTGAGGATGCTATTTCCCTCACCACACCGTGAGGTAATCATCACATCGCCCACATTCTTCACAGCATGGATAGAATTATCCATCGTGATAACCGCATGATTTCCATCATTTTTTCGTAACCACATAAACTTATTTCGGTTACCAGTCATGCGGTGCGAACATCTAGAATCAATCAACCAATCATTCCTGTAGTCAATAGTCTTCTTTCCATAAGAGCTTGTTGCACACACTTGACTTTTCATAATAGAAGATTTTGCAACATTTAGTGCAAAAGAAACCTCCCCTTTAAAGTCATATTCCGTAGCAGTCTCTTCCACTGCCACATCACATGCAAAAGAAGCTTGCATGTCCCATTCACCATCGTCATCCTCCTCATTGTCTTTGGATTTGATGACAACATTCCCATCATAGGTCTCAATCCTAGCCCGACAATTTTTTCTACTATGACCAGACTTGCCACATCGATAACAATAAAAGTTACGTTTTTCTTGTGATATTTCATTGTTATTAGCCCGATCACCATTCTTATAGCCATCCATTGGCTTCTTATTTTTCTACTACTTCTACTTGCTATTCACCGCAAGCGCTTCCTCACTCTCTTTCACAGACAATTCGGCCATTTACCTTGCCAATATCTCTTGATTAATCAAAAGATTCTCCAATTCCAGGAGAGACAGTTACGTTGGCCAACCACGTATAGTGGTGATAAATCCACTAAACTCAGGTCTCAAGCCGCAGATAATCATTCTCCACATCCGGCTTTCACTAATCTTAGACTCCTCGTCTAATTGAGATATCTCATTACACACATTTTTAGCTTTCATAAAATAATCAGAAACAGATAAATTACCTTGTGTTAATGAGCCGATCTCGTTCTCCAAGAACTGCAACCGTGCATCGTTCGCCCGCTAAAAGAGAGACGACAGTGTCTCACATGCTTCCTTTGGAGTTTTCGCATCTCTAATATGCTCATTGTTGACTTTTTTATGCAAAAGTCTTTTTGTAATTCAATCTTACAAAGGGGTACTTTTAGTCTTTTACATTGGCTTTACTTTTTGCTTTAGGGCTTCTCACTCAAAGTTAAAGCTTCCCTCCAAAAAAGACTAAAGCCATGAGAAAACTTTAGTCCCAAATGGGAAGTGTGAGAGGGTGAGAGTGGCCATATATATACTTTCACTCTCTTAGTCTTGTGAATGAGAAAGAAGTCATGGGAATCCTACGCGCACGGATCACCCACTTGGGTCCGGTGGGCTTTTGGTATTACCACACGCCCGCCGCCCGGCTCGGCCGGCCGCGCGCGTGGGCCTAAAGCCTTTTTTATTTTATTTCTTTTCTTTTTCTTTAATCATCATTTAATACTTTTTACCGTTTGAGATTCCTTAATTCATGGTTTTGTGACCGTTTGGGAAACGTCTCTCACGCATTAAAAGAGTGCGACGTTTCATCCCAACGTGTCTATTATTTTTCTATAAAAACGGTTTTACAGAGATAGAAAGAAGACAGAACGGATTCTTCTTCTGCTATCCTCTCTCTAGTTTCCTTCTGGTTTTCCCAACCTTTCTGATCAAGGCTTTTGGCACATATAAGCAAGTTGTTAGGCATCCGGGCTGCGTGAGTGCACACCCCTGGAGCGAGAGTTGTTGTATCCTGGAGGCATACGCCGTGACGCCCATCTGCACCGTTGATTCGTCATAGTGGGGGCGAGATTTGCCTTAAGGACAGCGAAGATTCTTCGTGCCTCAACTCGATAAGTGATCTAACGATTTGTTCTTCCTTTACAGTTTATTATTGCAGAAAATTGTTACTGTTGAAATCTGCTTTTGAAGTTACCAGATTAATTTCGTATAAGGTATTATCTCATCCTAAATTACAGATTTGCACATCAATTTTTTATAACTTTTTATAACATTCTTAAGGCAAAACTCTACGATCTGTGATCTGTAATTTGGGATTCCGATTATTGGAAATTAATCATCATGACTTCCCAAACCGAAAGACCGAAAAAATTTGATGGATCGGATTTCGCTAGATGGCAAGAAGAGATGCGATTCTTTCTGACCTTTCTGAACCTAGACTATATCTTGAATGCTCCTGAACCATGACCTGATGAGGAAGAACCCGCAAGAACCCATCTCTCTGAGAAAAGGAAAAGAGATAATTATCTCTGTAAAGGCCATATACTGAGTTGTCTCAGCAATCAATTGTTCGATGTATTTTTCAGAATTGAGTCTGCCAAAGAGTTGTGGGAAACTCTAGAGCAGAAATACCTGGTTGAAGCCGCGGGTTCTAAGAAACATCTTATTGGAAAATATTTCCGATATCAGATGATAGATGGAAAATCTATTATGGATCAAGTAAATAAGATCCAGTTGATTGTTTCTGATATTCTTGCTAGAGGTATTAAAATAGAAGAACAGCTCCAAATTGGTGCAATCATTGAAAAATTACCACCTTCATGGGAGAAATTCCAAGACACCCTTTTGCATGACAGAAACGATTTTTCTCTTCAAGATCTATTTGTATATCTTCGAACTGAAGAGGAAAACCGTTTCAGAAAACAGAAATCAAAGGCCTATGAGTTTAACTCTAAGGCAAATCTCACTGAATCTTCATCTGGAAAGAAAATCTATTCTAAACCTGGGTCTGGATCTGGAAAAGGAAATTTCAAGAAAAATAATAAGGACTTCAAGAAAAAGAAAGGAAACTGCTTTGTGTGTGGGAAAGCATGTCACTATGCTAAAAACTGTCGCAAAAACGACAAGAAGAAAAACCCTCAAGGAAATAATGCGCCTCAGGCAAATGTGGCTGAAGATCAATATCTGTCGGCTGTAGTATCTGAAGTGAACCTGGTTAGCAACGTGAAGGACTGGTGGGTGGACACCGGTGCCACCAGACACATCTGTAGTGACAGAAGTGTATTTTCTTCCTACGAGCTTGTAGGGGATGGAGAGCAGCTTTTCATGGGAAACTCGTCAGCATCTGCTGTGGCGGGTAAAGGAACAGTCCTATTGAAGCTTACATCTGGAAAAGTTCTGAAGCTCTGTGATGTCCTTCACGTACCAGATATAAGAAAGAATCTGGTGTCTGGGTCACTTCTGATCAAGAAAGGTTTTAAACTAGTTTTCGAGGCTGATAAATTTGTCATTACTAAGAATGGTGAATTTGTGGGGAAGGGTTATTCCAGTGAGGGTTTATTCAAATTGAATGTATCTGAGAACATTATGAATAAAGCATCTTCTTCTTCTGCTTATATTATTGATTCTTCTTGTTTATGGCATGGTAGGCTAGGTCATGTTAACTATGCATCTTTAAAGAAAATGATGACCATAGGTCTAATTCCTAAAAGTGATCTAATAATAGATAAATGCGAAATTTGTGTGCAATCAAAGTACTCTAAGAAGCCTTTTCATAGAGTAGAAGAAAGAAATTCAGAACTTCTTAGTTTAATTCATAGTGATGTATGTGACTTAAACAATGTTTTAACTAGAGGAGGAAAAATGTATTTTATTACATTTATAGATGATTTCTCTAGATTTTGTACTGTTTATCTTATTAGATATAAAGATGAATCATTTAATAAATTCATTACATTCAAATCTGAAGTAGAGAATCAGTTAGAAAAGAAGATCAAAATCCTAAGATCTGATAGAGGAGGTGAGTACACCTCTAATAATTTTAGTGCTTTTTGTGAATCTCATGGCATAATTCATCAAGTAACTGCACCTTACTCTCCACAACAAAATGGAGTTGCTGAACGTAAAAACAGAACTTTAATGAACATGGTAAACTCTATGTTAGGGAGTTCAGGTTTACCTCAGAACTTATGGGGAGAGGCTCTTCTCTCTGCTTGTTATATTCTAAACAAAATTCCATTTAAAGATTCTGACAAAACTCCTTACGAGTTATGGAAGAATAGAAAACCGCATTTTAAATACCTTAAAGTGTGGGGGTGCTTAGCTAAAGTTAGGATTCCAGATCCTAAAAGTACTAAGTTAGGTCCTAAGACTGTTGATTGTGCATTCATTGGATATGCACAAAACAGTAGTGCATATAGGTTCTTAATCTATAGATCAGATCATGTTGATATGCATCCTAACACCATAATTGAATCCAGAGATGCTGAATTCTTTGAAACCATATTCCCTTATAAGACTAGTCTAAGTGAAAACACACTAAAAAGACCCATTGAATCTATAGAAAAAGAGCATCAAGTATCTGAGAAATCTGTAGAGCCTAGAAGAAGTAAAAGGGCAAGAGTAGAGAAAAACTTTGGTCCAGAGTTCATTGCCTATCTTCTAGAAGGAGATCCAAAGACATATAAAGAGGCAATGTCACTTCCAGATTCTTCATTCTGGAAAGAAGCTGTCAAGAGTGAAATAGACTCTATTTTGAGTAATGGGACATGGATCTAAACAGATCTGCCTCCTGGTTGTAAACCTATTGGTTGCAAGTGGATCTTTAGAAAGAAATTAAAAACTGATGGAACTATAGATAAGTTCAAAGCTAGACTAGTAGCTAAAGGGTTTAAGCAAAAAGAATGAATGGACTTTTTTGACACTTACTCACCTGTAACCAGGATAACCACTATTAGAATCCTTATTGCCATAGCTGCAATCTATAACCTTGAAATCCATCAAATGGATGTCAAAACAGCCTTTCTGAATGGTGAATTAGATGAAGAGATTTATATGGATCAACCTGAAGGCTTTGTAATCCAAGGCCAAGAGCAAAAGATATGCAAACTTATAAAATCTCTATATGGTTTAAAACAAGCACTAAAGCAATGGCATGAGAAGTTTGATAGTGTGATGCTATCAAATGGATTCATAATAAATGAATCAGATAAATGTGTTTATAGCAAATTTAGTGGGGATAGTGGTGTTATTGTTTGTCTGTATGTAGATGATATGTTGATCATCGGAACAGACATAAGTGTAATTAAAGACACTAAGAAATTTTTATCAAATAATTTTGATATGAAAGATTTGGGAAAGGCAGATGTAATCCTGGGTATCAAAATAAATAGAAACCCAAAAGAAATAATTTTAACTCAGTCTCATTATGTAGAAAAAATATTAAGGAGGTTTAATCAATTTGATTGTAAACCTGTAGCTACCTCATATGATTCTAGTATAAGATTATGTAAGAATAAAGGAAGTGGAGTAGATCCACTTGAATACTCTAGAGTTATAGGGAGTCTAATGTATTTGATGAACTGCACTAGGCCAGACATAGCCTATGCAGTGGGTAGACTCAGTAGCTATACCAGCAATCCTGGTAGTGATCACTGGGAAGCACTAATTAGAGTATTGAAATATCTTAAAGGAACCATAAACTATGGTTTGCATTTTTCTAAATATCCTGTTGTACTGAGGGGTATAGCGATGCCAATTGGGTATCTGGATTTGAGACCAAATCTAGGAGTGGATATGTCTTCACTCTAGGAAGTGCAGCGGTTTCTTGGAAGTCTACCAAGCAAACTTGTATAGCCAGATCCACTATGGAGTCTGAGTTTATTGCTTTAGAGAAAGCAAGTGAGGAAGCCGAATGGCTTAGAAACCTTCTGTCTGATATTCCACTTTGGAATAAGCCAGTACCAGGTATTACAATCCACTGTGATTGTCAAGCTGCTATTGGAAGAGCAGGTAATAATGTATATAATGGAAAATCCCGACACATTCGTCGGAGGCATAACTCCATAAGACAGTTGTTGAAAAATGGAGTGATAACCATAGATTTTGTAAGATCAATTGATAATATATCAGATTGTCTTACAAAATGACTAAATAAAAATTTAGTCATAAGCACATCGAGGGGGATGGGGCTGAAGCCCACTGTTTAGATCACCTATAACAGGAACCCAACCTATTTGACTGGAGATCCCAAGAAGTAGGTTCAATGGGAAAAACAAGTTATTTGAGTGATCTGTTTTGCACCAAGTTGTATGTGAATTAAGTTCACTAAGTCTATCCCTATGGTGTGGGTGCAACCTGTAACGGTAAGAGGATGAGTTGTAGGACTCTTAATGTTATCTATAGCTGACTAGCTGTCAAGCTGATTGTCAGTGGGGTGCGTAGTTACAGGGCACTCCTGATAGATACACCTATATGAGTGTGGAAGTGTGGCCGCTTCCTATGAGAATTGGGCTAAATTCTCTAGAGCTCTCATGAAATCAGGATATAGCACATGGCCGAAAAGTGCAACACTGTATGAACTTGCTTATGCCTTCTGTGTTGTGTGTGTGGTATGTTGTTTCAGTTTATTACTAAAAGTGCTTGGTTCAAGACGTATGTTCACCAAATACTTGATAAACTCGATATACCTGCACTAAGTAAAGGTTCAAGTTCAAAAGACACTTCTACTGATGCATAACACATCTTGCCTTGATCAAATCTATTTACATTTATGATTTATTTCTTGTAATTTTGAATTAGTGGGGGATTGTTGACTTTTTTATGCAAAAGTCTTTTTGTAATTCAATCTTACAAAGGGGTGCTTTTAGTCTTTTACATTGGCTTTACTTTTTGCTTTAGGGCTTCTCACTCAAAGTTAAAGCTTCCCTCCAAAAAAGACTAAAGCCATGAGAAAACTTTAGTCTCAAATGGGAAGTGTGAGAGGGTGAGAGTGGCCATATATATACTTTCACTCTCTTAGTCTTGTGAATGAGAAAGAGGTCATGGGAATCCTACGCGCACGGATCACCCACTTGGGTCCGGTGGGCTTTTGGTATTACCACACACGCGCGCCGCCTGGCCCGGCTCGGCTCGGCCGGCCGCGCGCGTGGGCCCAAAGCCTTTTTTATTTTATTTTATTTCTTTTTCTTTAATCATTATTTAATACTTTTTACCATTTGAGATTCCTTAATTCATGGTTTTGTGACCGTTTGAGAAACGTCTCTCACTCATTAAAAGAGTGCGACGTTTCATCCCAACGTGTCTATCATTTTTCTATAAAAACGGTTTTACAGAGATAGAAAGAAGACAGAACGGATTCTTCTTCTGCTATCCTCTCTCTGGTTTCCTTCTGGTTTTCCCAACCTTTCTGATCAAGGCTTTTGGCACATATAAGCAAGTTGTTAGGCATCCGGGCTGCGTGAGTGCACACCCCTGGAGCGAGAGTTGTTGTATCCAGGAGGCATACGCCGTGACGCCCATCTGCACCGTTGATTCGTCATAGTGGGGGCGAGATTTGCCTTAAGGACAGCGAAGATTCTTCGTGCCTCAACTCGATAAGTGATCTAACGATTTGTTCTTCCTTTACAGTTTATTATTGCAGAAAATTGTTACTGTTGAAATCTGCTTTTGAAGTTACCAGATTAATTTCGTATAAGGTATTATCTCATCCTAAATTACAGATTTGTACATCAATTTTTTATAACTTTTTATAACAGCTCAATCAACTCCTTTTGTATTGACGCCTTCAATACATACAAAGCTTTTCCAGCACGGATCTTCGACTTCTGTAGCGTATCCGCTCCCTCTTCTGGTGCCTCAGTGTCATTGCCATTCACTATCTCCCATAGATCCTGGCCTTGAAGATACAACTCCAAGCACGACTTCCAATAGATGTAATTGGTATTGTTGAGCCTTTCAATCCCCGCCAACATACCAACACTTTCTGCCATCTCTTCTTCCAACCCCAATATCACCTCGAAGCAACCAAAGAACAAACCGGTATTCCCACTTCGATATCCCCTCGAAGCAAATCCAAGAACAAACCAGTATTCCGATCGAACACCTTGCTCTGATACCACTTGTAAACCTTTCTTTGGTAATTTGGAAGAATGAAAGTAATGATTGGAACAAACAAGATAGATATATATAACAAACTATTGAACAAGAAGAGAGAGATACAAATTTGCTCTAAATAGCCGACTTCATGAAAAACACACTCTTTTGTCAATAAGCTGAATACGCTTTTAAGAAACCGTGGAAGCTAATTCTCGTCCACTTTCTACTTCTATTTAATTACCATCGAGTAATTTGTTTTTTATAACAATTAGGCTACCTACTTCCAGCTAAAAACAAACTCTCTTTTTAACAAATCTATTAAGAGTTCTCAATGAATGTAAACTCTTCAACCAACCATCTAGAGTCCTGATAAATAGACACACTCTATCTAAATAGCTATCTATTTCTCTGAACAAAGAATAAAATAAACGAGGGACTCTTATGAGAGTCGGTGGTGACAACTCGTTCACAGCCTTTACTGCTATATGAGAAGACACTACCTTGTAATGCTCCCCCACAACCCTTTTTTCAGGGTTAAGGCCATATTTTTAACTAGGGGAAAAAACATGGAAAAAAGAAACTCCAGGGATTAGTAGGGTTGTATTCCTAGAAAAAGAAATCTTTAGGGTTTTGAAAGAAAATTCCTTGGAAAGTGAGGAAGACAAATGTTGTACAATCATTTTTCCATGGAAAAGTCTTTTCCAAAATAAGTCGTCCTCCTATCCAAACATCCCTTAGGTTGTTTAATTTACTAAGGGAAGGTCTAGATGTACATTGATACATGTGCATCTTACAAGATCATAGAGATCAACGGTCATCAGAATCTTGATCGGACTGCCTGGGACCCTCATACAAGGTTTAAATTTCGGTTTCGGTACCTATTTCGGACCCCACCGAAATCCGAAATTTGGTATTAAGCTTCGAAATTTGGGACCGAAATTTTGAAATTTAGGCCGAAATTTTGGAACATTTATTTTTAATTTTTTTTTAAATATCATTCTCTCGAAATTTCGGGAAATTTCGGTTTCTGTCCCCATTGAAATCCGAAATTTCGGTCGAAATTTAAAACCATGCCCTCATATCACCAATCCGACGATCCAGATCATCGATCAGATCCAAGTTATTGCCGAGGAATGCCTTCTGTACGCCTAGCGTCTTAGATCGCCCATGGATCAGAGCGACGATCAGATCAACGATCCCATGTTGATCAAAGAGTTAAAAGAGTTTTTTTTTATATTGAAATTTAATTTATTCGGATTTTTTTTATCTTGGACGAATTTTGTTTGTATTGGTTGTCCAAAAGTTACCTTAGATTCCGGCGTCTTTTAGATATTTAATGAGAGTTTGAGAGAATTTAGGAATTTAAGGTTTTTAGGAAATAAGATGTAGTTGGATGTTTTCACCCCCTCTATTTGAGTTGTATTAGGATTCCTATATTAGCTAGGTTTTGGGCCATAAAAATTCTATAAAAGGCTATCCATTGTAAACTATTTGGAAGCTTTTGATCATTGAAAATAGAGGAATTCTAGACTGAAGGGAGCCCTTGCAAAAAGAGGTGAAAGGGCTCCTATTGGCTACACTTCACCATCATGCATTAATAATTGGTGAAAGTCAAACATGATGGTGATGTGCAGCCAATGGGGGAGCCCTTTCACCTCTTTTTTGCAAGGGCTCCCTTCAGTTTAGACTTCCTCTTGAAAATATAGTTTAGTTGAAGATCTTCACAAACTAGTCCCGTCCCCAGTTGCCGATCATAGCAAGCCATCTGCTACTTAATGTTGCCAGAAAGCACCACCACCTGTTGCTGTTGCTTAAGCTATCTGAGATTAACGGAACACTATTGCTTAGGTTAGCCATCTACCTTCTTGTTTCTTCTTAATCCTCGCCCAAAGTAGTTTCCATAACAATCCCTTTAAGAACTCCATCGAACTCAGCCACATACCACCTAAAACTAGCCCTTCATACCACGTTTTCTCTGTTTTTACCTAATCCAAACCTTCCTAAAATACAACCATGCTCCATAACACCTTTTGCATAATCCTTCTTTCATGTACTGAAACCTATTATTACCTTCAAATTTCGGCCCAACCCAAAACAGCCACTCAACATCTGTTAAAACCCCAAGCCACCTAAGTCAAATATCACAGAGCCGTCACCTTATTGATTTCCTTTCACCCACCTTCAAGAACACCTTCAAATCCTCAACACCCCAGATTTTGTGAATCCTAAACCAATTACTTCCTTAACCTCTTCCTGATTCCTTTAACCGCCAGCCATACTTAGCAAAACTCCGTTTTAAACGGCTTTTTTTTTTCAAAAAAAAAAGTGTTTTATTGGTGTGCTATTTAAAACTCTCTTTAAAACTTTTACAACCAACGAATAAAACTCCATGTTTTTTAGGCAAACGTCGCTTTTAAACACGTTTGTGGCAAACTTTCCAATTTTACCCCCACCATAAAAAAAAAAGTGTTTTATTGGTGTGTTATTTAAAACTCTCTTTAAAACTTTTACAACCAACGAATAAAATTCTATGTTTTTTAGGCAAACGTCGCTTTTAAACACGTTTGTGGCAAACTTTCCAATTTTACGCCCACCATATTTTGTAAATGACAAAATTATAAACTCTTTTTCTTGTGTTTCCGTTTTTTTACTACGTTTTTTTTTTAACCAATGCCGTATTAAACTCGAATTTTTGCCTGTCTCGTTTTTTTACCGATTCACGTTTTGCTAACTATGTAATGCACCCAACTAACAACCCTCTCAAAGTTAATTGAAACCCACAATATATAGCAGCTTTAAACCAATAACTAACTATGAAACTTTAAACCCAATTTTCTAAATCTCTTCCACTGATTCATAACTTTCTTGATTTCTCTCAAACCCTTTTTCTTGTTATTGATCTTCTTTCACGACCTTAACTTCCCATTATTGAAACCAATCCAAAACCCAACCCTTTCCATTATAATTACATCCATTAGATCACCTATAGGATTCCCTACACAACCACTTTTGCCCCCATTAAAGATTTTTATCAGCTTCAAGTACCCTTCCATCCCTTTGAAGTGACCCTTTTCACACTTTAAACCCAGACTGCAATTTTGGTGGGCATTCAAATCCACTAGTATATAGGAATTTTTGACTGACGAAAAAATAGTAAACCCTCGCATATATTTGCTTGTAAAAACCATGGTTTTAAATTTCGGTTTCGGTACCTGTTTCGGACCCCACCAAAATCAAAATTTCGATCGAAATTTCATTCGAAATCCAACGGCACCGAAATTGTAGGAAACCAAAATTTCGACCGAAATTCTCGAAATTTTGCCATTTCGCATATTTGCAATTTCTTTGTCGGTAATTTTGGGTTTCGGTCGAAATTTAAAACCATGCTTCTAAAAACCACATTTTCAATCACCAACGGCCTTGTATAAGTGCCATAAAGTACAACCATATAACGGCGGTTTTTTTTAGAACGCCCGTATAAGCTAGAACAAAAACGTACAAATCATCTCTCTTCTCCTTCATTTTTCAAATTTTATAGCTTTAAGTTTCTTCTTCTCTTATGATTTTGCTGTCTCCCTGTTGTTATTTTCCGTGATTCTTGTGGTATCTCTGATTTTCCCTCCTCGAAGAGTAGAAATTTCTTGCTGATGTGAACTTCCAGAAATTAGGGGCTTTTTTTTAGAGTAATAATGCAGTAATTTCTTGACTTGGGAATTTTTCAGGAACTCGTTGCCGAATTCTTCTTTGGTACTACGAAAACTGTATGTTATTGCTCATTGATCGAGTTTTTTTGCTTCTTGATCAGTTACTTAGGTTTTTTTTTTTTTGTTTAGGGTTTTGGTTTGTTTTTAGTAGCTTTTCGTTTATTGAATGGGATTTTGGATTCCTTTTCTTTTCACCTCTTTTATATGATATGTTGTCTCATACATTTGTATTAATTTTTGGGATATGAACCTCAATCTATGCAGATTTGATCATGTACAATACGGTTTTCATCATGTTTTAATTTTGGAAAAGGATTATTGGTAGGGCTGCAACTCGGGTTGGGCGGGTCGGGTTTTGGAGAACCCAACCCTACCCGAGAAATATCTCGGGTCGGGTTTTTTTTTGGAAAACCCAAGATTCCCAAACCCGGCCCTACCCATGATAAATCTCGGGTTGGGTCAGGTTTTTTCACGTTGACGCAATTTTTTAAGGAAGATTCTTATTTGGCAAGGCAACTCAACTCATAGAAGCAGAATTAAACTCACATTACACTTGAATCAAACAATGATGTAATTACACTCACATTACACTTGAATCAAACAATGCTGTAATCAAACAATGTTGTAATTACAATCAAAAAATGCTGAATCAAACACTTGAATCAATTCAACTCATAGAAGCAGAAATTACACTCACATACAATAACAGTGGGTGCGCGGGTTTTCACTTTTAACTAACAATAGAAAAAAATGTACATACTATAACTTATGTAACTCGGGTCGGGTCGGGTCAGGCCCTTCAAACCCGGCTCGACCCGAGATTCATGCGGGCTTTTGAATGCTCAACCCGGCTCGACCCGAAACCCATGAAACCTGAACCCAACCCAGGCTATTTTCAGGCCGGGTCGGGTCGGGTCGATGCGGGTCGGGTAAAACCCGGCTCGAGTTGCAGCCCTAATTATTGGTAACCTATTCTAGTTGGGATATTCAAATCCAACCATTCTTTTGCATATTTTCTTCTATAGTTTTGAGTGTAGAGACGTCCATAAACATTCTGGATATGATAAATCAGCTTCTACTATGACATTAGCAATCAATGTATCTATATGTGGCAATCAATACCCATCTATATGTTGGTTTTCTTTTATGCATTCTTGGCATGATACTTGTGCCCTATTCTTAATTTTATTTTTGTTTGTAACTGCTTTATCATAGAAAGGAAGAAAGAATCATGTGTTCAGTGTCACAGGCAATCACCTTTGATAGTCTGATACCCTGGCGTGTGTATTTAC
Organism: Tasmannia lanceolata; assembly: GCF_043159265.1. Taxonomy (NCBI): domain Eukaryota; kingdom Viridiplantae; phylum Streptophyta; class Magnoliopsida; order Canellales; family Winteraceae; genus Tasmannia; species Tasmannia lanceolata. Next base: position 19,189,246 of record NW_027518683.1, on the reverse strand, counting down.
AGTAATGTTATATTGCAACATTATAATGTATCTTATTTATATGTTCTCATTTCACATTCGTTGGGAGACATGTTCTTACCATCATTGTGAGACTTTTCTTGTTAGCTCCTTGAAGGTGGAGGATCCTAGGCATGTTATATCCTTCTTTTTGTGTCATATCTATGTCTCATGCTCCTATTCTATTAAATAGGTCATAGTTGACTTTTTTGTTTTAGCATTGGCTGTGGCATTGGTAGTTAATCAAAGTAATGAAATTTGCCTACTACATACTAGCAATCCATTATTCTCTTTACACACTTAGGCCATGTTCGTTTAAGATTATGACAACTGATTGGGAGTCCAAACCCAATTTATCGGACGCAAAATTACACACTTTAGCCCTATACGTTTAAGATGATAACAATTGATTGTGAGTCCCAAGCCAATTATTGGACTCAAATTGGCTTGGGATTCATAATGGGTACTCATAATCTTAAACGAACAGGGCCTTAGCTTCTGTTTTTTATATTCTCAAATCATAGAAGAATCCAGTTGTTACACTGTAAAGCACATTATAACACCCAAAATAACCCATTAACTTTTGGTTGAACTTGAAATGATATCTTAAGATTGATCGCAGGTGGTAGGAGACAAAGGAATTGACTTGATCTGTGCTACTATAGGGTTCAGCCATCTTGTAAATTCAGTTGTATATTTCATTAGCTTGCTTAAGACACAAAAGTTTTTGTTATAGTATTAGCTAGATGTTATTCTATTAGCCATTTCCTATTTCAAATGATGAATTTCTTATAACGGTCCATAGTTACTCTAGCTGGTCACGACTCTCTCCTTATCTCTTTTGAATGTGCTTAGATTAAAGATTACACTTTTTTGAGTGATAATGAAGATTAAGAGGAGGTAAAGGCAATCTAAATAGCAGTAGTAATTTAAAGTAATTTTTATTTTATTTTTTGGAAAAATAATTTATTTATTTTAAAAAAAAACTTGAAGCTCATATGTCACTGAAGCCATCAAAGAGCTCGTAAGCAAATACCAATGGTAATTCTCATGCCCTGAGAACTTCAAATTATCAAGGGCTTGAAATAGAACAAAGCAAGGACACGCGACCAAGTGTGCAAAGACATTGCATTCCAGAGTTCCTTCTCATAGTCTAGACTTACAATAGTATTATTAACTCATGGCATCAATTCCACACCATCACCTTCATAAGAATCAGCATCCACCACCCTTTTGTCTACATTTTTGTAAGAATACCTACTAGCCATGTACACATAAGCGCACAGATTGACAGTCGCCATGACTGCGAGCAACCAATAGAAGTAGTCCACCCGGCTCTCGTTTAAGTCCTTGGCGAGCCAGCTACTTCCACCGCCCCTCGCCGACACATGGTCGACGATAGTTATCAAAAAACTACTGAGGAAGTTGGAAGCCCCTATCACACTGAGGTAGAATGCTATCCCAAGGCTCCTCATAGTATCAGGAACTTGATCATAGAAGTATTCCTGCAAACCCACAATAGCAAAACCATCCCCTATACCAAGGATCAAGTACTGTGGAGCTAACCAAAAGACACTCATGGAAAGTACACTGGTTTGCTCCATCTTTGCAACATTTAGCCTTTTTCTTTCCACCATGGCTGCAGAAACCATTGCCAAAATGGAGAATACCATTCCGATTCCGATCCTCTCGAGGATGCTTATGCCTCTCTCATTTCCTCTGACCTGTCTTAAAAAGGGTACTAGGATCTTATCGTAGACGGATACTGTGATTATCAATGAAATGGCATTAAATATATAAATTGATGCAGGGGGTATAACAAAATTGTGGGTCAGTTTTCTGTTCATGGTGCTCCCTTGCTTGATGAAGAAGGTCGAGGCTTGAGCCACACATAGACCGAATGTCAACGAGGTTAACCATATGGGGAACATGTTAAGAACAAGCTTCATCTCCTCCACATTTGTCACTGTCGCTAATCTCCATGGATTTCGCTTCTCGTCTGACTTGGCCATCCTATCTTCTTGGTTTTCATTAATGGCGGCTTTGTCAAGAAACCTAGAAACAAAATGTACACGGATATTAATTCCTTGATTTATTAAGATATCTTACTTTCCCTAAGAATTTAACTATGAAACATGCTTACCTGAGCTTATTGGTATGGTGTAGAAGTCTCTTGTGGGCACTTTGTGATTTTGGAACTTCATATAATTGAGAAGGATTGGGCGGATAGGGAAGATTTCTCTTGGAAATGGCTGCAACCAAAACTTGCAACATGGGTGTTAAGGGACTCCCTTTGGGTACTCTGTATCTGTAAAATGGCTTCCCAAGAAGAAAGACGGTGAGGCTAAAGGCCATAGCAGAGGTAAGGATGATATCTGAAATTCCCCAGCTCACATAGTCTTGCACATATACGATCACCGTAACCCCAACCATAAGTCCAGAACAAAGTGCGGAATTCCACCAATTGAAGTAAGACATCTTCTTCCTCCTCTCTTTTATGTGATCTTCGTCAAATTGATCAGCTCCAAAGCTCTCCAGTGATGGTTTATGCCCTCCTGTTCCTAGAGAAATCAAGTATATCGCGACGAAGAACACCACTTTGTGTACATTTGGCAAGTTGCTACAAGTGTCAGCGTCGCAAGGTTTTAGGCTTGGGACAATTTCGGACATTGTCAATAGGCTCAGACCCTGTTTTCCAAATCCAGCATTAGAAATTCGTTCGACTTATTCAGTTTGGTTCAAGTGTTTTTAGAAAACCCAAGAGGAACCCGAGAAAAAACCCGAGAGAACTCTCTGTTTTGCTCTCTAGCCTTTTCTCTCAAGGCCCACCACACATGGACGTTTGGTTTTTCCCTTTTATAAGCCTAACCTAGCACCCCCTTTTTTTTCTCTCTCCTTGTCCAACTGGGAAACCATCATAAAAGAAGGAAGCCTCTCACACGAAGGCTCCCACATGGAATGGGAAACAAGGCAACTTTCCCAGCATAAAGTTCACCCAACTAGTCTATTTTTGGGTGAACTGTTCTAAATTGATTGATGTTTGCTTAATACTTGGAAAGGTAATCAGAAGATGAAGGAGATGGAATTACCAAAAGATAGATGATAGCAGAAAAAAGAACTGTTTTGAATCTCCCCAAGTAAGCATCAGCTACAAATCCTCCTATTAGTGGCGTCATTGTTGTTACACCTGCCCAGTAGTTTACGTTCTTCACAGCAGTTTTGAGATCTTGATGGAGGACTTTGGTGAGGTATGTGATGAGATTTGTTGCTATGCCAAAGTAACTAAGCCTCTCACTGAACTCAATCACTAGCCATAAGAACACAAATAATAAAATTAGAGATACAAAACATACAAAACATGGTTCTTAATTTCTTATCCAATATTGTAGTATAAATGATTAAATAAAACCAACGCTAACGACTTAAGCTTTTGGAGTAATTAGTTGTTTCGCATGGTATCAGAGCAAGCTACCCCAGGTCCTGGGTTCAAAACCCACTAACTCCTTGTAATTAAAAATTAGGCCAACCCAAAAAAAGAGGGGTCACACGTGTTGGGGAGTACTGAAGTATAAATGATCAAAGGGATTTGCTCGCGTCCATCGCAGTAGGCATTTCGCGGATGGTCTGTTGCATCTGACAACAGCCACAAAGTCGTACTTTTCAGCATATTTTGTCTTCATTCACGAGGTGGCTACTGTTAGATGCAACAGACCGTCTGAGAAATGCCTTCTGCGATGGACACTAGCAATTCCCATGATCAAATAACACCAACTCTTACGCTTAAGCTTTTATTAAAAAATTGTTTCACATGGGGAAAAAATGTGAAGATGAGGATTCGAAATAAGGGTACGATTTGGGTCAGGTCGGGTTGGGTTGAGCTCTTGTTAAAAAATGAATTCAAATCAAACCGATCCGGATCCAGACCCGGACCTGATTTTTTGAGAAAAGCTCAACCCGAACTCCCAAAAATTGACCTAGGTTTCACCTGCTGAGTTCATGCAGTGGTCAGTGAGTCTGACTCGGTTCTAATAGCCTGTTGATCAGGTGGGTCGCCAAGTCTGCATAGTGAAGTCGTGGAAGGACAATTGATTGGCCCTCGTAGCCATTACTGGAAAGAAAACCCATCGATAAAAATTCAATAGAAAGAATCCCCAAAAGCTATTTACCCCATTCATGAGACATTCCCCCTGTTATGGGAAATGATATCTACACTTTTCTTATAGTAATGGCACTTCCTCTCTTATTCGTGCAATCAAAATTAGCTTTTACAGGCTGTAATCAACAATCAATCAATAGCCAAGACATTGTTGCCACCAATAGACAGACACTAAACCAGCCTTAATTCAATGAAATTATTAGCTTCCCCAAATTTGTCTGAAACCACTTAAGTGGTCGACTTCTACATAAAGTTAGGACATTCTTTTTCGTGAAAAAAGGAATAAAAGTGGCTCTCAAGCCTTGTCCCAACTATTTCCGAAGTTGCAGCCTAAAGATGAAACAATACTAAATGAGCAAGAACAATAAAAAGGAGAATTGAAGAAGATAAAACACAGGGAGATGGTTCTCCCACCCACTTGATATCCATTTCTTTGAGGGTCTCAAAAGAGATGGATGGAAAGCTATCAAAACAAGTGGGTGCCAATATCATTTTCAAAAAGAAGATAACACTATAGCTTGTGACAATTAAGTAGATAGAGAAGACTCCTTAAAAGTTTCATGAATTCTTCAGCTATATGGTTATCAATCCTTACCTATGATGAAGAGGGCTGCTTTCCATGCACCAGTAGAAGCTCTGAGAGGGATTCTTCCTTTATGATCAATTGAAGAATCATACACCCATTTCTCCTCATCACCTTCAGATACTCCCCTCTTCTTCACTTCAATTTCTATTCCCTCCATCTATACAACAAAAGGTTGTTCTAGCATGAGATGTATTGCTTGTGGACATATGAACCTAGGCCTCTACTTATATAACAGCTCCTCAAAAGCAAATGATGAAGATGGTTCATTCCACTACTTAAGCTGATGTTAGTATGTGTCGGCCGGGTGTTGAGTTGGGTGAGGTTATTATTGTATGGGAGAGAATAGTTCCTTCCACCACTTAAGTAGAGATGTCTATGTTAGGCAAAGATGAGAGAAGTTGGGCATTATATGCCTACTAAAGTTGATTTAGACCATAGTAAAAAGAGATGAAAACGATAAGCTAGTACATTTTTTGGGTTGGGAGACTACTATAGACACTCCACAAATTAGGCATGACACTCATTTCACTATACCCTATGTGGAAGAAAAGGCAAAAACAATTCCAATAAAGGGAAATGATATGAGCACAACCCTAATTTGATATTTTCACAAACCCATTGTGTTTTTTTAGTATTTAAAGTGCTGTCAAAAGGTTGTTACATTTCTCAAAAAAGTTCTCACGAGCCAATTAAAGAAGAAAGACAGCTGGGTTTGTGCAAATATCAAAATATGGTTGTGCTGATAACATTTCGCCAAATAAAACAGACTTAAGACAGATGGAGATGTCTAAACTTATGGGTGCCAATACCAGTTCCTTATTTCCATTAAGGTACTTTCTCTTGAAAAGAAATTAGTAAACAGGCACTTGTGATGCTAATGACAGAATGTTGGGAGTATTTTCAAAATCAATAAGACCATGTTTGGATACCCACGAGATTTAGATTTGGATTTAGTTGATATTTTGATCTGGATCAGGTCCTTAGATTTCCAAATCAGCTACAACAGTGCAAAAAATTCCGATTTTCAAATCTGTTCTGCGAGACGTTATTTGGAAATCAATATTTGTGGCAAGTTCCTTCACCGTCGCTGCTCTTCGACGTTGTTCCGGCAGCAGCAAGACACCCCTCCCTCCCTCCCTCTCTTAAAATATGATCATTAAGATGATTGATGTATTAAGTATCTAAAACTCAAGTCCAAATCAAAATACAAATGCATGAGGTATCCAAACGGGCCCTAAAATAATTTTAATTTTTGAAAATGGATTTTCACAAAATTGTTTGGTGAAAAGCTTGGGGAGACTTTTAGTCCCACGTTGGAAGTTTGAAAAGGTAAGAGGTATGTAAACTTTTAGGACCTAAGGATTCCCACACACAGAGCTAGGTAGTGGGTTGTAGGCACTAAAGGCCCACTTTGCACTTGCACCAATAGGTCTATAAACCGACCAGTAACCCACGTTTGAAAAACATTATACAAAATTACATATTAAACTATGATTTCTAGAGCTCTCGGAGGATATTTTAGTTCGTTCCTTTTGTCTTCGTTTCTTTTTATCGATTTAGTTTTTATTTGCTACAGAAATAAGAATACTACATTTCTCATTAAACTTGTCAAATTTAATGTTAGTTCAGATCTACTGTCATTAGTGCATCACATCAGTAGATAACAGTTGAAGGACGGTCTTCACTGCATCTTGGAAGCAAGTTTCTAGTAACCTAGTGCACAGCAACAAGACCATTGGTGGGGGTGAATACTGTCTCAAGGAAAGTGATGTTATAATGGCCTTTGACTTCGCCCCACTAGCATATCATTGATTACTATTCATGTAGGGCTCATTATTATTATTATTATTAGGGAAATGATTTCAGCACAAACATGTTTTGATAACATGCGCTCATGTATCTTGTCTTTTAGTATTTAAAGAGCTGTAAAAGGGTTATTACTGTTCCCAAAAAGCACCTATGAGACAATTAAATACTAAAAGACAAGATACATGAGCGCATGTATCAAAATATAGTTGTGCTGAAATCATTTCCCTATTATTATTATAATAATAATAATTATTATTATTATTATTATTAGCCATTAGGCCCTCCTAATACGCCTCTCATTAACAATGATGTGGCCCTATTAACCACCATATATCACTGAATATAAATGAAATATTCATTTTCATTTTCAGGCAATAATTATTCAAATAGGAGAAATATTTTGTTAAGAAAAAATTCTCATTTCATATTTATTGAACCAAACCATCAAAATAGCTTTCACAAAAAGTAATGGAATGAAAAAGGCTTCTCAGGGAAAGCCCCTTCTATGTGGAAAGACCTCTCCTTCCATCCAAATATGCTTTTATAGTCGCTTTGCTCACATACATGACACTATAGAAGGCCCTGCCTTTTGTTTTGTTTTCTTTCTTTCGTTTTTTTTTTTTTTTTCAAAGGAAAGCAGATTTCATTAAGGGGTGCGACTTGGGTCAGGTTGATGCCAACCCGAACCCGACACATGGAACCATTTACTCAACCCGAACCTGACCAGACCCGAGGCACGAAAGCCGCCACACCTCTCCCTCTCTCTCTTAACTGAATTTTTGCGGAGGTAATTATGCTGTCTCTCTCTCACTCTTGACTGAATTTTTGTGTAGGTTATGCTCTCTCTCTCTCTCTCTCTCTCTCTCTCTCTCTCTCTCTCTCTCTCTCTCTCTCTCTCTCTCTCTCTCTCTCTCTCTCTCTCTCTCTCTCTCTCTCTCTCTCAATGCCATTATCCCAAGAATCTGCACTCATTTATTTCAGAGTCAGATAATCATTTGACTGATTTTTTTTTTTTTTGTGGAGATTATGCTATCTCCACAAATAGGATTGGTCCACACAATCCCCAGCATCTCCCATTGTTGCATCTCCTAGTATCAGCTGTATGCATGGGGGTACGTGTGGTGCAGATTTTCTGCAACATAAGATTCCGGAGTCTTGGCTAGCGCTGTTTGATCTAAGAAACATTGTTTTTTCCTTAAGCCCTTATCTCTCTCTCTCTCTCTATACTATATTTAATTTCTATAATGGGTTGGAAACTGTACAATTTGATGATAAGATATTATAATAGCAGATCATACATGCACCTTTTTTTAGAGTTAATGACCCACTTCAGTGGCTTTAAGATTATCCAAAGATTTCGCCTTGAGTCATAAGCCTTTTACTAAAAGGTGGTAGTGAGAGATGTTGAGAGATGGGCCTAAAAGGCTTAACTAGTCTATAAGAAAACCTTTTCTTCTATTTTTAAGAACGATTTTTTTTACAGTAGCCACGACATTAGTAGCTCAATTTAACTTAGAGTTGCATCAAATGGAAATCAAAATTGTTTTTCCTGAATGGTGACTATACATTTCTTGACATATAAAAAGGTATATGGAAGTCTTTTGTACGCTCAAGTCTATACCTTTCTTGACATGTAACCTATGTAGTGGCATATTTAGAATATATCAAAATGATTATGGAATGGGTCATTAAAAGGCAACCAAGAAGGTTATGTATCATCTGCAAGGGATTAAGTATTTTATGCTCACATATAGAATATTAGGCTATTTTGATCCTGACGATACTAGTTGCCGTGAAATGGAGATGTTTGTAGGTCATGTATAGTGAAAGAGTGTCAAACAGATACTGCATGTCACTTCTGCCTTAGAAATGGAGTTTATTGTTTGTTTTGAGGCTTCATGACATGCCATGTGGTTGCGGAATTTTATCTCAGTGCATTAGGTCTTGATTCTATCAACATGTAATTCACAGAAAAAAATTTGTGACAATTTTGTAGTTATCTTTTCCAAGAGCGACATATTTTGGTAAAAATTCAATATATATTGACATTAAGTTCTTATTGTGAGGAAAAATCAAATAGGGTCTACACAGCATACAAGTTCAATACTTATTAAAAGACTCAATTCCCAAAAGCTTCCCACCTAAGCTCTTCAAAAACCATATTGTGTTCATGGGATTAATGGATAAGTATGTTGGTTTTGGACAGTGGGAGCTTGCATAAGGTTCAGACGTTTATATTGTGGTCACTTTATAGTTTGTTGATGATGTTTATTTTTATCTGTTACTCCATTATTATTTTTATGCACATGAATGAATCTTTGAAAGCGGTAGAATGTTAATAGAAGACATTTAGTACCGTTGTATTTTTTATTCTTGTTGGTAAGGGTGCTAATTTTGTGGCCATCTCCGGTGTGTTAAGATCATTCTATGGAGAAGATTTTATGGGGCCACACTATGTACATCAAGGCCCAACAAATGAATGGTTGGATCACCCAAACAATGTCGGCACTAGTATTTTTTTCATTTGTTGGGGGTGTGCCTAGAAAATATTTTTCATAGGATGATTCTAACCCCCCGATCTACGTAGTTTTTTTATATTGCGGTGTCCATTTTAAACCTCCCAAATCAAAGGGTATCATTCTATGGAGAAGATTTTATTAGAGAATAAAATTAGATCTGAATTAGATCTAATTTTATTCTCTAATAGTTTTTACGGGCCCACACTATCTACATCAGGGCCCAACAAAATGAATGGTTGGATCACCAAAAAAAATGCGGCCACCAATATTTTTTCGGGTTGCATGTACGTGCAGAGCCGTCCACCATATAAATTCTCTTGCATTAGATAGGGTCTTTTTTATTATTTTCTATGAGATATAAGTATATTGATCATTTTTTAAGAGTGAGTGGTACTTTGATAATTTTCTATGAGATAGAGTCTTTTTATGGAAAATTTTCCATGATATATGAGTATTTTTTTTGTATTCGAAGAGATAGGTGTATTTAACACTTTCTATTAGATATAAGTATTTTTGTCATTTTTCATGAGATATAAGTAGAGGTATTTTCGTTATCTTTTATGAGATAGGGGTATTCTTGTTATTTTGTCATTGTGGGGGTATTTTTGTAAAAACCAAACCCTCGCCCACTGAAGCCTCTTTTGTTGAAATTGTAATTGTGGAAATAAAGTCTCGATTACAATCGTTGCTCCAGTAATAAATGTGTTTGAGGATATAAGAGTGGGGTTTATGGGTGGACATGGTTCGTTTCGGTTCGGTTTTGGGCTAAACCCAGAACCGAACCATATATAATCGGTTACCTGAAATTGGAACCAGAACCGAACCATATATGTGTGGAACCGAACCGAACCAGAACCATATATAATCGGTTCGGTTCGGTTCGGTTCTGGGTTTACCCAACCTTCACCAATGGCCCTGCTTATATATGAATTACAAACACTAACAGTAACAATAACAGGCACAAATTTGGGCAATGCAAAACTTATTTGAAGTATGAAGAAGTACAAACGGGTGGGATAATCATGCACAAATTTTGGCAATGCATGAAGCCATGAACTACAAATTTGGGAAATAATCAAGCCCTAATATCCAAAGCAAAAATCACATTAAACCAATTTGGTTCTCGGTTCGATTTTCGGTTCCGAGATCCCAAACCCAGAACGGAACCGAATTTGCACCGGTTCCCGGATTTCGGAACCGGAACCGAAGCATATAGAAATGGAACCGAACCGAACCGAACCAAATGTGCCGGTTCAGTTCGGTTCCTCGGTTCGAACCAGAACCATGTCCACCCCTAGTGGGGGTGCATGAAAATAAGTGCTTTAAATGCTCCTTAACGCAAAACCCATGACTATATAATCACTTATTAGTAGCTTCAATAAATGGAACATTTGTAAAAGCAATTGGACATTGATTGACCACATTAATGAATGCAAACTTTATTGCATTGAGGCTTAGGATCTATGCAGACCAAGTGGGAGAATGTAAGAAGCTTTATTTTCCTAGATGGCCTTGTAAAGGCTTTAAGATCAAAGAGATTAACAAGTACAGCCAGATCCATTGATGGACAACTTCTTGGACATGTTTGATTGCCTTCAAACCTATCAGCATGCTAAGTTTTTTTATTGTGAGGAAACGAGAATGGTAAGAGCACATTCTAGGAGGTGTGAGGGAAACCTCCTTGCATGGTGTGTATTAAAGAGGCTCTTGCTTCATCCATCCTCGAAGAGTTGACCACTCAAGGAGTTCCTTAACCTTCATATTTTCTGGGTTAAAGAGTTCATCAAGCTTCAACTCCTTGGGCAGACGTGCCCCGAAAACCGGATGTCAAGTCCATACATACCATCAGTTTTTTTTTTCCCCACACAAAATTGAGGGAATCCATCGCCCGGAGAAAAGAAGAACAAGTGCAACTTAAGGAAGAATGACCATGAGAGCAATGCTCAACCACAAAAGAGTTTCTTTACTACATTCAATTATTTTCTTCAATACCTCCAAAATACATGCGTAACTTCCTTTTTTTAGAACTTTCTCACCCGTTGATTACATATACCATTTACTCACATAACAACTTCCGACCACGAGTGAGAACCTAAGAATTTGACCCAACTTGGAAACTATAACGAATTTTACATTCCAAGAAAGTAATAACTTTCAAAATATCTTGTAACTCTAAACTCCTATATATCAAAATTAACTTCCAACTTTCCAAGACACAAGTACCAAAATGCCATAAACTGCATGCGTTTCAAAGCTTCATACTACTATGACCAGTATTAAGTATGACACCAAAATGAGGTCCATCAAGCTAAGCACACATATAGGCCACCACATGCGCTAAATCAAGTCATGCGAGGGAAGAGAAAACCAAAGAGACTAGTTCTTTCATGCTCGGGACTTGAAAACAGAACCAAAGAACCCCGTCTAAAAGCTTAGAACAAACGTTGGAAATCGTCCACGGCAACCGGTAAGCCAGATACCTTGAAATGGGTCTAGATCATTTATTTCGCTTTGACTTACCTAGATCATAATGGATTTTAATCATCATAATGATAGTGAATTGATATAACCCCTTTTTCTAAGTAGGAGTGGCCCGCACAAGAAAGAGGGGTGAATATATGATTTCCCTAATGATAAAGGTGACAATATTTAGGGGTTTTTGCAAAAAAGTCTTCTCCTTTGTTTTATTTGCAAAAAGAGTCTTGTTGTTTGAAAATTTGCAAATAGAGTCGTAACGTTTGAGTGAATTTTGCAAATCAGGTCATGTCATTGTTTTGTGAGCAAAATGCTCATGGTAGATTTCCTTTCTAATAAAAAGACCAAAATGTCCTTGTATTTAAAAAGACAGAATACCTTATAAAAAGATCAAAATTCCTTGTGTATATACTAGCATTGTTAGAGTTTTTACATGGTGCCCGACCGTATAAACTCTTAGAATTTTTGTCTTAGAGTTTTTATCGGGTGGAGATCGTGGGACCTACCAATCATAGCATTCTTGGCCTATGGTATGCATAGGTGTAAAAAAAATGAGCCCACCCTATCACAACATAAGTTGTAAACTTGTGAACCCTACCCTATACATGGGCTCTACCCCATAAAAATATAAGGCAAATTGGTGGGCCTGACCTAATGCATGGGTTTGGGTTGACTTGGTGTGAGCTGCCCTATCAAAACATATCCGTGAGCATCATGGGTATTTTGGTCTTTTTAAAAGATAAATTTCATCGTTGAAAGGATATTTTGGGCTTGTTAAGGGGCCGTTTGGATACGCGGATTTTAGAATCTAGGTTTTTAGTTTGAAAACAATGTGAAAGAGGGTCATGATCAAGCTATTGGTATGCTGTCCTGGCAGCGTTTCTTTGATTTCAAGTGAGAAAACCAGGTTTTAGAAATCTCTCCTGCATCCTGCGATTTCTAAAACCTAGAAACATGGGACGATCGCCACCTCTCTTGCTGTCGGAAAGAAGGGCTAGAAATCATAAAATGACGGCTGCTCTTTTTCTTCTCTTGTCTCCCAACTACAATTTTGAGGAAATCAAGGACTCTAAAATACGCGTATCCAAACGGCCCCTAAGAGTAAAAATATCTTTCATGGGTATTTTGGTCATAAATTGATGGCATGACCTGATCTTCAAAATCCACCCAAAAGTGATTACTCTATTTGCAAATTGTGGAACTAGAAGATTCTTTTTTGCAAATAAAGCAAAGTAGAAGACTTCATTTGCAAAAACCCCTAATATTTAACTCTCACATTAAGATCATCACTCTTTCCTTCCTCACTTCCTCTATAGGAAGTCATTATCCTAAACATTTGCATTCATTGATTGAAAAGTCAGATAAAATCTTTTGACTTAACATTTTGGATTCATTGGAGATTTTCTCCCAGATTACAAGATAGAAATTGCCGACACAAGATACCGCAGAGTCTTTGGTGGAATGTGTTGCAGTTTGTTGTGAAAAAAACTATTGCTTATCTCTTTAAGCCATTTTATATCCATTCATAGTGCTTTCGTTAAACCTCAACTTTATTTCCTATAATGGTTTGGACACTGTAGAAATTGATGATAATGTATTTTAATAAAATAAAATAAAAAATACGATACGTGTACGCTTTTCTTACAGTCAATGCACCCCACTTCGGGGGTTTTATGATTATTGAACGATTGTTTTCTTTGAGTCGTAAACTTTGTACTAAAAGGGAACGTTCTTAGTAATCAAGAGGGGAATATCTCATGTCCTTATAACAAGTTTGTCTCAATTCCTGATCAATTAAATGCATAAAGTTTGGCTGATCAAGTGCACCTTGTGACTAGTGGTGCAACTAGGGTCGGTTTTTTAGAAATTCGGGTTTAGGTTTTACTCTAAAATTTGGTCGGATCGAGTAGATTCCAATTCATTTTCCACCAAAAGCTCAACCTAACCTGACTCAAGTTGCACCTATACTTGTGCTCTGGAAATCATGATCAAATGATCAAGTTCCAATGGTTGCGTATTGGAACATTTAATCGGTGCATAAATTGTGGATTAGATCATTCCTCAATCTGAGCCTTTAGAATATGTGGAAGGCGATGGAGTCAAACTTGAGTTAGTGATTTTTGAGTGCTGGGTTCACAACATTTCATTGTGGGGAAGCCACTCTCCACCACACCGTAAAGAGAACAGAGTCCCAAAATCATATGTATAATCAAGATGGGATTTGCTAAGGTCCATTGCAAAAGGGTTTTCGCGGCTGGTCTGTCGCACATCTGACCAGCCACCTCGTTAATGAAACAGTTTCATTAACGAGGTGGCTGGTCAGATGTGCGACAGACCAGCCGCGAAAACCCTTTTGCAATGGACGCTAGCAATTCCCAATCAAGACAAAGGCTATGTGATTTTTCACTCTCGGACTTAGAAAAATCAACCTTAAGACCATCATGATTACCCATCATTCAGTAATGGGTATGGGTAGGCTACTTTCTTGTCTTTTGTCTTCCATCAAACAATTAGATAAAGGAATTGTGCTTCTAGTGCATTGAAAATTCAACTTTTTCAATGATTGTAATTTTTTTCTTTCTCTTTTCTCTTCTTGGCATTTCGTCAATGGATAAAACGAAGTGTGAAAAGACACAGAGTAGAAGCTACTGGACCACACTTTGCATGCTATTTTAATAATTAAATAGAAGTACAAGGCCTAGTGAAAATGGAAATTTACTTGGTCAAAGTTTTGCTTTAGAATATTCTAGAAAAAGGGTTCCCTTGGATTTCCTTTAAGCCTAGAAGAAGATAAAAATATATATGAAACACATCCAATATATTTGGGGAAATGGTGTCTACACTCCCTTTGATACTGGCACTCCTTGCTTTTTTAAACATCTCTCTTATTGGTTTTTGGTAGCTAATCAGGAACTGTAACAGCATTTAGCAACTAATAACTGGAAAAATTAAAACAAAGGTATATCTTTACCAAAACAAGGGAGTGTAGATATTGTTTCCTATGTTTAATTGGAATTTGTACACATTGAGGCATTTTTTTCACAATGTTAGCACCGAAATTTCTTTGGCCGGGTTTCATTTGCCCTGTCAAGTCAGTCAAAACTCCTTTGGTTCGCACTAGCTAAAAGAAATTGGCTGCAACAATCATTGATGTCTAAAGTTGACTCCCTTTTCCTGTTGGGGTTCCACGTGAATGCAATTAATCCCACATTAGATAAGTGAGTGGATGTGGATGGCATTAGATAAGTGAGTGGATGTGGATGTGGATGGGCTTAGAAGGATTCGGGCACCCTCCCCTTAACGGCTAGATTTTAGAAGTGAGTTCTACTAGTTTAAATTCCCCAACTAGTGGTATCAGAGATAGAGGGTGGTAATCCAGGCGTGCCTCCAAGGACGGAAAAATCTCTCGGGGAAGAATCTCGGTAACCCTGATATACCTCCGAGGATGGAAAAATCCCTCGGGGAAGATCTCGTAGTTCCCACGTTCCCTCAGCGCGGAGGGGTGAGATTGTCCACGGTGCTTCCACGTGAAGGGGGAGATTGTTGGGGGGTTCCACGTGAAAGCAATTAATCCCACATCGAATAAGTGAGTGGATGTGGATGGGCTTAAAAGGATTTGGGCACCCTCCCCTTAACGGCTAGCTTTTGAGGGCAAGTTCTACACGGGTCCCAACATTTCCCTTGTCCTAATTCTCCTCCATGACCCCTTTTGAAATGTTCGTCTATACCAGTTGCCTTTTAACTTCTTGCTACTAATTTAGCAATGGAATTGCTGTAGGAAAACCCTTTTCATAAAATCGCAACTTATTAATTAATGAGATTTATAATTTTAGCCCTGGAACATAACAAAAAGGGCAAGATTTAAGTTTTCTAGAGATTTGTAACAACGGTGTATGACTAAAATAGTCTTCCATTGATTATGAATGCAGGTGCGGTCTAGATTGATGAGAAGATTAAATATGAAATTCCCATGATCTGGAAGTGACTATAAGCCTACATGGGTAAGTGGTCTACCAAATTAAATTGCATATGGAAGGATTTACATAGGCCAACCACATTAAGCTAAGATAGTTATCTTAAGCTAACCTAATTTGATTACGAATTTAATTTTGATTATGTATTCTAGAGTAGCTATGTTGTATATTTATAAATAAATTAGCTGTTATAGATGAGAGAATATAAAGTACAATCTTTTTATGTGGGTAAGGTGTGATTCTACTTGTGAGCACATGGTTGAGCATAGAGAGCAGCGTGCTGAATCCGAGTTAAAAGTATTGTATTGGTGAACAAATCATAAGAGTGTCTAAGATAAAAGCAAGAATCCCATGCTTGCATAAGCAAAAGTCGAGCCCTCATGTGACTTAGAGTGAATGGACCCTTTTGTTTTTAGCTCATCGATTACATTCTCTTTGACATGCCATTTCTCTTGAAAAGTCGATGTGTCCTGATCAAAGTGATAGTGATGGATAATGGGGAGGTTTAAATTTGCTTATTTGCTCATAGAACCCTCTTAAATGTGCTCAATATTGGGCAACTATTGTTGGGTATATAATATAACTCATGTATGTTCTAATATAAGCCCAATAAGATAATGGACCGGTGTAGTGGGCCTATTTGGACTAGAGCCCACTAACTTATTAAAACCCTAGTGTATCTCTATATATAGGGGCTGGAGGCAACAAACTTGGTATTCCAAAATAGATACCTTGGGTGTAATGCTTTAAGCATCCTTGCTTATACCCTAATTACTCTAACCATCTTAAAGCATTATAAAAAAAAAATTGGGTTTCTTACGGCAAAAGGAAGTACGAAATCCTTCGTTCTTTCTTGGATCGATTTTTTGGAGATGCGATATTGGGTCCCTCACAGAAAATCTCTCGCCTAGTGATTTTGGGGTTCCAAGATTATGCTTGGATCGAAATCCTTACTCCCTTTTTGAAGGATTTCAAGATTCGGTTTCAAGTGGGTTAATTCCATTCGTTGGAATCAAGAAGAGAAGCAAAGAACCGATCATCAACGACTTGCTGAAACCCATACGATATGCCGTTCGACTGCTTTGGGCGGATTTCTCAACCGATTTGGGTTTTTTCTCTTCGATTGAAAGAGGGGACGATCTCACTGTTATCTAAGGCTTCCGATTGAGGCACCTCTCGAAACCCATCTGTTTGAAAAAGCAATTCTCAAGTGGGTTTCTTCCATCGAATATGAAGTGGGTTTCACACCAGTCAAACCTGCTTTGGACGTGGGATTCTTATCCCCTGAATTGTTTTGGGCTTTGGAAACCCTACTTACTGATTCCAATTTGGGCAAGAGCTTGGGCGTGCTTAGAAACCCTCTTTTTCTTGGGCAACCTGCCATTGATTGAAACCCAAAAGAGGCGAAATTAATAAAACCCTCCTTGGACGATCTCACTCTCTCTTGACATTGTTTTGTTTGATCGAGCCATCCTCTTCTCAAAATTTTTGGGCCTCACGATCAGAAGTTTGGGGTTGCTCCCTTGGGCGTGAGAAGTTTGGGGGTTTCTCTCTCTCGTAACCTGTTTTTGGCCGTGGCTTTCACTCCTCCGAAATTGTTTTTTGAGCGAACTCTTTCATGGCGGAGTCTTGGTTGGACTATTGTTAGCCGAATCATCTTGGTGACAAAATACTTACTGCTGATTCTCATTGGTGCAACAATATAGTGGCTTGCAGAGCGACATCCTTGGATTGAATTTTTCGTCAATCAGGTGCACTCTTTCATATTTTTACTATTATCTAAAAATTCCAATGGAAAAGAGTTCTCTTCCGTTTGAGATGGTCAAACTTCAATCATTTGGAGGATCTGAGTTTAACTCATGGAAGTGAAAGACTCAATTCAGTCTAAAATACATGAACTTTTTTTACACCGTTTTGAGTACCTTTGCTGAGACGGATGAAGAAGTTGATGAATCTCAATGGCTTAGAGATGAGGATTTCTGCAAAGACTAATTGTTGAATTGTCTTTTAGATCGTCTTGCAGAAACCTATAGTAAATTTAACACTACTAAAGCAATATGGGACAACTTAGATGCTCAATTCAAGAAGGAGGAGGAATTGTCCAAGACCCATCTTGTGGACAAATTCATGGATTTCAAGATTCAAGAGGACAAGGAAATCACTCCTCAAGTGAATGCTCTAGAGAATTTGAGATCTAAGTTGCATAATGAAAAAATAGTTGTCTGTGATTCGTTTCTTGTGGGTGCAATTATATATAAGTTACCATCTGCATGGCATTCTTTCAAAACCAAGATGTATCGAAAAAAGGTGCAAATGGGACTAGATGATCTCAAACGATTCATTCGAATCGAAGATGAGAATCGAGCTAGGAATAACTTGAAAATGGTTAGACAGCAACAATCTGCTACTAACGCGGTAATATATCCCAAGAAATTTTCTCGAAAATCCAAGTCACCTAAGAGTGAACATCCCAAGTTGGAGGCCAAAAAGACTATCTTTCAGAAAAAGAAGGGCAAGTGCCACAACTGTGGGAAATGGGGTCACTTTGCTGCAGAGTGTAAACAACCTAAGAAGGCTAAATCTGACACACCACAAAAGGAAGCTCATATGATGGTGGGCAGTGCTGCGCCTAAGACTTTTATTGCCATGTTAGGAAATGGTCAGGCCAGTACTTCTTCAGACTGGTGGTTAGATACAAGAGCTACCTGCCATGTTTGCAACTCGAAGAAACTACTTACGGATGCTGTTGGCATGAAAGAGACCGTTACAGTGGCTAGTGGAGCTGAGGCAAAGGTGACTCACACTGGAACTGCGAACCTGGTCCTTTCTTTAGGTAAAATACTAACTTTAAAAACTGTTAAAGTAGTTCCTGCTATTCAAAAAAATTTAATTTCTATTAGTCTTTTAGACAATGCTCGCATGTGTTCATCTTTTTTGGGTGGTAGAGTAACTTTAACTGTTAACTTTTATTATTTTGGTTGTGCTTTCTTAATCGATGGTATGTATAGATTGAGTTTAGCAAATGAAACCGTTAGTCAGGTTAGTTCCACTTTGATTGATCCTAAGTTGTTACACATTAGATTGGGACATGTGAACTATAGGAAAATTGTCACACTTGCTAAAACTCATACTATACCTTTAGATACATCGATTAGATTTGACAGATGTGAAGTGTGTGCACAAACCAAGATCACTAGAAAACTTTTTCGTTCAGTTTCTAGGAGCGCACAACTTCTTGAGTTAATACATTCTGACATCTGTGACTTTAAAAGTTTCACTACTCGAGGTGGTCGAAAGTATTTAATCACTTTTATAGACGATTTTTCTAGATACTGTCATATTTATCTCCTAAAATCGAAAGATGAAGCTTTTGATAAATTTAAAATTTTCAAGAATCGTGTTGAAAATCAATTGAACTTGAAAATTAAGCGATTTAGGAGTGATAGAGGAGGAGAATACACTTTGACAGAGTTCAAGGAATTCTGTGCCTCTCAGGGCATAATACTTGAAACTACTGCTCCTTACTCACCTCAATCTAATGGCATAGCTGAACGTAAGAACCGGACATTAACTGAAATGTTAAACTCTATGTTATTGACAGCTGGCATGCCTACTAGCTATTGGGGCGAAGTAGCTTTAACTGCAAATCACATCTTGAATAGAGTACCACACTCTAAGTTGACCAACTCCTTATGAGTTATGGCATAAACATCCTTGTAGATATGACACTCTTAAGACTTGTGGCTGTATTGCTTATGTGATGATACAAGACCCTAGGAGACCTAAGGTAGGACCTAGAACAAACACTTGTGTTTATCTAGGTGGTGCAGAAGATAGTGCTGCTGATCGGTTTTTGGATCTATCTACCAATTTGGTTATAGAATCTAGAGATGCAATATTCTTTGAGAATAAATCTCTCAGAGATCATGGTTTGAACCTACCTGGCGATACTGAGATGGTTACAGAATTGCATGTAGAGTTTGAACAGAATATTTCTGACACCTGTCCGACACTGATTTCTACATCAGCACCTTTAAGAGTTTCTACAAGAGATAGAGTGCCCAAGAACTTTGGTGAGGACTTTGTGACCTACCATATAGAGAATGATCCGTCAACCTATAAGGAAGCGATGAGATCTAGGGACTCTTTGTTGTGGGCAGAAGCCATTGATGATGAAATGAGCTCTTTGTTACAAAATCAAACTTGGCAGCTAGTCGATTTGCCAAAAGGGGCTAAGACTGTAGGCTGTAAGTGGATTTTGAAGAAGAAACTTAATCCTGACGGATTCATAGCTCGGTATAAAGCACGTTTAGTAGCTAAGGGCTATACTCAAGTCAGTGGGATAGACTACTTTAATGTTTACTCACCGGTTTGTCATTTGGCAACGATAAGAATTCTTCTTGCTTTGGCTTCTATTGAGAAGTATGTTGTGCATCAAATGGATGTAAAAACGGCTTTCCTTAATGGAGACCTCACAGAGAAAATCTACATGAACCAACCTGAAGGGTTTGTCATGGAGGGTTTCGAGAACAAAGTTTGTAAGTTACACAAATCTTTGTATGGTCTTAAACAAGCACCTAAATTGTGGTATCAAAAATTTGACAAGGTAGTAAAGAGCTTTGGTTTTCAAACCAGTTACTCAGATAAATGCCTTTACTTTCGTTCTGTGTCGAATAAGGTTGCGATTATTTGCTTGTATGTAGACGATATGTTGATTCTTGGTTCCGATCTCTCTGTAGTGAGTGACGTAAAAACCACTTTGGCTCAAGAATTCGACATGAAAGATCTTGGTGTGGTTGACACCATTCTTGGTATGAAAGTAAGTTTTGAAAGGCAAGGGATTACTCTTAGCCAAGCCCATTATATTCCAAAACTACTTTCTACATGGGGATACAGTGAGTGTTAACTGATTGAGACACCATTTGATTATACCAAGAAGCTGATCTCTAATGAAGGAGACAGTGTAAATCAGTTAGATTATTCTAAACTGATTGGTAGTCTCATGTATGCTATGAGTTGCACTAGGCCAAACATAGCCTTTACAGTTGGCATGCTGAGTCGTTTCACTAGTAATCCTGGCCATGAGCACTGGGATGCCCTTATGAGGCTGATGAGATACCTTAGGGTACTCAAGGATATGCTCTATGTTATAATAGCCATCCTCCTATCCTGGAAGGGTATTCTGATGCATCATGGGGCTCAGAATTAGGAGACAGTAAATCTACCAGTGGTTATGTTTTTACACTGGGTGGAGCCGTTGTTGCATGGAAGTCAAAGAAACAGACTTGTATTGCTCTGTCATCTATGGAATCGGAACTTTATGCTTTAGCTTCTACAGGAGATGAAGCAGAGTGGATAAGAGATCTGATCCTGGACATTCCATTGACCCATTTAAAGATTAACTCTTTAAGTTTGTTCTGTGATAATCAAGCTACAATTACGATTGTGAAAAACTCACTCTTTAATGGTAAGAGGAGACATGTCAGGCTGAAACATGCCACGCTGAATTATCTTCTAGAACAAGGTATTATCACTTTGGTTGATGTGAAATCGAAGGATAATATGGCTGATGCTCTTACGAAGGGACTGAACAAAGATCGAATATTCAAAACTGTGAGGGAGATGGGGTTAAAGACTGTGTAGACGTGTCTTAACCTACATTCATATTATTTTGAATTTTTTGAATCTCCCTATCTTGGCCTAGATAAGCACTTGATATGTTTCAATGATGTTTACAGTTGTCTTTATGTCATTCCACATTTGATGACATGTCCTTCTTGGGAAAGGTTGTTTCATTCCAAACTTGATGATACAGCTTAACTCAATTTGGATATGATGCCTGTAACATTCCAAATGGAAACATGGAATGGTTCTTTGTAAAAGAAACTGTTTAAGTCTTGTTCTTGATTGAAACTTGACATTGATGCTTATTGATATTGATATTTGTTTTTTAGCCATTATGAAATTGTACTAAGTTCTTCTGGTAGAACTAGATACTTTTAGTACAATACACAAATGATTGGATTCATTTTTAATGAAATTCATATTTGGTAATTTACAGGAATTGGCGAAAATAGAGGAGATTGCCTCAATTTGGATCTTGATAAGGATGACTTACTTGATGAGTGAATCCTTAAAGAGCAGTGGGAACTATTATTTTCTTCTCAGTTGATTAAATAGTTCACCTACATGTGAAACTGCTTATGTTTGAGTTTAGATTATTTCTAAAACTCTTGGTTATTCTTTAAAGTATTTTTGTTTTCAGTTGGATTACAGATCTTTATTGATATGGTGATATGGATGATTCAATAATTTTGTTTGGACATTACATTAACTGTCTATTGGATTGTGCTATATGTAGAACATAGGAGGAGATTGTTGGGTATATAATATAACCCATGTATGTTCTAATATAAGCCCAATAAGATAATAAACCGGTGTAGTGGGCCTATTTGGACTAGAGCCCACTAACCTATTAAAACCCTAGTGTATCTCTATATATAGGGGCTGGAGGCAACAAACTTGGTATTCCAAAATAGATACCTTGGGTGTAATGCTTTAAGCATCCTTGCTTAAACCCTAATTACTCTAACAACCATAAGGTAGAAGATGGCCTTAAGAGTCCAATCAATATTCAATTGGGAGAAAATAAGTGATTATAGGGAGAGCTCTCATGGCAGTCAATTTTACTGACTCTTTTGATTGATTCTCGTGTGTCTTGTTATCTATTAGTGGGTAGTTGATAGCAATGTGATAAGGATGAGTTAAGAAAGGAATCGTTGCCTTGAACATATCTTCTTCATTCCTTTACTTGATTGTGAATTGGGTTTGGTAGTGACCTAAAGATTGAAAGTCTTCTTGGACTCTGTTGATAGCTGCTGGTAGCATATAAGAATTTATATCTCAGTGGGCTTAGAATATAGTTGGCCGGTGGGCAAAAAGGGAAGTGGGGTAGGCGTTGAAGGAAATTCACCCAACTTAAAGGGTGTAAGGACCAACCAACCAAGAAAATTCAGTAAGTGGAAGTTAAAGGAGAACGGAGAGGGAAAGCCTTCACGAGTTGAAAACTGTAGACTAAAGTTTTAAAACTCTCCCGCATCATTGTGGACTCCCCCGAGTCAACTCCCTTTTCCTTTGGCCGTGTTCCACATTTCACCCCAAAATCTCTTTTGACTCTCCCGAGTTATGACAGCGTCAATTGAGAAAAAAACTTGGCTACGCAACGTTGCTCAGGAGGTTCCTACGCAACACATTAAAATACAGTAAAAGGAGGGGATGTGGCAATATGAATTCCATTGTCTGATATTTTTCACACCCCATGTTTGATATTTCCACACCCCCTGTTTCCTCTTTATTTTAGGGCGTTGCGCAGGAACCTCCTGCGCAACATTGCGCAGCCAAGTTTTGTTCGTCAACTGAGTACTCACCGCATCAACTGCATTCTTGGTTGCGTTTGTGGCAGGTCAACAAGGATTTTTTCCTCAGCCGCATCCATGTTTCTAAACACTGTTGTAAACTCTTTTTTCCGAATAAGTAGAAGATAACACTAATTAATAAAAAGGATTACTAGTGCACATTGGAAAAGGAGTGGAAATGGTGGGAAAAGGGGCATTGATATCTGTTCTCTTTGGAAATTGGACCAGCCAATGAGAAAAGTGTAAACAAAGAGAGGAGTGCCAATATATTAAGACGGATTTGGTAGGGACCTTCAGAGAAGGCATTTCGCAGGCTGGCTGTTGCATGAGAGAGCAATCACATAGGCTCACTATTCAACAGATTTTGTTATCCGTGAACTAACCTTCTACTGTATACTTAACTAGTTCTTACAATTCCCAAAAAGCTGTCAGCATCCTTACATTTGGTTAATGCATATGCTACAAGTTGAGTTAGTGCCTATTATCGAAGAGAAATTAATTATATGGTTCCCTAGCCTAAAGTCCAAGTGTAGTTGGTACCATCTACACTGGACTTCACGTTTTGGCACCATATAATTTATCACCTTCCAATTAGTAATTAAAATTCATGAAATGGCCAACAAGTTACCTTTTGACGAATATTTCCGTAGAGTCTCTAAATTGATGAGTTTTGGTTGGTTAAAATGCTATTTGAAGAAATTTCAAAATAATTATTTTTTCGAAATAAGTTATACTTTTAGTACGTCACATATCAAAAGCATTTTAAAATTGAGAAAACGGTTCCTACACACTTGTGTAGATAAGTTATCTGCACACTAGCTTAAAATACAATGGGGGCCCACATTGTTTGGGTGATCCAAGCCATTCATTTTAAAGGCCCTCACATAGATAGGATGTCCACAAAAAATCAGATCCATAGGATCCTCCCAACCCTACGATTTGTGGAGGTAAAATGGACGTCTTTAAACCTTCACAAATTAGTTCACTTTTTGCCTCCACAGTTCGAATGGCTAGGATGATCCTATGGATTTGATATTTTGTGGACACCCTATCTATATGAGGACCTTAAAAATGAATGGTTTGGATCACTCAAATAATGTGGGCCCCACTGTATCTTAAGCTAGTGTGCAGATAACTAATCTACACAAGTGTGTAGGAACCATTTTCTCTTTAAAATTTCCTTCAATATGAAAACAAAGAAACTCTGGACAAGAACATTGTTTTTCGAGTTTTTCGAAGGAAATTTTTATCAATAAAATAATATCAACTATATATAATTCTTGGAGACTAACTAGAATATATTTCACAAAAGGGGATTTAAAATGATTCATATTTTTTATAGTGAGATCATAGACCATCATAACTAGTGTGATAAGGGGATAAGTCTTATCTTAATCACTTATCAGCTGCTTCCAAAATTAGACGTCGATCGAATGGCTTGCATTGTTCAACAGATAAGATTTGGGTGTAGAACAAGCTCTGAGAAGGGTAAAGGACATGAGAGCAAAAATCCTGAAAAAATAAAGTAAGATAGATTAAAAGATTTTATATATATTACCAACGAATTTAATGCAAGAGCAGATGATCGTTGGATTGGGCGCTATATGGCATGGATGGACTATCCAAAGAGAGCCATGACTAGTTAAAATTTAGGAACTCTCCCACATTCACATAGCCTCTCATATTTACTTTCCACATCATGAGAACGTTTCTTTTATTAGATAGCTAATATTAGATTAGTGAGCTTATTCTTAGAATATTAGAGGGTTGATCCTAACCCTCTATAGATCGGAGTGTTAGGATCAAGCTATGGAAATAATTTTTGGGGCACGACCTATTTAGGCTGTGGTCCATCTAATGGATGGTTTGGATCATCCTAATGTGATGGCCATACCGTACTTTTAATAAAGTGAGGAGTGCCCTCATCAAAATACAGTAGTGCTGATAACATTTCCCAAAGAATAATATAGCAGGATGGGGGTTTCTCAAAACACTCTCTCAGTATTTGGAAATCGCTTATATTTTTAACTCTTAATTCCTAATAATAAGGATTCTAAAGAGATTGGATTTTGAGAGATAGAGAGATACCTTTTTATCAGAATTCTAATAAGAAGTAGATTTGATTGGAGAAACCCTTTTAAAGAGATAGGATTCAGGATAGAACTATGTGTTTTTTCACGCTAAAAGGGTCTCTCTCTCCCTCTCTCCCTCTCTCATCCGAAAGAAAATCCACAAAGAAAAGACCAGTGGAAAACTCAGAGACAATACAAAGAAAAAACAAAGAAGAAAAATGAAAATCAAACAACCATAGAAAATCAAACTACATCAAATCAGGAAGAACCAACCACACAGCCTCTCATACTAGCTTAACTTGAATTTCCAAGGTCAAATTATTTATTTATTAATATTTGATTTTTTTAATTTTGATGATGGTGATGGGAAGTATCTATTGATTTTTTAATTTTGATGATCGTAATGAGAAGTATCTATTTTTCCTTCCAACTTTTGCCATTTTCTTGCTTTTGAATTATCATTGTATAGTCTCTGTTAGGTCATGTCTTGCCCTTTTTATCATCTTTGGATGGAAACTTCTTTTCTTTTCTTTTTCAAAAAGCAATTTTAACACATCCTTTTATGATCATTCACTCCTTTGGTCGCCCGTGCGATTTGTCCCACTAGTGAGAAAAGAAAGGAAAAAAAATTGAAGAGAGTAAATTAATATAGACACTCTTTGGGTGATTTCCATTTCGTGTTGCTGCTCGACCGTCATGCATCAAAATTAGGAGTCCAGCTAGAGCAGAAACATGCTAAATCAATGAAATCTAAGAGAACATAAATAGTAAACAAATAAACTAAGATGGATTAAAGTTTCCTTCCCCCTCTTTTATGCGGAAAGTCCACTTTGTTTCCGTGGAAAACCGTAAAAAGCGTGTTCTTTTAGTTTCTGCGGAAAATTTTTTCCCTGATGTGGAAATTGTTAAAAATTACGTGGAAAAGGGGTTTCCGTGATTTCACGGAAAGCCCTTTTCCTACCTCATACATCAGAAAGCCCCTCTTTCCGAGACTTTCACCCGACGATCGACACTCTCTCTCTCTCTCTCTCTCTCTCTCTCTCTCTCTCTCTCTCTCTCTCTCTTTCTCGCTTAGACTCTCTCTCAAGACCTCCATTCTCGACGACTCTCTCTCTCTCCCTCGCAAAACCTCCATTGTCGACGACTATCACCTTCCAATAAGTCTCTCTCTCTCTCTCTCTCTCTCTCTCTCTCTCTCTCTCTCTCTCGCTCTATCTGTCTGATTTATTTTTTTTGCTGGATTTATGGGGTTTGGGTAGGGATTTGGATTTACTGGGTTAGGGTTTCATTTTTTGTTTTTTTTCCCATTCTATTTTGGTATTCTATTACTGGGTTAGGGTTTCGGATTTTTGTTTCTCCTCTGTAGATCCACATATCTTTGGTTCAAAAAAGCTCTATATGAGCTTTAGATCTTTGCAGGAATACATTTGCTGTTGATTTACACATTTATTTTTTGGTTACTTTTGTGCCCTGCATTTTTAAAGTATTTTTCGCTGATTTTTAAAATGAAAATTCCAAACAGATCTCTCCATGTATTCTAGCTTAGCAAATTAGTTGGAGGTTTTTTTTTTCATTGTATCTTGGACTAATTTTTGTTCTATGAAGGAAACACTCCACACTGAACTCTCCATGTATTTTAGCTTAGCATATTAGCTTGAGTATTTTGTGGGTGTTTTTTTTCCAAGTTTTAAAACCGTTTGATGCAAGTCTCTGTGACTCTGTCTATTTGATACTTGATTGAGTCATTTGATACTCAGTTAGTTTTATCAATTTGAACACCTGATCTATTTTTGATTTTGGATGGATTTAGGGTTCCACAAATATGATTTTTTCTTGTTAGTCATGTTCTTTTTCTTCTTTTGCAGGTAATCATCCTACTGTCAATTTCCTTCTTCCTAACCTTCCTGATGTGTGTTCTTAATTTCTTTTTAATAGTCTTGATTTCTTTTTTTATAATCTTTAATTCAAGGTAATAAATCTAGGGTTGCTCTGAATTGCCATGTTATGAAATCAGTTTTAATGGGCTTCACGAGTTGGATTTTTTAATCAGTGTTATGGAGGGTTAGGTAGTCAGCCCTAGAAAGTTTAGCAGAAGAGAGTGGAGATAGGTGAATGATACAGAAAAAAGACTTAAGTACATAGGGTATTATAGAGTGTTATGGCATTTATTTTCTTTATGTTATAGCACTCTTCTATCGTGTACTCTGTGTTTTTGCTGTGTTAAACCACATAATTGTTAACTCATGATTCATGTTTTAATTGGGTTTTGACTGTTCACGTTTTAATTGTTATTGTTAACTCATGATTTGTTTTTTAGTACTATCCACTTATTGTTAGATGGACGATAGGAGACTTAGAACTGAGGATAGTCGCCTCACAAAGAGGGCAAAGTTGATTGTGAGTGCTGTTGCGACAATAGTGAGCGCAGCAACCACTGCACTCGTATTCTTCCAACAGTATTACGACGAATACTTACGACGAGCTCCAAACGAAAACAACTACTTCACAGATCGGGAATTTATTACGCGTGCCGTGACGTCAGACGAACATTGCAACCACTTACTTAGGATGAACGTCAGGTGCTTCGGACGATTTGTTCGACTGCTTAGAAGCACCGGCGAACTTCAAGATATAATACATTGTAACATTGACGAGCAGGTTGCAATGTTCTTACATATTGTATCTCACAATCAACGGAACCGGTCAATTAGAGCCTTCACACAACGATCAGGTTCCACGGTTTCTCGTTATTTCAACAAGGTCTTGAAAACTATTCTAAGCTTGAAGTCCGAGTTTATAAAACCTCAGACGAGTGAGATACCAGAAGTCATTCGCACTAATCCAAGATTCTGGCCTTATTTCAAGGTAACCTCAAATACTAAGATTCTGGCCTTATTTAAGATACTGACTGATATATTTTAACCTTTCTATACTAGGATTGCATTGGTGCAATAGACGGAACTCATATTCCTGCTAAAGTGAGAACCGAATATAAGCCTCGGTTTATTACGAAAAGGTTATCCTTCTCAAAATGTGTTGGTAGTTTGTGACTTCGATTTAAAGTTCAATTACATTTTGGCTGGGTGGGAAGGATCGGCATCCGACTCAAGGATATTAGGAAATGCAGCATCACGACCTAATGGGCTTCCTTGCCTTCCAGGTATCCTTTACCTTTCCTTCTACTTATTATGTCGGTTATGAATAGACAATGGCGATACTGAGACAATAATTTCTTCGTTGTAGGGAAGTTTTATCTCGGCGATGGTGGCTATCCTTTACTTCGTAGTTTTATAACACCGCACCGAGGCATAGCGTATCATTTAAATGAAATCAGGGGTCGAAGACCACGAACGCCAGAGGAACTCTTTAATCACAGACATTCATCGCTCCGGAATGTAGTGGAACGTGCATTCGGCGTCCTCAAGAAGCGCTTTAGAATTTTAAACGAGGAACCGATGTACCCATACGAAAAACAGATTGATATTGTTCTAGCTTGTTGTTGTGTCCACAATTTCATACGGAGGGAGATGGCAGATGATGATCTTCTTGATGACGTAGATCTAGAGTTACGAGCAGTGGCCCGCCTGAGGAAGAAGAGCCTGTCCCATATGTTCCACTTAGTAGGGCCGATGATGCACGAGAGGGGACTATGATTAGAAATGAATTGATCACGAATATGTGGAATGACTTTCAACGTTGATTTATGTATCGCCTTTTTTTTAATGTGTATGGCTTGTTTGTAGCTTGTTTTTAAAAAACAATAAACTCGTATTGTATGGTCTCATGAGTTTTATGTATGGTCTCATGAGTTTCTCGTTATTGTATGGTCTCATAAGTTTTATGTATGGTCTCATGAGTTTCTCGTTATTGTATGGTCTCATGAGTTTCTTGTTATTGTTTCAATTCATATAGGATGGCTGCAAGTCGCGTGGGTAGGAACCATTACTGGAATACTGAGATGGATAAGGTGTTGGTGGATGCGTTATTGGAACAAGTATCGGAAGGGCACAAGATACCCAATGGCTTTAAAGATGTCGCATACACGGCGACAAGCAGAGCAATGAATAGTCGATATGGGAAAGATATGACGAAAGAGCATATCAAAAATCAAGTCAAGACCCTAAAAAAGAAATTCGTGGCCGTCAACACTATAATAAACACCAGCGGATTTGGCTGGGATGACGTCAATAAGAAGATCGAAGTGACGGAAGATGTCTACAATGCTTGGGTCGCTGTGAGTACAAAGTGACATCTTTGTTTCATTTGTTAATTACTCTGGCTCGTAATATTTAAAACTATTTTTCCGAATTTCTTGTGGGTTCACCCTGAACATAAGAAATATTTTACAGAGAAACATGTGTTGATAGATGATTTTCGTCACATTTTTTGCGAAGACTATGCCACGGGTGGGTGGAGTAGGGATGACGTTGCCCCTAGTCAGGAGGTGCAAAGTTCAGCTCCGCATATAGATGACTTGGGGATTGGCGATACCCCTGAGACTGAAACAATTCCAAAGTCTCTTATGGTGGGTGAGAGCAGTAGGGGACCTGGGCCTAGAACTTCATCTCCGGTTAGAGATTTTGCAAGAAGCGATGAAGATCAGAGGGGGACGAAGCGTAGTGCAGCAAAATATATGAATTTGATGGAAGGGTTTACTTCAAGTTTGGAGAAGATTGTAGATGCAATCAAGGATCTATCGAAGGAATCTTTTGACAATGACGAGCTTCATGATGCCGTGTTTGGGTTACAAGGATTCGAGGAGGACATCTTGGAGAGGGCTTATGAGTACATCAACCGTAACCCTACGGAGGTTCGTGCTTTTAAGAAGTACACAGTAGAAAGGAGGGAGCGCTACATGTGGAGGAAGATGGAAAACCTTGAATTCTGAGTGATTGTGGATGTGGATGTGGACGTACATAAACATGTGGTTGTTGGATGGTTCTGGATGTGGACTTCATTTGGACATGATCTTTTTTTTGGTTGGCTTGTCTGTTTTTTTTTGTGAACATGTTTATGTACTATTTTTGTTAGTTGGCTTGGACTTATAGATGTAAGGACTTGGCTTGGTCTTTTTGTTATGCGATATTACGGTCTGCTTCTTCTTGGCAACTCTATATTTGTGACAATTTGATTGGCTTTGTTATTATTCAACTTCTGTTTGTCATGGTTTTCTTATTTTGATTGACTTCAGAGGGTTAGACCCACTTATTTTAGACTAGATTCTATGTTGGAATCATTCTGCATATCAGTTTGTCACAGTTTCTATTTAACAGGTTTCTATTGAGTTTCCCTGCAACGAAACGCATATTTCTGTAGTTTCTGTTAGTTTCTGTCAGGTTTCTGTGCAACGAAACGCTCATCTGACAAGTTTCTGTCAGGTTTCTTTTCCTTTCTGCCACATCAGTTTACTTCCCTTCACTTCCCTTTCCTTTCCTTTCCCGACGAGAGAACAGAGCATAAGGGGCCGTTTGGATATGTAGATTTTAGAATCCAGGTTTTTAGTTTGAAAACAGTGTAAAAGAGGGTTAGAGACGAGAGAAGAAGAGAATCAGCCGTCGTTTTTTACTCATTTTTTGCTTCTCTCCCTTCTTTCATCAGCAAGAGAGTAGCAGATCCTCCCATATTTCCAAGTTTTAGAAATCATAGGATGTAAGAGAGATTTTTAAAACCTGATTATCTTGCTTAAAATCCAAGAGACGCTGCCAGGACAGCATCCAGATTCATACCCTCTTTTACACTATTTTCAAATTAAAAACCGGATTCTAAAATCCGCGTATCCAAACAGCCCTTAAATTGATGAAATCTACCACTGATTCCTAGGAGTCCATCTAGATGGTATGTTGCTTGATCAATAGAATTCACTATTGATTGACTCCGTGAATCCATATGGCATTGAGGAGGACATTAAAGCTTTCAAAATATCATATTTCATTCTATTAAAAAGATTGCAAAGTGCCCGTTTATTTTGAAATAATTGATTCCATTGATGGATTCTAAAGAATCCACTTGGGTCCTCTAGGAATCTACCTACATTTACATAGGACTTTCATTGATTCTAACGGATTTCCTAATGCTTGTGTAGGAAATCTATTTAAACATGAATCTTCTCTTGGATTAGCTCTTTGAGTCATTACTCACAACAAAGAAATACACTAATTGGTGGCGGACTAAATCTGCTGCTATATATCTGTAGAAACAAAAATATATCAGTAGCCAAAAATGGCTTAGCTAAAGGGCAGATTTTGTGATGGTTAAACATCGGTGGCTATATATTTAGAAATTGCAGCGGGTTTATCCATTGCTAATGCTATTTTTTTTCTTTAAAAATATACACCAATTTTTAGCAACGGATGCTCGCCATTAAAAATGAGGCTGTCAGGACAGCACACATCAGCTTGAACATGAACCCTCTTTTACACTGTTTTCAAACTAAAAACCTGAATTCTAAAATCTGCGTTTCCAAACAGCCCCCGAATGTTTGTACGTGCAGAGATTTTGGCTCTTCAGTTTTCCTTTTTCAATAAGGGCTTCAAGCTGGCTCATTGATGGGATCTTAATCTAGGAAGCAGTAGACAGAATTCTCTGCAAAAATGACATCGTTAATGAGCTCATGTTCATCACTGTAGCATTTACAGTTGATCATGGCAATGTGTCTTGGTCATGATCATGGGTCATTGTGGCAAATACCATGGGCATAGGATAGAGGTACAACTTTGGCCGGGCTCAACCTGAACCTGACGGGTTCAACCAGATTTCGACTCGGATTGGGTTGGGTTAATGTTGAGGCCTTGGGCAACCCAAACCAAGTTCAATCTATACCAAGAGAGTGGATATTTTGATGTACCTCGATATAATACAACAGTTTTATTTTTTTATTTTTTTTCTGAATGATAAATGGTATGATATTTTTTGTTTTTGAATGGGTATGATTTGCCGTTGATCTCCACATCATAATCAGGCAATCTGTTTCCCGGAAACAGGTGCCAGCATCTCTCCCACATTCATTTCTTAGACCAGTATGACTTGTAACAAATCAAGTGACAAACAGTACTAATTAAAGGGGAAAAAATCCTTTAATTTGGATTCTGATAAGTGCAAAGGAATCTAGTATCCTGATTTTAAAAGGTAAACAGACTTTATTCCATGTTAGGAACAGCTCAAAAGACGAAAGGACAAAGTGCACTTACAATGATTATATCCATCCCTACTGAGACACAGAAACCCTCCCTGCAATGCCTGTCAGTACCATGAAACTCAAAGAAACAAAAGAGGGAGAAAACCACAAACTACACTAAAGTGTCACCTTTCACTCTGAGAAATTCTCCTGATGATGATTTAACTCTGCATCACATAGCAGCCTCTTTAACCACACCATCTCAAATATGTAGAAAATACTCTCCATGCCTTTTAGATGTGTGATCTGCACAAGTAAAAACGCAAGAAAAAACACATTCCCTCAGGTTATAGCCTCTCTCTAAAGACAAAGCCTAAGTAGAACAACAGTTCTTCTTCGAAAAATTTCCGGTAGAATCAGAAACATTGATGGTTGTCCCTAGGCCAGGCCCAGTTGTGGTTGCGGCTTCTTGTGCTGCAAGAGCCTTCTTGCTTATTATATGATATATCTCCGTCAGTATAGTCTGAAATGCCTTCTCGACATTCAATGCCTCCAATGCCGATGTCTCGAGAAACGAGAGTCCCTCCTTCTCGGCCAAGGCCTGAGCATCATCATCAGGGACGGCTCTCAGATGGTTCAGGTCGGACTTGTTTCCAGCCATCATGATGACTATGTTTGAGTCAGCATGGTCCCTCAGTTCACGGAGCCACCTCTGAACGTTGTCAAAAGTTTGCCTCTTAGTTATGTCGTAAACCAAGAGTGCACCCACTGCACCTCTGTAATAAGCACTCGTAATGGCTCGATACCTCTCCTGACCCGCAGTGTCCCATATTTGTGCCTTTACTGTCTTTCCATCTACCTGTTACAGGAACAAAAACACTTATTCCATTAGCAATCAAACCTGTGTACATACATTCATATGACAAACCACAAATGAAAATGCACTTGTAATATTTTGTATGTGACAAAATTTAGATACTTCGATTGACAACACAGAATAGTGCATGCCAATTAGAGATTATGTTCTTTTATGCAAGTTAGAAATAGTACATGCAATAGTACATCCTCATCAGGTCCTTCATTTTAAAAGTTCATCACTGGACAAACCCCGAACTGCCAGGTTAGAGAGTGTTGTTTCCAGTATCCAATTCATAGACATTAAGGGAAACGGGATCTGTGAGTTTCCCAAATGGCAGAATAAGAAAACAGATCAACGAATTGAACAATGCTAATCATTTTACTACCCTTAATGAAAGCCCAGGAGTAGAAAGTTGAAATCCAGAACAAGATATAATGTGTTCTTGACCTTGATAAGCACATTCCCATATTGAAGGGCCCAAGCATACCTCAAGAAGAAGATTTCATCTCAGCGTGAAAGTGGGACGAGTCAAGTAAATCGATTGAGTCCCCCGTGGATCTGATGGAAACTCAACTGACTCAAGTTAATTAAAATACTCAATACTTTTTAGGTACATGTAAATTACTTGACAATAATACACAACCAAAATATGCAGTCGGAAGATAAGTCCTTCGGCATTAGATCCAGAACCACCAGTCATCAATGAGCAGACTCAACTAAACTTTCTGCTGAATTCGGTCAACTCAGCTGATTTCCATGTCAAATCATTGACTTTTAGTACTGTGGCCTCAGAATGTTTTCTGAATAGCTCACTTGGATTAAATAGGACATAATTGGGCATCACAAATGCAACATACCTAGCTCCACCTGAAGCGTATGATTTAGCTGACACTTCGAATATATTGCCAACACACGTGTCGTGCCATGTCCGACACAACACGCATGTCCACACGTGTCCACACTCCTTTGGACACTTTTAAATGTACTGCTAGAAGTGGTAGACTTAATGTGGGCATAGGGACACGTTTTTGTACCGTCTCAAGTGTGACATTATGTTATTATAGAATATCGTGTTAACCTCTTTTATTATAAGCTCTTCTTTTATTATAAACTCTTCTTTAACTAATATTTGATGTTATATCCCCTCCCCTAAACCTAAAACCCTAAACAAGCTCTTATTTCAACACTATATTCATTGCATCAAATTAGTCTCCTTTTCTCGTTGTTTATTGGAGATGGAAAAGAACTAGATTAAATTGATGAATGCATTGTTATTTGATTATCTCGTGTAACTAGATTAGATTGATGAATGCATTGTTATTTGATCGTCTCATGTTTGTTTTAGATTATAGCTGATTAATTCTAAGATTTATTAGTTTGTTAAATGAATACCATATTTATATTTTTACAAATTATGATAGTAACTAGTAATTGTACATGTCACCATTTATAGATTTTTAGATGTTTCCATGTCAGACAACTCATATCCGTGTCTCGAGACATGAATTCATATCCATAAATTATGATTATATGTAGTTTCTAATTTACCCATGTCCCCATTTCTAAATTTTGGGGGTCCGTCGTGTCCATGTCGACACGCGACCCTCGTGTCCATGTCCATAAATCTAGCTGAAGACAGATATTTAGACCCAAATATGATAAAAATAGCAGGTGCAATGACAGCAAAACAAGAATTATATCTATCTGCAAGTTAGAAACATGGTGGATGGAAGGACATGAAATTATTTATTTCCATGTTACTTAATATCACCCGAAATGTATTCCAATATCCACCATTCAAAAAAAATGTAAACCAAAATCCAACTAATTTGCGAACGCATGGCAAATGCTTTCTTTTTACAACTTGATAGACCTCATGGATTGTAGCTCCCAAGTTTTTTTAATAGTAACTTTATTAATAAGAACAGAAAAAACTACAAATTTACATCAGCAGCAATTCCAGCTCATAATACAAAGCTTCACGATTAATCCTTGACGTTGCTAGTTTATCAGTCAATATGCTTAAGTGCTCTTATATGATGCATGAGCATATTTTTCTAAGACAAAATATGAGCGGATGGAAGTACAAGTGGGGCCCACTTGTTCAATGGTCCAAACTGTTTCTCTGTTAGGTCTTTGCATCAAAATCCACTGTCATCAGATGATTCCCCCTCCAATTTGTGGCTGTGGAAACAGACCGTTGCTTCTTTGTTTTCTCATCATCCATTTAACAACCACAATTGGGAGGATTAGAACTGTCCAATGGGCATGGATTTTGCACCATGGTGCATTCATAAGAAGTTCTACAAAATAAATGGTTAGGATCATTGAGAAGTGGCCCCCACTTTTACTTTTGCGCACTCTCCGTCAGAAAAATATGTTCATCCATGATATAAGAGTCCTCCATGAAACCTTCGATTAACTCTCTAATCTCAGTAACAAACGGTCCAAATCTCCAAGGTCCCTTCTTGTCACCTCTCATCCAAGAAATGACGTTGGATGAATCTCCTTCAACAAGAAGGCTTCCCCCTGATTCCGTCCTAAACAAACTATTCCAGTTAAAAGTGATCTTATCTCCGCTTTCATTGAATCTGTTCAGCTGATTGGACCTCGATTGGCATCCCTAAATACACCCCCATACCCGCTGGTCCAGGGTTGCCAATTAACTGACATCCCCTGAACGTATATTCTTTCCAAAATGGAAATTCTAAGTCCTCCTTCCAGTTAAGACTTTCTAATTTTTGCTACATGAAAAAAGAGTTGATATTTTCATTCCTCGAGTACGATATATTAATAATGCTATCAATAACAACCCTCAACTTCTTTGACTTATATATATATATATATATATATATATATATATATATATATATATATATATATATATATATATATATATATATATATATATATATATATATATTTTTGAATGGTATTCTTTGACTTATATTGCCCCTTTCAGGCTAGAGATTTGGTGTTCTATCTAGCCAAAATATTTTTTTTACGTGTTGACCTTGGAGAGAATATGTTAACAGCATTTGCAATTACAAAATCCTCCACTTCAAAGCACATCCGTCATCCATAGTTCCAGAAACTTGTTTGTTCAAAGAAACAAGTTCAAGATATACTTAATGTATTGAAACCTTTTTTTTTAAAGGAAACAAATTTACTAATACTCTACATCATATTACATCGCAGGGACAAGGTGTCCCACTTGTATAACAGCATTTACATCATCCCAAAAACAGATTGCTGACCAGAAATAGAAGTAATCCTTGGACGCCCCTTTTCAATCTCCCTTCAACTCCAATTATGGTCCACCTGGACGAATGACAATTTCTTGTCTTTCCACCCCTTCTTCAGCAAATTTTTTGGCTTCCTCATTGGCGGACCGACACTTATGCTGGAATTTTAGGGATAAGGATGCCACTAAGTCCCTAATTTCCGCACAATGTCCACTATCGCCCAAGGACCTATCGCCTTGTTAGTAGCCCGTGATTTTACATTTGATGAATCTCCTTCAATGATCAGTTGACCACTTCCATGATTTGCAAACCACGTCAATCCCCATAATAATGCACGAGCTTCCAACACATTTGAGTCACAATTTCCAGTCGGTCCAGAGTATGAAAGAAGAATAGATCCGCTTGAGTCCCTGAATAAGCCACCTATCCCTGCTTGACCTGGATTTCCTTTGGAACTTCGATCAAAGTTCAATTTAATCCAACCATTTGGTGGGGGATTCCAATTAGGTGCTTCAATTTGTTTCTTCTTCATTTCTTGAATGATGATCTTCCAATTTCTTAAAATCTCCCCTAAGCTATAACTTGGTCAATCCTTCCCAATGCCACTCCAAGCTACAATATCAGCTTTGACGTCAAAAGCTATTCGTATTAGAAATTTTCTCAGTGAAGAACAGTAGAAGTGGATTAATGAATTCGCTGATTTCATTGCAAAATTCTTCTTC
Organism: Tasmannia lanceolata; assembly: GCF_043159265.1. Classification (NCBI taxonomy): domain Eukaryota; kingdom Viridiplantae; phylum Streptophyta; class Magnoliopsida; order Canellales; family Winteraceae; genus Tasmannia; species Tasmannia lanceolata. The sequence continues at coordinate 19,152,303 of NW_027518683.1, read as the reverse complement.
TTCAACAATAATTTAAATACTTTTTCCAAGCTATCTATGTTGTTATCAGATGTTATGGGCATAATGACATTATCTTTTCTACCACTGATCACACTATATTGGTAATTCCTCTAGAACACACAATAATATACTTCGGTCATTAAAGATTATAAGCAATCCATCATTAGGGTCACAAAATATAACATAAAATACCCGTTTGATTCTTTAACGAGACATAAGATACATGTTTGCTTCTTTAACGAGTGAAATTCTAGGGGCATGCAATAATGATAAACCTGATTGATGAATTAGATATGTTAATAAAGTTTCCCACAGCACAGCACCTCATCTCAAAAATCCAGTCTCTCATTCTTTCCAGCCGGTGCGATCACAGAACAATAAAAAAAAAAAATTCTTATAAATTCTATAAATTCTTCTTTATTTCAACCTCTAGAGTTTCACTTCAAATTACACAAGTTTCGTTACTTGAAAATCCTTCTTCAAAATTTCCTCAGCTCATCAAACTTCCTTCTCTTGGTGACATCACCAACAAAGTAAATAAATATGTGATCTGAAGAATTCCTAATGTAAGATTATTCAAAAAAAAAATCCTAATGTAAATATAAAAGTCCTTTTGCGTAACCTTCGCAATTATCAGTACTACTGAAGCATCAAATGCAAAAGTAGTGAGGAATGGGTATGATTGGATGAACTGAGGAAATCTAGGACACAGCCACTGTGCTTACCGTGCATGAACATGATGCGTAATGGCATCACAAACGGATCCCTAAGATGAAAATATCCACAACCTAGAAAATTCAGTATGTGATTAGATGATATAGACAGGACACCGCTCAACAGGATTGCAAGCGGTATGGGATAACATATATGACATATATAAATTATATATATATATATATATATATATATATGAGAAAACGGTTCCTACACATATGTGTAGAGAGTTCTCTACACACTAGCTTAAAATACAGTGGGGGCCCACATTGTTTGGGTGATCCAATCCATCCATTTTAAAGGCCCTCACATAGATAGGGTGTCTACAAAAAATCAGATCCATAGGATCATCCCAACCCTACAATTTGTGGGGGTAAAATGGATGTCTTTAAACCTTCACAAATTAGTCCATTTTTTGCCTCCACAGTTCGAATGGTTAGGATGATCCAATGGATTTGATTTTTTTGAGGACACCCTATCTATGTGAGGGCCTTAAAAATGAATGGTTTGGATCACCCAAATAATGTGGCCCCCACTCTATTTTAAGCTAGTGTGTAGATAACTTATCTACACATGTGTGTAGGAACCTCTCTCTCTCTCTCTCTCTCTCTCTCTCTCTATATATATATATATATATATATATATATATATATATATATATATATATGAGGAAAAGGATTGTACGCTCGAGTGTACCAACCTTATGGTACGCTCGAGTGCCCAATCACATGTGGGCCCACATTTTTAGGATGATCCAAAGCATTCATTTGAAAGGCCCTTATATAGATGGGGTGTGTACCAAAAATCAGCTCCATAGGATCATCCTAACCCATCCATTTGTGGAGGTCAAAATGGACAGACACTGTTTGTCCACAAATCTGCCCAATTTTGCCCTCCACTTTGGAGGAGTTAGGATGATTCAATGGAGCTGATTTTTGGGACACACCCTATCTATGATAGAGCCTTGCAAATGAATGCTTTGGATCACCACAAAAAAATGTGGGACCCATGTGATTGGGCACCCTTATGGTACGCTCGAGCTTACAATCCTTTTCCTCTATATATATATATATATATATATGAGAAAAGTGTTCCTAAGCTATAGCTTATCTAAGCTATAGCTCAAAAACACATGTGGCCCCACATTTTGTGGGGGATCCAAAGCATTCATTTGGAAGGCCCTTCCGTGGATAGGGTGTGTACCAAAAATCATCCCTATAGGATCATCCTAACCCAATCAAAGGTGGAGTGGAAAATGGACAGACACTGTGTGTCCATGTTTCTGCCCATTTTTCCCCTCAACAGATGGCAGGGTTAGGATCATCCTAACCCTATCGTAGATAGGGGGTGTACCAAAACTCAGCTCCATAGGATCATCTTAACCCTTCCATTTGTGGAGGACAAAACTGGGTAGATTTGTGGATGGGTTAGGATGATTCTCCAAAAATGGATGGGTTAGGATGATTCTATAGAGCTGATTTTTGGTACACCCCCCATCTATGTAAGGACCTTGCAAATGAATGGTTTGGATCACCACAGAAAATGTGGGACCCATGTGATTTGGCGCTTAAGCGCACCATAAGCTTGGTGAGCTTAAGCGCACCAACAGTTTCCTCTATATATATATATATATATATATATATATATATATATATATATATATATAATCTCTGTGTGTGTGTGTGTGTCAACATAAGAGCTTAAAAAAAATAAAGGTCAACAAAGCATGCATTATTTTAGTGCACTAGAATCCACTCCTCACAACAACAAAATGATATTCAAATGTAGAATTATTTTACATAAATAAAAGGTTGATTTCAAAGAAATTATCAAAAGCATTAGAAGAAACCAAAAATAACAAACAACATGAAACATATTACTCAAAATTTCAGTAAGACTCCGTTTCTTTCAACGTAAAATTTATTTTATGTTCATTTTTACAACATAAAACAAATTTGAAGTCCAGTTTTATGTCTAAAGAAATCGAGCCTAAATGATCGAATTGGAACAATTAAAGCCACAATTAAAGCCCTAACCTATCAAAAAGCAAAACAATAAGCAGAGCAAAACAAGGAGATAAACGCTAAGCATGCAAAATCAAGAAGAAGATTACAAAAAAAATTAAAAAGAAAAATCACCTGTAGAGTTCTCGTTGCAAATTCGACACCGATCGTGGACTTAGATTCCAAACAGAACTCGTTGCGCGTAAACCTAGATAGGATATTCGATTTTCCGACACCAGAATCACCGATTAGAACGATCTTGAAAAGATAATCGTACTCGTGATCCACCTTATGCGCCATAGCTTCCCCTCCTTACCCTCCGATCTATCAGATCCATCCAAAATCATGAATAAAATCCAAGAAAAACACCAAATCAAGAACAAAAATCAAACAAACAAGAATAAAATCAACGAGTAATCGCCCGATCTGATCGAAAATTTTCAAAAAAAAACAAAAAGAGAATAAAATCCAAGCAAAAACTCAAATTAAGAACAAAAATCAAACAAAAAAGAATAAAATTAACTACTAATCTCCAGATCTGATCCAAAACTTCTAAAAAAAAACTAGAAAAAAAAAAAGAAGAAGAAGTGGCGTTACCTTGTGAGATTAGGAATTGATCGAGAAAAAGCGAAGATTTTTCGTGTTCTTGATTTTAGGATTGAAATCCAAAGAAGAAAGATCAGAAGATTCAGATCAGTTTTCAGAGGAGACTGGGGAAAGGGGAAGAGAAATTGTTCGGCATTTTCTCAGCCAAAAACAAGAAACGGAAAAACGGACGAAAAGGGATTTAAAACGGCCTGCGGGAGATTATAAAGAGGAAAATACGGGTATTTATAAACAAAAATAAATTAAATTGAATTTCCTTTTTATTTATTTATTTATCCCTTTACATTGGACATGGATCGCTACAGGCGCACGTTATCAATTGGATGGACAGAGAATCAACGGGTACACCCGTGAACAGCTAGGATGACAGGTCTCTGACAACTGGACGGATACGATCCGTTGTTTTCCTTTTTTTTATTTTTTGGCGGCAATGATAAATTCGCACCCCCGGTGGGATAATTCGCATCCAATAAGACGTTAAAAACTAGGGGTGGACATGTTCGGGTCCAACCCGAGGAACCGAACCGGTCACTTTCGTTGAGGTCAGTCCGGTTTCAATTTTAAATGGTTCAGTTCCTGTTCAGATTTTTCGGAACCGATTATATATGGTTCGGTTCTGGATTTGGGTTCCTAGAACCAAGAACCAAGGGTGATACGCCCCCTAACGGATAAAATCACCCCCGCTAAAATTTGATTGTAGAGGCTCTTATGCAAATTTGATGTGGACGTAATGATGAATATTTGATAGAAACCCAATATAACTGTTTGTAGTTCATGGAGCAGAAAACCACACGAAAATTTTCTCTATTAAGAAGATTAGGCAAAATATCTCCATTTGGTCAAAGGTTCGGTAAACCCAGAACTGAACCGTTCTCGGTTCTGGATTTGATGTTCGGTTCGGTTCCAAAGATAAATGGTTCAGTTCTGGTTCCAATTTCTGGGAACTGATTATATATGGTTCGATTCTGGGTATACCCCAGAACCGAACCATGTCCACTAATAAAAACTGTTGCACATACCCTCCTTTAATGGGATGCGAATTATCCTAAAGGGGGTGCGAATTTATCATCGCTGGTATTTTCTTTTAGTATGATTCGGTGGACTGTCACAAGAGGCGGCCCCACATGGTACTGGTCCCACTATGGTTGAATATTCCTCCCTAAGAAAAAGAAGGCTCACAAGAATCGTTGATTTACCTTTTTTCGATGGAATCCACAACAAACCAAAATAGGTTGTTCGGTTGGACCCACCGAATTGATTACTTTCTTGTTTGGATTGCAAGAAAAGCATTTGAGAAAAGTACGGAATGTGGGTAAAGTTTCATGAAATTATGGATTTCGGATACCTTTTAAAACAAGCATGAAACATGGGTGATTCTTCAAAAGCGGTCGAAAAAAGACCCTGATACCCTTCTAACATCAATAGAAATCTCCTTTTTCATTACTGCCTATTAAATTGGCGCACTTCACCAGGCTTCTTTTGGTTCGTCTGAATGTGTATTTGAACCGACAAAACCTTGGGTTCGTTTCTATCTTGGCCATCGGAAATAACTAGAAACGGATGGATGCTTGACACGGGTTGAAAAACTTTTTGGAACGTTGGCACCTCTATAAACAGCCAGTTTGATTTGGATTTGAAGTCTTTCTTTGAACCCAGAGTCCTTGGGTTCTTTTAAATCTTGGACGTCGCCGATATGCATGGACGGTCGGATCCACGACACGTGGACATCAATATGGAACGGTAGCGGCTTCTTATAATACCGCCTCTCTGTATGAGATTCCGCCCGGCGTACCCATTATTTTGGCCGACGTACCCATTATTTTGGCCGACGTACCCATTATTTTCCTCCGATGTACACTCTGTTTCCGCTTACACCCTATTTCCGGCTGCGTACCCCTTGATATTCCTGCGGCGTTCTCTAGAATCCGCGCGGCATATTCGATATTCCGGCGGCGTACTCAATACGTTTGGAACACACATTTGAACCCGGAAAATTCGGCATCACACTCAATATTCCAGCGCCATACTCTAGAATCCGCGACATACTTGATAACTTTGAACGATGGGTGTTTCTTGAATCCGGCGGCGTTCTAAGCTAAAAGAGACATTAAAAATAATAACATGTTAAAAAACGTCGCCGTTCAAAGCCAAAAGAGACGTGAGCTGTTATTATCCAAAAGATACGCAGGCACTCCCCTTATGACGCGATTTGACGTGAAAAGTGGGCAACTTTAACGCTTTTTTTTTTATGATAATGATTGACGTTCTCATCCATCAGGAAGGGCAACATAAGAGGACTCTAATCATGTCAGAAGGGTATTGGGATCTTTTCCCCACCCCTTTTTGAAGAATCACCCGTGTTTAATTCTTATTTTAAAAAGTACCTAAAATCCGTGATTGCTCGAAACTATTACATGCATTCCGTACTCTTCGCAAAGCATTTCTAAGTTCTTTCAACAATTTAGAGGGAAATGACATTGATATGGTTAATTTAGGCATATTATCATAATATGGAGGTCCCTGTTGGTAAAATTGAATAGGGATAGTTCGAGTTTTTTTTTTTGTGTGCGTGGGTAAAAAAAGTACGAAATTTTATAAATATTTTATAAAATTGATCCAGACCATCCATTCGATACCAAGTGACAATGGTATGGTTCTTATTAGAAAGATCTAACTCAGAAAATCAAGGTCCACAAACAATCAATGGTTAGATTTTTCCTGTCGTATTGATCACTCTTGCTCAAGGGTGTGGAATCTCCGATCGCGTTGACACGAAATCAACGGCCTTGATTATAATAGACATGGCAATTATCATGACTGCCTTTTTAATTAGAATAATAATTTGGAAACCGATTTGGTGACTGAGAGTAAAACCAAAGAAATAGCCTCTTAACACATTAGCAATCTTTCCTTTGATTTTTGGCCTTTTTCTCCATGGCAAAACGATCCCTCCCATGCAATCTTTAAATTATGACAGTTTCCTTCTTGTTTTTAACAATTTTATTTTCATTTTTTTGAATGTGGCTGGATATGGGTTAATTCGATAAAATATTCATAATTCTCAATTTTCAGGAGAGAAATACCTCTCTTTTTCTACGGTTGGTGTGCAACTGGCGGCTGGCAATGTCTTGGAGCTTCCTGTATCTTATGATTAAATGTTGTTAGGCAACTTATGGAATATTGTATAGGCAACTGGAGGTTTCGGCTAGGTCCGAAATTTCAAACCATGCGCGTAATGCAGAGGGAGTGAAAATATCATCTCCCTTCAAAAAATGTGCTTACAAAGTCCCCAAGAAATTTCATGTTTCATTCTATAAATGGGACCTATACAGAATTTATAGCTAGCCTAAAACAGGTGAAACTCAAAAATCTCGTGTCCCATGAAAAATAACAAAAAATACCCTTATCTCACGAAAAATAATCAATCACCCCTCACATGAAAAATGACAAAATACCATTGTTTTCTAGTAAATGACAAAAATGCTCCTATCTCATGGAAATGACCAAAGTGCTCCCATAAAATACTCAGAATACCGCTGTATCATGGGAAATGACCAACATACCCAATCCCACAAAAGAAATGACAAAAGTCACAAAATGCACATATAGACAAGGGGACATGATATCTACACTTTCTTGCATTAATAATGGCACACTCTTCACTTTATTAGGGACCTTGTCATCGGCTGTTAATATCTTTTTGGATCCGGACGGTCCGATAGGATCCATCGAACCGTCCGGATCCGAACGTTAATAACGGGATCTAAACATATGAATAGGATCCATGGGCATATTTCGGATCATCAAATCTAGGATCCGAAAAAATTCGGATTGGGTATGGGCACCCCACAGATGCCCATTTGATAGTCACGATCCGAAATGTTTTGCAAAAATACACTTCAAATTTTGTTAATGCTAACCGTTCTATGAAGGGTACTTTGGTCAAAACCTTTCTTATCACTTAAGAAAATACTATTTAGATATGGTTTAGAAGACCAATATTATTTTTGGATGGTTCCGTGTCATGTTGAAGAGGATTATCATGGTGAGTTTCATTTTCTCAGTTTTTACTTTCATTATGCTAGTCTATTGAACATATATGCTGTCATGAATATATTATTAGTTCATCATTTTTTTATTACTCAATGTTATTGTTATGCATCAATTTCTTTGATAATAGTAATACATTATATACGTGTATTTAATTTTGATTAGTTTTATTGTTTACAAGCATTATTTTACACATAGATTAAACATAGATTAATTTTTAATTTAGTTGAAGAAAATGCATAGAGACACACTCTAACTCTCTTTTTTTAAAATTAATTGTTTACTTAGCTTAGTGGGACATAATAGGACACTCCTATGGACGGTCCGAATTAAAATGGATCGTGATCATGACGTGGAAAGTAGGATCCGAAGAACAATCCGAATCCGACCCGACCGATGAGGAATTTGAATGGACCGTGACTGTGACATAGGTGGATCCGACCCGAAGTGGATCCGTTGACACCCCTACTTTTCGGGAATTGAAACAGCCCTTTAGATTTGCAAAACAAAATCTTTGAGCATTAAAATACTTTATAGTGTTTCATTAAACCAAAATTATTGTTTAATTAGTTCCCCCTAATCCATGTTCAGTAGACAAAAGAAAGCCAAAAAAGGGATTTGTTTAATGAGTAAGGGTCCTGAATCATGTTAGTATATTGCATTTTAATGTCCAAATGCTACTCCGAGCTTGAGAAACCAAACCTCAACCATTGAGCTACATGCCCAATACCATGCCAAAATGGTTTTGACAATGACCTCTTAATGTAGATGAAAATGACATTTAATTAGATAAACTTATCAAATTTTCTTTGTTTTAAGGCTTTCTCAATTATTTGCTAGAATTCTCAACAAGTTATCAAGAGCCATACTTATATCGTTTTAAAATAGAGAGAGGAGTGTCCATATCAAAGCAAGGAGTAGGGATATCATAACACAATGCATTAATTTTTTTTTAAATAAAAATTTAAAAAAAAAAAAAAAAATTTACCACCGCCAGTATATACTTTTTTGTTTAAAATTTTAATTTTTTTCTTAAAAAATGTATATATATAGCGGCGGCCCAGACCCTAGTATAAACAAACTTTTACAGTTTTACTGGCAGTCCAAAAAACTCCTCCGGTAAAATTATATGCCGGTGGTTTTTTGTGTTTGTACCTGCGGTCATGACCACGCCGGTAAAAATCATCTTTCTTGTAGTTTCACTTTGTTTTATGCTTCTCTGATGTTGACAATGTATTGAGTATTGTGATCGCTCGGTTATGAAAGGCTAATTTAAAAAGGTGTCAAATAAAGTGAGCAGTGACATTATAAAAATATGTTAGTTTATGCAAATTATATTTTAATTATGACATTTTTATATCTATTGTCAAATTATACAGGGGCTGCCAATGGGCCCAAGTCAATAAGGGCCCATTTGGATACCTCATATTTTGTATTTGGCTTTGGAATTGAATTTTGAATACAAAATGAATAGATCCGCCTACTCATGTTGAGGGAGATAGAGATGGAAGGGGTTACTTCCTACTCGAGAGGAGAGGTTGAGGAGCAAAAAAGGTGAAGGAAACTGCCAGATCTGTGGATTTCTAATTACTTATTTCCACAGCATATTTGGAAATCTGATTTTTTTCACTGTTAGCCGCTGATTTGGAAATCAAAGGATTTGATCCAAATCCAAATCACAACACAAAAAGGGTTGCAAATGTGAGAAATCCAAATCAAAATATTTTCGGCATCCAAACAGGCCCTAACGGATTTATCAAAAAAAAATGAATAGCTTGAATCTGAATCCATTCCGATTACAAGGGGATTTAAGAGAGGAAAGGTACTTGCTGACCTAGCACACAAGCAACGGGAGCTGAAATGGTAAATTTTGAATCCGATTAGCACGCGGATTAAAAAAAAAAAGAATAGCTTGATTCAAATGATAAAATTTGAATCCGACCTGCCCCATGACGGCATAAGAGGGTGTCAAATAAAGATAATTATCTTATAATAATAAGGATCAATTTTTGTGTTGCCCAAAATGCCCTAAAATCCCTCTCTCTCTCTCTCAACTGTCTCTTTTCTCAAGTCTTCTCTTCCCACTGTAAGATCCTTCTTAAGGTCAATACCATGATTGCAACTAAAACTAATACCAATACTACTAAGAAAAAGGACGAATAAGTAAGAAATTACGTATGGATGGTAGTTTCAACTCTTTTTCCTTTGGAGTGGCATCGTACTATCCAAAAGACCATTTTCCTTTGTCTTCTCTTTGTACATTTTTCTCTCTTTTCATCCCCAACTTATTTGCTGCACTACCGACTGCCGCTACAACTCCGAAGAAGAAAACTGGACAAGGAAGAAGAGGAAGAGGGAGAAAACGAAGAGGACGAAGAAGAAAAAGATGAAGAAGAGGAATAAGAAACATCGGAGTTAGAAGTAAAAAAAGAAAAATCGGTGCGGGGAAAATGGAAAGTTTAGAAGAAAAAAATGAGAAAAAAAGAGGAAGGGGTAAAAAAGAATAATTGGCTAAAATGGGGTCAAAACGACAAAAATAAGGTCGAATTGCGGGCATGCTCCTATTCATAAAGTATACGGGTGGCCTATTCCAATCCAATAGCTGGTAGACAGACAGGCTTGACTTGCAAGTGAAGGTACTTTTGGCGCCTCAGCAAAAAATACGAGTCGGCCAATCTTTTGCAGAGTCGACCCTATCTTTCCTGTGTCGACACGATTCTTTCCTGATTCGATCCAATGATTTGAACTCTCCTTTTTTTTTTTGTAAATTCTTCTGCCCCCTTCTGTGGACCCCGATCCCGAGAGGACGGTGAGCGAGAGACGCGAGATCCCCCGTCAATCCTCTGAAACCTCCACAATGTGAAGGAGAGCTCTACCAAGGAATTCTCGAAACAGATGTCACTCACAGCATGGATGGCGATGTATATGTATGAGATACATCTTGATCCGGAGACAAGAGCCTCGAAACCAAGACATACCTAAAATAACTCATAGTCGTCATCTAGGGAGTCGGACCTGGAACCCCATAAAATACTCTGTCGCAGCGGATAACCAGAGATGCGGAGGTCCATGCCTGGCGACGAATGAGGAAGATCCGAAGAGCACCCCCAATTCGCCCAAATACAAGCACTTGGTCTCTTATGCCATTTTAAATTAACTTTGAAGAGTTTTGGGCAAAAATCATGTAAAATGGGAACAATCATCCCCGAGAAAACGTCTATCTAAGCATGCATGACTCGGGGATGGGAAAAGAAAATGAACATCCAAATCCTAACTCATCACATCTAATCCTAACTCATCACATCTAAGAAAGCAATAAACAATCGCATGCATAGCTACAGCTAAGCAGATAATGATAGATATAATGAGATAAGAAAAGTAAATATCTAAGTTTAGACAGATAATCAAGCTAAGATGAATGGAGAAACCCTATAGCTAAGCAATCAAAGCAGTAAAGTAAACACACTAGCATGCGAGCCTATGCAAGAGATAAGATTAAGAAAATGGCAATCGATCGCACGCTAGAAGAACAAACAAACTAGAATGCATAAGAAATCTAAGATAAGCACACAGCAAGCTAAAAGGTGCAAGAAAAGAAAGAAATCGAAAAATCAACGGCATGTGAGAACCAAAAATGCCAGGGGAAAGAAGATGGAACATACGATAGGCTCAGAGGGCGATTCAAAAAAAGAATCAAGCCCAGCGATCCTAATCTGCTGAAGATCCGACAAGTCTCGCGATCGTCATGACCTATCGTTGGGCTCAACGAGGACAATCCCTGTGAAGGGACCACGCTACGTCATCGCCCGTCCTAAAACCAGATAAAACGTCAGAAAACCGATGGAAACCGGAAAACCACGATGAAAACCGGAAATGAAATGAAAAGAGGGCTCTGAGTGACCTGACAATCACCATCGTTGCCCATTTTTGTTTTTGTTTTGAAATGTTTGAAAATATTTATTAAAAAGGTTTGACTGGACTTGGGTGGACCCAAGCTACCTACGTACCCTGTGGGAAGGGATCAAGCCAACGTAGTTCGAAAGTTTTTGGCATTTTTGATGTTATTTGAATTTTTACTATTTGATTTTTATGTGCTTTTGTTTATCCCTTTGATTGAAAGAGGTTTTGGCTTAGGAGGTTTTCGTCCGTCGTCGCCTTAACCCGACAAGACTCGTTACCAACATCGATAGAATCCCGAAAATCAAAGAGAATCCCGAAGAACGTATGAAGAATGATCCCGAAAGAAGACAAGCTAGAACCTCTGAACCCTAAAAGAAGCGAAGGTCCTAAAGAAGGAGGAATCCCTAAACCCCATGAGAAATCCTAGTACAATGAGGACATAAAGGGTAAAGGGGTTGGCTCAAGAAACATTCTGTCATCGCCCGAATTCAAGAGGAGATTCCCGAAAATCGACGAAAAAGATTAAACGCTGGTGATGATCCCCAATACTCTAATGAAGATCTAGACAACAAGAGCAAGCTCTAAGACTCCGAAACGCAATTTGGAAATCGACAAAGAAGTTGATGGGAGAGACAGAGAAAAGAAAAAGGTGGAGCTCCGAGTAATCTCATCGTAGCCCCTTCACTTAGAATGGAACGAGACAAATCGGGTTGCTTGAAGACCGAATATGAACACAAGCACTCACTTGATTTGTAGATATATTGAAGGGACACAATTAAGAACATGCAGTGATGTGGTGCCATTATCTTCACGCAGGAATAAAAGAGAGCAATTAAGCAAGAACATGGGATTAAGAATCACTGATTTTTCAAGGGTTTGGAAGACGATCAGAAGCTAAACGATATCTGAGAGCTTAGACTATGCTCAAAAGGAAAGCATAATTTATACCTCAGATCTTAAACAAGGAATTACTAACTAATATGGGAAAATTTCAATTCCAATATAAGATAGCCTTTTCCAGATTTTTGAGCACAAATATCTAGAGGGAAGGCCAAAATCAGAATTCAAAATATCACTCCTCATGATAGCAATTTAAATTTACGAATGCCCAAATGAAGAATCACGAGAAAGCTGAACCCGAATGCACCACACTATGCCCTTGGATCCACCCACATCTAAAGTATATGATTCAACAGGAAGTTAGAGAACTCCTCTTTGCGGCATTAGTTTTGTCTCTTAAAGGCTCAGACACCAAAATCACATGAGAAAGAAGACAACAAAACTTAAGAACAATCCAACTATGGTGGGTCTTGGGACATGGCCTGAACTCTCCTGCCCAACCCTCTTCTTCTTCTTTTTTCTACCATCTGTCTTATCTCTTTTCATTCAAAATACCTTCATTGTTTTGAAGGATGGCCTCACACATAAATCAGGAGAGAAAAAAGGGAACACGCTATATTTGTTCATCCATGAGAGCATGATAAGATCAATATTAAAAACTAGGGGTGTTAATACTGATATCACAATTTTCAATAATCATATCAAACTTGCCTTGTTCATTTTGCCGCTAAGCTCTTATGAAGCCTGCTGTTATCCGGAGGAAATCTACCCCAGATGGATAGGAATAACTAGATGATCATCATGGAGGCTAAGTAATGTCCGAAAGAAGCAAGAAAAAGACATTAACATGAGAATCACTATTTTAATACGTGCAAAGAAATCGGCTTGCCATTTTTTCCCAAAATGATCCTAAAAGAGTATCATACGCCTAGCATTGTTCTAAGAGAGAAATCAACTGCAATAGAATATGCAATCTGGTTTTCATGCAATTTCAATTGATAAGTGGCACCAACACTAAAAAGCTTTTATCAGAAATCGTCTTCAATCCAAAAATTAAAGTAAGACGGGCTTAAAACACATACTCAATCCATGCAATTCTAAGAGATAAAAGAGAATCAAACCTTAAGTAAGAAATGACAACCACAAAAGAAGAGCAATGAGAAAGACAGGGAGTTTAAAACAAATTACCGGAGAAGGGCTGAAGAGATTTTGGTCTTGTTTTCTTTCCGGAATTTCGAAGATGCGATCAATTCCGAGGACGTCTTGATTTTTTTCGCTTTGCCTTCTCCGACTACTTCCTCAAAGATGGCGCAGATGGAGGTGGATTTTGGTAATTGAAGAGTTGCAGAGGTGGTGGAGATGATGGTGATGGCCGGATTCCACGGTGGTTGAAGGTAGGAGAAGGGCGGCGAAGGTGGTTTGGATAGAAGGTGTCGGTGGGTGGAAATGGTGAGGAGGTAAGGTTGGGTTTGAGGGCTCGGTGAGATGGGTTTTGGTGGAAGAACAAAACAAGGGAAGGATTTAAGGGTTAGGAGATGGTTGGTTTGAGGAGAGGGTGGCGGCTAGTGGAGGTAGTGGTCGGAGAAGGTGGGGGAATGGCCGGAGAGTGGGAAAGATAAAATGGGTTTGCCGGATTCTTACCGGATTCCGGCTTGGATGATTTGGGAAGACGACCGAGATGGGTTTGAGAGTGAGGTGGGTTTTGGGGGTGAAAATGAAGAAAGTGGATTTGCAGAGATGGGAAATAGATGATGGCTGTGGATTTGGATGGCCGGATTCAGGCAAAGTGGCTGGAATCAATGGTGTTAGAGATGGGGTTTAATAAAAAGGAGTTTGGATTTAATGGTTGTGAGGTTGTATTGAGAGGGATGAGGGTGGTCGGATTCGTGTTGGAATGGCCAGAGAGTGGGGGCCGGAGATGGTGAAGGTAGGGTTGGTGGCCGGAGCTCCGGTGATGGAAAGTTGCAGAGATGGTGGTTTGAGGAGTTACAGTGATGGTGGTTTGAGAAGAGAGTTTGAGAAGAGGGTTTGTAGAAGTGGGTTTGGGTCGGTAGCTTGGGTTGAGGGTGAGAGGGTTGTGGAAGAAGAAGGGGGTGGTTATGGATTTGGATGGCCGGATTCAATGGTGCTAGCACTGGGGTTTAATGAAGTGGGCTTGGGCTAATAGAAAATGAGATGGGTTTTGTTGAGATGGAGGTGGGGCTGAAAAGGGGGAGGATGGTGGTCGGGGATTGGATTCGTCGAGGTTCCGGCTAAGCAACCGGAGAAGATAGATACCTTCTCTCTCTCTGCAAGTTTTTCCAGAAAAATGAAGAACTCCCTCCCCCTGTGACGAGCTCTCCCTCGGGTTATGTAGCTAGGTTTTTCTTTTAACAGGCGATCTCAACCCTTCATCCATCATACTCATTTTCTCTACCCTTGATCTTTTTTCCTTAGCCCTAATACCCTTTAACCAACCCTAGAAATCTAGAATGTTCCTCTTAATCTTAGCCTTACACCTCAGCTTTTTGATCCAACAACCCATGTTGTTGCTTGTAAAGAAAGCAAGGCCATTTTTACTAAAATATCCCAAAGGTAAGGTGATTTTACTCTCTTACCATCATACTCTACCTACCTTTTCTTCTCATCAATGGGCACCTTTGCTATGCTAGTTTACCCCCCTCTTCTGCAAAAAAAGAGAGGTAGAATCAACACTACCCTGCTTTGATAGTTGCACTAACTTGTTTGTCCTTTCTTCCATTTCTTGTCCAATTCTTCTAAAATTTGTAGGGACACCCTCGGAGAGGTTAACCACGCTGGGAAAATTTGTATCAATTAGGGAGCATTGGAGGTCAACATAACTTTGGGGTTTCTTCGCATCTGGGTTCGGTTCCTTGGGTTTCGGATTTTATTCAATTTTTAGGAAATTGGGGGTCAGGTCAAAATGGGGGGGGGGGGTGTCTACACCTTCTTTTCTATTTCTCCTCTTTTCTTCTTCCTGTTGCTCTTTCTTTTTCATCTTCTTGTTCCTCTTCCAAGTTGCAGTGATGATCGGTGATGCAAGTGTAATTGAAAAAATTAGAAAGAAAAAGATAATGACAAAATGGTCTTTAGGATCGTATGACGTCATACGTATGTGAAAAGAGTTCAAACTATCGGCCATATGTAATTTCATATTCAAAAGGCAATTTATCCGTTTCATTATCCCTACTACTATTAATAGCAATAAAATAAAAAAGAAAGAAGAAATATATATATATATATATATATATATATATATATATATATATATATATATAACATTTGAGCAAGAAAGAGATGATTTATTTGGAGGAAAAAAGAAATATAACATGAGAGAGAGAGGATTTATTAAGTGGAAAAGGTTGAAGGGATATACAGGGGAGCTTTAATCATAAATCCCATTATGTAATTGAATGCTAATGATTGATGTTCTCTTGTGGTACAACAAGGAAATGCACTCTATTGAGGTTTTCTCACGTTTTTGTTTTTTCCTTTTTGTTTTTGTTAAGCCGAGGTTTTTGTTAATGTGCAAAACAATTTATATTTGATTAATAAACCTCAGGTTTCTTGCATAAATGGTGGTGAGATCCAATAAAAACCTAGATATTTGGGCGGCCACTTTCTTATCCCAAGATAATTTCATATTCTCATCATTACTATAAATAATATCTTCTTATGTTG
Organism: Tasmannia lanceolata; assembly: GCF_043159265.1. Taxonomy (NCBI): domain Eukaryota; kingdom Viridiplantae; phylum Streptophyta; class Magnoliopsida; order Canellales; family Winteraceae; genus Tasmannia; species Tasmannia lanceolata. Next base: position 19,136,509 of record NW_027518683.1, on the reverse strand, counting down.
ATTTTCAAGACACATATACCTCAAAAGTTCTTGTAGAATCCATGGGAAAAATCATATTCAAGATCTAGATCATTCATTAACTGATTTCCACAATGGATAGGCCAATACCCAAAAATCTTCTAAAGAAGCTAGACGATCTTAGTCCTCTAACTTAATTGTCATTATATTAGACAACTTAGAGAAGTTTGAGTTATATGTTGTAAAACTAACAGTCATTGAATCACTGTATTTGTTTTTTGTATTATTTTGTTGCATGCAATGGATCAACGGAAAAATGAAAGCTCTACGATGAAAAAAATTATTATGGAAAGATTTTACTTTTGAAATTATTTAATGAAAGTTTTACTGGGATAATTGGAATGGACTCTTAAAAAGAGAGAAATGAGTTTGGGACTCCCCTTGTTTTGATTACACCACTTCTTATTTAATGAAAGTCTAACTAGAAAAGTATGAAAGAAGAAGTGCCATTATTAAAAGTGAGCCGATGTGGCTGCTCTCTCATGCAATATAGTCTGTCCGCAAAATGCCTTCTGCGATGGTCCTTAGCAAATCCCTTGTAATCATTGGGTTTTGCTAACGAGAGCCGTTAAGCATCACTTAATTGCCATTGAGATCTTGAATTTACACAAACTTTAACGAAAAAAATCTCAAAGCAAGTGTAAAAGTCTGAAAGTATAAATAAATTCAAGATCCCAATTGCAATTAAATGATGCTTAACGAGTGCCCTAAGCAAAATCCATAATCATATCTAACTTCAACACCATTTGCCTATATAAGATTATATATATGAAAATAGTTTTTAGCGGCATCCAAAGAGGCCTTTAACTTCATCAGTACTGATTGTTGCTCTTGATGCCTCTAAAAGTTATTTGCATAAATTCATGTATATGAGAGGTTTTGTATATATGATTATGTGAAAGTAATTATAATTATTTTAAATATGATATACATTCGGCGCTCTTATATTTTATATTCCTGGTGACATATTTTTATATAAATATTAGAGAATATTAAGTATTAGAAAATAAGTCTATCACTTCCATCCTTTAAATTTTTTTGTCCGGAAAACAATTAGTATGCCTTTTGACTACATAAAAATGGACATTTCCTTTTGATCGTTTCTAATAAATGCACTTTATCTGTCTTTCAAGTAATTTGAGCCAAGAGATTGATATATTTAACCTGAGTTTTCTTGACTATAGTAGTTATGAAAATTTCCATCACCTAAAATTCTCCACAAATAAGGAAATTGAAAGTTACAGTTAATTCACCTCAATGCTTATGTCTATGACAATGGCAATGCACATGTACAGCTGCCAACCCGTCGACTCACTGAATCAACCCTGAAGAGGGATCTCGATCCATCATCCCCAACGCATGTAATGTCACCTTCTCACCATCGTCTGCAACCTGGAAACCTATCGCTGCACCAACTGTGTCCCCAACCAAATGATATAATCCGACACACTTCTCTCCTTTCATTAGAATAATTCGTCCACACGTGATTTTCATTGCTCCACCTACAATCGAATACCTACAACCCTTGGAGTGTAGCCGGCTAAGCAACACTAGATTCTTCCATATCTTTAGGACATACGCCATACCACCCGAAGTAAGAATCACTACATTGAACATCTTGATCTTCACTGTTCCAACTCCCGTGAGAATGTATCGAACCGCTTCGTTGTGCTCATCCATTACAACCACCGCCATATTCGTAGCACCCAAGTGTAGATACCCCATTTTGACCGGACCATTTTCCCCAAAATCGAATAAATTTCTGAAATCGAGTAAACCGAAGCGTATTGTGAAATGTTGTTTCGAACTACGTTGGCTTGATCCCTTTTCACAGGGTACGTAGGCAGCTTGGGACCGTCATCCCAAGTTCAGTCAATCTTTTCAATAAAATCATTTAAACCCTTCAATCTTTTCAATAAAATCATTTAAACCCTTCAAACTTTTCAATAAAATCATTTAAACATCCAAAAAATCTTTCAAACCTTTCAAAAAAAAACCAAAATGGGCAAGGATGGTGATTGCTAGGTCACTTGGAGCCTTCTTTTCATTTCATTTCTGATTTTGATCGTGGTTTTCTGGTTTTATTGGTTTTCTGACGTTTTATCGGGTTTTGGGACAGGCAACGACGTAGCATGGCCCCTTCACAGGGATTGTCCTCGCTGAGCCCAACGATAGGTCATGACGATCGTGAGACTTATCCGATCTTTAGCGGATCAGGATCGCTGAGCTTGATTCATTAGAATCGCTCCCTGAGCCTATCGTACGCTCCCTTTTCTTTTCCCTGGCATTCTTGGTCCTCATGTACCATTGATTTTTCGATTCATTTCTTTCCCTGTATCTTTTAGCTCATTGTGTGTTTATCTTTGACTTCTTATGTCCTATGTTAGCTTGCGTACTTTCCTAGCATGAGATTGATTATTAATTTTTTTTCTTAGCATCTTCTCTTACATAGGCTCGCATACTAGTGTGTTTATTCTATTGCTTTGGTAGTTTATTGTTGTGCTTATCTGTCCTCTCACCTGTTTAGTTGTAGCATTTATTCATCTTATCTTGATTATCTGCTTAGCTATAGCTGTGCGTGCGGATGTTATTGCTTTCATAGATGTGATGGGTTAGGATTAGATGCGGTGAGTTAGGATTTGGATGTTTATTTTCTTTTGCCCATCCCCGGGTCATGCATGCTTAGATAGACGTTTTCTCAGGGATACTCGTTCCCATTTCACATGATTTTAGCCCAAAACTCTCCAAAATTAATTAAAAATGGCATAAGAGACCAGGTGCTTGCACTTGGCGAATTGGGGGCGCTTAACACCTTCCCCATTCTTCATCAAGCACGGACTTTTGTATCTCTGGTTATCCATTGTAACAGAGTATTTCATGGGATCCAGGGCCTACTGCCTTGGATGACGACTCTTCTTTGTTATAGGTACATCTTGGTTCCGGGCTAGTCCTTGAATGGAGAGGTATCTCATTCATATAGACACCCATGCTGTGAGTAGCATCATTTCGAGAGTTCCTTGGTAGAGATCTTAGAGTACTGAAGTGGGATCTCGTATCCCTCGCTCACAGTCCTCGGGATTGGGGTCCACACCAAGGTTTTAAATTTCAACCGAAATCCAAAATTTCGGGTTTCAGTCAAGAACAAAATCGAAATTTGGGAAACTTGAAATGTTACAAAATTTCGATCGAAATTTCGTTTTCCCTGAAATTTCGAACCTGGTCCAAAATTTAAGGAATATAACAAAAAATCTAGATTATATTCATTATTTAATATTAAATTTCGCCGAAATTTTGTATGGGATAAAATATAAATTTATTTGATTTCGATAGATTTCGTCCGAAATTTCTAAATTTTGGTTTCGGTGAGGACTGAAACGCATTCCGAAACTGAAATTTAAAACCTTGGTAGCACCATTATCAGACGTGTCAGCTGGCTTCGGGCAATCTCGCCTAGTGTGGACATATTCCTTGCAATGATAACGTTGCACGCCCTTTCCGCTAACCCTAGATCTTGACCAGCTTCCTGATCCCTTATCAGACGACCATCCTCTTTGATTCCAACCATGAACAACCAGCTCATGTTCTTCACTTACATCAAGAACATGTTTCTTCCGCATCTCATTTGATAAGAGTGATGCCGTGACTTCCTCTAACTTTACTGTATCCTTGATGTACAATAAACTCATTACCAGGTTGTCATACGAATCCAAAAGCGAAGTAAGAAGCAAAAGGAAATTGTCTTCTTCCTTCAACTTTTCATCAACTTTTTAGACCTGATCTACAAACCCATTGAACATAGTCACGTGTTCCAACTTCCAAAAGATCTTCACCTTCTTGTATCTTCAGCTCGTACAATTGCCACTTCAGATACGGTTAATTGGCCAAACTTTTTGCATGTAAAGCTTTTCAAACTTCTCTCATAATTTAACCTCTTCATCTTCTTCCATAACGTTAAACATAACATTATCTGCTAGATATAGTCAAATCATGTTGACTGCCTTCGACTCAATATCTTCTCATCCTGCGTCCGCCATCTTCTCCAGCTTCCCATCTTTTTCCTTCAACACCTTAGATAGGTCCTGATGAACTGGGATGTCCTTCACGCTTATGTGCCTTAAGGGTGAACCTGCCTTTTCCGTCAAATCCATCGATGTTGAACTTGGGAGAACTTGATTTTAGCTTCATCTCATATTCCTTCGCACTTCTCGGTGTAGCGGTTTCCCTCGAATGAGAATCTTTTGGAAAATCTTTCTACCACCAATATTGCTCAAAACTGTGATCCAATCACAGCACCCATGATCACTCCATCCGGCCACAACGATCGCTCTAAATTGAGCTCTAACGGGGTAGAACTCACCCTCAAAAGCTAGCTGTTAAGAGTTGGGCGTGGGGGGGGGGGGGGGGGGGGGGGGCAAGCCCATATAAGCCCATCCACATCTCTGATGTGGGATATTTGCTTTTGTGTGGAACCCCAACAAAGATATTAGCTCCATCTGTGTGAATGCCAACGTTTGATAAATGAATGCTTGGTTCCATAGATGAAAATGAACTGTTACAGTCGATGATGAAATATCAGTTCGGAATCTATATTGCATATAAGGTCATTGAGACATGCGATGCTCAAAGTCGTGTTAGTGGTATGAAATGCGATTGATGGAGGACATCCCGACACTTTTGGTTAGAAATATACTGTATATACACACCCTCCAATCCTTATCATAATGTTAGTGGTATACACACACTTATATGGTGGGCCATAACCTAAAAATCATAGCAACAACACGATCAAATTACAATAATCATTAGACAAGTGACCTACAGACCCAATATGATAAAGAATTAAAGCACCAAACTGAGCAATGATTCATCCTTATCGGTAAGGGGTATGAGTGTCATTTCATCACTAGTCGTTTGGTTGCATAACTTTACTAGGAAAAGTATATGTAAAAGTGAATTTTTCGATAGAAGAAAAATTTGTCAAAAAATAGGATAGGGGGATGAACCTCTAGCTCAATTGAGCTAGAGGCTTTGTTCTTCAACTATGAGGTTGGATCTTCAATCCTAGCATACTTAACCCAAAAAAGAAAATAGTATTGCTTAATTGCTATAATTTTTAAGTGATAGGAGAGAAATTGTGTCTGGTCTTGCTCTTGGAATGAGGAATGCTTAAGTGAGTGAGGCACAACCTCATTGTCCCCTTATATCATAGTAGGTCCCACCTTAGATTGATATGAACCGTTCACTTGACGCTCTTCTTTTTGGATCTCCAATCGCTCAAAATCACACCAATCAATCAATCATAATATCCAACAAACCATTTAGATCCATCAAAAACTTGCCCCAATCGGATTGTTTCATGGATCATGCCTAGGGGTGCAACTTGGGTCGGGTTGGGTTGAGCTTTTGCTAAAAAAATGAATAGGAATCAACCCTAACCCGACCTGATTTTTAGGTAAAAGCTCAACTCGAATTCCTAAAAATCGACCCGAGTTGCACCCCTAACATTGTTAAGTAATGTTAAGTAAATCGGTTTTGTCACATGGCATGAAACTGAACAAATCGGTTATTGTGATCTGACATAAATGCCCTTAAAAAGTCCTCCGATTGTACGATCCATTGGGGCAACCTCGTCATTTCATTCTTTTTTAGCACCCAGAGAGAGAGAGATTTCAATAACTCGTTCTTTGTTGATTTTTCCTGTGTTTTTTTGGAGCTTCACCAAATCCATCATTCGTGGAAAAATCTGAAGATCAGTGATGAAGAAGGAGGATACGGTGAAGCTGATAAGTGCGCAGGGATTCGAATTCGTCATTGACAAGAAAGCTGCAATGGTTTCTCAAACCATACGAAACATGCTGCAATCTACAGGTCTCTCTCTGTTGCTTATTTTCTTAATGAGGGTTAGGGTTAGGGTTTCTTTCTTCTTCTTCTTCCTTTTTTCTGTTAGGGTTAGGGTTTCTTTCATTTATTGATTTTTCGATCTCGCAGGGAGTTTTTCGGAAACGCAGCACGGAGAGGTCAAATTTCCAGAAATAAGCACCCCCATTCTTGAGAAGATTTGTCAGTATTTCTACTGGTCCTTGCAATTTGCCAGGTCTGTGATTCCATTTTTTTAATTATTTTCTATTGTCTTTTTTATGAGATTTGGATGAGAATGTATGAGGAATTTTGTTTTTTTTCTAGTAGAAGAAGGGCATGGATTTTTGCGGCTTCTTATTGGGTTTGAAGAGTCTTAATTTACTCATACTAGGGAAATTTAATGTTATATGAGTTCTATTTCAATGTATAAATGTATAATAGAAGCTCTAATTAGACTAGGAATTCTTTTTGCAACAAGGATTATGAGTTCTTTGTTCTTATCTTATGGTTTGCATAGTCTATAAATATGAAAGGCATATTGGCCTTCAAAACAGTTGTATGCAGATTAAAATTGTTGTTTTCTTGTGTTGATGGGACGTGATGCCTTTTTTGAAGTGTGATGCATCACATTAGGCCGGTTTTCTAATCCTAAACTCCTCTTTAACTTTCTTTCTTTTTTCTTCTCTTCTCTCTTTCTTCTAGTTCCTCCTGTTTTCCCTTTGTTTTTGCCTTTCCGTCTTCACCCTTCTTGGTTGGGTTCAAAAAACCCTTCATCAGTTAAATTCATTAATCGCTTCCCTTTTCCACTCCTTTCATGCCTCTTTCTTGAACTTGATCTTGATGATTTACCCTTTCTTTTTCTCTTGGCTGTCATGGGCTCATATCAATTTGGTATCAGAGCTAGGTTTGCATTAAATTGATATAATAGCCTAGGATTGAATAGTTGATTAGGATATCGGGAATATAATGGGAAGATTTAAACATATTGTAGACACCCCATTTTGACCGGACCCAAGTTCGCTATGCTTGGGCGTGTAGACACCCCATTTTGCTCTGCCTTAAGAAATTAGGGTTTTTCCATCGGTTTTCCAATGTCCTTCCTTCCCGCGTCCGTTTGTTACATTTCTAAATATTTTTGGTCGTTTCCGTCATGTTTCGTATTTTTCCGTTGAGTATTGAGAAGGGTTATTCATGAGAATCCGAGCAAAAGAGAATGTGGGACCCGCTGGTGTGGGACCCGTTTGTGTGGGACCCGCTAGTGTGGGACCCGTTTGTGTGGGACCCGCTGATATGGGACCCGCTGGTGTGGGACCCGTTTGTGTGGGACCCGCTGATGTGGGACCCGCTTGTGTGGGACCCGCTGATGTGGGACCCGCTTGTGCGGAACCCACAAAGTGGGACTCACCACTAGCATGACTTAACTTTCTCTACCATTTCCACTAACTTCATTTTTCCCTTTAAAATAACACCATTATCTCCATTACCATTATATATTCCATTATTCCCACCACCATTCCCACCATTACCATTATATATTCCATTATCCCCACCACCATTCCCACCATTACCATTATATATTCCATTATCCCCACCACCATTCCCACCATTACCATTATATATTCCATTATCCCCACTACCATTCCCACCATTACCATTATATATTCCATTATTCCCACCACCATTCCCACCATTACCATTATATATTCCATTATTCTCCACCACACCCACCATTCTCATTATTTATTTCCACCTCTCCACTAAGTTTTTCACTATATAAAGAGAGGTGATGAGAAGAAAAAAAGGAGGAGGAGAAAAAAAAAGGAGAGAAGGGGAGAAAGAAAATAAGGAGGAGAGAAGGAGAAAAAAAAAAAAGAGAAGGGGAGAAAGAAAATAAGAGAGGGAGTGAAAATAAGAGAGAGAGAGAGGAAAAAAGAAAAAAACAAGGAAGAAAGCGGAAGCGATCGCACATAGCGGGATTTTTGAGTCTTTTTTCGGCTTTTGGATTCGGCGAGGAACTCATCACAGGTAGGTACACTGTTTTCAGAATTTTTTAGAATTATTTGGTATATTTTCGGATTTTTGCATGATTTTTAACGAAGAAAACTAAAAGATATACTAAACAGATTCCAAAAATAATGAAATTTCGTGGGAAAATAATATGATAATGATACATTCTACCATGAATTTGTGAGAATTTTTGGATTTTGTTTGGTATATTATTTTATGCATTCTTTGAAAATTATCAGATTTTGGGAGAATTGTTACTGATGTCAAATCACAGATACAATTCTCCAAATTTTTACAGTAGTCTTAAATTCTATACTTCTTGCTTCTGTAAAATTTTCAAGTGATTTTGATCTTATTTCATATGAGCTGTGGTGTTAATTCATAATCTGGTTTGAAATTTGAAAAATCCAAAAATGATAGTAAATAGTTTTCTAAATTCATGGAAATCTCACAAAATGCTATTTTCACTTATATCTTACTACTGTAGAAATTTCATGGAATTTAGATTTCTATATCTAGTAGTTTCTGTGTTATTTTTGCAATCTGGTCAAGTAATTTTTAAATCCAAATTAAATATGAGTTTAATGTAATAATCTGTAAAAATATTCCAGTAAGTTACATCTCATCATATCTTGTTTCTGGAGAAGTTTCAACTCATTTCGAGTTCGTTTGCAACAACTTCACTTGTAAAATCACTCATATGATTAAAATTGATAAAATTCATTGAAAATCCGAAATTAATTGAAAATCATCTTAAAATCTTTAAAGGACCTTAAATTCTGTCACATCTTAATTCCTTAAGAAGGTCTGCTTTGCCTCATTTGTAGAATCCTCTCTGAGGTTGCACCTCAATTTGTGCCTCTGTTAATTAGAGACCAATTTGGTCAATTAGTTGTCTTAGCCTTGCTTCCCCCTTGCAAGGGCAATGATAAGGTTACTTGGAGCCCATCTTTGTGTGTGTTTGGGAGACCCGCCAGGTCTCATTCTCTCGTTAGTCCTCTTTGTGCGCCGTTTGGTTTTGGGAGAACACCCTACTCGGCTTGGCTTCATACCCCTACCCTTATGGGTATTGGGTTGCACATTTGTTGCACCCTAGGGCTAGGTAGCTGTCCGGCCCGGCTTGGTGTTTTACCTCTGCCAAATGTGCAAATTCGTGTTTCCTTTTCTTTTAGAGAGTCTTTGACTCATCTATCCTTTAGTTGGTGTTATTGGAGTCTTTGACTCATGTTTCCATTTCTTTTAGAGAGTCTTTGACTCATTCGTTCTTTTGTTGTATTACTAGGAAGTCTTTGACTCATTGGTTCTTCTGTTGGCGTTATTTGGGAGTCTTTGACTCATTCCTCCTCTAAGTTGTAGTATTAGAGAGTCTCTGACTCATTTGTTCTCCTCTTTAGTGTTGTTAGTTCGGAGTTTCTCCTTTAGAGTTGTTGATTACTTCGCTTTTGATTAGAGGCTAACTCAGTCTTATTAGAGCTTTGCTTGCTTGGGATCTTGGATCGTTTTCTCTCTTCTTGGGACGTTATCTTTCTTGTTGTGGTTTGTCTCTTTGAGACGCTAATTGCTTATTCGGGGTTTCCCCTTTTGCTTTAGGGCTTTGCCCTAGTTTGTGCTATTACTTGCGTGTTCCCTTTAAGATTAAAAATATTTTAAGGTCCTGAGCATTGGAAAAGCTTTAAAATCCAAAAACATTAGAAATTTAAAACTCAAAAACATTTGAAAACTTTAAAAATATCAAAAACATTTGAAAATATAAAAAAACCTTAAAAAATCTGAAGTGTGAGTGTTTCTTTTAGAAGCGTAGTTTGAGAGTTCGTTTCGAACTACGTTGGCTTGATCCTCTTCCGAGGTACGTAGTGCAGCTTGGGATTTACATCCCAAGTCCAGCCAAACCTTTTTTGTAAATAAACGTTTTAAACCTTCTTCAAAAACCTTTAAAATATAGTTTTCAAAAGACCTTCCTCTAGAGTTAGGAGTTTCTCCTCGATAGAGAATTTTAGAGTTAGGGTTTTTCTTTTGATAGGTTGTTTGATTGATTGTTTGCTGTGTGCTTGTTTTAGAGTTAGAGGTCTGTCCTAGAGTTATAGGAGCGCCTCCGTCCGGTCAGTCGGCGATCCATATCGCCGAGTGATGACTAGAGTAGGATACGCTAGTCCACCCTTGGTTTTCCGTAGGAAATACAGCCTAGTCACACATAGGTTGTAAGAACCACCTGCATTAGCTTAGGGCTAATCTGCATTTAGTTAGGGCATATAGGGTGTCATAAAATCCACAATTCACTGAAATTTAAATAATCGTACAAGAAACTTTAATAACCGGTTCGGTCTTTTAGATCGAGTCTAGGATAGAAGTCTAGGTGTCTTAGGCATCCTAGCTTAGAATAGGCGCGAAGAACTACGTTGCCTTGATTCTCGTGGAGGCGGGGATACGTAGGCTTCTTTGGATGAATACCAGATCATCTGAGGACTCGGGCTAATCACTTTTTAAAACTGTTGAAACAATCAAATCACTTAGGATTTTCCATGAAATTAGAATTTTAGGAGAACTTTCACTTAGATTGAATCCAAACCAATTAAGAAATCAAGATACACATTTAGGATTCACATTGAAATTAGATCATAGGATGCATGTCACATAGATAGCACATTAACAGAGAGTTGAATGAGCCATTAAAAATGAATTTAAAAGAGTTAACTTTTGGAATTGAAGACCGATTATCGGGCAGGAATGGTGCATGTGGTGGATAAATCCCCATACCTTCCATTCTTGTAACCAGGTAGCGAGTCTAGATTTCTGGTTAATTATGGGTCCTAGATCCCACATCTAGGTGGCGACTCTGTCAGTCTCTTTTGTGTGGAATTCGGATTGCCTTAGTGATCCCAAGTTCACATAAAAGATGAATTAAAATTAATAATAAAAGGCACACGCCAATCGCGTGGGTACGAGAGACCAAGAGATAGTGCGTGGCGGCTCTCGCGCCACCACCCCTCTCGCGGGATCGGGTCCCACAGACTGGCGACTCTGCTGGGGACCACCTAACTTCATTACAATTCCAAAGGATTACTCATTTGAATCTATTTCAACTGGCTCATGAAAACTCTATCTCTTTTATGCTTGTTAGATTAGTTTGTATGCTTTATTTTCTCATCACATTTACTCAAACTTAATCTAACAAAACCTGAAGGCATCATAGATTGCGCGAACTTATTGCACACACTTACATCACTTTCATCTAAACCCCTGCATCTCACATGCACACACGTCCTATTTTAGGAACCCGGAGTGTTATCTAGCATGGTTGACTGGGATTTCATCACCTGGTGCCTCTGTGCTAGAGAAGCATTCCACCCTTAGCCTAGTACCTTTATGGTACGTAAACGGATCTCTTGTTCACGTACTGATACACCGGACACTGGTACAGTATATCGAACATGGATTCGCGCTAAGGGAACTCTTGGCCTTACCCCTAGATTAACCCACACATGCATGTAGTATACGAACACATGTGCATCACGTGTGTGAGCCTAGTTTAGGATATCTTACCCAATTGTGTGTGTGAGCCTAGTTTAGGATATCCTACCCATTTGTGTCTAGATTAGGCTGTAGTCCATCTTCCAATGGCTACGATCGGTCCTAGGTACACAAACAAAGTCATGAGTCGAGATCCTCTCTCCACTCCGCTAGATTAGGGTTAGGGTTGATGCCTTCAGGTAACACTGATAAAATGTGCGAAGATTAAAAAAACTTTTCCTTTGGGGTTAGGATGTAAATCCCATTCATTTCCAAAGATCTCATAGGATTAGTCATTCATGATCCATCCGTTGAAAGCAATCTTATGCTATCTCATCTCATCTTGATCTAATCATATTGATCTACAGTTGTTGATATCCATCATTCAGATTTTAGATCTGGCCCTGGACTCTACTTTTGTCATTCTTATGGCCATGGTCTATTATCTGAGCCATTGATTTTTCATTGATCAATGTTTACCTATCATATATCTTTTACCTTTGGATCATATCGAAATCATTGATGGAAAAGTTTGATCTTACCTGTATTCTTTGAGTGCATGATCGTTGCTGAGATCGAAACTTATTCTGATTAGGGATGTTTATCGTTCCTGACTCTTTCATTCCCAAAAGAAGAACGGTTATACCCAAAGAACATCTTAAGGAATAGATTGAGGATTCTTTCCAAATTAACATACCCGTTGATGTATTTCAAGATTACTCTTTTCTCTATTTGTTTAGAATTTTTATCCCATGACTATTGAGATAGTGTGATTGCTTCTAAGTCAAAAGTCTGTGTTCAACAAAAAGCCCTTCTTCCAAAAGACTGACCATTTCTGAATTCATTCGATACATCAGTCTATTGCTTTACCCACATTGTCAGCATAAGCCTTTTGTTGCCCCATTTAACCTAGACCTTGTGGAGTTGCCTTTTCTGGGATTCCTACTTCGGGATCGAACTTTGTAATTATCATTATCATGAAGAAAGGTGTATCACCTATAAACTTTCAGTGCCGGTTCACTACCTTTGAAGAAGTGTCCTGTGTCTTTAGATTTGTCTTTCATTGAGTGTACATCAACTTTCTTCTCTCGAAGTTGGAAAAGTTCAGTTAAGTTGATGTTAAAAAAAGAAAAGAAAATGTGTCATGTCAATCAATCTTTCTCGTTCAGAGTCGGTGTTTAGCTTTTTGATTAAATTCAATGTAGAGCCTACTGAGGCGCGTTCAAAGTCATCTATGTACTTCAAAGTATTTCAATTCAATAAAGCATTTGAGTCTGTATCTTCAATTTTTTATGATTCACTCTTGGATTAAATGTTTAAAACAACTACAAGACCCCCTTCTCGGATGAGAATGCAGACGAAATTCCCCTCGAGATTTGAAAGATGGTCAAACGAGAGGAAGAGCGTCGAGCATAGCCACTTGAAGAAGAAATCGAAGCCATTGATAGTGGTATCGAAATTCGAAACTCGGGAGAAATGGATTGGAAAAACTTTATCTCCTAAGGAGCGCAAAGAATTGATAAACCTGTTTAGAGGGGTTTGAGGTAGTCTTGCTTGATCCTATAAGGATAAACCAGGGGAATGCCCTGTCGTTGAGCAAAGCAAGACTTCATCTGCTTTAGGCATCCAGTTGAAGAGTACAATTTTAAAGAGATAAGTATCAGATATCCTGTGGAGCTGATGAAGAAGTGAGAGAAGACTTTCTCGAAATGAAGTCATAGATTTGAGCCCTAAAAGAAAAATTGGGCTGTGTATTTTCATTATGATTTCAAGGCAAGATGGGAGTGAAGCACAATGGTTGAAGTTTTGCCAGAAAACCGCCAGACTCCTCGAATAAAAATTTTCAAAGGCTTTGAACCTTAAACAAAAGAGCTTGTACATCAAATACATCAGGAGGCCATCATTGGACGTTTGAGCCTTAATAGCCAAAATCCAACGTTTTAAAATCCTTTTGAGAACCCTTTGGGTCAGCAATTTAAAGCCAATGTTTCTTTTCAAACACATTATAAACCCGGGGCATTTATGCACCCGAACTACGTCGGACCTGATCCCCATTTCTTCAGGGGTACGTAGGCAACTTGATTAATTCAGGTTCGGTCAAACCTTGGGATAAAATCCCTTTTCAAAATTTTGAAGCTAAATGCTAAACCATTCTTTGAAAAATCCTTAAGCGAACTACGCGGACCTGATCCTCCATTTTTGGGGTACGTAGGTAGTCTGGCTAGACCAGATTCGGTCCAAATCCTTAGAACCTTAGGTATTCAACCCTTTTGAACCCGAGCCCACCTAGAAAGTCCTTCTGGTGAAACAAGTAAAGGTTCGAGGCGAATGAAAAGAAAAACAGAAAGAAAAGAATGAGAGTCTGAAGATCCGCTAGGTTGAAAACCCGAAAGGGCGGCCTAGAGAAAGGTGAAAGTCGTTTTTCTTGCTAAGTCAACAAGCAAAATGATTGACTTATCAGAAGGTAAGGGTAGTGGTATGCTGGATTGAAAACTTGAAGAGACAATCTAGTCAGAGGCAAATACTTCCCATGAAAAGTTGAGTTGAATAGAAGCAGAAGGAGTTCCTCAGTTACGTAGAATTCCTAAGTTTGAGTACAAGCAAAAATTGAGATAAGTAGTCTTTTAGACTGAAAGCTTGGAAAGCAAAAGTTGAGATAAGTGGTCTTTTAGACTGAAAACTTGGAAGACATTAATTTTGACTTCTTCCGAAAAGACAAATCAAGGAGACCGAGAAGCAACCTCTATAGGGCAGGATCCTGGAATCCGAATAGTGTCAGCAAGGCTTACTTTGACACCTTTTTAAACTAGGGGCATTAAAACCGAGCAATCCGAAGGGGTATAACCATGACGGATGTCCTGATGGAGGAAACTAGAGCCTTTTGGCATGGTTTTTGAGACTACTCTAAGAGTGGCTGACCTTACCATTTAAAAATAACACATTTGATTTAAGAGTGAATCAAAATTTAGTCAAGTCCCATGAATATTGTAAGTCTTCTTTGAAAGAGTCCTCAGGAGTCTGTTCCTTGTTTCTCATTGTTTTCTTTTAGAATCAAAAGTGTTTGGCACTGGAGAGAATGGGTGTACACCTTCCGAAATGTAAAGAAAAATCTAGAGTAGATCCTGGTTTAAGAATCAAAGAAGGGCAAGAGATTTGTTATTCAGACCTGCCTGAAACATCAAAGCCTCAAGCACTGAGCAAAATGAAGAACTCTTACGTTCAGCCTTTGTGAAGGTGGTCTTACCATTATACCAAAGAATTCTGCTTTCTTAAAACCTTGTCATGGAAGCACATCATACTAGGGGCATCTTTTATGACTTGCGTCATAAAAGATATTACACAATGATAACTGGGATATCTATTCTTAGCAAATAGAAACCAGAGAAGCTTGAACATACTCTTTGAGTTGAATTCCTTGATCAAGTTGTTTCTTTTGGAGTCAAAGTTTCATAAACTTCAACTCCCAGCGGGGTATATAATCTACTCCTGCATCCTTCAAACCTCATTAGAATGCTTTTCATCTGTTAAAGAGAGTCAGCACCTAAAAATCTCATCAATCTACTTGAGTTTTGCTTTCAGCAAAGATCATGCACTCCCATTTATTCTCGGCAGGAGATCGCTATGCTATCAATGAACTCGATATAAGATCGATAAATATTTTTGTGTTGATTTGAGACTCTTTGAGTAGTTAAGGCCCTTTGAGTGTTACAGACTCTTCGGGTAGTTGAGACTCTCTGAGTATAAATGTTTTGATTTGTTTTGAGACTCTTTGAGTAGTTGAGACCCTTTGAGTGTTACAGACTCTTCGGGTAGTTGAGACTCTTTGAGTATAAATGTTTTGTGTTGATTTGAGACTCTTTGAGTAGTTGAGACCCTTTGAGTGTTACAGACTCTTCGGGTAGTTGAGACTCTCTGAGTATAAATGTTTTGTGTTGATTTGAGACTCGTTGAGTGGTTGAGACCCTTTGAGTGTTACAGACTCTTCGGGTAGTTGAGACTCTTTGAGTATAAATGTTTTGTGTTGATTTGAGACTCTTTGAGTAGTTGAGACCCTTTGAGTGTTACAGACTCTTCGGGTAGTTGAGACTCTTTGAGTATAAATGTTTTGTGTTGATTTGAGACTCTTTGAGTAGTTGAGACCCTTCTAGTGTTACAGACTCTTCGGGTAGTTGAGACTCTTTGAGTATAAATGTTTTGTGTTGATTTGAGACTCTTTGAGTAGTTGAGACCCTTCGAGTGTTACAGACTCTTCGGGTAGTTGAGACTCTTTGAGTATAAATATTTTGTGTTGATTTGAGACTCTTTGAGTAGTTGAGACCCTTCGAGTGTTACAGACTCTTCGGGTAGTTGAGACTCTTTGAGTATAAATGTTTTTGTGTTGATTTGAGACTCTTTGAGTAGTTGAGACCCTTTGAGTGTTACAGACTCTTCGGGTAGTTGAGACTCCTTGAGTATAAATGTTTTGTGTTGGTTTGAGACTCTTTGAGTAGTTGGGACCCTTTGAGTGTTACAGACTCTTCGGGTAGTTGAGACTCTTTGAGTATAAATAGTTTTTGATGTATTTGAGACTCCTTGAGTAGTTGAGACCCTTTGAGTGTTACAGACTCTTCGGGTAGTTGAGACTCTTTGAGTATAAATAGTTTTTGATGTATTTGAGACTCTTTGAGTAGTTGAGACCCTTTGAGTGTTACAGACTCTTCGGGTAGTTGAGGCTCTTTGAGTATAAAAGTTTCTTTGATGTGTTTGAGACTCTTTGAGTAGTTGAGACCCTTTGAGTGTTACAGACTCTTCGGGTAGTTGAGGCTCTTTGAGTATAAAGGTTTCTCTATGTAGTTGAGACTCTTTCGAGTATAAAGGTTTTTGCATGTGTTTGAGACTCTTTGAGTAGTTGAGACCCTTTGAGTGTTACAGACTCTTCGGGTGGTTGAGGCTCTTTGAGTATAAAGATTTCTATGTGTTTGAAGCTCTCTGAGTGTTTGATTTGAGACTCTATGAGTGTTACATACTCTTTGAGTAATTTGATTTGATATTCTTTGAAGGGTTGATTTACGTCTGCATCGATAGTGGTCTGCTTTCTTTGAGGTAATTTTATTGGGTTCGTTTTCTTAAAAGCTTTGTTTTAACAGAGTATGTTTGTGTTTGCTTTAATAGAGTCTTTGCGTATTGATTTAAACAGTTGAGTCATGAGTATTAGGGAGAGACTATCTCTTTGAGTTGTCGTTGCCGAGTTAAGAGTCGGTGAGAGGCTATCTCCCTATTGTTGGTAGAGTTTTATCTCTGTGAATATCGTTTTAAAACTGAAAACCCAAAAATTTGCTTTGCTTTCGGGTCAGTCAAAATGTGTCGTCTGTTCAGCTTTGCCATTCGCGTGTTACACACGCATTGCCAAAGAGGGGCATCTGTAGACACCCCATTTTGACCGGACCCAAGTTCGCTATGCTTGGGCGTGTAGACACCCCATTTTGCTCTGCCTTAAGAAATTAGGGTTTTTCCATCGGTTTTCCAATGTCCTTCCTTCCCGCGTCCGTTTGTTACATTTCTAAATATTTTTGGTCGTTTCCGTCATGTTTCGTATTTTTCCGTTGAGTATTGAGAAGGGTTATTCATGAGAATCCGAGCAAAAGAGAATGTGGGACCCGCTGGTGTGGGACCCGTTTGTGTGGGACCCGCTAGTGTGGGACCCGTTTGTGTGGGACCCGCTGATATGGGACCCGCTGGTGTGGGACCCGTTTGTGTGGGACCCGCTGATGTGGGACCCGCTTGTGTGGGACCCGCTGATGTGGGACCCGCTTGTGCGGAACCCACAAAGTGGGACTCACCACTAGCATGACTTAACTTTCTCTACCATTTCCACTAACTTCATTTTTCCCTTTAAAATAACACCATTATCTCCATTACCATTATATATTCCATTATTCCCACCACCATTCCCACCATTACCATTATATATTCCATTATCCCCACCACCATTCCCACCATTACCATTATATATTCCATTATCCCCACCACCATTCCCACCATTACCATTATATATTCCATTATCCCCACTACCATTCCCACCATTACCATTATATATTCCATTATTCCCACCACCATTCCCACCATTACCATTATATATTCCATTATTCTCCACCACACCCACCATTCTCATTATTTATTTCCACCTCTCCACTAAGTTTTTCACTATATAAAGAGAGGTGATGAGAAGAAAAAAAGGAGGAGGAGAAAAAAAAAGGAGAGAAGGGGAGAAAGAAAATAAGGAGGAGAGAAGGAGAAAAAAAAAAAAGAGAAGGGGAGAAAGAAAATAAGAGAGGGAGTGAAAATAAGAGAGAGAGAGAGGAAAAAAGAAAAAAACAAGGAAGAAAGCGGAAGCGATCGCACATAGCGGGATTTTTGAGTCTTTTTTCGGCTTTTGGATTCGGCGAGGAACTCATCACAGGTAGGTACACTGTTTTCAGAATTTTTTAGAATTATTTGGTATATTTTCGGATTTTTGCATGATTTTTAACGAAGAAAACTAAAAGATATACTAAACAGATTCCAAAAATAATGAAATTTCGTGGGAAAATAATATGATAATGATACATTCTACCATGAATTTGTGAGAATTTTTGAATTTTGTTTGGTATATTATTTTATGCATTCTTTGAAAATTATCAGATTTTGGGAGAATTGTTACTGATGTCAAATCACAGATACAATTCTCCAAATTTTTACAGTAGTCTTAAATTCTATACTTCTTGCTTCTGTAAAATTTTCAAGTGATTTTGATCTTATTTCATATGAGCTGTGGTGTTAATTCATAATCTGGTTTGAAATTTGAAAAATCCAAAAATGATAGTAAATAGTTTTCTAAATTCATGGAAATCTCACAGAATGCTATTTTCACTTATATCTTACTACTGTAGAAATTTCATGGAATTTAGATTTCTATATCTAGTAGTTTCTGTGTTATTTTTGCAATCTGGTCAAGTAATTTTTAAATCCAAATTAAATATGAGTTTAATGTAATAATCTGTAAAAATATTCCAGTAAGTTACATCTCATCATATCTTGTTTCTGGAGAAGTTTCAACTCATTTCGAGTTCGTTTGCAACAACTTCACTTGTAAAATCACTCATATGATTAAAATTGATAAAATTCATTGAAAATCCGAAATTAATTGAAAATCATCTTAAAATCTTTAAAGGACCTTAAATTCTGTCACATCTTAATTCCTTAAGAAGGTCTGCTTTGCCTCATTTGTAGAATCCTCTCTGAGGTTGCACCTCAATTTGTGCCTCTGTTAATTAGAGACCAATTTGGTCAATTAGTTGTCTTAGCCTTGCTTCCCCCTTGCAAGGGCAATGATAAGGTTACTTGGAGCCCATCTTTGTGTGTGTTTGGGAGACCCGCCAGGTCTCATTCTCTCGTTAGTCCTCTTTGTGCGCCGTTTGGTTTTGGGAGAACACCCTACTCGGCTTGGCTTCATACCCCTACCCTTATGGGTATTGGGTTGCACATTTGTTGCACCCTAGGGCTAGGTAGCTGTCCGGCCCGGCTTGGTGTTTTACCTCTGCCAAATGTGCAAATTCGTGTTTCCTTTTCTTTTAGAGAGTCTTTGACTCATCTATCCTTTAGTTGGTGTTATTGGAGTCTTTGACTCATGTTTCCATTTCTTTTAGAGAGTCTTTGACTCATTCGTTCTTTTGTTGTATTACTAGGAAGTCTTTGACTCATTGGTTCTTCTGTTGGCGTTATTTGGGAGTCTTTGACTCATTCCTCCTCTAAGTTGTAGTATTAGAGAGTCTCTGACTCATTTGTTCTCCTCTTTAGTGTTGTTAGTTCGGAGTTTCTCCTTTAGAGTTGTTGATTACTTCGCTTTTGATTAGAGGCTAACTCAGTCTTATTAGAGCTTTGCTTGCTTGGGATCTTGGATCGTTTTCTCTCTTCTTGGGACGTTATCTTTCTTGTTGTGGTTTGTCTCTTTGAGACGCTAATTGCTTATTCGGGGTTTCCCCTTTTGCTTTAGGGCTTTGCCCTAGTTTGTGCTATTACTTGCGTGTTCCCTTTAAGATTAAAAATATTTTAAGGTCCTGAGCATTGGAAAAGCTTTAAAATCCAAAAACATTAGAAATTTAAAACTCAAAAACATTTGAAAACTTTAAAAATATCAAAAACATTTGAAAATATAAAAAAACCTTAAAAAATCTGAAGTGTGAGTGTTTCTTTTAGAAGCGTAGTTTGAGAGTTCGTTTCGAACTACGTTGGCTTGATCCTCTTCCGAGGTACGTAGTGCAGCTTGGGATTTACATCCCAAGTCCAGCCAAACCTTTTTTGTAAATAAACGTTTTAAACCTTCTTCAAAAACCTTTAAAATATAGTTTTCAAAAGACCTTCCTCTAGAGTTAGGAGTTTCTCCTCGATAGAGAATTTTAGAGTTAGGGTTTTTCTTTTGATAGGTTGTTTGATTGATTGTTTGCTGTGTGCTTGTTTTAGAGTTAGAGGTCTGTCCTAGAGTTATAGGAGCGCCTCCGTCCGGTCAGTCGGCGATCCATATCGCCGAGTGATGACTAGAGTAGGATACGCTAGTCCACCCTTGGTTTTCCGTAGGAAATACAGCCTAGTCACACATAGGTTGTAAGAACCACCTGCATTAGCTTAGGGCTAATCTGCATTTAGTTAGGGCATATAGGGTGTCATAAAATCCACAATTCACTGAAATTTAAATAATCGTACAAGAAACTTTAATAACCGGTTCGGTCTTTTAGATCGAGTCTAGGATAGAAGTCTAGGTGTCTTAGGCATCCTAGCTTAGAATAGGCGCGAAGAACTACGTTGCCTTGATTCTCGTGGAGGCGGGGATACGTAGGCTTCTTTGGATGAATACCAGATCATCTGAGGACTCGGGCTAATCACTTTTTAAAACTGTTGAAACAATCAAATCACTTAGGATTTTCCATGAAATTAGAATTTTAGGAGAACTTTCACTTAGATTGAATCCAAACCAATTAAGAAATCAAGATACACATTTAGGATTCACATTGAAATTAGATCATAGGATGCATGTCACATAGATAGCACATTAACAGAGAGTTGAATGAGCCATTAAAAATGAATTTAAAAGAGTTAACTTTTGGAATTGAAGACCGATTATCGGGCAGGAATGGTGCATGTGGTGGATAAATCCCCATACCTTCCATTCTTGTAACCAGGTAGCGAGTCTAGATTTCTGGTTAATTATGGGTCCTAGATCCCACATCTAGGTGGCGACTCTGTCAGTCTCTTTTGTGTGGAATTCGGATTGCCTTAGTGATCCCAAGTTCACATAAAAGATGAATTAAAATTAATAATAAAAGGCACACGCCAATCGCGTGGGTACGAGAGACCAAGAGATAGTGCGTGGCGGCTCTCGCGCCACCACCCCTCTCGCGGGATCGGGTCCCACACATATGGATCGTAATCAATACACTATAAGGATTAAAAACATGTTGGGAGTTTACGAAGTTAATTAACATGAATGTCTCTATTGGGTAAAAGCATTGCAGACTATTTTTTTTTCATCCTAAAAGTGCCGGGGACATATTTATGGCAGCTTAATTTATACGAGGACCAAATGATTTACATTAGCATGAAAACTTTGCAAACTTTGGTCGGGTGTACATTAGAGTGTTGACTAATATTGAAGCAGAAAAGACACGTAATGAGAAAACTACTTGTCATTTGTTGGTGTGACGAGGGATCTATTTCTTGAAAAAGTTAGCTCCGAAGACTATTTTAGGGATGTAAAATACTACGAGCTAGAGCAATTTGTGAGAAGAAAGCCAATAAACTCAAAGCTCGTGCGATGAAACCAAGGAAGCAGGATTCTTCCCTGGGAGCCTTCGATTCCCGCTTCGATTCCCGTTTTGATTCCCGCTCTGGCAACCTTGAGTAGGATTCTTCCCTGGGAGCCTTCGATTCCCGTTTCGATTCCCGCTCTGGCAACCTTGGATGAAACTACCTGCTTGTCTAAAGATGAAAACTTGGCGAATGTACTCGACTAATCAAGTGCACTAGAGACAAGTCACTTAAGCTATCCAGATCCAGGCTTGTGTAAGGATTGATAACATATAAAATGCTCGATGTTAACTGGCATATGAGAGTTGAACTTGTCATCCAATGGCAATATCGACAATACGTGGCTCGCTCAAGTTAAGGATTGATCATCATCTTTCATAATTGGCTCCGTTAGGAGATGGTTCCTAAACGTTACATGAGGATCAAGAGGACACCAATTAGGGGTTTTTATAACTTGTCACAGTATAAGGAGTACATCGAAGGCAAACCTTGTGACCACATTACTTCAAACTGACAATATAACTGCCCAAAGTTTCTTGTGCGTTGCAAATACTTAGTTCGCTCGGAGGGCCAACTGTTTGCAGAGTGTGTGAGGATCAGATAAACTTCCGCTTGTCATTCCAATCAAGGGTGGAACGACATATAGCCTGAGGGGGGCCATGGGACCCCCAATGACTTGCAAAATCCCTTTTATTTTATAACCTACAATACATATGGCTTTTAACGGCGTTCATGAACGCCGCTAAAAGAAAATTTACATTTACCACCGTTCTTGAACGCCGGTATTAGTAAGTCCCCCCCCCCCCCGTCCTATGTAGGCAAACTGTAAATTAGTCCGCCCCCCCAAGTGTAAATTCCTGGCTCGCCCCCTGATTCCAATCATTATATTCGAAAGGGTTGAATCTTTTCAAGTGGGAGAGTATGATAATAATCATCATAACGTCCACATTTTAAGTTTTTTTAGTGTAATTTAGGTGTCTTTTAAGTCCCTTAATTTTTAGGTTAGGTACCACGGTCGTTTCCCACCAATATCACTTGGTTTCTTTAATTTATCGGTGCTCAAAATGTGGCCCACATGTCTATTACGAAAATCTTAAGTGATGGGGGCATCTATGTCATTTGTAATTAATCGCTTAAGATGTTAATTGATCACAAGAACTCACATTGTAGCATAAGGGAGTCCTTGTATTTTTGGGAGTTGTAAGTGGATTAGTCTCCATATGATGAATTAGGAGTCCAATTGGGTTTGAAGAGTCCTAGTTAACTCGTAGTAGGCAGAGTTTGTGTAACAGGAGTTTTGTTTCAATGAGGAGTTAGAAGTTAAATATAATAGGAATTCTAATTAGACTTGGAATTGTTTTGCAACAAGGGTTTTTAGTCTTTTTTTTTCCATATGGCTTGCATCGTCTATAAATATGAAAGACCTATTGTTCCTAAATACAATTGAATATGAATAAAAATTGATGTTTTCTTATGTTGATGGTGTGTGATGCCTTATTTGTAGTGTGATGCTTCTTATTAAGTTAGTTTTCTATCCCTAAACCTATCTTTCTCTTTTTTAGTTTCTCTTCTTTCACCCTTCTTCCTTGATATTGACCTCTCTCTCTCTCTCTCTCTCTCTCTCTCTCTCTCATGAGTTCACATCAATTTGGTATCAGAGCTATGTTTGCATCGGGTATTGAAGACTCGTGTAGTGCTAGATTGGGTTAAGGAAGTTGTGTGATCGGAAGATATACCCTTCACACAATTCACTTCCTGGACTATAGTTATATTTAGCATAATACATGCTGATCATTGCCTTTGAAAGCAGAATGAGGAGCATCTTAAGTCAATGGTTTGTCGATGCACTATTAAGCCATCAAAGGTTGGTTCTCATGGATATCCCAACATCTCCCCCTGGTATGATTGTTCCTTCTACAAAAGGAGTCTTCTTATTGCCAAAAGACCTACGTTGGCGTCTTTCTCCGCCATCATGATTTCATCATTTTGCCACCAGTATGATGACCTCTACCTACCTACAAACCCCCTAGAGTGAAAAACCAATGCTGATATATCAATCATAGAGGGAGGTGGGTTCATTTCATAGAAGAGTGGCAAAGTTTACGGCCGGCTGCCAACCTGACGCCAACCCTCCTCCTTTATCTTGGTTTGGGACAGGCTGTGAAAAACATAGGCGGAGTTATTTAGCCATGTCTACCTACAACCAACCCTCTACCTACGTCCTACCTGACGCCAACCCTCCTTTATCCTGGCTTTCACATTCTTTATGAATTTTTTCTAAAGGATTCATTTAGCCAACCCCAACTAGTTTGGAACAAAGGCTTTGTTGAGTTGAGCTGAGTTGAGTTGGACGTGGGTGCATACTGCATAGTCTATCTTCTACGCTCATCACACTGTACCAACTATAATGCTGTTAAGAGATGGAAGTCTAAGTCCTCAATATATGCATGAATAGGTTCAAATTATATATTCAAACCAATATCCTACATGCTCTAGTGGTAGAGGCAATAAGTACTCATGTTGCCATAAGGTGTAGGGTTCAAGACTGGTACAGAGAGAATCAAAGCCCTTAAAAAACAACTAAAAATTCTTTTATTATCTTGCCTTCACCTTCTTTTATTCTCTTGCCCTTAGGTTACTCAGATATGGATCTAAATTTTTGAGCTTACTGAGCAGGTGTCTAAATGCCTTGTTTTTACTAATATTCGCCTTCATGATTTTATCGAAGATTGGGCTGTTGTTAATATTGATTAATCCCCACAAAGAGCCCTCTAGATGTTTGGTGCTTCCCTCCCTTCGGGTGGATAAAGCTTGACTCTGACAGTAGTTGAAAATCTTTATTTAGGGATAGTATTGAAATCCGATTTGCTGGCCTTCAAGGATATTTTTTTACCTCTAATGGGAAGCTTACTCTAGCTCATTTAGGTCCTTCCGGTGACAATGATGCTACAGAAGCACAGTTAAAATGGTGTGTACTGGGATTAAACTCATATCTCACTTAAGCCCCTTTAAGATATTGGATTGAAGGTGACTTGCTCAATATAATCATGTGGCTTAAGGAGGAATCCTTTCCTCCTTGGAGATTCATACTCCTATTTAGAGAGATGAGGGATATTATTGCAACTTTTGAGCATTCTTTCTCTCATATCCAATGAGGTAGACTATCGTGTAGCTAGGGAGGGTGTTTCCAAAGAAGCTCTGGAGTTGTTTGATTCCCTTCCCCCTTGAGTCTTTATTGCTCTTTCGCTTCTTTCGTTCTGTACTTTTCTTTTTCTTTATCTTATTTTTCTCTGTACTGGCCACCTCGATCTTTTCTCAATAAAATTGGCTACCATTAAAAAAGAAAAAGAAAAATGTTAATGAGAAAGGAATGCTCAAGCTGACGCCCATACAAACTTTGGTGTAACTTGTACATATCTGATTGTTTGACATGTGATGCTGGTTTTGTAATTTTTTTTTTTTTTGAATGGTTGCTGGTTTTGTAATCTTTTGTTATTCTAACTTTTATTGTTGCCCATTTGTCCTCTTTTTGTTTGATTTTGACTTCTTAATAAAAAAAATGTACTTATTTTTAAAACATAAAATTCCAACTCTTCTCATAAAGCACGCAAATGAGTATAGTGCACAAATCAGTATCCTCATCTCATATTAATACCGCCAGTAGTAGTCCATGATTCATGCAGAACTAATCACATTTTAGCATTGCCAACAACAAGTATCGATGATCGGTCATATAGAGAAAAGCTGTTCCATTCAGCTTTATGAGAAAAAGCGGGAGATGCTAATATTTATCCTTGCCCTTTCGTGAACCGTGAAGCTCTTCAGATGGATGGAGCTCTTTGGCATGCTCAAGATTTTACAGAATGGTATGGTAAGGACACACAGCAATACTCTGTACATTTTTGCTTTAGTCTTGTCAAGTTCATCTTCTTGGTGTGGTTCCCCTCAGAGGTGTTATATTCATTCTATATTTCAATTCACTGAGAAATGGGGAAAATTGGAATATTAGAGGAAGGTGAAAGAACAAATGGAGCACTAAATCGGTAACAAAAACAAAACCTGTGAAGGCCCATAAGCTTATGATCAGTCATGAGTACAGCATATGTATCCTCGATAGCAATTGATTTGTTGGCGACAGCTAAATATATTGTACTAGTTATGTAGAAAACTGGCACTTCTCTCAGTAATTGAGAAAGGTATATTTGTTGTCCACTGTAGTTGCAACTTAGATTATTATTACTGGAGAGGCCGAGGGCATAAAAAATTGTCTTGCATATTCTTGAATGTTAATCTCTTGATGTTTAATTTGAATTTTTGGGAGTTTATGGCGTCTAAAGAAAGTTATCACATGTACACGTTTTACTGGAATGTGATTTAGGGGCAAATGTTGGGAATGTTTACTTCCTAATCGATATTATTTACTAGAGTTTATTTAACCTTGATTTTAAGTCATAGTTTTCATCTCATATAGTAGTTATTTGTTGCAGTGGCAAGGATATAGATTTTCCTATTGAACCTGAATTGACTTTGGAGTTGATGATGGCAGCTAATTTCCTTCATACCTGACAGACTTACTAGTGTCTTTCTTCTTGGGCAACAGTCTCCGTTGTAAGCTATCTATCTTTTTTCTGCTTAGAGAACTGTACTAGGATGCTGTAGTTAGCTCCTGTGCGTAGGTGGTATGGCCATACAAAGTGGTTTTCAACCTTAATTATGAGTGGCCTATGTTTTATCTTTTTCTACAAATGCCAACAGGATGATTGTATGCTCTAGAAGACTTGGAACACAGATGGTTGATTTGATTTAACATGTCTATGCTTTCCACTGCATCTTAAATGTACTTGTTTGGTTTTGGTGATTACTGCTTGTAAACAGAATGCTAAAGTGGACTTGTGTAGACAAATTGACTGCATATGATTCTGTGAGTCTATAAAACCAATTATTAAGATTTCTTTTGAAACTGGAGCAATCTCTACTCCTATAATCAGCTTTCTCATTTTCAGTAATTTTAGACTACTGATATTGGCACTACGATGTTTTAATAATTGCACAAACTCAACCTGTCTTTTCTTTTTTAATTGGCTTCTGAGACCCTTTTGGGAACTGTAATAACCTTTCACAGCTGTTTACAAATAAAAGACAAAATGAGTTGGTGCAATTATAAAAGCATGGTAGTGCCAATATCAGTCACCAAATTTATTTGTTTTTGAATAGTATCAGTCACCAAATTTTATCAATTTTTTCAAGAAGAAAACAAAATATAGAAAAACTCCTTGGCTTGTTATGCAACTGAGCTAAGGCTCAATCCCTCTTTTGACATCCATAATCAAATTTTGGATGCCAGATCCTCACACTGGACCTCGTTGGCAGTACTCCGATTACAGTATCGTTTCGGGATACAGTTTTTTTTGGGTTAGCCCTGCTTTACATCTGGGTATACCCCTTGAGAAAGGACAGCTGCTTCCAATTGAAAAGAAAACCAGCAATATGGGATCAAATCTGATCTGAGCTACACTGCTGGTTGATCCTTGAAGCCAGTTTGTATCTGAATGTAAGAAAATAGAGTTGCAGGACCAGTAGCTCTTCCTTGGGTTTTACTATTGTTTACTCTTGTTTCTTCTGTGGATTTTTCAAGTTGGTGGCGAGTGGCGACATTGTTTTCACATCCTAAATCCCAAGTTACCTTGCTATGAACCACATAGTACAAGTCATATAATACAAGAAAACAGAGCACGCTGTGCTGTTCACACTTGATTCAGGCAGACAATGTGTGCTTTTCCGACTAAATTTTTATGGGGTAAAAATGGAGACAATAAAACAAGGGAAATGATATCAGCACAACCATATTTTGATATTTTCACTTACCCATCTTGTCTTTTAGTATTTAAAGAGCTGTCAGAAGCTTATTACATTTCCCAAAAAGCTCTCACGAGCCAACTGAAAAAAAAGAAAAGACAAGCTGCTTGTGCAAATATTAAAACATGGTTGTGCTGAAATCGTTTCCCTAGAACAATGGAGAGGGCTTGTATGTGAATTTATATGCTGTGGCCGAAGTCCAGCTTTTTTTTTTTTAAAAGTATGGTACGGGTATGGCCTCGCTTCATACGATACGAACTGATTATTTGTCGGGTCACTCGTAAATAGGATCTACTCCGAAAACCTCTATAGATCGGAGGGCTAGGATCATCCTATGGAAAAGATTTTTGGGGTAAAACATATCTACGTTGTAGCCCAACGAATGAGTGGTTTAGATCATCTTATGAAATGGGCTGTATAGCAGTTTTTAAAAAATATAGGACCGTATGGTCTCACTGTATCCTCAAAACTTACTAGCCAGTCCAATTTAAAGGACCTTTGCTACTGAAAAAAACAAACAAAGAAGGTGACCATGAAACATGGCTCAGTTTCTTTCAAACAAAGAAGGTGTCTTTGATCCATGGCTCGGTTTCTTTCGACGTGAAATCGGTGTTCTCCTACCCTAGTGTGTTCGGCAAGGCTTCTCATTCACGCCTAAAAGATCAGGCGGAAACAGAATAATGAGAATCTAGCGACTCAGAGTTGCTCCACAGAATCCCGCTAAAGTGGTGTGCATCATTCTACAGGGGGTGCGAATTTAGGTGAGACCTCCATGTGGCATGTAATTAGGATCATGTAGGCTGGTCTCACGGAGATCCACGTGATCAATGGTCTTGATCACACATGTATGTTATATCTGACCCAATGTTGATCATTAAAGCAAATAATTTTTGTATGAATCAGCTCTTCGCATAATGTATCATCTTTTCTTGCAAAGTGTAAAATGGAAAAAGAAGAATGATTTAAGGGAATAAGCAGAGTCTCTCTATATGGAGGAAAAAATGATCTCAAACTTCCCTACCACGTTCTTAGTTTCTTAGAAGACTTTAAAATGATCTCTTTCTCATGCACTTCTTCCTTTTATATCGTTGATAATTGTTAGGTCTAAAATTGGTAACAGGTTATGGTAGGGCCGGAAGGGCTGATTTGGCACGCCACAGCTGGCGAGCAAGGCGCTTTCCTGTCCTGCACAAGACACATAAGGTCAGAAGGCCGAACCGGGGCGGTTGCTCCGGACGGACCCTTCGACACTCAAGTCAGTATGAGCAGGGGTCATAAGTCCGAACAGCAGATGACCAGTTAAGTGCCTTGAGTGGTGATTTTTGTTCACCCACACCTTTGAGCAAGTGAAGGCTATTTATAGTGATCCTGAGCCACCTACCAGGACAGGTGGTAGCCCCTGTGTGGACCAGGTGTCATCCCTAAGAGGGACAGGTGGAAGTCCCCGATTGGTCCAGGTGTCATACCTAGCAGGGACAGGTGTTGGCTTTGCAGTGGTCCCTGTGAGGGCCACGTGTCAACAACCGATTGGTTGCAGATTTTGGACCCCATCAGTTGCCCCCTGGTTCTCCGAGCCATTTATGACGGCTTGGAGAAGCAAGAAAGCTTAGTGCCATAAATCCAAGCCCTTCTGGGCGGCCTGGAAGGGCAGAAATTGCGCCGGAGGTCTGTCCGTCTAGGCCTTCTGGGCGGCTCGGCCGGGCAGAATTTGCACTGGAGGTCTGTTCGGTCGAGCCCTTCTGGGCGGCTCGGCCGGGCAGAATTTGCACTGGAGGTCTGTCCGTCTAAGCCTTCTGGGCGGCTCGGCCGGGCAGAATTTGCACTGGAGGTCTGTTTGTCCGAGCCCTTCTGGGCGGCTCGGCCGGGCAGAATTTTGTCTTCTAGCGAACGCGTCATATCCTGTCCGGCTAAGCCTTCTGGGCGGCTCGACCGGGCAGAATTTTGTCTTCTAGCGAACGCGTCATATCCTGTCCGGCTAAGCCTTCTGGGCGGCTCGGCCGGGCAGAATTTTGTCTTCTAGCGAACGCGTCATATCCAGTCCGTCTAAGCCTTCTGGGCGGATCGGCCGGGCAGACTTTTGTCTTCTAGCGAACGCGTCATATCCTGTCCGGCTAAGCCTTCGGGGCGGCTCAGCCGAGCAGAATTTTGTCTTCTAGCGAACGCGTCATATCCTATCCGCCTAAGCCTTCTGGGCGGCTCGGCCGGGCAGACTTTTGTCTTCTAGCGAACGCGTCATATCCTGTCCGGCTAAGCCTTCTGGGCGGCTCGGCCGGGCAGAATTTTGTCTTCTAGCGAACGCGTCATATCCTGTCCGGCTAAGCCTTCTGGGCGGCTCGGCCGGGCAGACTTTTGTCTTCTAGCGAACGCGTCATATCCTGTCCGGCTAAGCCTTCTGGGGGCTCGGCCGGGCAGAATTTTGTCTTCTAGCGAACGCGTCATATCCTGTCCGTCTAAGCCTTCTGGGCGGCTCGGCCGGACAGAATTTTGTCTTCTAGCGAACGCGTCATATCCTGTCCGGCTTAGGCTGTGGACGGCCAGGACGGGCAGAATTTTGTCTTCTAGCGAACGCGTCATATCCTGTCCGGCTTAGGCTGTGGACGGCCAGGCCGGGCAGGTCTTTTGTCTTCTTCAGATGACCAGATTTTCTGGTCGGCCTCAGATGACCTCATTTTCTGGTCGGCCTGAGATGACCTCATTTTCTGGTCGGCCTGTGATGACCTCATTTTCTGGTCGGCCTGAGATGACCTCATTTTCTGGTCGGTCTGAGATGACCTCATTTTCTGGTCGGCCCGAGATGACCAGGAAAAATATCCTATCCGGCCATAGTATTGTACCGGAGTGAACCAAGCGGCTCCTTAACCCCAGTTTAAGAACTTGGATTTCATTGTGGGTGGTTTTTCGCCCCCGTACTCTCCTGGCCGGGAGTTGGCTCACAGCCATTTAGAGGCGAACCGAGGTGAACCACCAATGCAGGATCCCATTTTTCTGAACTTGGATTTCAGGTGGTTTTCCACGGGTGGTCCCTGGCCGGAATTGGGTTCCAAGCCATTTCGGGACGGACCGGAGTGAACCACTGCTTGGATCCAAGTCTTCAGAACTTGGGCTTTATAAGGTGGTTTTTCACTGGGTGTCCTTGGCCGGAACTGGTCTCCAAGCCATTGCGGACGTGCCGGAGTGTACCACCGCTGAGCTACAGAGGTCTAAGTCTGCAAACACTGCAAACACTTAGAGCTGAGCTGAGGAGGTCTAAGTCTGCAAACACTTAGACTGAGAGCTAAGTCTGCAAACACTTAGAATCTTCAAGGTTGGGTTTCCACTGGGGCGGGTCCTTGGTTGGAACTGATCTCCAAGCCAAATTGGACGTGCCGGAGTGCACCACTGCCGCTCTCTAAGTCTGCAAACACTTAGGCTGAGAGCTAAGTCTGCAAACACTTAGAGTCTTTGAGGTGGTTTTCCACTAGGGCAGGTCCACGGTTGGAACTGATCTTCACACCAAATTGGACGCGCCGGAGTGCACCACTGCCGCTCTCTAAGTCTGCAAACACTAAGGCTGAGAGCTAAGTCTGCAAACACTTAGAATCTTCAAGGTGGGTTTCCACTGGGGCGGGTCCGTGGTTGGAACTGATCTCCAAGCCAAATTGGACGCGCCAGAGTGCACCACTGCCGCTCTCTAAGTCTGCAAACACTTAGGCTGAGCTAAGTCTGCAAACACTTAGGCTGAGAGCTAAGTCTGCAAACACTTAGAGTCTTTTGGCGTCTAGCGATTGCGCCATATCCTGTCCGGCTAAGGCGCTGGACGGCCAGGCCGGGCAGGTCTTTTGGCGTCTAGCGATTGCGCCATATCCTGTCCGGCTTAGGCTGTGGACGGCCAGGCCGGGCAGGTCTTTGAGGTGGTTTTCCACTAAGGCGAGTCCATGGTTGGAACTGATCTCCACACCAAATTGGACGCGCCGGAGTGCACCACTGCCGCTCTCTAAGTCTGCAAACACTTAGGCTGAGAGCTAAGTCTGCAAACACTTAGAGTCTTTTGGCGTCTAGCGATTGCGCCATATCCTGTCCGGCTAAGGCGCTGGACGGCCAGGCCGGGCAGGTCTTTGGCGTCTAGCGATTGCGCCATATCATGTCCGGCTTAGGCTGTGGACGGCCAGGCCGGGCAGGTCTTTGAGGTGGTTTTCCACTAGGGCGGGTCAATGGTTGGAACTGATCTCCACACCAAATTGGACGCGCCGGAGTGCACCACTGCCGCTCTCTAAGTCTGCAAACACTTAGGCTGAGAGCTAAGTCTGCAAACACTTAGCGTCTTTGAGGTGGTTTTCCACTAGGGCAGGTCCACGGTTGGAACTGATCTCCACACCAAATTGGACGCGCCGGAGTGCACCACTGCCGCTCTCTAAGTCTGCAAACACTTAGGCTGAGAGCTAAGTCTGCAAACACTTAGAGTCTTTTGGCGTCTAGCGATTGCGCCATATCCTGTCCGGCTAAGGCGCTGGACGGCCAGACCGGGCAGGTCTTTGGCGTCTAGCGATTGCGCCATATCCTGTCCGGCTTAGGCTGTGGACGGCCAGGCCGGGCAGGTCTTTGAGGTGGTTTTCCACTAGGGCGGGTCAATGGTTGGAACTGATCTCCACACCAAATTGGACGCGCCGGAGTGCACCACTGCCGCTCTCTAAGTCTGCAAACACTTAGGCTGATAGCTAAGTCTGCAAACACTTAGAGTCTTTGAGGTGGTTTTCCACTAGGGCAGGTCCACGGTTGGAACTGATCTCCACACCAAATTGGACGCGCCGGAGTGCACCACTGCCGCTCTCTAAGTCTGCAAACACTTAGGCTGAGAGCTAAGTCTGCAAACACTTAGAGTCTTTTGGCGTCTAGCGATTGCGCCATATCCTGTCCAGCTAAGGCGCTGGACGGCCAGGCCGGGCAGGTCTTTGGCGTCTAGCGATTGCGCCATATCCTGTCCGGCTTAGGCTGTGGACGGCCAGGCCGAGCAGGTCTTTGAGGTGGTTTTCCACTAGGGCGGGTCAATGGTTGGAACTGATCTCCACACCAAATTGGACGCGCCGGAGTGCACCACTGCCGCTCTCTAAGTCTGCAAACACTTAGGCTGAGAGCTAAGTCTGCAAACACTTAGCGTCTTTGAGGTGGTTTTCCACTAGGGCAGGTCCACGGTTGGAACTGATCTCCACACCAAATTGGACGCACCGGAGTGCACCACTGCCGCTCTCTAAGTCTGCAAACACTTAGAGTCTTTGAGGTGGTTTTCCACTAGGGCAGGTCCACAGTTGGAACTGATCTCCACACCAAATTGGACGCGCCGGAGTGCACCACTGCCGCTCTCTAAGTCTGCAAACACTTAGGCTGAGAACTAAGTCTGCAAACACTTAGAATCTTCAAGGTGGTTTTCCACTGGGGCGGGTCCTTGGTTGGAACTGATCTCCAAGCCATTGCGGACGTGCCGGAGTGTACCACCGCTGAGCTGCAGAGGTTTAAGTCTGCAAACACTGCAAACACTTAGAGCTGAGCTGAGGAGGTCTAAGTCTGCAAACACTTAGACTGAGAGCTAAGTCTGCAAACACTTAGAATCTTCAAGGTGGTTTTCCACTAGGGCGGGTCCATGGTTGGAACTGATCTCCACACCAAATTGGACGCGCCAGAGTGCACCACTGTAGACACCCCATTTTGACTGGACCCAGGTTCGTAGTGCCTGTGCGAAACCTTGTCAAATTGGTGAGTCGGGGTCCCGAATTGAGCCCGGAAGCAGCTTATGGTCCCCCTGAGATCCCCGTAAAATTTCATCAATTTCCGAGCCGATTTGTCAAATAAGACGAGCCGAGAGAAGGTGCGCAGCATAAATCAAAAGGAGGGTGATTAATCTGAAAAGGGGGCTGTCCAGGGAAGAAAAGGAGGTAAATATATCATTTTCGTGTATAAGAGGGGCGAATTATCCTGCGATGGTCGCGCCCAGGCCAAATAAGACAAAAATGGCGGGCGCGACTCATCCAGATTTGTGCGCCCATCAAGTGGGAGTGCGGTTATCAACACAGTGGTTTTAATATAAAAAAAAAATCAACAGAGAGAAGAGCACTGTTCATCTTCGTTTTTTTTAAAGAGAAAGAGAGCGAGAGAGTGAGAGATTGGAGGTTTTTCTTTTCGTCTTCTTCCGATCCGATCGTTCGTCGGAACCTTACCTCCGATCCGAGGTTGTGAGAAGCAGAAAAGGGGAGAAAGATCTTCATCCTCTTAAGAAAGCAGAGAGATGGAGAGGGAGAGAAGAGAGAAAGCCCGATCCGGAACCCAAATTTGTTTTCTTCCCTCCGTCGGTGATCATCTTCTCCGATCGCAATTCCGTTCCGATCATTTTCCGATTAGTTTCTGTTTTTATCTCTTCTTCTCTTCGTGTCGTTGATCTCTGCATAAACTTTAGATCTTAGATCTTCTATATCTTTTCCCTAAACCTAAACCTTTACTCCTCTTTTCATTTTTTCTGGTAAGATCTCCGATCTTCTCCGGCAGATCTATTGGTCGGAATTTAAGTTCCGATCGGCACATTTTCTCTTTTCAAATTTGCTGCAAGATTGTTATTTCTCCTTCATCTTCCTCCTAGCTAGCTTTGAGTCATAGATCTGAGTTTTCAAACCTTGATCCATAAATTTTGAGCTTAAAAACCCTAGAATCTTCATTTTTCAGATTTGAAAACCTAGCTCAAACTCCAAAACTTCAGATCCAAAACTTCAAAGCTTTAGATTTGAGCTTCCTCGTTCCTATGAAGGTTTCTAAACCCCAATCTCAGCAACTTGTTACCTGATCTGTTATTTGCTTTTTAAAGTTCAAAATCTGTAAATTCGTGGCTCAGATCTGAGTTTTCAACCGTTGATCCAATAGCTCGATAGAAGAAGAGATCTGGAGTGTTGGGAGAATATCCGAGACTTGCAAGAAGAGAGATTAAGGGAGAGATAGTGGATCTGGATCTAAGAGCTCTAATCCGATGACTCTAAGTCATTTAATTCAATTTTTGGAAAAATTCTGAAGGAGTGTTCATCATCTGCAAAAGGGGAGTGGAGAAATTCATAAGATAGCTCAAATTCTAGAGGTAAGTACCGTCATCATATTTTTTTTTTTTTATTGTCTAGGCTAAGAGTCTCTATTACAGTAGATCTTTGTTCTAAATTATAGATCTAGTATTTCCTACTTAGAATCTGTTCATTCTTCATATGATACTAAGCTTTGTGTTGAAATGTTGATTGTTTTATTCCTCGATGGAGGAGACAGTGTTAATCTATTATTACTATATTATAAAAAGCTTGTGATTCTATTGATTTTTATTTTTTATTACATATATTTTATTACTATTTATATTTATTGTTCAATTTGAGTTTATTCTGTCATCTAATGACCGAAATTTCTTGGATCTGGAAATCAATAGTGTTATATTTTGGAAATAATATACTTCTATTCATACATGAAGAATTTTATCTCACCTGTGTGATTACCTTCATGTGTGCTGTACGTATAAGCATACATATGTCTGTGTATTGATGGGGATATCAATGGGATTTCATGGCTATATATGTGAAGCTTCATAGCTGAGATTGTTGGTTGAAATTTATGGGACAATTATGTCATTTAAACTCCAGAATTTTAGTTGAATCAATTGAATGCTGTGCATATTTGACTTATTAGATTTAATTTGTCCCATGAATATGCTCCCTGCTAGCTCATTTTAACCCAGGGTTATGCTTCATGTTTTAGCCCAATTTTATACATGGCGATAATTCTTGTTATGGCTTAATCTCAGCCCCTGTTTGGCAAACCCAGGTCAGCCAGTTCGGTCCATAGTTTAGCCCCAATTTAGATATAATTCTGTGCATTCTGCTGTCCTCTGTATATTAAATAGTGGGTTAGTCATGGTGATCCAGAATGTAATTTTGCTAGAAGTTTTATGGGTTCTATTGCAAGCCAGTTAATAAGGTTGTTAATGAGGTATCTGAACATAACAGCTATTCAAATTGCTCAAATATGCCTATTGTTTCTAAAACAGGGAATTCTAGTAATGGTAATGGTTCCAAGATGGCTACTGTACTATAAGCTTATATATTTGATAGTTGTTATTTTAGTATGGGTCAAGAGCACAGGGCTGTTACTTCACAGTTATAGCATAATCACTGTTGCAATCATAATGGGATTTCGAGTGATAAATGTCAAAATATTCTCTCCTTCATGATTAGCTTTAGAATTTGGATTATTTGAGATCTTGCTATTCAGATAGAATTCTTAGATTTCAAATAATGATGTGTCCTATCTCTGAAATGCATATATTAAAAAAAAAATACATCTGTACATTTGAAAATGATAACAATACCATAATGATTCAAGGTATGCGTCACACAGATTTTATATGGTTTGCATAGGACAGCAGTTCTGCCCTGTTCTGGACACAAGTTTAGCTCATTTTCTGCATAGTTGCTGTCCATACCTGCTGCCCATTGTAGTATAGCTGCTGTCCTTTGGTTTTACACTTTATAATTGTGATTTTGGGTGAATTAAAAATACACATACCTGCTGCCCATTGTAGCATAGCTGCTGTCCTTTGGTTTTACACTTTATAATTGTGATTTTGGATGAATTAAAAATACACATACCTGCTGCCCATTGTAGCATAGTTGCTGTCCTTTGGTTTTACACTTTATAATTGTGATTTTGGGTGAATTAAAAATACACATACCTGCTGCCCATTGTAGCATAGCTGCTGTCCTTAGGTTTTACACTTTATAATTGTGATTTTGGATGAATTAAAAATACACATACCTGCTGCCTATTGTAGCATAGCTGCAGTCCTTTGGTTTTACGCTTTATAATTGTGGTTTTGGATGGATTAAAAATACACATATCTTCTGCCATCAATATATAGCTGTTGTCTTATGTTTCTAAGCTGGTAATCGTGATCTTGGGTGAATTAAAACGCACATATTTGCTGCCATTATCGCCATAGCTGTTGTTCCATACTTTCATTATTTTTGTAATGATGATTTTTGGGTTAAGCTAAAATGCATATCTATTATCCATCAATGCATAATTACTGTCCTGCAAGTTTATAGTCTTTGTAATTGTAATTTAGTTAAGTTTGTAGGCTACCCAGCGGCTGGTCTGGGCTAATTAATTTCATTTTAAATACATTGTTTAATTGAAGGAGGAAATCAGATGACTACTTTATTCGATATTATCGACATGAGTACTGTCTGATTTCAAGGCGGTTTGTAGAAATATTATCATGTGTATTTGATATCAGATGATTACTTTGGCATCATCTGATTTCAGTGGAGTCCCCGTATCGGGGTTTGTGGTTGGCTTTGAAGTGTTTGAGTGTTTGATATTGTTTTTACTTCATTGGGCTACATGCTATGATTGCTATTATTACATGTTGTGTACTCTTTAGTTGTAGACCTTACTTTGCGGATATTTGATTTGTTTTTATAATAATTGAATGAAATTTGAGTTTACTTAGTAACCTTTTTCTTCTCTCTTTGGATAGACTAGCGTAGTCTTCTAGATTTCTTTAGATGATAGAGCCTGTACTAAGAGACATACTCTGTCTTGTTAGGTAATCCTCCTTTGGAGGCAAGCCTCATTTGTAGAATCCTCTCTGAGGTTGTACTTCAGTTTGTTCCTTTGTTAATTAGAGACCAATTTGGTCAATTAGTTGTCTTAGCCTTGCTTCTCCCTTTGCAAGGGCAATGATAAGGTTGCTTAGAGCCCATCTTTGTGTGTTTGGGAGACCCGTCCGGTCTCATTCTCTCGTTAATCCTCTTTGTGCGCCGTTTGGTTTTGGAAGAACACCCTACTCGGCTTGGCTTCATACCCCTACCCTTATGGGTATTGGGTTGCACATTTGTTACACCCTGAGGGCTAGGTAGCTGTCCGGCCCGGCTGGATGTTTTTACCTCTGCCAAATATGCATGAAGTCTCTTATTTCCTTTTAGACCCGCCCGGTCTCATTTCTCTTGCTAAACCTCCTCTTTGTGCGCCGTTTGGTTTTGGAAGAACACCCTACTCGGCTTGGCTTCATACCCCTACCCTTATGGGTATTGGGTTGCACATTTGTTGCACCCTGAGGGCTAGGTAGCTGTCCGGCCCGGTTGGATGTTTTACCTTTGCCAAATATGCACAAGGTCTCTTATTCCTTTCGCTTGTGAGCTTCTCCTTATTTGATAGTCTATTAGCATAGGAGTCAGCCCTTGATTAGAGAGTCTTTGACTCATTCATCTTTTAGATGGTATTATTAGAGAGTCTTTGACTCATTCATCTTTTAGATGGTGTTATTAGAGAGTCTTTGACTCATCCATCCTTTAGTTGGTGTTAGTGGAGTCTTTGACTCGTGTTTCCTTCTCTTTTAGAGAGTCTTTGACTCATCTGCCCTTTAGTTGGTATTAGTGGAGTTTTTGACTCGTGTTTCATTCTCTTTTAGAGAGTCTTTGACTCATTTGTTTGTGTGATGTTGTTATCAGTGGAGTCTTTGGCTTGTGTTGTTGTCAGTAGAGTCTTTGACTCGTGTTTGCATCTCTTTTGAAGAGTCTTTGACTCTTATATCCCTCATTTACTCTTTTTGAAGAGTCTTTGACTCTTATATCCCTCATTTACTCTTTTTGAAGAATCTTTGACTCTTGTATCTCTCAGTTACTCTGTTTGAAGAGTCTTTGACTCTTGTATCCCTCTTTTGCTCCTATTAGAGAGTCTTTGACTCGTTTATCCTTTAGTCGCTTTTATTAGAGAGTCTTTGACTCATTTATTCTTCAGTTACTGTCATTAGGGAGTCTTTGACTCATTTGCTCTTATAATAGTATTATTAGAGCATAGTTTCCCCTGTACACCCTAGGGTTTGTCCCTAGGATGTTGTTTTGTATATTCCCTCCGGTCTTTGGCCAAAAGGGTGAAAGCATCAGAAATTTTAAAATTCATAAACATTGAAATCATTAAAAATCTCAAAAACATTAGAAACTTAAAACATAAAAAATGGTTGATTTGTTGTAAGTGTTTGATAGGTAGAGAGTTCGTTTCGAACTACGTTGGCTTGATCCTCTCCCACGAGGTACGTAGCGCAGCTCGGGATTTATATCCCAAGTCCAGCCAAACTTTTTGTAAATAACATTTTAAAATCTTTTTCTTTGAATAAGCAACCTTTCTAATCTTGTTTTCAAAAGATCTTCCTCTAGAGTTAGGTGTTTTTCCTAGATAGAGAGTTTTAGAGTTAGGTTTTTCTTTTGCTAGGTTGCTTGATTGTTGTTTGTGTGTTTGTGTTTGTTTTAGAGTTAGGGGTCTGTCCTAGAGTTATAGGAGCGCCTCTGTCCGGTCAGTCGGCGATCCACATCGCCGAATGATGACTAGAGTAGGATACGGTAGTCCACCTTTGGTTTTCCTTAGGAAATACAGCCTAGTTGCACATAGGTTGTAGGAACCGCCTGCATTAGCCTAGGGCTAACATGCATTTAGTTAGGGCATATAGGATGTCCTAAAAATTCACAATTTACTGGAATTTAAATAATCGTACAATAAACTTTAATAAATGGTCCGGTCTTTTAGATCGAGTCTAGGATAGAGGGCTAGGTGTCTTAGGCATCATAGCTTAGAATAGGCGCGAAGAACTACGTTGCCTTGATTCTCGTGGAGGCGGGGATACGTAGGCTTCTTTGGATGAATACCAGACCATCCGAGGACTCGGGCTAATAATTTAGAGTCTTAGGATTTATTATGTTGTTATTATATGTTTGATGTGTTTTCTTACTTTCTCGTACTGATCCTATACCTTTTGCTGTAGCTTGCATGTGTTTGCACATCAGAATTTAGACACCCATTAGGCATGTCACTCATAACCTAGCTACGCTTAGGTAACACATCTTTCATCTCATTTTATGTGTGTTTATTATCTTTATCCTCAGGAAATGCATGCTTAGGTAGACGATTCCTGAGGATTGTTCTCATTTCAGATGATTTTTACCCAAACTTCTTTGGAGTTAATAATAAATGGCATAAGAGACCAAGTGCTTGCACTCGGACGAATCGGGGGTGCTCTCAGACCTTCCCCATTCGTAACCAGGCACGAACCCATATATATTTCTGGTTATCCATTGCACAGAGGATTTGATTTTAGGGTTCCATGGCATATCCATGGATGGCGACTCTGAGTTTATTTCAGGTATGTCTCGGTTTCGAACCTCGGTTCCGGATCGAGACATATCTCTTTCTTTTATATCGCCACTCGTGCTATGCTATGAGGGTGGCATCCGTTTCGAGAGTTCCTTGGTAGAGCTCTCACACACGTGGATGATCCAGATGGTGTTAGGGACCCGTTCCCTCGCCGCCTATCTCGGATCGGGGTCCACAGGCTGGCGACTCTGCTGGGGATTTCTTGAAACATTGCCTAACTCTGTTAAAATGCCATTTTTACTAACTTTGGGAAAATTTGGGTTAAAATTATTTTAAGATGGGAACCTTTTCGCTTAGAATCCAGGGGCACCAGATAGGTGCGTAATTAAAACAAGGGATTCACACACTACACATCATGCATTATCATATTTGTTATTTCTTTCATTGTTTTTCCTTCTTGGCTCCACGGGATAGATTCAATGCGTACCCGACTGGGATGTCTTCACCCTGATGGTACTGTTGAATCTATTTCCAAGCTATGCGCCAGCGCTGCAGCCGTAAACACTAGGTGTACTTGTGTTTACAGCAGCCGATGAGCAATGAAACATACTATGTATAACACTAGGTGTACTTGTGTTATACATATTAGGTATGTTTCATACGCATAGTACCCAGTAGATTGAGTCCGGAGCTCTCCTTTGTTTTATATATTATGTATATACTTACTGACCTAGTGAAATCCAACTAGGAAGTACCCGTGTTTATATAAGTATATTGCATTCATATAGGGTCGAACGTGTGTTGCTTACACATGTGGAGCTTAGAGTTAGGAGCTTTGCCCCATTTGTAGACTAGGGTAGCTCATTTTACATAGCTACAGCACGGTCCTAATACACTATCAGTCTGTCTTAAGTCGAGATTTTCTTGACTCAGCTAGATTAGAATTAGGGTTGGTGCCCCTGGTTAGGATTTGTGTGCATATATATATGCTTATATATACTGATTATATGTATATTAGGGTTCTCCTCTTAGTTAGAGTTCCTTATTCATTTCAATTGGTTATATCCCTTCGTTATTCAGATCTAGATCTAGCCAGTGACTTTTGATCGCCATTACCTTGGCCAGGTTTAGTCCCTGATCTGTTGATTATAGGGTTTTGACCCGTTGTAGTATATTTTCACCGTTGCTCAGTCCATCAGTTGATTACCTCTTTCTGGTAACCATTGTTCATATACCTTTGGTTAAGTTATGGGGATCCCTTGTCTAGCGTCGTTATGCTGCCGAATTTTTTCGCAGAATATTTTGAGCATAACCGCTATTTCTTAGAGTTAGGAAAACCGTGAGTTTGCCTTTTCTTGACTTCCTTGTCTAGCGTCGTTATGCTGCCGAATTTTTCGCAGAATATTTTGAGCATAACCGCTATTTCCTTAGAGTTAGGAAAACCGTGAGTTTACCTTTTCTTGACTTCCTTGTCTAGCGTCGTTATGCTGCCGAATTTTTCGCAGAATATTTTGAGCATAACCGCTATTTCCTTAGAGTTAGGAAAACCGTGAGTTTGCCTTTTCTTGACTTCCTTGTCTAGCGTCGTTATGCTGCCGAATTTTTCGCAGAATATTTTGAGCATAACCGCTATTTCCTTAGAGTTAGGAAAACCGTGA
This sequence comes from Tasmannia lanceolata, assembly GCF_043159265.1. Lineage (NCBI taxonomy): Eukaryota > Viridiplantae > Streptophyta > Magnoliopsida > Canellales > Winteraceae > Tasmannia > Tasmannia lanceolata. Next base: position 19,095,647 of record NW_027518683.1, on the reverse strand, counting down.
GTTTGCCTTTTCTTGACTTCCTTGTCTAGCGTCGTTATGCTGCCGAATTTTTCGCAAAATGTTTTGAGCATAATCGCTATTTCTTAGAGTTAGGAAAACCGTGAGTTTACCTTTTCTTGACTTTCTTGTTTAGCCGTTATGCTGTCGAATTTTTCGCAGAACATTTTGAGCATGACTGCTACTCTTTAGAGTCAGTTTACTTAGTTTGGACCTTGACCTCCTCGTATAGCCGTTATGCTGCTGGATTTTATCCAAAAACATGTTAAGCATGGTTGCTATCCTTTGGAGTCGGTCTACCTTATCTGGATTCCCATGTATACATCATTCAGTAGGATTAGATCCTTATTTGTCTGTCTACTTGTTATGTCTTAGATCTGGTTGATGGCTTGTCCGTTGTCTCTATGACCATGGTCTATCATTTTGATCCTCTTGATCGCACAGTTGATGATATTCATCGCCAGATTTGGATCCGGTTAGCGACCTACTTTGTCATTTTATGGCCGTGGTCTATTGTCTGATCTCTTGATTATCTCTCATCTTTGATGAAAAATTCAAATGTCTCAGATTGTATCCTTCTCCTGTAATTGATCAGCAAATTTATCCCTTTCATTTGTTTATGGGTATCTCCTTTTTCTCATAATTTTGTCTTGTCTGGATGATTAGGTTTGATCATGGCCAATAATGTGTTGAAGAATTGGATAAAGGAGACTCTTAAAACTCTTCCTCGTGAGCATTCAGAAAGGAGTATGGCCGAAAAGTTTATCAGTACCTTCAATCATCTGAGCATACTCGGTGTAGACTGGAAATTTCTCCAAGCAGCTGCCAATCTTTGGGATCCTGATCTTCATGTCTTTAGATTCGGTTCCTTTGAATTTTGTCCCATCTTTGAAGATTGGTGTGTCCTATTAGAGCTCCCATTGGAGGGACTTTGGGTCCAACCTTTGAATCCAGATGACCCTCATTATCTTTTCTGCAAATTGTTTAAAAATTCCACGGTTGATGCTCTGTCATGCCTCACAGACACAAGCGTGCGAGTCCAGGACTTAATCAAACTTTTTTCTACAAATGTCAACCCTACCGACTCCCGCTTTCAGAATTGTCGGCGTAATGCCTTAATCTTTGGTGTCTTCGCACGTTACGTGCTTCGTAGTGATTCTTATAATGCTCCTTTGGCCCTGTTAGCTGTGGTGGATCAAATTAATGAAGGGAGGAATCCTGTTCCCACCATACTCGCAGAATCTTTCTCCGGACTGGATCTTATTGCTCGTCAGGAGGTTCATGACAATTTTTTTGGGTGTGTCAAACTCTTGTACGTATGGCTTTGTGAAAAACTCACTATCCTCCAGAGGATAAGCCACAACAAGTACACCTTGAAAGATTTCTCATCTTGGCAACCAATGGCCAACCGACCACAATCCATTGATGAGTGGCGTAATTGGTTGCAGCATGTGGAGGAAACCCAATTTTGTTGTGTGAGTCATTCTTGCTTGCGAGTTATCACTAGCACTTACCCATATCCCTTTGTATATCTTATGGGGTTAGAAAAGTCAAGCTTTTATGCACCAATCCGTCTTCTTCATCAGATCACAGGGCGCCCTTGTCCCCCTGGAGCTGTAACACCTCCTTTGTGTGAAAAATTGTCTCCTGATCTCATTCAGTCCATCATAGCTGCTTGGAGAAATAAGGTCATGAAAGAGAGGTTTGCTTTAACATCTAAGGTCCGACGTGGAGAGTTACCCGGAAAGCTTGAGGCCAAGAGAGCTCGGATTACAGAATCTTGAGGATCTTCAGCTTGAAACCATCATTTCTTTTATTGTCTTCATTTGTTTTACTTGAATATAGTCAGAGTCGCAAATTGTAAATCTGATCTCGTTATAGATGAAAGTTTTTTTTTAAAAATTTTTTTTTTTTACTTGATGCATGTTATAGATAGTCAGTGATTCAGGGTTTCAGCATTTTATATTGTAACCAATCATTGGCGTTGTAACCTGTCAATATGATCAATACAAAGGATGTTTGTTTTTCTTTCCTCTCTATTGGTGCAAATTATCTTATTTCATTTGTCAATCATTTAATCTAATTTGTTAACTTCCAATCAGGATTCTGAAAGATAGCAACCATCGCTCCCAAAAAGGACTCCCAAGCTAAACCTGCCTGGTCTAGACCTACTTCAGTGTCTAGACTTGTTCGTCACTTTGATTCTCCTGTGTCATCCGCAGTACATTTACCTCCTTCACCAGAGTCTTCCGGTTCCTTTGAAGTGAACCAAATGACTGACTCGACTGACCTTCTGCTCAGTATGCAAGAGATGATGAAAAACCTTACTCGGGACATGGCGGGTATGAAAGAAGAAATGGCCAATATGAAGACCCAGATAAGTGATAAGACTTCCACCTCTAGACCGATACTTCAGAATACTCGCGCTGCATCTCCGGAAGCGCGTAGGCCTGATATCTCGCCCTTTGAGGTTGATATAGATGACGCCCAATATGCTGCAGAGTATTGTGCTCCGGGGGCTGATAAAGAAAAAGAGAAATTTGAAAAATTTGAGAAAGAAATGTCCGAAAAATTTAGCAGGATGGCTCATGATATGGAGCAGATGAAGGTCCAGGGGCCTAAGAAGTTTGATGTCTCTGAACTGATACTGTCTTCGACAGTATCTCTGCCACCTAACTTCAAAGCTCCTGATTATGACAAATATGACGGAACCGGGTGTCCGCGTAACCACATGAGGTGGTTTATCATTTTGTCCCAGCAGTACGGTCTGAGCCGTGAGCAGATGGCGCAGTTGTTTCCGATCTCTCTGACAGGAATCGCTAAGAAATGGTTCTTGAGGTTGAAGCCCGAAGAAGTGAGAACTTTAGAAGACATTTCTGAGAAATTGATAGAACAATTCTCGATGGAAGAAGGCATAGAGGTCACGAAGAGGGACCTAAAACAGCTGAAGCAAGGTCCTCAAGAGACCTTCACTTTCTTTATTAGGCGCTGGAGACGCAAATCTGCCCAGCTAAGCCAGAGAATGACTGAATCAGAGCAGATAAAGCTGGTTCTGAAGAGTTTGTCTCCCCAATACTTTCATTTTCTCGCTCCTCAGCATTACCCGAGTTTTGATCACTTAATCAAGACGGGTACTCAGACGGAAGATGCTATAGCAAAGGGTCTGAGAGCAAAGGTTTCTACAGAGATCCGAGATGGGAAAAGACCTATGGTCCAGCCCAAAGAAGTTCATGCTGTCAGTTACACCAGGCCTGTGGCCAAGGTTGTTACAGAAGCTGCCAGAGCACCCAGGAGAGGTACATTTGACAGGAAATTTGATCCTCTTCCATATCCCATAATAATGATATTCAAGAGGCTCATGAAAGATAGAAAGATCCGGCTCCCAGATATCAAACCTCCACCCAATCCTTTGCCCGCATTCTGGAAGATGGACCAATATTGTGAATACCATAGAGGTCCAGGGCATTTGACTGAAAACTGTTTGGCCTTGAAGCATGCCATTCAAAATCTGATTGACAAAAATGAATTGGCAGTGGAGAGACCAAACGTCACTCAAAACCCACTTCCCAACCATCATGCCATGCCTCCTCCTACTATCAATGCAATTTTTGCTAGTGAGCCTCTGCTTGATCCATCAACCATTATTTGTGCCATTACCACAGAAAAAACCTATGTCATGAAGTTTGATGATAGGGAGCTGGAAGGGGCAGAAAGGAGAGAGCGTTACGTGATTTCCTTCGATGATGACGAAGTTGCTGAGTCATCATCATCTCAATCTTGTGTATTTCAGACTGACAATGTCAGAAATATGAGAAGAGCTCCATATGTCCTACGGGCTGAGGACTTTGAAGAAGATGAACTGTTGTCGCTAGATGACTTTTGTGACGAAATGCGTCATATGACCCGAGGCGGGCGTGTATTCAAACCTCCAGAGCTGAGTGTAGAAAATCCTGCAGAGGTTGCGCGAAATGCTGAAAACCAAAGACAGAATAAAGTCAGTAAGGCCAGCGCCGATGAAGAAGAAGAGAGCTTGTTGAAACAGCTGAAAAAGACTCAAGCTAATATCTCAGTATGGGGTTTACTCATGGCCTCATCTAAGCACAGAAAGTTAGTCCTTCAAGAGCTTAATTCAGCACAGATTTCAGTTGACACTACTCCTGATGAATTGGTGAGCTTGGTTGCCATGACAAGAGTGTCTAAGACTTTGTCTTTCACTGATGATGATTTGCCTGCTGAAGGCCGAGACCACACAAAATCTTTGAAAATCACAGTGGTTTGCAATAAAAAGAGGGTACCAGAGGTGTTGGTTGACAACGGCTCTGCTTTGAATGTCTGCCCACTGAGTACTGCTACAACTCTTGGATTTGGTCCCGCAGACTTCATCCCATCTGAACAGGGTATTCTGGCGTACGATGGTACTCGCCGAGATGTGATCGGAACTCTGGTCACCGAAATACAGATCGGAGGAGAAGACTTTGAAATAGAGTTTCAAGTTCTGGACATCAAAGCTTCATTTCTGTTATTGCTGGGCCGCCCTTGGCTGCACAAGTTTGGGGTTGTTCCATCTTCTCTTCATCAAAAGCTGAAGTTTCTTCGCAAAAACGGAGTGGTAACTGTAAAGGGAGACCCAGATCTTGAAATAGGGCTGATTACTCAGGACCTGACTGTGGAGAAGGCTGAGGATATTAGTTTAACTGGGTTCTCGCTAGAAGTAACTGCCATCACCTTCAAGGAAGCTATAAAGGAGGAAATTTGTTTTCTGACCAGTACAAACTCGAATGTCGTTCGAATGGTTCGTCGACAGGGATACATGCCAGGTGCAGGGCTGGGGAAATACCATCAGGGTTTGACCGAATTTCCTGAGTTCGAATCCTTCAGCGGTCTATTTGGGCTGGGATACAAGCCCTCAAAGAAAGAGGTTAAAGAGATGAAGCAGCTGATGCGGAAATGGGCTGAATGTCGCCGAAGAGGGTTAGAATTACCAATGGCGCCAATTAATTTGACAATGAATGGCCGGTTTAGACAAGAGGGTGCTGATGTCCCTTTCTGTGGTTTTGCCGAAACTTGGTTGGATGAGAATTCAGGACAGAGGTTGCCAGGTTTTGAAATTTTCTTCGATTTGCAGTTAGAGGACAAGCAGATCGGTGTGCAGACAGAAGCTGAGTCAGAAGCTGATTGGGCAGAGCATATAGAGCCGAGCCTGCTGAATTCAATGTTCCTTGAAGATTCGCAGATTATTGCCGTAATTGATCGAAGGGCTGTAATTCTGAATCCTACTCATTTAATCACCCCGGCAGAGGAACCGTTGACTAACTGGACCTTTCAGGTCATACCTCAGGTTACTTACTTAAACAGTCGTGTCCCTTCAAAAAAGTCGGTTGTCCGTAAGTCCATGTCAGTCTTTAAGTCTGATTCAGAGTCTGTTTATTCTAACGATTCTTTTGATGCAGGTACTATAAAGGTCGAGTCTTCCGAGGTCGATGTTGATTCTCCTTCTTCTAATGAGGTTGAATCAGATGCTGAGTCAGATATTCTTTTAATGCATAGTTCAGAGTTAATTGACACAAATGTCAATCTATACGTTGAGTCTGTAAATTTGTTTCAAGAGTCCATTGTAAAGCCCGATGTGGGTAATTCTTCATTCGATGTACTTGATTCAACATTTAATGAAATACAGCATTCTTCTTCTGTGTACATTCCTGCCTCTACTTTTACTTCTAATGTTTCTGCTTCAGAATCTGATAAACTTAATAATAACAATCAAGACTCCCCCTCTGATGAGGATGCCGACGACACTCCTCCTGAAATCAAATACATGATTCAACAGGATGAGAGTCGCCGAGCAAAACCACTCGAAGAGGAAATTGAAACCGTGAATATAGGTGACGAAACCTTGATTCGGGAAATTCGAATTGGCAAAACTTTATCTCCTGAAGAACGCGAGGAATTAATCGCCTTACTTAAAGAGTTCAAGGAAGTTTTTGCTTGGTCATATGATGACATGCCAGGATTAAGTGAGGAAATTGTTCAGCATCGCTTACCCTTAATCCCTGGTATTAAGCCAAAAAAGCAAAAACTCCGAAAACTCAAAACTGAATGGGAGTTGAAGGTTTATGAAGAAGTAAAGAAACTGTTAGAAGTAAAATTCATTCAAGTGGTTGAATACCCAGAATGGCTTGCGAACATCGTACCGGTGCCCAAAAAGGACGGGAAAGTTCGAATGTGTGTCGATTTTCGGGACTTGAACAAGGCAAGTCCTAAAGATGACTTCCCTCTTCCAAACATTGATCTCCTGGTTGATAATACAGCTGGTCATGCTCTTCTATCCTTTATGGATGGATTCTCAGGATACAATCAGATTAAGATGGCACCCGAGGACATGATGAAGACAGCGTTCATTACTCAGTGGGGTACCTACTGCTACAGGGTGATGCCGTTTGGTCTGAAAAATGCTGGTGCTACATATCAGAGGGCTGCTACAACTCTTTTACATGATATGATCCATAAAGAGGTCGAAGTATATGTCGATGACATGATTGTGAAAGGCAAGACTCGACCTGAGCATACTGTCGCCCTGAGAAAGTTCTTTGAGCGAATCAGGAAATATCAGCTCCGCCTAAATCCGAATAAGTGCGTCTTTGGTGTTACATCAGGAAAGCTCTTAGGGTTTATGGTCAGTGAAAGAGGGATCGAAGTAGACCCGCAAAAGATTAAGGCGATTCAAGAAATGCAGCCGCCAAAGACAGAGAGGCAGATCCGAGGTTTCCTTGGCAAAGTTCAATATCTGAGACGGTTCATATCACATCTGACGATGACATGTGAACCTATTTTCAAGCTTCTGAAGAAGAATTCCTCGAAGAAATGGAATGAAGAGTGTCAGGAGGCTTTTGAAAAGGTTAAGCAGTGTCTATCCTTGCCCCCTGTTCTATCACCTGTCATTCCAGGTCAGCCGTTATTGTTGTACTTGTCTATCACAGATACAGCCATGGGTTGCATGCTTGCTCAGCAAGATTCAGAGTCTAAAAGGGAGAAGCCCATTTACTATATCAGTAAGAAGATGCTGGAGTACGAGTTAAAGTACACGGTGTTAGAAAAGACATGTCTAGCATTAGTTTGGGCTACCCAGAGGCTTAGACATTATTTGCTTTCGAGCAAGATCTTTTTGCTTTCGCGGATGGATCCGTTAAAATATTTGTTTGAAAAGCCGGCCCTTACAGGAAGAACCGCAAGATGGTTGTTGTTATTGTCTGAGTTTGACATCACTTATGTCACTCAGAAATCAATTAAAGGGCGTGTTGTTGCTGAACAGTTGGCCGATGCACCCGTTGAAGAAAATGCTTTTCTGAAGGCAGAATTTCCGGACGAAGAGATCATGGATATTGAAGAAGAAGCTTCAAGTACTAAGTGGCTTATGTATTTTGATGGAGCTGTCAACAGTCGAGGACAAGGAGTAGGAGCTGTGCTTATATCCCCTCGGAAAGAGTATATTCCTGTTTCTATCAAGCTACAGTTTGAATGTACGAACAATATGGCCGAGTATGAAGCTTGCATCGCCGGGTTAGAGGCAGCCTTAGCTTTGGAAATTCAAGATATTGATGTGTTTGGGGATTCTATCTTGATCATTTGCCAGATTAATGGGCAATGGAAAACTCGAGAAGATAAATTGATCCCTTATAACACTTATTTGGAATCTTTGGTCAGAAAGTTCAAGAACATTACGTTCACTCACTTGTCAAGGACCAGAAATCATTTTGCTGATGCTTTGGCTACTTTGGCCTCGATGTTAGACATTTCTATATCAATGGAGGTTCAGCCGCTAGTTGTCAGACTTCAGTGGGCCCCTTCGCATGTGAATGCAATAGAGATTTTAGCCAGGTGTCCAGATGGGAAGCCATGGTATATAGATATCAAGAATTTTATTGCTGGTAAAGGGCATCCTCCAGAAGCTTCAAGTAAAGAGAGGAAGACTCTTCAGAAGTTAGCTGCCAACTTCGTTATTTGTGGTGAAGAGCTGTACAGAAGGTCATTTGATGGCATACAGCTTCTCTGTGTTGATGAAGACAAAGCCGCAGAGCTTATTGAGCAGACCCATGAGGGAGTTTGTGGACCTCATATGAATGGCAAGATGTTGTCTAGAAAGATTTTGAGGCTTGGATTCTATTGGCCCACAATGGAAGCAGACTGCTTCGCATTTGTGAAGAAATGCCATAAGTGTCAAGTCTATGCAAATCTTATTCATGTTCCTCCTTCGGAGTTGCACTCTATGACTTCTCCATGGCCATTTTCAGTCTGGGGAATTGATATAATTGGGAAGGTTTATCCGAAATCTTCGAGCGGGCATGAGTATATTCTGGTCGCAATTGATTACTTTACGAAATGGATTGAAGCCGCTTCGTATGCTTCCATAACGTCAAACACAGTTGCGAAGTTCATCCGTGCCAACATTATTTGCAGATATGGAGTGCCTCACGAGCTGATTTCAGATAATGGGTCGCATTTCAAGAAAGAGGTGTTACACCTGTGTGAAGAATTTAAAATAAGACATCACAAGTCATCTCCTTACAGACCTCAAACAAACGGGGCTGTAGAGGCGGCAAATAAGAATGTTAAAGTCATTATTAGCAAGATGACTGAGACTTATAAGGACTGGTCGAATAAGCTTCCATATGCCTTATGGGCTTATCGGACATCGATCAGATCTTCAACAGGTGTAACTCCATATTCTTTGGTGTACGGAATGGAAGCAGTCCTCCCCGTTGAGGTAAGGATTCCCTCTTTGAGAGTGATGATGGAAGCTGACTTGCCAGAGTCTGATTGGGCCAGAGCCAGACATGATGAGCTGCATATGATAGACGAGAAGAGGTTGAGAGCCTTGTACCATATTCAGGGATATCAGAGGCGAATCGAGAGAGCTTTTAATAAGAAAGTTCGTGTTCGAGATTTGAAGCCCGGAGATCTAGTTTTGAAGTCCTACAGGGCACCGGTATTTGACCCGAGAGGTAAATTCAGGCCAAACTGGTCTGGTCCTTACATCGTTGATGAAGTCTTGCCTGGAAAAGCCGTAAGACTCCTCAATGAAAATGGAGAAAAATTAAATGAACCTACAAACCTGGATCAGTTAAAAAAGTATTATGCTTAAATACACCAGGAGGCCGTCTTTGATCGACCTGAGCTTTGAATCAACAGCCTAAATGTTTTAAACCGTTTTGCAAACCCTTTGGGCCTATAAAACAATTTGTTTCTTTGATGAACCCAAACTAGGGGCATTTTTTTTAATATATATATATAAAAAAAAAAAAAAAAGTAGTTTGAACTACGTTATGACCTGATCCCTTTTTAAGGGTACGTAGGTAGCCTGATTAACTCGGGTTCGGTCACTTCTTTTGCAAAGCCAAATGGGGCGAACTACGCGGATCTGATTCCCATTTCTTCAGGGATACGTAGGAAGTCTGGAGGGTCCAGATTCGGTCCAGTAACATGCAAATACATTAGGGTTTAGCCTTTTTTGAACCTAAGCCTACCTGAAAGTCCTTCTGGTGTATTTAGGCCCAGGTTTGTAGAGAAACAGAAAAAGAAAAAATGATAGAGTCTTAGACCCGCTAAGCTGAAAACCCGAAAGGGCAGTTTAGGCAAAAATCAGGGCATTGGGCCTGCTGGATGGAAAATTTGCAAGGGCAGACAGTCCAGGCAAAAATTAAGGCACGCGGTCCGCTAAATCGAAAACCCAAAAGGGCGATTTAGTCATGGCAAGACTTCACGAAGGACGGAGCTTTCTGAAAGCCGGTTGAACTTCTATTTTTCTTTTTGGATCTTCTTTAGTGTCTGAGTAAGTACCATCAGAGCTTCTTTTGCTACTCTTTGAGTTAGGAAATTGAAACTAAACAATCTGAAGGGATAATAACCATGACGGAGATCTTGAAAAGAGGTTGAAACATCTTAAAACATGGTATTTAAAAGACTCTAAGAGTGATGAACCTTTGACCCTTTTAAAATGTTTATCAATTTAAGAAGCAGATTCAGTCTCTTTTGGAGTCTTGTTTAAAACTCGTCAAAGTCTTTGGTCATTATCTGTCAAAGTCAGTCTGTTGTCAAGTCAAAGTCAATTTCCAGAGTCCTGTTTAGTCAGTATTCTTCCCAAAGCCGGGGTGATAAAGACTCAGAGGCTCAGAGAAGCAGGGAATTTGCGATTCCTGTGAATGACGTAAAGCAGAGCAGTTTTCAGATGTCGACAAGCTTTCAGCTCAGTTCCGGTATCAGCATATGGCAGAGATAAGAAAATTTTGAATAGAACAAGTTTCTTGTACCTATTGAAAAACCTTGTAAACCCAAGTGTTTATCAGAAAATTTGTTGTAATCTCAAATATTCAGTAATAAAAGCCTTTGACCCATTCCCTTTTTGTTGCTCTCTAATGAATTTTGTCGTGGAAGTAATCATACTAAGGGCATCTTTTATGACTTATGTCATAAAAGATATCGAATAATCATTGATACTTGAGATAAATATCTTTATAAAATAGAGACTAGAGAAGTTCGAACACTCTTTGTATTGAGCTTTTTAGTCGGGTTATTCTCCTTTGGAGTTAAAATTCCTGGAAAAATCTTTGTCTCAGAGGAGTTTAGAATTTACTCCAGCGATTTTTAAACTTCAATAGAATGCTTTGCGTCTTTGAAAAAGGTTTGACCTCCAAAAATTGTGTAAAGTTACTTGAGTCCGGTCTTTGATAAAAATCATGCATCTTAGTTACTCTTTGCGAAGAGATGCCTGGTTTATCAATGAAATCATTAAGAGTTGATCTTTTCTTTCAGTCATTGTGAGTTTCTCAACTTCCTGCTGTCTTGAAGTTTTTCTTAATAAAGATAGAAATTACCAGAATATGTGTTACACGATCTGGTCTTTTCTTCAAGTGTTTTGAAGAGTGTTTTAATAGAATAAGAAATTATCGGATTTAGTGTTGCACTATCTGATTGTTCCTTCAATCTGTTTTAAAAAAAATTTTACAAAAAAAAAAAAAAAACAAAAATTACCGAACTTGTGTTACACGGTTTGGTCATTTTTGAGAGGTTTTAGATAATGGAGGTTACTGAACCTGTGTTACACGGTTTGGTCTTTTTGAAAAAGATTTTTAATAGAAATGGAATTTACCGAACCTGTGTTACACGGTTTGGTCTTTTTGAAAGAGATTTTTAACAGAAATGGAAATTACCGAACTTGCGTTACGCGGTTTGGTCTTTTTGAAAGATTTTAACAGAGTTTGAAATCACTGAACCTGTGTTACACGGTTTGGTCGTTTTAAAAAAAATTTAATAGAATCGGAAATTACCGAACCTGTGTTACACGGTTTGGTCTTTTTGAAAAATTTTAATAAGGAAATATTTCCGATCCTGTGTTGCACGGATTGGTCTTTTCTTCTTTCTCCCGGGTATTTAGTACCCCGATGATTAGTATTGCAATGTCACGTAATGACTTGCCTGATCATCGTTCCGCAATGTGCAGCTTCCTAACGTGTTAGGAGTCATGTGTATCTGCGAAGAGGTTTGTATGGGACTGTTTAGCAGGACATATGAATTTGGATTTACGTGGAACTGTTTAGCAGAACCGTGTAATCTGGAGTGATTCGCTACCTTGAAAGAGAGGAGTCAGAGTTACTTGGATAGTTAAACAGATTTATTTTCAGCAATGGTCTGTATATCTATCGCCTGGCTTGAGACTTAGTCTCGCCTCGGTATTAGAAATTTGAGTTTAGCTCAAATATTCGAGTACCCTATTAATTGGTCAAGTCTTAGACTGATCCGCATATAAAAAAAAAAAAAAAAAAAAAAAAAAAAAAAAAAAAAACTCTTTGAGTGTTTGGTTTTGAACTTGTCTTGGATGAGTTTCAATACATTAGTCTTTGGCCTATTTTTAAAGGTTTCTAAAAAGGAAAAACTCTTTGAGTGTTTGCTTTTGTACTTGTTTTAAACAAGTTTCAAAAGATTTATAACAAAATGAAAAAAAAAAAAAAAAACTCTTTAAGTGTTTAGTTTTGAACTCGTTTTGGACGAGTTTCAATACATTGGTCTTTGGCCTATTTTGGCAGGTTTCTAAAAAAGAAAACCTCTTTGAGTGTTTAAGTTTGTGCTTGTCTTAGACAAATTGCAACATGGTTTCTAAAAAAAAAAAAATGAAAGCTCTTTGAGTAATTGAAATAATTTGTTTGTTTGTTTGGTTGGTGCTCTTTGAGCAATTGTTATGTTTACTTTGGCTTAGCCCGAAAAAAAAAAAAAAAAATGTGTGTGTTTGTGTTTTACAATTGTTAGTTCATCTTTGTTAACTAGTTTAGATAGTTGAGTCATGAGTATTAGGGAGAGACTATCTCTTTGAGATGTTTTAGTTGCCGAGTTAAGAGTCGGTGAGAGGCTATCTCCCTTTTTGTTGGTAGAGTTTTATCTTTGTGAATATCATTTTAAAACTGAAAACCCAAAAATTTGCTTTGCTTTCGGGTCAGTCAAAATGTGTTGTCTGTTCAGCTTTGCCATTCGCGTGTTACACACGCTCTGCCAAAGAGGGGCATCTGTAGACACCCCATTTTGACTGGACCCAGGTTCGTAGTGCCTGTGCGAAACCTTGTCAAATTGGTGAGTCGGGGTCCCGAATTGAGCCCGGAAGCAGCTTATGGTCCCCCTGAGATCCCCGTAAAATTTCATCAATTTCCGAGCCGATTTGTCAAATAAGACGAGCCGAGAGAAGGTGCGCAGCATAAATCAAAAGGAGGGTGATTAATCTGAAAAGGGGGCTGTCCAGGGAAGAAAAGGAGGTAAATATATCATTTTCGTGTATAAGAGGGGCGAATTATCCTGCGATGGTCGCGCCCAGGCCAAATAAGACAAAAATGGCGGGCGCGACTCATCCAGATTTGTGCGCCCATCAAGTGGGAGTGCGGTTATCAACACAGTGGTTTTAATATAAAAAAAAAATCAACAGAGAGAAGAGCACTGTTCATCTTCGTTTTTTTTAAAGAGAAAGAGAGCGAGAGAGTGAGAGATTGGAGGTTTTTCTTTTCGTCTTCTTCCGATCCGATCGTTCGTCGGAACCTTACCTCCGATCCGAGGTTGTGAGAAGCAGAAAAGGGGAGAAAGATCTTCATCCTCTTAAGAAAGCAGAGAGATGGAGAGGGAGAGAAGAGAGAAAGCCCGATCCGGAACCCAAATTTGTTTTCTTCCCTCCGTCGGTGATCATCTTCTCCGATCGCAATTCCGTTCCGATCATTTTCCGGTTAGTTTCTGTTTTTATCTCTTCTTCTCTTCGTGTCGTTGATCTCTGCATAAACTTTAGATCTTAGATCTTCTATATCTTTTCCCTAAACCTAAACCTTTACTCCTCTTTTCATTTTTTCTGGTAAGATCTCCGATCTTCTCCGGCAGATCTATTGGTCGGAATTTAAGTTCCGATCGGCACATTTTCTCTTTTCAAATTTGCTGCAAGATTGTTATTTCTCCTTCATCTTCCTCCTAGCTAGCTTTGAGTCATAGATCTGAGTTTTCAAACCTTGATCCATAAATTTTGAGCTTAAAAACCCTAGAATCTTCATTTTTCAGATTTGAAAACCTAGCTCAAACTCCAAAACTTCAGATCCAAAACTTCAAAGCTTTAGATTTGAGCTTCCTCGTTCCTATGAAGGTTTCTAAACCCCAATCTCAGCAACTTGTTACCTGATCTGTTATTTGCTTTTTAAAGTTCAAAATCTGTAAATTCGTGGCTCAGATCTGAGTTTTCAACCGTTGATCCAATAGCTCGATAGAAGAAGAGATCTGGAGTGTTGGGAGAATATCCGAGACTTGCAAGAAGAGAGATTAAGGGAGAGATAGTGGATCTGGATCTAAGAGCTCTAATCCGATGACTCTAAGTCATTTAATTCAATTTTTGGAAAAATTCTGAAGGAGTGTTCATCATCTGCAAAAGGGGAGTGGAGAAATTCATAAGATAGCTCAAATTCTAGAGGTAAGTACCGTCATCATATTATTTTTTTTTTATTGTCTAGGCTAAGAGTCTCTATTACAGTAGATCTTTGTTCTAAATTATAGATCTAGTATTTCCTACTTAGAATCTGTTCATTCTTCATATGATACTAAGCTTTGTGTTGAAATGTTGATTGTTTTATTCCTCGATGGAGGAGACAGTGTTAATCTATTATTACTATATTATAAAAAGCTTGTGATTCTATTGATTTTTATTTTTTATTACATATATTTTATTACTATTTATATTTATTGTTCAATTTGAGTTTATTCTGTCATCTAATGACCGAAATTTCTTGGATCTGGAAATCAATAGTGTTATATTTTGGAAATAATATACTTCTATTCATACATGAAGAATTTTATCTCACCTGTGTGATTACCTTCATGTGTGCTGTACGTATAAGCATACATATGTCTGTGTATTGATGGGGATATCAATGGGATTTCATGGCTATATATGTGAAGCTTCATAGCTGAGATTGTTGGTTGAAATTTATGGGACAATTATGTCATTTAAACTCCAGAATTTTAGTTGAATCAATTGAATGCTGTGCATATTTGACTTATTAGATTTAATTTGTCCCATGAATATGCTCCCTGCTAGCTCATTTTAACCCAGGGTTATGCTTCATGTTTTAGCCCAATTTTATACATGGCGATAATTCTTGTTATGGCTTAATCTCAGCCCCTGTTTGGCAAACCCAGGTCAGCCAGTTCGGTCCATAGTTTAGCCCCAATTTAGATATAATTCTGTGCATTCTGCTGTCCTCTGTATATTAAATAGTGGGTTAGTCATGGTGATCCAGAATGTAATTTTGCTAGAAGTTTTATGGGTTCTATTGCAAGCCAGTTAATAAGGTTGTTAATGAGGTATCTGAACATAACAGCTATTCAAATTGCTCAAATATGCCTATTGTTTCTAAAACAGGGAATTCTAGTAATGGTAATGGTTCCAAGATGGCTACTGTACTATAAGCTTATATATTTGATAGTTGTTATTTTAGTATGGGTCAAGAGCACAGGGCTGTTACTTCACAGTTATAGCATAATCACTGTTGCAATCATAATGGGATTTCGAGTGATAAATGTCAAAATATTCTCTCCTTCATGATTAGCTTTAGAATTTGGATTATTTGAGATCTTGCTATTCAGATAGAATTCTTAGATTTCAAATAATGATGTGTCCTATCTCTGAAATGCATATATTAAAAAAAAATACATCTGTACATTTGAAAATGATAACAATACCATAATGATTCAAGGTATGCGTCACACAGATTTTATATGGTTTGCATAGGACAGCAGTTCTGCCCTGTTCTGGACACAAGTTTAGCTCATTTTCTGCATAGTTGCTGTCCATACCTGCTGCCCATTGTAGTATAGCTGCTGTCCTTTGGTTTTACACTTTATAATTGTGATTTTGGGTGAATTAAAAATACACATACCTGCTGCCCATTGTAGCATAGCTGCTGTCCTTTGGTTTTACACTTTATAATTGTGATTTTGGATGAATTAAAAATACACATACCTGCTGCCCATTGTAGCATAGCTGCTGTCCTTTGGTTTTACACTTTATAATTGTGATTTTGGGTGAATTAAAAATACACATACCTGCTGCCCATTGTAGCATAGCTGCTGTCCTTAGGTTTTACACTTTATAATTGTGATTTTGGATGAATTAAAAATACACATACCTGCTGCCTATTGTAGCATAGCTGCAGTCCTTTGGTTTTACGCTTTATAATTGTGGTTTTGGATGGATTAAAAATACACATATCTTCTGCCATCAATATATAGCTGTTGTCTTATGTTTCTAAGCTGGTAATCGTGATCTTGGGTGAATTAAAACGCACATATTTGCTGCCATTATCGCCATAGCTGTTGTTCCATACTTTCATTATTTTTGTAATGATGATTTTTGGGTTAAGCTAAAATGCATATCTATTATCCATCAATGCATAATTACTGTCCTGCAAGTTTATAGTCTTTGTAATTGTAATTTAGTTAAGTTTGTAGGCTACCCAGCGGCTGGTCTGGGCTAATTAATTTCATTTTAAATACATTGTTTAATTGAAGGAGGAAATCAGATGACTACTTTATTCGATATTATCGACATGAGTACTGTCTGATTTCAAGGCGGTTTGTAGAAATATTATCATGTGTATTTGATATCAGATGATTACTTTGGCATCATCTGATTTCAGTGGAGTCCCCGTATCGGGGTTTGTGGTTGGCTTTGAAGTGTTTGAGTGTTTGATATTGTTTTTACTTCATTGGGCTACATGCTATGATTGCTATTATTACATGTTGTGTACTCTTTAGTTGTAGACCTTACTTTGCGGATATTTGATTTGTTTTTATAATAATTGAATGAAATTTGAGTTTACTTAGTAACCTTTTTCTTCTCTCTTTGGATAGACTAGCGTAGTCTTCTAGATTTCTTTAGATGATAGAGCCTGTACTAAGAGACATACTCTGTCTTGTTAGGTAATCCTCCTTTGGAGGCAAGCCTCATTTGTAGAATCCTCTCTGAGGTTGTACTTCAGTTTGTTCCTTTGTTAATTAGAGACCAATTTGGTCAATTAGTTGTCTTAGCCTTGCTTCTCCCTTTGCAAGGGCAATGATAAGGTTGCTTAGAGCCCATCTTTGTGTCTTTGGGAGACCCGTCCGGTCTCATTCTCTCGTTAATCCTCTTTGTGCGCCGTTTGGTTTTGGAAGAACACCCTACTCGGCTTGGCTTCATACCCCTACCCTTATGGGTATTGGGTTGCACATTTGTTACACCCTGAGGGCTAGGTAGCTGTCCGGCCCGGCTGGATGTTTTTACCTCTGCCAAATATGCATGAAGTCTCTTATTTCCTTTTAGACCCGCCCGGTCTCATTTCTCTTGCTAAACCTCCTCTTTGTGCGCCGTTTGGTTTTGGAAGAACACCCTACTCGGCTTGGCTTCATACCCCTACCCTTATGGGTATTGGGTTGCACATTTGTTGCACCCTGAGGGCTAGGTAGCTGTCCGGCCCGGTTGGATGTTTTACCTTTGCCAAATATGCACAAGGTCTCTTATTCCTTTCGCTTGTGAGCTTCTCCTTATTTGATAGTCTATTAGCATAGGAGTCAGCCCTTGATTAGAGAGTCTTTGACTCATTCATCTTTTAGATGGTATTATTAGAGAGTCTTTGACTCATTCATCTTTTAGATGGTGTTATTAAAGAGTCTTTGACTCATCCATCCTTTAGTTGGTGTTAGTGGAGTCTTTGACTCGTGTTTCCTTCTCTTTTAGAGAGTCTTTGACTCATCTGCCCTTTAGTTGGTATTAGTGGAGTTTTTGACTCGTGTTTCATTCTCTTTTAGAGAGTCTTTGACTCATTTGTTTGTGTGATGTTGTTATCAGTGGAGTCTTTGGCTTGTGTTGTTGTCAGTAGAGTCTTTGACTCGTGTTTGCATCTCTTTTGAAGAGTCTTTGACTCTTATATCCCTCATTTACTCTTTTTGAAGAGTCTTTGACTCTTATATCCCTCATTTACTCTTTTTGAAGAATCTTTGACTCTTGTATCTCTCAGTTACTCTGTTTGAAGAGTCTTTGACTCTTGTATCCCTCTTTTGCTCCTATTAGAGAGTCTTTGACTCGTTTATCCTTTAGTCGCTTTTACTAGAGAGTCTTTGACTCATTTATTCTTCAGTTACTGTCATTAGGGAGTCTTTGACTCATTTGCTCTTATAATAGTATTATTAGAGCATAGTTTCCCCTGTACACCCTAGGGTTTGTCCCTAGGATGTTGTTTTGTATATTCCCTCCGGTCTTTGGCCAAAAGGGTGAAAGCATCAGAAATTTTAAAATTCATAAACATTGAAATCATTAAAAATCTCAAAAACATTAGAAACTTAAAACATAAAAAATGGTTGATTTGTTGTAAGTGTTTGATAGGTAGAGAGTTCGTTTCGAACTACGTTGGCTTGATCCTCTCCCACGAGGTACGTAGCGCAGCTCGGGATTTATATCCCAAGTCCAGCCAAACTTTTTGTAAATAACATTTTAAAATCTTTTTCTTTGAATAAGCAACCTTTCTAATCTTGTTTTCAAAAGATCTTCCTCTAGAGTTAGGTGTTTTTCCTAGATAGAGAGTTTTAGAGTTAGGTTTTTCTTTTGCTAGGTTGCTTGATTGTTGTTTGTGTGTTTGTGTTTGTTTTAGAGTTAGGGGTCTGTCCTAGAGTTATAGGAGCGCCTCTGTCCGGTCAGTCGGCGATCCACATCGCCGAATGATGACTAGAGTAGGATACGGTAGTCCACCTTTGGTTTTCCTTAGGAAATACAGCCTAGTTGCACATAGGTTGTAGGAACCGCCTGCATTAGCCTAGGGCTAACATGCATTTAGTTAGGGCATATAGGATGTCCTAAAAATTCACAATTTACTGGAATTTAAATAATCGTACAATAAACTTTAATAAATGGTCCGGTCTTTTAGATCGAGTCTAGGATAGAGGGCTAGGTGTCTTAGGCATCATAGCTTAGAATAGGCGCGAAGAACTACGTTGCCTTGATTCTCGTGGAGGCGGGGATACGTAGGCTTCTTTGGATGAATACCAGACCATCCGAGGACTCGGGCTAATAATTTAGAGTCTTAGGATTTATTATGTTGTTATTATATGTTTGATGTGTTTTCTTACTTTCTCGTACTGATCCTATACCTTTTGCTGTAGCTTGCATGTGTTTGCACATCAGAATTTAGACACCCATTAGGCATGTCACTCATAACCTAGCTACGCTTAGGTAACACATCTTTCATCTCATTTTATGTGTGTTTATTATCTTTATCCTCAGGAAATGCATGCTTAGGTAGACGATTCCTGAGGATTGTTCTCATTTCAGATGATTTTTACCCAAACTTCTTTGGAGTTAATAATAAATGGCATAAGAGACCAAGTGCTTGCACTCGGACGAATCGGGGGTGCTCTCAGACCTTCCCCATTCGTAACCAGGCACGAACCCATATATATTTCTGGTTATCCATTGCACAGAGGATTTGATTTTAGGGTTCCATGGCATATCCATGGATGGCGACTCTGAGTTTATTTCAGGTATGTCTCGGTTTCGAACCTCGGTTCCGGATCGAGACATATCTCTTTCTTTTATATCGCCACTCGTGCTATGCTATGAGGGTGGCATCCGTTTCGAGAGTTCCTTGGTAGAGCTCTCACACACGTGGATGATCCAGATGGTGTTAGGGACCCGTTCCCTCGCCGCCTATCTCGGATCGGGGTCCACAGGCTGGCGACTCTGCTGGGGATTTCTTGAAACATTGCCTAACTCTGTTAAAATGCCATTTTTACTAACTTTGGGAAAATTTGGGTTAAAATTATTTTAAGATGGGAACCTTTTCGCTTAGAATCCAGGGGCACCAGATAGGTGCGTAATTAAAACAAGGGATTCACACACTACACATCATGCATTATCATATTTGTTATTTCTTTCATTGTTTTTCCTTCTTGGCTCCACGGGATAGATTCAATGCGTACCCGACTGGGATGTCTTCACCCTGATGGTACTGTTGAATCTATTTCCAAGCTATGCGCCAGCGCTGCAGCCGTAAACACTAGGTGTACTTGTGTTTACAGCAGCCGATGAGCAATGAAACATACTATGTATAACACTAGGTGTACTTGTGTTATACATATTAGGTATGTTTCATACGCATAGTACCCAGTAGATTGAGTCCGGAGCTCTCCTTTGTTTTATATATTATGTATATACTTACTGACCTAGTGAAATCCAACTAGGAAGTACCCGTGTTTATATAAGTATATTGCATTCATATAGGGTCGAACGTGTGTTGCTTACACATGTGGAGCTTAGAGTTAGGAGCTTTGCCCCATTTGTAGACTAGGGTAGCTCATTTTACATAGCTACAGCACGGTCCTAATACACTATCAGTCTGTCTTAAGTCGAGATTTTCTTGACTCAGCTAGATTAGAATTAGGGTTGGTGCCCCTGGTTAGGATTTGTGTGCATATATATATGCTTATATATACTGATTATATGTATATTAGGGTTCTCCTCTTAGTTAGAGTTCCTTATTCATTTCAATTGGTTATATCCCTTCGTTATTCAGATCTAGATCTAGCCAGTGACTTTTGATCGCCATTACCTTGGCCAGGTTTAGTCCCTGATCTGTTGATTATAGGGTTTTGACCCGTTGTAGTATATTTTCACCGTTGCTCAGTCCATCAGTTGATTACCTCTTTCTGGTAACCATTGTTCATATACCTTTGGTTAAGTTATGGGGATCCCTTGTCTAGCGTCGTTATGCTGCCGAATTTTTTCGCAGAATATTTTGAGCATAACCGCTATTTCTTAGAGTTAGGAAAACCGTGAGTTTGCCTTTTCTTGACTTCCTTGTCTAGCGTCGTTATGCTGCCGAATTTTTCGCAGAATATTTTGAGCATAACCGCTATTTCCTTAGAGTTAGGAAAACCGTGAGTTTACCTTTTCTTGACTTCCTTGTCTAGCGTCGTTATGCTGCCGAATTTTTCGCAGAATATTTTGAGCATAACCGCTATTTCCTTAGAGTTAGGAAAACCGTGAGTTTGCCTTTTCTTGACTTCCTTGTCTAGCGTCGTTATGCTGCCGAATTTTTCGCAGAATATTTTGAGCATAACCGCTATTTCCTTAGAGTTAGGAAAACCGTGAGTTTGCCTTTTCTTGACTTCCTTGTCTAGCGTCGTTATGCTGCCGAATTTTTCGCAAAATGTTTTGAGCATAATCGCTATTTCTTAGAGTTAGGAAAACCGTGAGTTTACCTTTTCTTGACTTTCTTGTTTAGCCGTTATGCTGTCGAATTTTTCGCAGAACATTTTGAGCATGACTGCTACTCTTTAGAGTCAGTTTACTTAGTTTGGACCTTGACCTCCTCGTATAGCCGTTATGCTGCTGGATTTTATCCAAAAACATGTTAAGCATGGTTGCTATCCTTTGGAGTCGGTCTACCTTATCTGGATTCCCATGTATACATCATTCAGTAGGATTAGATCCTTATTTGTCTGTCTACTTGTTATGTCTTAGATCTGGTTGATGGCTTGTCCGTTGTCTCTATGACCATGGTCTATCATTTTGATCCTCTTGATCGCACAGTTGATGATATTCATCGCCAGATTTGGATCCGGTTAGCGACCTACTTTGTCATTTTATGGCCGTGGTCTATTGTCTGATCTCTTGATTATCTCTCATCTTTGATGAAAAATTCAAATGTCTCAGATTGTATCCTTCTCCTGTAATTGATCAGCAAATTTATCCCTTTCATTTGTTTATGGGTATCTCCTTTTTCTCATAATTTTGTCTTGTCTGGATGATTAGGTTTGATCATGGCCAATAATGTGTTGAAGAATTGGATAAAGGAGACTCTTAAAACTCTTCCTCGTGAGCATTCAGAAAGGAGTATGGCCGAAAAGTTTATCAGTACCTTCAATCATCTGAGCATACTCGGTGTAGACTGGAAATTTCTCCAAGCAGCTGCCAATCTTTGGGATCCTGATCTTCATGTCTTTAGATTCGGTTCCTTTGAATTTTGTCCCATCTTTGAAGATTGGTGTGTCCTATTAGAGCTCCCATTGGAGGGACTTTGGGTCCAACCTTTGAATCCAGATGACCCTCATTATCTTTTCTGCAAATTGTTTAAAAATTCCACGGTTGATGCTCTGTCATGCCTCACAGACACAAGCGTGCGAGTCCAGGACTTAATCAAACTTTTTTCTACAAATGTCAACCCTACCGACTCCCGCTTTCAGAATTGTCGGCGTAATGCCTTAATCTTTGGTGTCTTCGCACGTTACGTGCTTCGTAGTGATTCTTATAATGCTCCTTTGGCCCTGTTAGCTGTGGTGGATCAAATTAATGAAGGGAGGAATCCTGTTCCCACCATACTCGCAGAATCTTTCTCCGGACTGGATCTTATTGCTCGTCAGGAGGTTCATGACAATTTTTTTGGGTGTGTCAAACTCTTGTACGTATGGCTTTGTGAAAAACTCACTATCCTCCAGAGGATAAGCCACAACAAGTACACCTTGAAAGATTTCTCATCTTGGCAACCAATGGCCAACCGACCACAATCCATTGATGAGTGGCGTAATTGGTTGCAGCATGTGGAGGAAACCCAATTTTGTTGTGTGAGTCATTCTTGCTTGCGAGTTATCACTAGCACTTACCCATATCCCTTTGTATATCTTATGGGGTTAGAAAAGTCAAGCTTTTATGCACCAATCCGTCTTCTTCATCAGATCACAGGGCGCCCTTGTCCCCCTGGAGCTGTAACACCTCCTTTGTGTGAAAAATTGTCTCCTGATCTCATTCAGTCCATCATAGCTGCTTGGAGAAATAAGGTCATGAAAGAGAGGTTTGCTTTAACATCTAAGGTCCGACGTGGAGAGTTACCCG
Organism: Tasmannia lanceolata; assembly: GCF_043159265.1. Classification (NCBI taxonomy): domain Eukaryota; kingdom Viridiplantae; phylum Streptophyta; class Magnoliopsida; order Canellales; family Winteraceae; genus Tasmannia; species Tasmannia lanceolata. The sequence goes on along the minus strand of NW_027518683.1, from coordinate 19,073,227 downwards.
GAAAGCTTGAGGCCAAGAGAGCTCGGATTACAGAATCTTGAGGATCTTCAGCTTGAAACCATCATTTCTTTTATTGTCTTCATTTGTTTTACTTGAATATAGTCAGAGTCGCAAATTGTAAATCTGATCTCGTTATAGATGAAAGTTTTTTTTTTAAAAAATTTTTTTTTTACTTGATGCATGTTATAGATAGTCAGTGATTCAGGGTTTCAGCATTTTATATTGTAACCAATCATTGGCGTTGTAACCTGTCAATATGATCAATACAAAGGATGTTTGTTTTTCTTTCCTCTCTATTGGTGCAAATTATCTTATTTCATTTGTCAATCATTTAATCTAATTTGTTAACTTCCAATCAGGATTCTGAAAGATAGCAACCATCGCTCCCAAAAAGGACTCCCAAGCTAAACCTGCCTGGTCTAGACCTACTTCAGTGTCTAGACTTGTTCGTCACTTTGATTCTCCTGTGTCATCCGCAGTACATTTACCTCCTTCACCAGAGTCTTCCGGTTCCTTTGAAGTGAACCAAATGACTGACTCGACTGACCTTCTGCTCAGTATGCAAGAGATGATGAAAAACCTTACTCGGGACATGGCGGGTATGAAAGAAGAAATGGCCAATATGAAGACCCAGATAAGTGATAAGACTTCCACCTCTAGACCGATACTTCAGAATACTCGCGCTGCATCTCCGGAAGCGCGTAGGCCTGATATCTCGCCCTTTGAGGTTGATATAGATGACGCCCAATATGCTGCAGAGTATTGTGCTCCGGGGGCTGATAAAGAAAAAGAGAAATTTGAAAAATTTGAGAAAGAAATGTCCGAAAAATTTAGCAGGATGGCTCATGATATGGAGCAGATGAAGGTCCAGGGGCCTAAGAAGTTTGATGTCTCTGAACTGATACTGTCTTCGACAGTATCTCTGCCACCTAACTTCAAAGCTCCTGATTATGACAAATATGACGGAACCGGGTGTCCGCGTAACCACATGAGGTGGTTTATCATTTTGTCCCAGCAGTACGGTCTGAGCCGTGAGCAGATGGCGCAGTTGTTTCCGATCTCTCTGACAGGAATCGCTAAGAAATGGTTCTTGAGGTTGAAGCCCGAAGAAGTGAGAACTTTAGAAGACATTTCTGAGAAATTGATAGAACAATTCTCGATGGAAGAAGGCATAGAGGTCACGAAGAGGGACCTAAAACAGCTGAAGCAAGGTCCTCAAGAGACCTTCACTTTCTTTATTAGGCGCTGGAGACGCAAATCTGCCCAGCTAAGCCAGAGAATGACTGAATCAGAGCAGATAAAGCTGGTTCTGAAGAGTTTGTCTCCCCAATACTTTCATTTTCTCGCTCCTCAGCATTACCCGAGTTTTGATCACTTAATCAAGACGGGTACTCAGACGGAAGATGCTATAGCAAAGGGTCTGAGAGCAAAGGTTTCTACAGAGATCCGAGATGGGAAAAGACCTATGGTCCAGCCCAAAGAAGTTCATGCTGTCAGTTACACCAGGCCTGTGGCCAAGGTTGTTACAGAAGCTGCCAGAGCACCCAGGAGAGGTACATTTGACAGGAAATTTGATCCTCTTCCATATCCCATAATAATGATATTCAAGAGGCTCATGAAAGATAGAAAGATCCGGCTCCCAGATATCAAACCTCCACCCAATCCTTTGCCCGCATTCTGGAAGATGGACCAATATTGTGAATACCATAGAGGTCCAGGGCATTTGACTGAAAACTGTTTGGCCTTGAAGCATGCCATTCAAAATCTGATTGACAAAAATGAATTGGCAGTGGAGAGACCAAACGTCACTCAAAACCCACTTCCCAACCATCATGCCATGCCTCCTCCTACTATCAATGCAATTTTTGCTAGTGAGCCTCTGCTTGATCCATCAACCATTATTTGTGCCATTACCACAGAAAAAACCTATGTCATGAAGTTTGATGATAGGGAGCTGGAAGGGGCAGAAAGGAGAGAGCGTTACGTGATTTCCTTCGATGATGACGAAGTTGCTGAGTCATCATCATCTCAATCTTGTGTATTTCAGACTGACAATGTCAGAAATATGAGAAGAGCTCCATATGTCCTACGGGCTGAGGACTTTGAAGAAGATGAACTGTTGTCGCTAGATGACTTTTGTGACGAAATGCGTCATATGACCCGAGGCGGGCGTGTATTCAAACCTCCAGAGCTGAGTGTAGAAAATCCTGCAGAGGTTGCGCGAAATGCTGAAAACCAAAGACAGAATAAAGTCAGTAAGGCCAGCGCCGATGAAGAAGAAGAGAGCTTGTTGAAACAGCTGAAAAAGACTCAAGCTAATATCTCAGTATGGGGTTTACTCATGGCCTCATCTAAGCACAGAAAGTTAGTCCTTCAAGAGCTTAATTCAGCACAGATTTCAGTTGACACTACTCCTGATGAATTGGTGAGCTTGGTTGCCATGACAAGAGTGTCTAAGACTTTGTCTTTCACTGATGATGATTTGCCTGCTGAAGGCCGAGACCACACAAAATCTTTGAAAATCACAGTGGTTTGCAATAAAAAGAGGGTACCAGAGGTGTTGGTTGACAACGGCTCTGCTTTGAATGTCTGCCCACTGAGTACTGCTACAACTCTTGGATTTGGTCCCGCAGACTTCATCCCATCTGAACAGGGTATTCTGGCGTACGATGGTACTCGCCGAGATGTGATCGGAACTCTGGTCACCGAAATACAGATCGGAGGAGAAGACTTTGAAATAGAGTTTCAAGTTCTGGACATCAAAGCTTCATTTCTGTTATTGCTGGGCCGCCCTTGGCTGCACAAGTTTGGGGTTGTTCCATCTTCTCTTCATCAAAAGCTGAAGTTTCTTCGCAAAAACGGAGTGGTAACTGTAAAGGGAGACCCAGATCTTGAAATAGGGCTGATTACTCAGGACCTGACTGTGGAGAAGGCTGAGGATATTAGTTTAACTAGGTTCTCGCTAGAAGTAACTGCCATCACCTTCAAGGAAGCTATAAAGGATGAAATTTGTTTTCTGACCAGTACAAACTCGAATGTCGTTCGAATGGTTCGTCGACAGGGATACATGCCAGGTGCAGGGCTGGGGAAATACCATCAGGGTTTGACCGAATTTCCTGAGTTCGAATCCTTCAGCGGTCTATTTGGGCTGGGATACAAGCCCTCAAAGAAAGAGGTTAAAGAGATGAAGCAGCTGATGCGGAAATGGGCTGAATGTCGCCGAAGAGGGTTAGAATTACCAATGGCGCCAATTAATTTGACAATGAATGGCCGGTTTAGACAAGAGGGTGCTGATGTCCCTTTCTGTGGTTTTGCCGAAACTTGGTTGGATGAGAATTCAGGACAGAGGTTGCCAGGTTTTGAAATTTTCTTCGATTTGCAGTTAGAGGACAAGCAGATCGGTGTGCAGACAGAAGCTGAGTCAGAAGCTGATTGGGCAGAGCATATAGAGCCGAGCCTGCTGAATTCAATGTTCCTTGAAGATTCGCAGATTATTGCCGTAATTGATCGAAGGGCTGTAATTCTGAATCCTACTCATTTAATCACCCCGGCAGAGGAACCGTTGACTAACTGGACCTTTCAGGTCATACCTCAGGTTACTTACTTAAACAGTCGTGTCCCTTCAAAAAAGTCGGTTGTCCGTAAGTCCATGTCAGTCTTTAAGTCTGATTCAGAGTCTGTTTATTCTAACGATTCTTTTCATGCAGGTACTATAAAGGTCGAGTCTTCCGAGGTCGATGTTGATTCTCCTTCTTCTAATGAGGTTGAATCAGATGCTGAGTCAGATATTCTTTTAATGCATAGTTCAGAGTTAATTGACACAAATGTCAATCTATACGTTGAGTCTGTAAATTTGTTTCAAGAGTCCATTGTAAAGCCCGATGTGGGTAATTCTTCATTCGATGTACTTGATTCAACATTTAATGAAATACAGCATTCTTCTTCTGTGTACATTCCTGCCTCTACTTTTACTTCTAATGTTTCTGCTTCAGAATCTGATAAACTTAATAATAACAATCAAGACTCCCCCTCTGATGAGGATGCCGACGACACTCCTCCTGAAATCAAATACATGATTCAACAGGATGAGAGTCGCCGAGCAAAACCACTCGAAGAGGAAATTGAAACCGTGAATATAGGTGACGAAACCTTGATTCGGGAAATTCGAATTGGCAAAACTTTATCTCCTGAAGAACGCGAGGAATTAATCGCCTTACTTAAAGAGTTCAAGGAAGTTTTTGCTTGGTCATATGATGACATGCCAGGATTAAGTGAGGAAATTGTTCAGCATCGCTTACCCTTAATCCCTGGTATTAAGCCAAAAAAGCAAAAACTCCGAAAACTCAAAACTGAATGGGAGTTGAAGGTTTATGAAGAAGTAAAGAAACTGTTAGAAGTAAAATTCATTCAAGTGGTTGAATACCCAGAATGGCTTGCGAACATCGTACCGGTGCCCAAAAAGGACGGGAAAGTTCGAATGTGTGTCGATTTTCGGGACTTGAACAAGGCAAGTCCTAAAGATGACTTCCCTCTTCCAAACATTGATCTCCTGGTTGATAATACAGCTGGTCATGCTCTTCTATCCTTTATGGATGGATTCTCAGGATACAATCAGATTAAGATGGCACCCGAGGACATGATGAAGACAGCGTTCATTACTCAGTGGGGTACCTACTGCTACAGGGTGATGCCGTTTGGTCTGAAAAATGCTGGTGCTACATATCAGAGGGCTGCTACAACTCTTTTACATGATATGATCCATAAAGAGGTCGAAGTATATGTCGATGACATGATTGTGAAAGGCAAGACTCGACCTGAGCATACTGTCGCCCTGAGAAAGTTCTTTGAGCGAATCAGGAAATATCAGCTCCGCCTAAATCCGAATAAGTGCGTCTTTGGTGTTACATCAGGAAAGCTCTTAGGGTTTATGGTCAGTGAAAGAGGGATCGAAGTAGACCCGCAAAAGATTAAGGCGATTCAAGAAATGCAGCCGCCAAAGACAGAGAGGCAGATCCGAGGTTTCCTTGGCAAAGTTCAATATCTGAGACGGTTCATATCACATCTGACGATGACATGTGAACCTATTTTCAAGCTTCTGAAGAAGAATTCCTCGAAGAAATGGAATGAAGAGTGTCAGGAGGCTTTTGAAAAGGTTAAGCAGTGTCTATCCTTGCCCCCTGTTCTATCACCTGTCATTCCAGGTCAGCCGTTATTGTTGTACTTGTCTATCACAGATACAGCCATGGGTTGCATGCTTGCTCAGCAAGATTCAGAGTCTAAAAGGGAGAAGCCCATTTACTATATCAGTAAGAAGATGCTGGAGTACGAGTTAAAGTACACGGTGTTAGAAAAGACATGTCTAGCATTAGTTTGGGCTACCCAGAGGCTTAGACATTATTTGCTTTCGAGCAAGATCTTTTTGCTTTCGCGGATGGATCCGTTAAAATATTTGTTTGAAAAGCCGGCCCTTACAGGAAGAACCGCAAGATGGTTGTTGTTATTGTCTGAGTTTGACATCACTTATGTCACTCAGAAATCAATTAAAGGGCGTGTTGTTGCTGAACAGTTGGCCGATGCACCCGTTGAAGAAAATGCTTTTCTGAAGGCAGAATTTCCGGACGAAGAGATCATGGATATTGAAGAAGAAGCTTCAAGTACTAAGTGGCTTATGTATTTTGATGGAGCTGTCAACAGTCGAGGACAAGGAGTAGGAGCTGTGCTTATATCCCCTCGGAAAGAGTATATTCCTGTTTCTATCAAGCTACAGTTTGAATGTACGAACAATATGGCCGAGTATGAAGCTTGCATCGCCGGGTTAGAGGCAGCCTTAGCTTTGGAAATTCAAGATATTGATGTGTTTGGGGATTCTATCTTGATCATTTGCCAGATTAATGGGCAATGGAAAACTCGAGAAGATAAATTGATCCCTTATAACACTTATTTGGAATCTTTGGTCAGAAAGTTCAAGAACATTACGTTCACTCACTTGTCAAGGACCAGAAATCATTTTGCTGATGCTTTGGCTACTTTGGCCTCGATGTTAGACATTTCTATATCAATGGAGGTTCAGCCGCTAGTTGTCAGACTTCAGTGGGCCCCTTCGCATGTGAATGCAATAGAGATTTTAGCCAGGTGTCCAGATGGGAAGCCATGGTATATAGATATCAAGAATTTTATTGCTGGTAAAGGGCATCCTCCAGAAGCTTCAAGTAAAGAGAGGAAGACTCTTCAGAAGTTAGCTGCCAACTTCGTTATTTGTGGTGAAGAGCTGTACAGAAGGTCATTTGATGGCATACAGCTTCTCTGTGTTGATGAAGACAAAGCCGCAGAGCTTATTGAGCAGACCCATGAGGGAGTTTGTGGACCTCATATGAATGGCAAGATGTTGTCTAGAAAGATTTTGAGGCTTGGATTCTATTGGCCCACAATGGAAGCAGACTGCTTCGCATTTGTGAAGAAATGCCATAAGTGTCAAGTCTATGCAAATCTTATTCATGTTCCTCCTTCGGAGTTGCACTCTATGACTTCTCCATGGCCATTTTCAGTCTGGGGAATTGATATAATTGGGAAGGTTTATCCGAAATCTTCGAGCGGGCATGAGTATATTCTGGTCGCAATTGATTACTTTACGAAATGGATTGAAGCCGCTTCGTATGCTTCCATAACGTCAAACACAGTTGCGAAGTTCATCCGTGCCAACATTATTTGCAGATATGGAGTGCCTCACGAGCTGATTTCAGATAATGGGTCGCATTTCAAGAAAGAGGTGTTACACCTGTGTGAAGAATTTAAAATAAGACATCACAAGTCATCTCCTTACAGACCTCAAACAAACGGGGCTGTAGAGGCGGCAAATAAGAATGTTAAAGTCATTATTAGCAAGATGACTGAGACTTATAAGGACTGGTCGAATAAGCTTCCATATGCCTTATGGGCTTATCGGACATCGATCAGATCTTCAACAGGTGTAACTCCATATTCTTTGGTGTACGGAATGGAAGCAGTCCTCCCCGTTGAGGTAAGGATTCCCTCTTTGAGAGTGATGATGGAAGCTGACTTGCCAGAGTCTGATTGGGCCAGAGCCAGACATGATGAGCTGCATATGATAGACGAGAAGAGGTTGAGAGCCTTGTACCATATTCAGGGATATCAGAGGCGAATCGAGAGAGCTTTTAATAAGAAAGTTCGTGTTCGAGATTTGAAGCCCGGAGATCTAGTTTTGAAGTCCTACAGGGCACCGGTATTTGACCCGAGAGGTAAATTCAGGCCAAACTGGTCTGGTCCTTACATCGTTGATGAAGTCTTGCCTGGAAAAGCCGTAAGACTCCTCAATGAAAATGGAGAAAAATTAAATGAACCTACAAACCTGGATCAGTTAAAAAAGTATTATGCTTAAATACACCAGGAGGCCGTCTTTGATCGACCTGAGCTTTGAATCAACAGCCTAAATGTTTTAAACCGTTTTGCAAACCCTTTGGGCCTATAAAACAATTTGTTTCTTTGATGAACCCAAACTAGGGGCATTTTTTTAAATATATATATAAAAAAAAAAAAAAAAAAGTAGTTTGAACTACGTTATGACCTGATCCCTTTTTAAGGGTACGTAGGTAGCCTGATTAACTCGGGTTCGGTCACTTCTTTTGCAAAGCCAAATGGGGCGAACTACGCGGATCTGATTCCCATTTCTTCAGGGATACGTAGGAAGTCTGGAGGGTCCAGATTCGGTCCAGTAACATGCAAATACATTAGGGTTTAGCCTTTTTTTAACCTAAGCCTACCTGAAAGTCCTTCTGGTGTATTTAGGCCCAGGTTTGTAGAGAAACAGAAAAAGAAAAAATGATAGAGTCTTAGACCCGCTAAGCTGAAAACCCGAAAGGGCAGTTTAGGCAAAAATCAGGGCATTGGGCCTGCTGGATGGAAAATTTGCAAGGGCAGACAGTCCAGGCAAAAATTAAGGCACGCGGTCCGCTAAATCGAAAACCCAAAAGGGCGATTTAGTCATGGCAAGACTTCACGAAGGACGGAGCTTTCTGAAAGCCGGTTGAACTTCTATTTTTCTTTTTGGATCTTCTTTAGTGTCTGAGTAAGTACCATCAGAGCTTCTTTTGCTACTCTTTGAGTTAGGAAATTGAAACTAAACAATCTGAAGGGATAATAACCATGACGGAGATCTTGAAAAGAGGTTGAAACATCTTAAAACATGGTATTTAAAAGACTCTAAGAGTGATGAACCTTTGACCCTTTTAAAATGTTTATCAATTTAAGAAGCAGATTCAGTCTCTTTTGGAGTCTTGTTTAAAACTCGTCAAAGTCTTTGGTCATTATCTGTCAAAGTCAGTCTGTTGTCAAGTCAAAGTCAATTTCCAGAGTCCTGTTTAGTCAGTATTCTTCCCAAAGCCGGGGTGATAAAGACTCAGAGGCTCAGAGAAGCAGGGAATTTGCGATTCCTGTGAATGACGTAAAGCAGAGCAGTTTTCAGATGTCGACAAGCTTTCAGCTCAGTTCCGGTATCAGCATATGGCAGAGATAAGAAAATTTTGAATAGAACAAGTTTCTTGTACCTATTGAAAAACCTTGTAAACCCAAGTGTTTATCAGAAAATTTGTTGTAATCTCAAATATTCAGTAATAAAAGCCTTTGACCCATTCCCTTTTTGTTGCTCTCTAATGAATTTTGTCGTGGAAGTAATCATACTAAGGGCATCTTTTATGACTTATGTCATAAAAGATATCGAATAATCATTGATACTTGAGATAAATATCTTTATAAAATAGAGACTAGAGAAGTTCGAACACTCTTTGTATTGAGCTTTTTAGTCGGGTTATTCTCCTTTGGAGTTAAAATTCCTGGAAAAATCTTTGTCTCAGAGGAGTTTAGAATTTACTCCAGCGATTTTTAAACTTCAATAGAATGCTTTGCGTCTTTGAAAAAGGTTTGACCTCCAAAAATTGTGTAAAGTTACTTGAGTCCGGTCTTTGATAAAAATCATGCATCTTAGTTACTCTTTGCGAAGAGATGCCTGGTTTATCAATGAAATCATTAAGAGTTGATCTTTTCTTTCAGTCATTGTGAGTTTCTCAACTTCCTGGTGTCTTGAAGTTTTTCTTAATAAAGATAGAAATTACCAGAATATGTGTTACACGATCTGGTCTTTTCTTCAAGTGTTTTGAAGAGTGTTTTAATAGAATAAGAAATTATCGGATTTAGTGTTGCACTATCTGATTGTTCCTTCAATCTGTTTTAAAAAAAAATTTACAAAAAAAAAAAAAAAACAAAAATTACCGAACTTGTGTTACACGGTTTGGTCATTTTTGAGAGGTTTTAGATAATGGAGGTTACTGAACCTGTGTTACACGGTTTGGTCTTTTTGAAAAAGATTTTTAATAGAAATGGAATTTACCGAACCTGTGTTACACGGTTTGGTCTTTTTGAAAGAGATTTTTAACAGAAATGGAAATTACCGAACTTGCGTTACGCGGTTTGGTCTTTTTGAAAGATTTTAACAGAGTTTGAAATCACTGAACCTGTGTTACACGGTTTGGTCGTTTTAAAAAAAAATTTAATAGAATCGGAAATTACCGAACCTGTGTTACACGGTTTGGTCTTTTTGAAAAATTTTAATAAGGAAATATTTCCGATCCTGTGTTGCACGGATTGGTCTTTTCTTCTTTCTCCCGGGTATTTAGTACCCCGATGATTAGTATTGCAATGTCACGTAATGACTTGCCTGATCATCGTTCCGCAATGTGCAGCTTCCTAACGTGTTAGGAGTCATGTGTATCTGCGAAGAGGTTTGTATGGGACTGTTTAGCAGGACATATGAATTTGGATTTACGTGGAACTGTTTAGCAGAACCGTGTAATCTGGAGTGATTCGCTACCTTGAAAGAGAGGAGTCAGAGTTACTTGGATAGTTAAACAGATTTATTTTCAGCAATGGTCTGTATATCTATCGCCTGGCTTGAGACTTAGTCTCGCCTCGGTATTAGAAATTTGAGTTTAGCTCAAATATTCGAGTACCCTATTAATTGGTCAAGTCTTAGACTGATCCGCATATAAAAAAAAAAAAAAAAAAAAAAAAAAAAAAAAAAAACTCTTTGAGTGTTTGGTTTTGAACTTGTCTTGGATGAGTTTCAATACATTAGTCTTTGGCCTATTTTTAAAGGTTTCTAAAAAGGAAAAACTCTTTGAGTGTTTGCTTTTGTACTTGTTTTAAACAAGTTTCAAAAGATTTATAACAAAATGAAAAAAAAAAAAAAACTCTTTAAGTGTTTAGTTTTGAACTCGTTTTGGACGAGTTTCAATACATTGGTCTTTGGCCTATTTTGGCAGGTTTCTAAAAAAGAAAACCTCTTTGAGTGTTTAAGTTTGTGCTTGTCTTAGACAAATTGCAACATGGTTTCTAAAAAAAAAAAATGAAAGCTCTTTGAGTAATTGAAATAATTTGTTTGTTTGTTTGGTTGGTGCTCTTTGAGCAATTGTTATGTTTACTTTGGCTTAGCCCGAAAAAAAAAAAAAAAATGTGTGTGTTTGTGTTTTACAATTGTTAGTTCATCTTTGTTAACTAGTTTAGATAGTTGAGTCATGAGTATTAGGGAGAGACTATCTCTTTGAGATGTTTTAGTTGCCGAGTTAAGAGTCGGTGAGAGGCTATCTCCCTTTTTGTTGGTAGAGTTTTATCTTTGTGAATATCATTTTAAAACTGAAAACCCAAAAATTTGCTTTGCTTTCGGGTCAGTCAAAATGTGTCGTCTGTTCAGCTTTGCCATTCGCGTGTTACACACGCTCTGCCAAAGAGGGGCATCTGTAGACACCCCATTTTGACTGGACCCAGGTTCGTAGTGCCTGTGCGAAACCTTGTCAAATTGGTGAGTCGGGGTCCCGAATTGAGCCCGGAAGCAGCTTATGGTCCCCCTGAGATCCCCGTAAAATTTCATCAATTTCCGAGCCGATTTGTCAAATAAGACGAGCCGAGAGAAGGTGCGCAGCATAAATCAAAAGGAGGGTGATTAATCTGAAAAGGGGGCTGTCCAGGGAAGAAAAGGAGGTAAATATATCATTTTCGTGTATAAGAGGGGCGAATTATCCTGCAATGGTCGCGCCCAGGCCAAATAAGACAAAAATGGCGAGCGCGACTCATCCAGATTTGTGCGCCCATCAAGTGGGAGTGCGGTTATCAACACAGTGGTTTTAATATAAAAAAAAAATCAACAGAGAGAAGAGCACTGTTCATCTTTGTTTTTTTTAAAGAGAAAGAGAGCGAGAGAGTGAGAGATTGGAGGTTTTTCTTTTCGTCTTCTTCCGATCCGATCGTTCGTCGGAACCTTACCTCCGATCCGAGGTTGTGAGAAGCAGAAAAGGGGAGAAAGATCTTCATCCTCTTAAGAAAGCAGAGAGATGGAGAGGGAGAGAAGAGAGAAAGCCCGATCCGGAACCCAAATTTGTTTTCTTCCCTCCGTCGGTGATCATCTTCTCCGATCGCAATTCCGTTCCGATCATTTTCCGGTTAGTTTCTGTTTTTATCTCTTCTTCTCTTCGTGTCGTTGATCTCTGCATAAACTTTAGATCTTAGATCTTCTATATCTTTTCCCTAAACCTAAACCTTTACTCCTCTTTTCATTTTTTCTGGTAAGATCTCCGATCTTCTCCGGCAGATCTATTGGTCGGAATTTAAGTTCCGATCGGCACATTTTCTCTTTTCAAATTTGCTGCAAGATTGTTATTTCTCCTTCATCTTCCTCCTAGCTAGCTTTGAGTCATAGATCTGAGTTTTCAAACCTTGATCCATAAATTTTGAGCTTAAAAACCCTAGAATCTTCATTTTTCAGATTTGAAAACCTAGCTCAAACTCCAAAACTTCAGATCCAAAACTTCAAAGCTTTAGATTTGAGCTTCCTCGTTCCTATGAAGGTTTCTAAACCCCAATCTCAGCAACTTGTTACCTGATCTGTTATTTGCTTTTTAAAGTTCAAAATCTGTAAATTCGTGGCTCAGATCTGAGTTTTCAACCGTTGATCCAATAGCTCGATAGAAGAAGAGATCTGGAGTGTTGGGAGAATATCCGAGACTTGCAAGAAGAGAGATTAAGGGAGAGATAGTGGATCTGGATCTAAGAGCTCTAATCCGATGACTCTAAGTCATTTAATTCAATTTTTGGAAAAATTCTGAAGGAGTGTTCATCATCTGCAAAAGGGGAGTGGAGAAATTCATAAGATAGCTCAAATTCTAGAGGTAAGTACCGTCATCATATTTTTTTTTTTTTATTGTCTAGGCTAAGAGTCTCTATTACAGTAGATCTTTGTTCTAAATTATAGATCTAGTATTTCCTACTTAGAATCTGTTCATTCTTCATATGATACTAAGCTTTGTGTTGAAATGTTGATTGTTTTATTCCTCGATGGAGGAGACAGTGTTAATCTATTATTACTATATTATAAAAAGCTTGTGATTCTATTGATTTTTATTTTTTATTACATATATTTTATTACTATTTATATTTATTGTTCAATTTGAGTTTATTCTGTCATCTAATGACCGAAATTTCTTGGATCTGGAAATCAATAGTGTTATATTTTGGAAATAATATACTTCTATTCATACATGAAGAATTTTATCTCACCTGTGTGATTACCTTCATGTGTGCTGTACGTATAAGCATACATATGTCTGTGTATTGATGGGGATATCAATGGGATTTCATGGCTATATATGTGAAGCTTCATAGCTGAGATTGTTGGTTGAAATTTATGGGACAATTATGTCATTTAAACTCCAGAATTTTAGTTGAATCAATTGAATGCTGTGCATATTTGACTTATTAGATTTAATTTGTCCCATGAATATGCTCCCTGCTAGCTCATTTTAACCCAGGGTTATGCTTCATGTTTTAGCCCAATTTTATACATGGCGATAATTCTTGTTATGGCTTAATCTCAGCCCCTGTTTGGCAAACCCAGGTCAGCCAGTTCGGTCCATAGTTTAGCCCCAATTTAGATATAATTCTGTGCATTCTGCTGTCCTCTGTATATTAAATAGTGGGTTAGTCATGGTGATCCAGAATGTAATTTTGCTAGAAGTTTTATGGGTTCTATTGCAAGCCAGTTAATAAGGTTGTTAATGAGGTATCTGAACATAACAGCTATTCAAATTGCTCAAATATGCCTATTGTTTCTAAAACAGGGAATTCTAGTAATGGTAATGGTTCCAAGATGGCTACTGTACTATAAGCTTATATATTTGATAGTTGTTATTTTAGTATGGGTCAAGAGCACAGGGCTGTTACTTCACAGTTATAGCATAATCACTGTTGCAATCATAATAGGATTTCGAGTGATAAATGTCAAAATATTCTCTCCTTCATGATTAGCTTTAGAATTTGGATTATTTGAGATCTTGCTATTCAGATAGAATTCTTAGATTTCAAATAATGATGTGTCCTATCTCTGAAATGCATATATTAAAAAAAAAATACATCTGTACATTTGAAAATGATAACAATACCATAATGATTCAAGGTATGCGTCACACAGATTTTATATGGTTTGCATAGGACAGCAGTTCTGCCCTGTTCTGGACACAAGTTTAGCTCATTTTCTGCATAGTTGCTGTCCATACCTGCTGCCCATTGTAGTATAGCTGCTGTCCTTTGGTTTTACACTTTATAATTGTGATTTTGGGTGAATTAAAAATACACATACCTGCTGCCCATTGTAGCATAGCTGCTGTCCTTTGGTTTTACACTTTATAATTGTGATTTTGGATGAATTAAAAATACACATACCTGCTGCCCATTGTAGCATAGCTGCTGTCCTTTGGTTTTACACTTTATAATTGTGATTTTGGGTGAATTAAAAATACACATACCTGCTGCCCATTGTAGCATAGCTGCTGTCCTTAGGTTTTACACTTTATAATTGTGATTTTGGATGAATTAAAAATACACATACCTGCTGCCTATTGTAGCATAGCTGCAGTCCTTTGGTTTTACGCTTTATAATTGTGGTTTTGGATGGATTAAAAATACACATATCTTCTGCCATCAATATATAGCTGTTGTCTTATGTTTCTAAGCTGGTAATCGTGATCTTGGGTGAATTAAAACGCACATATTTGCTGCCATTATCGCCATAGCTGTTGTTCCATACTTTCATTATTTTTGTAATGATGATTTTTGGGTTAAGCTAAAATGCATATCTATTATCCATCAATGCATAATTACTGTCCTGCAAGTTTATAGTCTTTGTAATTGTAATTTAGTTAAGTTTGTAGGCTACCCAGCGGCTGGTCTGGGCTAATTAATTTCATTTTAAATACATTGTTTAATTGAAGGAGGAAATCAGATGACTACTTTATTCGATATTATCGACATGAGTACTGTCTGATTTCAAGGCGGTTTGTAGAAATATTATCATGTGTATTTGATATCAGATGATTACTTTGGCATCATCTGATTTCAGTGGAGTCCCCGTATCGGGGTTTGTGGTTGGCTTTGAAGTGTTTGAGTGTTTGATATTGTTTTTACTTCATTGGGCTACATGCTATGATTGCTATTATTACATGTTGTGTACTCTTTAGTTGTAGACCTTACTTTGCGGATATTTGATTTGTTTTTATAATAATTGAATGAAATTTGAGTTTACTTAGTAACCTTTTTCTTCTCTCTTTGGATAGACTAGCGTAGTCTTCTAGATTTCTTTAGATGATAGAGCCTGTACTAAGAGACATACTCTGTCTTGTTAGGTAATCCTCCTTTGGAGGCAAGCCTCATTTGTAGAATCCTCTCTGAGGTTGTACTTCAGTTTGTTCCTTTGTTAATTAGAGACCAATTTGGTCAATTAGTTGTCTTAGCCTTGCTTCTCCCTTTGCAAGGGCAATGATAAGGTTGCTTAGAGCCCATCTTTGTGTGTTTGGGAGACCCGTCCGGTCTCATTCTCTCGTTAATCCTCTTTGTGCGCCGTTTGGTTTTGGAAGAACACCCTACTCGGCTTGGCTTCATACCCCTACCCTTATGGGTATTGGGTTGCACATTTGTTACACCCTGAGGGCTAGGTAGCTGTCCGGCCCGGCTGGATGTTTTTACCTCTGCCAAATATGCATGAAGTCTCTTATTTCCTTTTAGACCCGCCCGGTCTCATTTCTCTTGCTAAACCTCCTCTTTGTGCGCCGTTTGGTTTTGGAAGAACACCCTACTCGGCTTGGCTTCATACCCCTACCCTTATGGGTATTGGGTTGCACATTTGTTGCACCCTGAGGGCTAGGTAGCTGTCCGGCCCGGTTGGATGTTTTACCTTTGCCAAATATGCACAAGGTCTCTTATTCCTTTCGCTTGTGAGCTTCTCCTTATTTGATAGTCTATTAGCATAGGAGTCAGCCCTTGATTAGAGAGTCTTTGACTCATTCATCTTTTAGATGGTATTATTAGAGAGTCTTTGACTCATTCATCTTTTAGATGGTGTTATTAAAGAGTCTTTGACTCATCCATCCTTTAGTTGGTGTTAGTGGAGTCTTTGACTCGTGTTTCCTTCTCTTTTAGAGAGTCTTTGACTCATCTGCCCTTTAGTTGGTATTAGTGGAGTTTTTGACTCGTGTTTCATTCTCTTTTAGAGAGTCTTTGACTCATTTGTTTGTGTGATGTTGTTATCAGTGGAGTCTTTGGCTTGTGTTGTTGTCAGTAGAGTCTTTGACTCGTGTTTGCATCTCTTTTGAAGAGTCTTTGACTCTTATATCCCTCATTTACTCTTTTTGAAGAGTCTTTGACTCTTATATCCCTCATTTACTCTTTTTGAAGAATCTTTGACTCTTGTATCTCTCAGTTACTCTGTTTGAAGAGTCTTTGACTCTTGTATCCCTCTTTTGCTCCTATTAGAGAGTCTTTGACTCGTTTATCCTTTAGTCGCTTTTACTAGAGAGTCTTTGACTCATTTATTCTTCAGTTACTGTCATTAGGGAGTCTTTGACTCATTTGCTCTTATAATAGTATTATTAGAGCATAGTTTCCCCTGTACACCCTAGGGTTTGTCCCTAGGATGTTGTTTTGTATATTCCCTCCGGTCTTTGGCCAAAAGGGTGAAAGCATCAGAAATTTTAAAATTCATAAACATTGAAATCATTAAAAATCTCAAAAACATTAGAAACTTAAAACATAAAAAATGGTTGATTTGTTGTAAGTGTTTGATAGGTAGAGAGTTCGTTTCGAACTACGTTGGCTTGATCCTCTCCCACGAGGTACGTAGCGCAGCTCGGGATTTATATCCCAAGTCCAGCCAAACTTTTTGTAAATAACATTTTAAAATCTTTTTCTTTGAATAAGCAACCTTTCTAATCTTGTTTTCAAAAGATCTTCCTCTAGAGTTAGGTGTTTTTCCTAGATAGAGAGTTTTAGAGTTAGGTTTTTCTTTTGCTAGGTTGCTTGATTGTTGTTTGTGTGTTTGTGTTTGTTTTAGAGTTAGGGGTCTGTCCTAGAGTTATAGGAGCGCCTCCGTCCGGTCAGTCGGCGATCCACATCGCCGAATGATGACTAGAGTAGGATATGGTAGTCCACCTTTGGTTTTCCTTAGGAAATACAGCCTAGTTGCACATAGGTTGTAGGAACCGCCTGTATTAGCCTAGGGCTAACATGCATTTAGTTAGGGCATATAGGATGTCCTAAAAATTCACAATTTACTGGAATTTAAATAATCGTACAATAAACTTTAATAAATGGTCCGGTCTTTTAGATCGAGTCTAGGATAGAGGGCTAGGTGTCTTAGGCATCATAGCTTAGAATAGGCGCGAAGAACTACGTTGCCTTGATTCTCGTGGAGGCGGGGATACGTAGGCTTCTTTGGATGAATACCAGACCATCCGAGGACTCGGGCTAATAATTTAGAGTCTTAGGATTTATTATGTTGTTATTATATGTTTGATGTGTTTTCTTACTTTCTCGTACTGATCCTATACCTTTTGCTGTAGCTTGCATGTGTTTGCACATCAGAATTTAGACACCCATTAGGCATGCCACTCATAACCTAGCTACGCTTAGGTAACACATCTTTCATCTCATTTTATGTGTGTTTATTATCTTTATCCTCAGGAAATGCATGCTTAGGTAGACGATTCCTGAGGATTGTTCTCATTTCAGATGATTTTTACCCAAACTTCTTTGGAGTTAATAATAAATGGCATAAGAGACCAAGTGCTTGCACTCGGACGAATCGGGGGTGCTCTCAGACCTTCCCCATTCGTAACCAGGCACGAACCCATATATATTTCTGGTTATCCATTGCACAGAGGATTTGATTTTAGGGTTCCATGGCATATCCATGGATGGCGACTCTGAGTTTATTTCAGGTATGTCTCGGTTTCGAACCTCGGTTCCGGATCGAGACATATCTCTTTCTTTTATATCGCCACTCGTGCTATGCTATGAGGGTGGCATCCGTTTCGAGAGTTCCTTGGTAGAGCTCTCACACACGTGGATGATCCAGATGGTGTTAGGGACCCGTTCCCTCGCCGCCTATCTCGGATCGGGGTCCACAACCACTGCCGCTCTCTAAGTCTGCAAACACTTAGGCTGAGAGCTAAGTCTGCAAACACTTAGAGTCTTTTGGCGTCTAGCGATTGCGTCATATCCTGTCCGGCTAAGGCGCTGGACAGCCAGGCCGGGCAGGTCTTTTGGCGTCTAGCGATTGCGCCATATCCTGTCCGGCTTAGGCTATGGACGGCCAGGCCGGGCATGTCTTTGAGGTGGTTTTCACTAGGGCGGGTCCATGGTTGGAACTGATCTTCACACCAAATTGGACGCGCCGGAGTGCACCACTGCCGTTCTTTAAGTCTGCAAACACTTAGGCTGAGAGCTAAGTCTGCAAACACTTAGAGTCTTTGATTGGAGGAGCTGGCATATATTAGTGACTCAAAAATGAGGGACACTGTTTAGTGACAACTCCACTTTATTTCTCTTTGAAATTTAATTACAGAGATTCTTTACAGGCCTTCAAGCATTGGCTCTGAGGAACTGAGCAAGATCTTGCTGTGCGGCCTCTGACAGGGCAGAGCCGATCTGGACAACCCTCAGGTAGTCATCGCTGTACAAAGGGACGCATTCTTCCCTTTCAGTGCCGCTACATAGCACCGCCTCGACTGGGGCTGATCCCCTCTGAGAACCCCTATACCTCCTGGTGTAGTGAACTTCATCTTCTGATGATAGGCGGAGGGAACAGCTAGGAGGAGATTCTGGCCGGGGCGTCCCAGGATAGCATTGTAGGCCGACTTGGCCCTTACCACCAAGAAGTTCACCATGGCGAAGGACTGGCAGGGCGGCTCCCCGATAAGAACTGGAAGCTCGATCTGCCCTTCAACTTTGACAACTTCTCCGGAAAACCCGAACAGGTCAGAGTTGACCGGCTTCAGACGGTTAGTTCCGATCAGCATCTGCTCGAAGGCGTGATAATAGAGGATGTCTGCGGAGCTCCCGTTGTCGACCAAGATCTTCTTCATTTCCCAGTTCGCCACCAGCATGGTGATGACCAGGGCATCATCATGCGGGAGGATCAGGCCGTCGAGATCTGCATCTGAAAAGGATATCTCGTTCTCTAGCCTGGCCTTCTTGCTGCAGGTATGGACGGCGTTGACCTGCCGGGCATAAGTCCTGCGGGCTGATGAAGAGGTTCCTCCTGCTGTCGGCCCTCCTGAAATGGTACCAATAACACCATGAGGTTGAGGTTGAGGTACCTGAGGAGGGGGGCTGGCCGGGGCAGGAGCTTGGATGCGGTCGTCCAGAGGTTGAGCGCCCCGGGGGCTTCTGCCTCTGTTCCTCGGCTTGTCCTTGCGCTCTCTTCTGTTGTCATTATTTTTTAAGTACCTTCCGAGGTACCCTCTGCTGATCAGCTGCTCGATCTCCTCCTTCAAATGAAGGCACGCATTGGTGTCATGGCCGTGGTCCTTGTGGAACCTGCAGTACTGGGACATGTTTCTTTTCCCCGTCGAGGTTTGCCTCTCCGGCCACCGGATGAAATCCTCTTCCCGAATGGCTGCCAGGATCTGTGCTCTGGACGCGGTCAGCCGCGTGTAATGCTCTCTCGGGTGGGGGCTTCTCCCCTTTCGGGAAGGGCTTCTCTCCCTGCGGGAAGGGCTTCTCTCCTTCTTCTGAGATTTATCATCCCTACGCTGCTTGGTAGGGTTCTTCTCCTCAGGCCTTCTCTTGCTAGCAGAGTCCAGGGCGGCGAGAGTTTCCTCCACCGAGATGTACTCCTCCGCCTCGGCCATCAGGTCTGCGAGGGACTGCGGATTGCGCCGGGCCACTGCTCGTCTGAAGTCAGTTGATCGGGCGCCGGCCAGAAGGGCATTCGTGGCCGCGGAGGGATCCAGGTTGGGAACCTGAAGGGCTTCCCTATTAAAGCGACCAACGAACACTTTCAAGGCCTCATCATCTCCCTGCCTGAGGGCCATCAGCGAAGCCGTCGTCTTCTTGGGTCTTCTGCTGCTCATGAAGTGACGGGCCAGGTCGTCCCCAAAGTCATCGAAATTGTCCACGGACCTGGGTTTGAGCCGCGAGTACCAGTCCCTCGCGGCTCCGGTCAATGTGGTGGGGAATGCCCGGCAAAGGAATCCATCCGACGCCCCGTGGAGGAGCATTGTAGTCCTGAAAGTCTCCAAGTGGTCCACGGGGTCGGTGGTCCCGTCATACTGCGAAATCTGCGGCATCTTCCAGCCCGCGGGGGCTGCCGCGCTGAGCACTCTGTCCGAAAATGGAAGAGTGCTTGTGAAGATCCGGGAGGCAGGCCGGCCCTGCTCTCTGGCGATCTCTTCAATCCGGTGGTCCATCTGCTGGATCCTTAGTAACATCGGGTCGTCTCTCTTCTCTGCCCGGTGGACGGGCCTCTCTCTTCTTGCCGGCGAGCTCATAGCAGAGCCAGACTAACTGGCCGGACTCCTTCCCCGGTGCCGCGATCCTTCTCCGTGCGCGGGGTCTCCCCTGCTACCATGCTTTTGTACGGAAGGAGATCGTGACCGGTGATGTAGGCGAGGCTCGGGGCGCACATGCTTGTCCCGGGAGAGGTGATCTCGTCTTGTGGAGTGACGAGTCTGATCCCGGGGCAGGGGCGTGTGCTCTCTGCGGGAGCTTCCCCTTCTCTGGGTGGGCTGAGAAGCCTCGACTGGGTGCTGCTGGAGTGCGGGGGCCGGATTCTTGAACTGCGTAATCACAGCTGTCATTTCTTGGAAAAGGGCCAGCATCTCCCTTGGGGTCGGGGTAGGGTCTGACCGGTCCGAGCGAGTCGGACTTTGCTCCCCGACCGCCCCGGCCTCTATCTGCGAGGCCAGTCGCTCGCTTCTTCCTTCGCGGAGGGCCGTAGCCCGGGTCGTCCGGGAGGTTGGCACATACTTTCCGTTTTTCCCTACCATTGCTTGAGTGAGGTTCCGAACAGCTTTTTGTTCCGAGGTCCCACGGATGGCGCCAAATCTGTTAGGTCTAAAATTGGTAACAGGTTATGGTAGGGCCGGAAGGGCTGATCTGGCACGCCACAGCTGGCGAGCAAGGCGCTTTCCTATCCTGCACAAGACACATAAGGTCAGAAGGCCGAACCGGGGCGGTTGCTCCGGACGGACCCTTCGACACTCAAGTCAGTATGAGCAGGGGTCATAAGTCCGAACAGCAGAGGACCAGGTAAGTGCCTTGAGTGGTGATTTTTGTTCACCCACACCTTTGAGCAAGTGAAGGCTATTTATAGTGATCCTGAGCCACCTACCAGGACAGGTGGTAGCCCCTGTGTGGACCAGGTGTCATCCCTAAGAGGGACAGGTGGAAGTCCCCGATTGGTCCAGGTGTCATACCTAGCAGGGGCAGGTGTTGGCTTTGCAGTGGTCCCTGTGAGGGCCACGTGTCAACAGCCGATTGGTTGCAGATTTTGGACCCCATCAATAATCATAGAGGTAGAAAAGTGGTTTAGTTTGAATGTGCTCTACAAATTTCAGAAAGACAGAGCAAATTAAACATATGTGAACACATGGGAGAAGAGAGGGAGGATGTAAAACGTTAAAGGCCATCTTTGGTAACTATAATTTTTTTTTCGTGATAAATTAGTTTCTCAAGTGGTGACAGAGGAGTAGTGAGGATGGGAGGAGAGTGTTGAGAGGGCACTAAGTAGTAGAGGATGGGACGTGGCTGAAAAAACTAGGAAAAAAATCAATTATATCTTGGGTAGAGTATTTTGTGGCTAATATAGAACTTTCTAAAAGATTTTAAAAAAGATTTACTTTGAACATTTTCAGGACTGATTGCAAAGGCTAGGGCTGCAACTCGGTCGGGCGGGTCGGGTTTTCTCGAACCCTACCCTATGCGAGAAATTAACTCGGGTTGGGTTTTCTTTGAGAAAACCCTAGGTTCATAAACCCGACCCAACCCTACCCAAGATAAAAAATGATAAATTTCCACATAAAAAATCTCTAGATCTATATCATCAAGTGTATAAATTTAAAAAGAAACTATTTTTTCACATCACAAACAAGATCAGCCCAACGAAAACAATTATATCAATTTATTAAAAAAAATAATTTGTCATGTTATTCAAGAAGTATTTAAGAAAGTCACAGTACACCTATAAGAGTCGGGTCGGGTTTCGGGGTTTTTTTTAAACCATGTATATGCCTTTAAACCAAGCTTGAGTCCAAGATTGAGTCGGGTTTTAAATGTAAAACCCTACCCTACTCAAGACTCATGTTTTCTAAACCCCCGTGTTATATTTGGGTCCACAACCCAAGTTGCAGACGGCTACTCATATTGGCCTTAAAATATTTTGATAATTGCACTAATTCATCTTGTCTTTTATAATTTGAATAGTGTTCAAAGGTTATTATGGTTTGCAAAAAATGGGTTCAAACCGACCCGAGTTGCACCTCTCGGACTCAATGAGGCCTTATTCGGCCAAATCCCTTTCAAAACATACCGTACCCAACAGGGTCCCAGCCAAGTCCCATACCTGTTTCATACATCAAAAGCTTGCTGTAGCTCCTTTGATCTTGCGTTTTCCTTGCGGTTTTTAATCCGCAGCATCTTCTTCACAATCTTCAGTTCTAAATAGGCTCGAATAATCCTCTCCCCACCACCTAGAGTTTCGACGATCATGCTCTGTTTCGATTTTGTTCCGTAGATGTGCTGCTTTCGACACGTAAGCCTTTAAACCAAGCTAAAATCAAGAGAGCAACTAAGTATTATTCCTTGAGAATTGTATCAACGAATTGCAATAATAGTTGTTGTGATCCTAAGACACTAGGATCACTTTTATGCCCTAGGTTTCTAATTTTTTTTCTTTTTTTTTTCACCATTTGTTTGATGATTTCTACCGATTTTTTAAGTCACTAGGTCTGTGATTTCAATCAACCATTTCGCGTCAAAGGCGAAATTCAGCTGAGTGATTTCTGGGTTGATTTTGGTTTTTAAACATTCCTGTATGCAAATATTCTTTTCACATTGAATAATCTATTAGTAACTGCTTTGGGATCTTAAGATAGGTATTCAGATGTACTGGAGGTGCAATTTGGGGGTTTCTATAATTATATTTGTGTTCTTAAAACCCTGAATTCACTAAATTGCAATTTGTGTGTACAACTGAAGGCACCCATTACATTTTTTTTACATAAATCTGAATGTATTGGTTGGGTTTATACATTTTCTCTTGTTTCTGTATTGAATTCTGGATTTCTGCTAATTTCATATGTTCTAGGTTCCTATTTTAGCCTATACATTGATATCATCTCAATTTGGAATTATTTTATTTTATTTTTGGGAACTTTCTAGAGTTGAGACTTTTTGAAAGTGAAGATGGATGCTGGTAGACATGTATTTACAGTTGACCTCCTTGAGAGGTATGCGGCAAAGGGCCATGGACTTATTACATGCATGGCTTCTGGAAATGATGTCATTGTATTGGGAACGAGTAAAGGATGGGTTATTAGACACGACTTTGGAGTTGGCGATTCTTTTGGTATGCTTTACTTCCTATCTCCTTTACTTGATTCTTTCTTAAAGGTCTTATCATTTTTGTGTGACTAGTTATTTGGTCAGGTAACACATCTAAGAATTGCCATTAAAGGAACATCAATATGAAGACCCACAAAGTATTGCACTGCCTCAATATTCTTCATGTCTATGTTTGTAAAGCATAACAGTGGCTATTGATACTATAGTTGGATGTCATAATATTGATAGTCATCTACAGAGGCAGAGATTGGCAGAGATTGGTGGATCAAAACATTGGGTGTGAGACCAAAAATCCCAAATATGGGTTTTAGAAGAGTTTGTTCACATGACCATTCAAAAAAAAAAAAAGAAAAAAAAGAAAAAAGATAAAGATTTCATACACATTATAAAATGTACTTTGCAAAAATTGCACACACGACAATGGCTTATAGTGATACACACATACATTTTAAAATTTGTAACAGGTATATTATATACCCGAATATGAATTATGCACACAGATACTTATCTGTGTATGGATGTATGTGTGTAACATGAGTAAGATGTGTACTATATATGAATACGTTTGCTTCTAAATTGTCAATTCCGTTCTACTGACTGTTCTGTTTTCACTAGGATTGGAACATTCCAGTCATTTCTATGTTACATTTGCAAAACAATCTACAAAATTTGGAAAAGTAATTTCTAGAAGGCCATGTCATCACATGTTAGAACCATGGTTATAAATTTTGGCCGAAATACCGAAATTTTGTATTTCAGTTGGGACCGAAACCGAAGTCACCCAAACCCGAAATTTTAGCCAGAGTACCAAATTTCGGCCTACATTTTGGTAATTTTGGCCAAAATTTCAGAAAAATGTGATTTTTTTAAGTTTGTTTACAAAATTTCCAAAATTTCGGCCGAAATTTTGGTACATTAATGAAATTTGCTTTGATTTTTACCGAATTTTTGCCAAAATTTCGGTTTGCCTATATAAGAAACCGAAACTGAAATTTAAATCCATGGTTAGAACTTAGAACATTGTCATCAACATAGACTATAGGAAATGTAATACTTTTTTCCCTCTTCACAAACAATGTATGATCAGCAAAGCTCATCTCAATTCCTAGAAGGCCACTAATGAATTTTTGTTACCAAGTTCTAGATGATTGTTTCAGTTCATAAATGGGCTTTTTCAGTCTATACGCCATCCATTTCTCCCCTTTGAGGAATAAATCATATGAAGGACTCATGTAGACTTCTTCCTTCCACTCCCATGAATAAATACATTCTTCACATTCAACTGATATAGAGACCACTTCTATTCTACTACTCCTGAGATAATTACTCACACAGTTTAACTTGGCAACATGAGCAAAGGTCTTAACAGTCCCTGTACTTGTTGTACTTAGTGACATGGACTCTCTCCTCTTGGATAATAGCATGAACAATATTATCTTTTCTTTTTCTACACTCCATTGGAGGATAGTTGGGAATGGTCTTACCTTCACTGGAAAAATATGGTCTATCTTCAATGAATGTAACATTCATGGAGACATACTGATTCTTAGTGATAGGTTCGAGACACTTGTACCGTTTTTGTGAAAGATAGTATCCCGCAAAAACATAATCAATCTAGGAAACCACTTATGTCCTGTTGGATCAAGGTTTTGGACAAAACACACAAAACCAAACACGAAGAGCGATACTAGAAGTTGAACGTCCTACAACAAGACAAGTAATTGGAGATTTATACTTTAACACAGAAGAGGGCAAATAATTAATCAAATAGTATGTAGTGAGGATAGTATCACACCCATAGTTGCCAGAAACTCCTTGGGCGGGTGGGAAACCCGTTTCCCCTAAAATGCGTTTCTGGCGGTTGGGAAACTCGTTTCCCCTAAAATGAGGGAAACACGTTTCGGAAACGTTTCCAAAATAATACAAAATTGGAGAAATATTTCAGAAACACATGGGAAACATATGGAAAACTTATGTAAATAATGTGTAATTGCGTAATAAACGTATGCAACACTCGTAGAAAACGCATATGAAACGTGTAGGAAACATGTGTGGAACTTACGAAAATCATTTTGGAAAAAACACATCATTTCCTAAGACATTTCTCGTATGATTTTCTATCGTTTCTTGTTTCTCGTTTCTCGTTTCCCCTGTATTTTTTTCCATGCGTTTCCCATTTCTGTTTCACATTTCGTTTCCCGTTTCCGTTTCCGTTTCCCACCCTCGTAACTATGATCACACCAATATCGTTTAGGTACTCGCATCTCGGTCAGAAGGGCACGAGCGACTCAAATGGCGGTGTTTCCGCCATAGTTATAAAACTCCCCCGCGTCATTGTGGACTCCTTCTTGTCGGCTTCCTTATACCTTGGCCGCGTTCCGCGTTTTACCGCCGTGTTCTGCGTTTTTCCCTACAGAATCAATAAAAACTCCTTTGACTCTCTCGAATTATGACCACATCAACCGAGTACTTGGCCGCGTCAACCGAGTACTCGACTGTGTTGTGCCGACTCGACTAGGATTTTCTTCTGCCGCGTTCTGCACCGCATCCGCCTTTTTAAACACTGGTTTCCTCTCTGCGACATCATTTTACTGTGGACGGTTTTTTGAGAATTGTAACAGTTTTTAACAACTAATCAGAAGTGTAAAATAAGGGGAGGAATGCCATTGTTAAAGCAATGGGGGTGTGGGTATCATTCTATGTCACAAATATCTCCAATATTTTCAAAATATAGCGCTTTTATCACGAGATTTTGATAAAACGACAAAATCCCAAACTATCCCGAGATTTAAAAAATATAGCGATATTTTCGTTTTTATCATAAAATATTCCGATAATATCCCGATATTATCCCAATATTTTTATGATATTTTTATTTTATATTTTTTCTTTAAATTTAATATTTATATATATTTTTAAAATAAATTATTTTTACCGTTTATTTCCCGGTATAAACCTGAAAAAATTAATAAAAATTAATATATCCTGCGATTTTCCCTTGCCGAGAAATTCCCGAAAACGACATTTGTGACATAGGTATCATTTACCTTTAATTTTATTCTGGTCCTGACGATGGAACGTTACTAGAGACGTGCTACACCTGCTTATTTTCTGCTCCATCTTTTCTAGTTCCGGGGACTTTTTATATCCTTCTATATTCTGCATAGAGCATTAATCTTCACAGGATTAATGTTCTATGCACATTAATCTTCACAGGAATCCTTCAAAAAAAAATAAAAATAAAAATTCTTCACAGAAGTCACTGATCAATCTCTCCTTGTTCTTTTCATTGCAGATCTTGACCTCTCTGCTGCTAGAGCAGGGGACCAACCTGTGCATAGAGTCTTTGTTGATCCAGGAGGGAGCCATTGCATAGCTACCGTTCTTAGTAGCGGAGGTGCCGAAACATATTACACACATGCAAAGTGGGGCAAGCCTCGTATTTTGAACAGATTAAAAGGTCTTGTTGTAAATGCAGTTGCCTGGAACAGACAACAAATCACGGAAGGTCACTACAATTGTTGATGATGTTTTAGCTCTTCTTTTAAATGTCGGCAGGGGGAGGAAGATTTCGTATATTGACTCTCATTTCTGTTTTATCTGATTGATCCAATCCCAGCTTCTACACGGGAGGTCATTCTCGGTACAGATAATGGCCAACTTTATGAGATTGCTGTTGATGAAAAGGATAAAAAAGAGAAGTATCTAAAATTGCTATTCGAACTAACTGAGCTTCCAGAAGCCTTTATGGGTTTGCAAGTATTAACCAAAGTCATGCTTTTTGTTTCATCGCACAAAATTATTTTCATTTTTTTGAATGGGTACCGAATTTATTTTTATTTAGATCCAATTGCTAGTGTTTATACTGATATTCCTTACCTATTGTACAGATGGAAACGGCTAGTATCGGTGATACATCACGGTATTATGTAATGGCTGTTACTCCTACGCGACTTTACTCTTTCACTGGTATTGGCTTGTTGGAGGTAAGTGTAGCTGATCTTATACTAGGTCCCTAGATGGGCTGTTGCTAACTTGGCCTTGATTGCTGCGCCATCTCTATTTTGTTGATTTTATGCATTTGCAGTTCATATATGACGAATTAGATTAGGAATATTCATAATTTTTATGGTGGTACATTTAGGTTACATAAATTTGATATGATTATTTGATATTTGTACAAATTGAAAAAGAAAAGAAAACAAAGAAAAGTACCACTAGACAAAAGGAAAAAACGATTACTGTCACTGCTTGACTGGACTTAGTAATGAGTGAGGACCCTTATTCCTAATTGCCCCTCCTCTCTCACTGTTGGACTTGACTTAGTAATGAGTGACGACTGGGGACCCTTCCTCACTGCCTCTCCACATGTCCTTAGGTTATACTACTGAATCTTCTTGGTAGAGGCATTGATGGGACATTTGCATGTGGATGTTATCATAAAGAGGTATTACCAGATCTTAGAAGCTTGGTCACCCACTTTTAGGAATTTCTGAGACCGCTCCCAAAATTGAATCACTTAAGACTACCTTCAGCTCCTCGTTGCTCCCATCCCAATCCTTGCTTTTGCCTCCTCTTCTGGCTTCTAAGGCCGACACTCGTATAGGGCAGAAAATTATCTAATATTCCAACTTGCAAGTTAAGATATGATGAAGCTGCCATGTTTATAAGTCAAGTCTGTCTATATATCATTCAACGGTTGCCATTTAGTTTTTGCATTTACCATTTAGTTTTTGCATTCTCTTATTATTAATCGTTTGTTTTATGCTTGAAAATGAAGCATATTTTTTCTTGAGTATTTTTTTATAGTTATGCTTTTTCCAAAAAGAAAAAGAAAAAGAAAAATTGTGAGGCTTATACCTCGCTTGCCAGCAGAGGGCTAAAGATCATGCATTCACATTTCACCTTTAAAAAGATTGGTGTCAATATAATATTTTTTCTAGAGTATTTTTTTATAGTTAAGCTTTTTTTCAAAAAATAAAAATAAAAATAAAAATTGTGAGGCTTATACCTCGCTTGCCAGCAGAGGGCTAAAGATCATGCATTCACATTTTACCTTTAAAAAGATTGGTGTCAATATATTTTGGTAGTGTCCCTACACGGATTGGAAGTGATGTAGGGAACACTTACACAATGCACCAGTGTTTTAAGGGTTAAAGGTGGTTGCCAGTTGTGTTCAGCCCTCCCAGGAGGCGGGATATAACGTCACATTTTTATTTGTTTATTAATTTTTTTTTTGAAAATGGTAGTCAATAATATTAAAAGAAAGGACCGAGATGGTTAAAATACAGAGAGAGAACGAGGATACATCATCATAAAGAAGACTACAAAGAAAATATCACGGCGGGAGAGAATTAAAGAGAGCTAGAGAATCCTTGAGAACTCCTTCTCTAGCTAAACTATCCGTAATCTGATTAGCCAAACATAATTAAACTCTATCTCCATGGCTTTGACCCGAATCAAACATCTCATCAAACATCTTGTCAAATCTCCAGGGAGGTTTGTGAGTACCTTTAAGCCAACTGATAACATTTGATGAATCTCCTTCTACCACTATATTATCAAGGTTCTTTTTCTTAACCAGCTCCAAACCTTGATAAGCAGGGCGCACCTCCGCCTCAGAGGTGTCAGCTGTCCCAATAGGGCCTGCATAGGCGCATAGAACCGCTCCATGCTCGTCTTTGAGAACATCCCCAACTTCTGCTGGACCGGGGTTCCCCAAGCTAGAGCCATCAAAATTAGGCTTTAAGGAACCCAGTGGAGGGGGCATCCATTCTTGGATCGCCTTTTGTTTCCTCCCCCCACTAGCACAAATATCCTTCAACCTTTCCCAAAGGTTGTAGGCAGACACAAATTTAAATGAGGGGAGAGATTTTTTATTTGTTTGTTATTATTGTTATTGTCCAAGAAACATGAAACTAGGAAAAAAGAAATTTTTTTAAAACACTTGTTCTTCTTTTTTTGAACAGACAGCATCAATTCACATTTGTGTTGTGCAGAAAATAGATGGAGAAAAATTGAATGATGCATAAACTTCCTTTAGTTACAACATGGTAGCTTGCATATAAACTTACACATTGTGATAGAGTTGCTTCTTCTTGAACTTCCATTTAAATTCATAGCTTGGAACCTAGAAATCTGTTTGTCAATGTTTCTCTTGACTTGATGCTAGCGTCCAGAAAATACTCAGTTAACTACTTGTGGCTGTATATGCTGTAGTCATAATGGTGCCGGATCCTTGTTTTGAATGTGTTATGGTATTGATGTTGGCAAGTTTTTGTAGACTGTGTTTGCTAGCTACTCAGATCGTGTGGTGCACTTTATGGAGCTTCCAGGAGAGATACCAAATAGGCAAGTGCTTTTCATGCTTATATTTGAAGTTGTGTAAACAAAACGGAAAAGGATTTTAATATGTTTTTTTGATTTATCATGTTGTTTGTATGGCGTATTTCAAGTTGTAGTGTGCTTGAAATGGAAATAAGTCATCATAGTCCATTCTATTGCTCAAGAAGAATAAATTGCAGTAAATTAGGCAATTAAGACAAGGCTTGCCAATATGGGCCTTGGATTGTGGTTTATGAAACAATTCTGAATGTCGATTAGAAAGAGGGATACTTTTGTAGGATTTAGATTGTGCTTTGAGTAACGCTAGATATTCAGTAATGTGTCTGAAAGTTTCTATCTTTATCCGTTATGTATATTAAAAATAATGATGAATAGCTTCAGCTTACAGAACTGCTTCACTTGCTTATGAGATTTTTAAAGCAGGGTGAAGCCATATTACAGAATCAATCACAACATCCCCATTTGAAAAAGAGCTTTTCTATGCTATTTCATCTGCTAATCTTTTTAAGATTTCATTTTGTTTGCATGAGAATGGGAAGCAGTTCAATTCCTGTATATATCATGTTAATGTAGTTTTTGGGCCCTATCCAAGTCACATCACGTTAATTGTTTTTCTTCTTCTTGATAATGTGTGTTTTGATAGCTTTTTATATAGCAAAGCCATGGTTCTACTGTTTCTTTGTTGGGGAGTCCTAATAATTCTTGGTAAGGGATTGTTTAGACGGTTTTTGAAAGATGATTCTTCCTACAAGTTTTGAGAAGTTGTGTAATAATTTTTTTTTTCTTTTTAAATTTTTTGGAAAGTTGTATAACTTTAAGATAAGTTTGGTTCTAACCATGGGCAGGATTAGAATAGATCAATTTTGTGATTGTAAATAGGTTTTGAGGTTGATTTAGAGAGTACATATACTTGTTTTGAGATTTGTGAAAGGTAATTGTTGGGAAACTTCTGAATTTGAGGTGTCCATTGGAGTATAGCACAATGCTCTTAAGTTGCATGGGTGCTGTCTCTCGTTTTACTTAATTCTTGTTATTTATTTACTTTCTTGTGGATTAAATTAATTTCCCATATGCTACAAGATACTTCTGACTGGGCGAAGTACCCTTGTCAGACAAGTATCAGATTCTGACCCTTCTAGATTCGGTGTGACACTACTTGATGTCTTTTATCTAAATTTTTGAATACCACTAACACATTTACTGTTACCACAGGTTTTAAATTTTGTCCTTCCTAATATTAATTTATGTTGAAAAAAAATAAATTTAGATTTACAAACCTACTAAAGTTGTTAATATTACCTTATATATATATTAATATTCGAAGTTTGCTGAGTTTGACCCTTGGTACCCGTCTAAGATTTAGACATTTGTACCCATAGCCATGTAACATAGCATTTCCTCCTTCAGATGGTTTGATTTTCTATCTCAAAATTATAAATAATTTATGAAGGTTGTTTGCAATTTTACAAATTTTTATATTAATTTCTGACTGTAATATATAAGGCCTAGGTTTCAATGCCCTTCTTTCAATCCTATCCTCAAAATAAATTCTGACCCAATGAATCTCTGAAATTGCTTTTCAAAAAAATAAAAAATAAAAATAAAAAAATGATGAGATTGATACTTGATTAAATCTTCATTAATTTAGAGGAACCAATTACTGTGAGACTTACCAACGTGCTTCCATGATTATATTTTCTCCTTGGTTGTTAGTTGTGACTGTCTTCCAAAATTTTCTTGTCAGGTCAGGAGTACTTATCTGAAACTAGTGTTGGTCAGTCTTATCTGGTATCCTCTACCATTGAAATGACTTGACAATTCTGGTAGATGATAAGAGTTTATGGAAGATATTTTTCATCTATTGGTTCTGTTTGTTCTTGCTGGATGTTTCATGATGTTCTATCACCCATTTATCTGCTTCCTTTCTTCTCAAAGGATGGATACACCTGCTATTACTTGCTATTAATTAAACTTGACGTCTCTCACCTTCGCTCTTATTTTCCTTGCAGTGAACTTCATTTCTTTATCAAGCAAAGAAGAGCTGAACATTTTGCCTGGCTTTCTGGGGCTGGTATCTATCATGGGAACCTTAATTTTGGAGCACAGCATAGGTAGAACATTATCTTCTACCCTTTTTTTCCCCCTACTCAGATCGCAATTTTCATAAATGTGTGTACTCTTGTAAGTACTGCTGATTATTGTTATGGTAGTGTATAGCGGCAAGAGAAACCTGTTATCCGTTTATACTTGATATTCATAATTTGTTTGCTTTTAGTCTAGTATTGATCACTGTTTTGTGATGAGCACTACTTATTTCCATTTGTTTTTGGAAATTTCTCAATTAGTTCAACCAATGGAGATGAAAATTTTGTGGAGAACAAGGCCCTGTTAGACTATTCAAAATTGAGTGAAGGTGGGGAAGCAATTAAACCAAGATCTCTTGCAGTGTCCGAATTTCATTTTCTCCTTCTTATTGGAGATAATGTTAAGGTACGGACATTAAAACTGTTCGTTTCTTATTTTTACTTTTTGACTGGGACACAGTCATTATACACTCCGATTCTTTGCCGACAATGAGACTTAGGCCTTCCAAGCAAGCCTTTAGTTTCTCATCTTCGTGAAGTGCACAAAATTTTCAATTTAGAGCAGTGAATTGGTGATTATATATTTGTTATTGATGTTTCTGTGCTTATTATCTGACGAGTATGCCATCACCTATTGATTCTCTTGGACGTGTACCAGAGCACAATTTTAGATAAGCCCTTTGGAATTGTTTTACGGAGACCTTGCAATGTTTTGCAGGTCGTCAATAGAATTAGCCAACAGATCATCGAGGAACTTCAATTTGACCACGTTCCGGATCCAATTTCAAGAGGGATCATTGGATTGTGTAGTGATGCCACCGCAGGATTGTTTTATGCTTACGATCATAACTCAATCTTTCAGGTTACCTCATCTGGTTATATATATATATATATATATATATATATATATTAGTTTTTTATTGTGTTTAACCTTCATAAAATTTGAACTTGTTGATGTTAACCATGTTTCAGGTATCTGTTCATGATGAAGGCCGAGATATGTGGCAAGTGTATCTGGACATGAAAGAATATGCTGCCGCTTTAGCGCATTGTCGTTATCCTTTCCAGAGAGACCAAGTATATTTAGTACAGGTAAGAGTTACTGTTTTTGTGTATAGTTGCATGTATTCCCGCCATTCCATATCTTCAATTGCGATCTATTAAATTCCACACTTTTTCGATCTTGAAAAATCTTTTGCTGATTCCCTCATGAAAAGTCAAAATTCAACAATTAATGTTAGGTGTTCTTTTGTAAATACCTTAGTTCTTTTTTAGCAGCATATGATTAAAACAATTGTGTTAGTGTTACAGGCTGAAGCTGCCTTCTCTGCAAAAGATTTTGTTAGAGCAGCATCATTTTACGCAAAGGTGAGATATATTTTTCTGGATTTATCTGTGTTCTCACATTGGAGTGTGAAACCTTCTGATATAAATTGTTTCCTTATTTCATAAACATTGGAATGTGAAACCTTCTGATATAAATTGTATGTATGTGTTTGAATTTTCCCTCCTGTATTACTTTTACATGTTGTCATCTTGGTTGTAATTTCTATTGCATTAACATGGTCATACTTTGTTCAACTTGCTGCTCTACTAGTCAAGTATCTTTCTTTGTTCTCTCATTCTTAGTAATGCAAATCACTTCCCAAGAACAACGTTTAAAACCACATAGGGTTTGTCATTGATTAACATGTCTGCTTTGTTTCAGCCCGAGTCAACCAAAACTTGTCTGACTCGTCCACGCTAACCAAAATTTTCCTGGTAAAGCATTTGTAGAAAAGCTGAGAAATACCATCTCGAATACGGCACGATTTGCATCAAATGTTAAGAAATGATGCAACGAAACACAATCACGCAAGAAAAAACAAGATTTACTTGGTTTCCAGCTTACCTACCAAAAAAAGGAAAAAGGATTTACATGGTTCGGGAGTGTGCCTGCGTCCACGGGAGAAGAGTTTTTACTATTTTGGTCTTAGGGTCACTGACTCTCCTCTTCGCCAAGAAAGGACAAAGAAAATCTCACAATCCCTTAACTCTAACATGTGACTTACATATCAATGCCACCAAATGAAGAAATTTACCGAAATACCCCTTTAGTAAAACACAAAAAATAAAATTAATCGAAATACCCCTTTAGTCAAACACAAAAAATAAATTTTCTTCTGGGGCGCTGCCCCGGAAACCCCTACAGGGCAGATTGCCCCTTGCACCCTCAGCTAGCTGACCATGTAGCTCAACCTGTGTGTGTGTTGCTCTCAATGGTCCGTTGGAGTCGTGTATAATGCGATAATACAAGACATCTGCACAACAACATTAACTTGCCTATCCTTTCCCAATTTTCCTCAATAGATTTCCTATTTTTGAATGGTAAAATGAATTCTATTAAAAGTGAAGGTAGAAAGTGATTGAGATGGTCACAACAAAAGCGCAAAAGAAAAAAATACCGCAAAGATCATAATGGGGCTGATCATAATGGGGCATCCATAATTGCAAAAGAATCTCTAACTGCAAAACTGGGCCTAAAGATGCCAACACGGGCTAAAGGGTCATATTCTGAATTAGCCACTCTCTGGGTGTGGTAGTGAGGAAATCCGACAAATTTTTTTTTTTTGAATGGCAGGAAATCCAACAATTTTCAATACAATCAAGCACATCTTCAATGGAACTCCTTGTTAGATTGCAGCCATAGAATCACATGAAAGGACTGACCTCCCTGATCTAAGGCTCAAGAATGATGAAGTCAAGACATTAATAGTACACTTCAGTGCCAAAATCTCCGCTTCACTAGAACCTTTGAACACCACCGGCCTGAAGAAAGACAACCTGACAATGCCATTATGGTCCCTAATGCCATTGCCACATCCTTTGCCAGCCGGCCCAAGGTTGTCGATGCTATAACCATCAATATTTTGCTTAGTGGCTTTATTGGGACGGGGACTTCAATGGGAAATCGGATTTTCAATCAACACATAACTAACTAGATTGGTAAAATTTTTATGATCTATGCAGACAAGGGAGGAAAAGTGTCATATAGTACACCCCTACGTGACCGGCGTGGGGTGGGTTTTTTTTTTCGGGGGTTGGGAATTGCAATCGATCTAATTACCCATGAAATGAAAATAGAGAGAAGATGAAACTCTTAACTTGATCAGGCAGGAATGGTTAGTAAATCAAGAATTGATCAATAGATGACAAATTGATTCTTCAGCAGGGAAGCACATAATGCACCAGTTGGTGATGAACCAACTATGATGGATGAGATGATTCGCTGTTAAAATCTTATCCAGACAAGCTGTCCAGTTGAAAGAAAATGATCTCGTCGAGATGTATCCCTTAGAGCACCATTTCCAATTATGCTTATCCTTACCCTCATGCCTGATATAAACAAAATTCATTCTGCCCCATGATCGTTGCCCATTCTCACGAATGATCAATTGATCCTTGGCATTCCAGGAGTCGTATTTAGGGTAACACTCCCAAGGAGGAGTGATAGTACCCTTATCAATTGTGACCCTCTGGTTACACACTTGGAGACAGAAACTTCTGAAATCAGTGTCTCGTAAGAAACTGTTGAAATTTTTTGTGGAAACCCAAAAGTTCTTCATCATGTTTTGTACTGCACACAATTGCATGTGTGGTGAACTTTTATCTTGAGCTCTGGATAGTGAAGCCGTGAGAGCAGAGTAGTCATCTGTTTATCAGTACATTCATATCTTCACTGTTTCTTGACTGGTATAAACATATTTCAAAAGAAACGTGCTTATATTTCATGTTTGTGAGATGATTTGGGATGTCTATGTAGTTTTTATTTATTTAATTATTCCGTTCTTATGTTAATTTTATATATTATATTGAAGGATCATTGGTGTCCATATTATTTCTTACATTTGGATGCTGCACTGGATTTCTCATATTGCTTCAGCATATTTTTTGTTTTTTGAAATGGAGTTTGCTTCAGCATATTATTCATGCAAACCTTTTGAAAAGAGTTAGGCTGCCTTCCCAATATACTAGTCGTATCTTGTCTAACTATTTCAGTGTTCAATAATTACCATTTCTCTTGGGCTACATTGGTGCACTTCTTGTGATCGAAGTCATCCCCATGGAACTACAAAATAACTTCTTTGGCAGGTCTTGAAACATTTGCCTCAAATTTATTAAAACTATATTGGTTGAATACATAAATGTTCAAATCTTTTTGAAATAACAAATTTATTAAAACTATATTGGTTGAATACATTACCGTTCAAATCTTTTTGTAATACAAATTATGATACCTTGTGCAAGGATGTTGAAACTGTGCTCTTGGATATTGTTGCTTCTTATACCATATAGGAGCTATGAAGTCATTTCTATGGAGTACCATAGACTAATTTAGAGGACATTCTGGTAACAGTCTTCATTCATTTTCTGCAGATGAACTATATATTATCATTTGAAGAGATCACTCTGAAGTTTATTGGTGTGAGTGAGCAGGTGCGTAGGGGGTTCCTTCCTGTTTTAAACACTGAACTCTGCTAAACAATTGATCTATATATATATGAATATCAAAAGCATCACCTCTTACAGCTAGAATATTGGAAACCTACTGAAGTGTTTTTTTGAAGACTAGAGTCACTAGCTATCATATATGTATGTATGTATTTATATATGCTGTCCTTAAGATATATGTTGTGGCTTAAGAAAATGGTCCTCATGTCACTCACATTCATTATTTGCAGACCATAATGCTAGTCTCTTGGAGATACCCCTGCATTTTTCTTCAATTCTATCTTGATGCATATGTGCTGTCTTGTTGCTTTCCTACAAATCACTAGATGAATGGAATGCATTAGCCAATTTTCTATTTTGAATATATTCTAAAATTTCGTTTTCTGGGAATTGAACCTTTTAAGTAGTGGTGCAACTTGGGTCGGGTCGGGTTGAGCTTTTGCTGTAAAATGAATTGGAAACAACCCGAACCCGACCCGATTTTAAGTTAAAAAGCTGAACCCGAATTCCTGAAACAATTTTGGAGGATTTGAAACATGCTTTCTTGATTTTTGATATCGATGGGAATGGATCGATTTCGGCTGGGGAATTACAGAAGGCTTTGAGGGGTTTGGGAGACGAGATTTCTCTGGCGGAATGTAAGAGAATGATTAGTGGCATGGATTCTGATGGAGATGGGCTCATCAATATTGAAGAATTTAAGAATATGATGACCCGTTCAATGCCTCTAAATCCTTTGCCGAAGGTTGAATAATGAAATTTCGATGAGAAGATTTGGGAATTTGAGATTATGGGGATTTATTCTTTTCTGCTAACGACACCGATCAAGATCAAAGAATGACAATGAGTCAATGACAGTGTTTTTTTTTTTTTAGTTCGTTTACTTTCCTTTTTTGTACAGTTATTTGCATTAATTTTTAGGAGAATGGTATTGATTGATGGTTAAAAAAAATAAAAATTCTTCCAGTCTTTAATCATTGCACTCCTTTTATGAAAGAGAATTATCTAAAGGCCAGTACAAATCTACAGTTTTCCATTTGAGAATTTCATATGCATATGTTTGTTAGATCAGTTCAAGTCTTGGTTGTGGTATCCCTTGCTTTCTTCCTCACTGCTGCATATGCTGATGTATATTTAGTAGGGAATTCCTTATTGGTGGTTTGGAGTCTGATGTTGGCTCAAGTTTTGGTTGCGTGAAATTATTATTATTTAAAGCTTTTCATTATAGTTTCATATGGAGAAACCATAGTTGCCGGAAACTTCTTGGGCGGGTGGGAAACCCGTTTCCCATAAAACGCGTTTCTCGCGGTTGGGGAACTCGTTTCCCCTAAAATGAGGGAAACACGTTTCGGAAACGTTTCCAAAATATGATACAAAATTGGAGAAATGTTTCTGAAACACATGGGAAACATATGGAAAACTTATGTAAATAATGTGTAAACACGTGATCAACGTATGTAACACTCGTAGAAAGTGCATATGAAACGTGTAGGAAACATGTGTGGAACTTACGAAAATCAATTTGGAAAAAACACATCATCCTAAGACGTTTCTCTTATGATTTTCTATTGTTTCTCATTTCTCGTTTCCCCCGTATTTTTTTTCATGCGTTTCCCGTTTCCGTTTCACGTTTCGTTTCCCGAATTCCTTTCCCACCCTGGTAACTATGGGAGAAACTCAAGACTAAGCAATGTCTATACGTTATAAATAGAGTTAGTAATATTGATTAGTAGCACACAACTTTTGGATCTTTCTTCTATTGCTTAACATTCACACCATTCAAAAAAAAAAAAAAAAAAAAACTAGCATTCATTGATTTTCAGTTTTTCTATGAATACATCTATTGCCTTGACTAGGCATTTTCTCCAACAAGCCTACAAAACATGGTGAAGGGAGGACAGAAGTAAGGAAATGATGCAGAGAGAAATCTGGATGTTTGTTTAATTTCCCTAGGTTGTAGAAAAATATAATTTTTGATTTTATTGTTAGTTCATAAGCTACATCTATTGAAATTTTAGTCTGTTATGGGTACACACGTCTTTTTGTTTTCATCACGGACTAATAACTACTTGGCATCCATGAGTTTGATCTGTTGGGGGAAAGAATGGAAGCAGGGATTGACAATTAGAGGGTAGATACATTGTGTTTCCTGGAAGGATCATCCTTCTGAAATCCTTTGTCCAAAAAGCTCGAAAGGATTCAAGGAATTTCCCTTGGAATGATGAGCCTCCACTCAGAAAAGTTATTCTAAGTAACTTGTAACAAGTGTTCCCGAAGCAGCAGGTTGTTGAGGCATCAAATGTATTATGATTTATGAGGCAAAACTCTGCTCCTCTAGCGTTAGCCTATTTTTTCTTGAGAGGGACCAGTTTTCAGATTTGAATATTCTAAAACACTCCCACATGGTTTCTTATGTCTCATCTAGCATCATATTTCCTGTGATGTACATATTATTTTGAGAGGTTTTCTTCTAATCATTTTTCTTATGTTGAAGTTCTAAGATTAAATTGCCGTAATTTTTTTTCCTTCATTCATGCTCAGTTTTGATAATAAGCAATTTATATCCTTTAAATCTGACAATTTATAAATCTAGCAATCCTATTAATCTCTGATTTGAAGAGTGGGCCACAAGCATCTTGATTTAAGAGACCTACTTTATTAGATTTAGGACTATGAAATTACTTGCGTCGTCTTCATTTTCATGCTATAGATGATTCATAACATGACTTTATTCTTTCCTTTGTTTTGAAGTTCAAACTTTTTTAATTTCAATTAAAAGTTTGTTTTTTTGTCCTCCGTACAGGATGCTCTAAGAACATTCTTATTGCGGAAGCTTGATAATCTTGCAAAGGATGATAAGTGCCAAATAACTATGATTTCCACATGGGCCACGGAGTTGTACTTAGACAAGGTTTTACTTCTGAAATTATTCAGCACTTGTGTTAGTTAAATTGATTCGTAACTTGCTTTCTTATCTTCTGCATGACTAAAGCTGTGTACCATTCCATAAGAACTTTAAAAAAAAATTGCCTAGTTGATCTTTTTAACAGGACTTGAGATGTATAAACAAGTTAAAATGCAACATCTATGAACTTTTTTCAGATTAGTTAATTGTGATTTCTATATCACCGGTGACTATATGCAGTTCAATCAGTATGGTATATAGCATATTGAACTACTGAGTATAACTTGGCATTTCATTTCATGAAAACCTCTCATCAGTCATTAATGCCAATTGGAATGAGAGGGATGGTGGACCGTGACGAGACACATCTATTCAAAGTTTGCATATGTTGAGAATTTAAATTTATACTGTATTATTCTTCTGTTCTTTATATTTTTTGTATATATAATATTGTAGAAGTTATGTTTCATCACACTTTGGTTTGCCTTCCTGTATATATGTAAGAACAACACTATTATCATTTGCCCAACTGGTTGGTGCATGGTTGCCTTCAGTCCCTGACATGTTAGAGATTCTTCTTGTTGGGGAGTCAGTTATGGATTCCTTCGCCTTCGCCAAGGGTGATGTAGGATGTTTCTTTATCCTTTTTTTGTCCTTTATATGTTTACAGTATTGATGAATGTGTCCATCTTGATATGGAAATGCTTGTTTGAGATATGCTGTAATCAAATTGTTATGGTGGAGAGTGGGGAGTGAAAACACCAACTCTGGGGCGATCCAGTCACCCGGAGAAGAGAAGAGTTGCACTAAGATACGAAATGCTTGTCTCGAATATTATGGGTTACACAGATGGGTCCTTCATTCTTACTCTACTTTTGTGTTCTTGTCTCGAATATTATGGGTTACACAGATGGACTCTTCATTCTTACTCTACTTTTGTGTGCTGAAGTTCACCCTGGAGGATATTATACATTAAATGGCAGGTATATCTTGGGTGGCATTGTAATGGCTTTGGATTGCATATTTGATTTTTGTAGATCAATCGATTATTGTTGGAGGAAGACAAGGAAATTGTCGGTAATATAGCCTCTGAAAATGAGTACCAATCTACGATTAAAGAATTTCGAGCCTTCCTCAGTGACTGCAAGGATGTATTGGATGAGGCAACAACAATGAGGCTATTGGAAAGGTATTCTTTTATTGTAGTTTTTTCTTATAAGGTCTAATCTTATTTTTAACTGGTTACAGTACTGATGTTTGCAGATGTACTTATCTTCCTATCCCATAGTTGCATTTCTGTATTTGTGAAGTATTTCTGATTTTATTGCATTGTTTCTAGTCCATGTTAGTGGAATAACATTGGATTAATGACAGAACTGGCCATTCAATCTCACTTTCTTCTCTTCTCTTCGGGGTTTTGGCAGCTTTGAAACGGCTTTCATCGACCCCACATTACACCCCTTCTCATGCGCTTTGTCTCCTTTCTCTTCTAGGGGAACTCCCCCTCCCCTCTCTCTCTATGCACAAACCCTAGCCATAACCCTGAGAAGTTAATCACAAAGATGACATTGAAAACAGTTAAAAGATGGAGATACATTTATTAGCGATAACTTTAATTCTAATAAACTTCATTACGAGCAGAAATTGGAGTACCAATCACCAGATTCCATGATTAGGGCTCAGATTTTTGCCCATTTTCTTCACATCTGGTTCATTTGTTGTTGAAGATCTGTTATTTTTTATAAAAAGTTTCCAAGAAACAATATTTTCTGACTGATTTTTGTAAAAATTGACAGAAACAGAGGGGAGAGGGGGGGGGGGGGGGTTCTTAACATGGAAGCACCATTTAATACTATTGAATGAAATGGTAACAAAGCCAGACTGTGTTGATAGCTTATTGCAATCTACATAGGTTGCCATTCATCATCATGTGACACAAAAACAGGCACTGGTAGATTAAAAATGGGAATTGACAAAATGATTGATTGAGAAGGGAAAAGGTGGAAACAATGTATAGGTAAAGAATGCAAGAATAAGGGGTTTTCTCAAAAAGATATTCCGTTCTTCTAGATTTTATCCCTCTTTCTTTAGCTTTTGAAAGAAGAAATGATATTGAGATGGAACTAATAGTAAATTTGAAAATGCATCTATGAGTCTCACTTGTCCAAAATTATAATTGCAAATATGTCATGGATTACATTGAAACACAATTTTGAAAGGTGGTGTTCCCAAACTAAAGTGGTAGCAAGATGGAATCCTCCTCCTAGAAACACCATCTAACTCAATGTCGGTGCTTGGACTCTTTGCAACCCAGCCAAGGAAGGGTATTGGAGGCATTTTTCGGAATTCTTCGGGCGACATCATCTACTCCTTTTTCGGGCCCTATTGGCATAACTGACACCACAAAACCGATGTCCTTGCTCTTCACCAATGATTGACTATATTCATAACCCAGATGGAGGGCAGTTTGGAAGTGGAAAGCGGTTCTTCTAACACAATTTTGTTGTCTAAGGGATTTGTGTCGGGCCGCGGAGTCTAGACAATCTCATCTATGAGATTAAAGATCTTTGTTTGCATAATACTCTCTCTCTTTTCTCTCATTCCTGGAAGCTCCAATGATTTAGCCGATTGTCTGGCCAAACCAGGAGCAACTAGCGACTTATACGGTGCAATCATTACCCACCGAAGTGCACTTGTACTCCTTTCTTTTATTATAAAATTGGTATCTTTTAAAAAAAAATATAATTTCAAATATGCGACCCTAGCAAGCAGAAAGCATTATAGTTAATTCGAGGAGAGTGACATGTTTCAAACATTATAATTATTTTGATAAACAGACATATCCATGAAGTATTTGTGTATGAGTACCACTATCATAATGTGTCTGCCATGTACGATGGGCCTACACAAGTATCCGAGTTTCTACGATTATATGGGGGCATTTCTTTTTTTCTTTTTTCTTTTTTTGAAATGGACACATCCCTATCCTATTCATGAGGCATAGAAACATTAACATTGAGTAATAAATACACATGTTTTAGTATGTCCATTTACTTTTCTTTATTGTAGATTATGTGTTTAAGAAAATGTCCTAGAGTACACATTTTCATTATCTTCAATTTTAAAATTCTTGCAGTTACGGTAGGGTTGATGAACTTGTCTACTTTGCTAGCCTAAAGGAGCACTATGAGCTTGTGGTTCACCATTACATTCAGGTATGCGTTTCCTTTTGTGTGATATTCGTACAATCGTACAATCAAGGTTCATTTTAACATTGCATTTTTC
Source organism: Tasmannia lanceolata (assembly GCF_043159265.1). Taxonomy (NCBI): domain Eukaryota; kingdom Viridiplantae; phylum Streptophyta; class Magnoliopsida; order Canellales; family Winteraceae; genus Tasmannia; species Tasmannia lanceolata. The sequence goes on along the minus strand of NW_027518683.1, from coordinate 19,031,164 downwards.
TTCTTTGGTCATGCAATGAATAATATAGTATAGGATCATCAATAGCATAGAAAAACAGCAAAAACCAATGCATACGCTAATCTATTGATCAAAGCAATGTTCAAAGCTCACAAACAAGTCCTATAATAAAGCCATCTGGCCATTTTGCAAAATTTTGTCGTAAAAATTCTCCTGTAAAACTTCTTCCTAGTGTCCCACTTTACACAGACATGAGAGAGAGAGAGAGAGAGAGAGAGAGAGAGAGAGAGAGAGAGAGAGAGAGAGAGAGAGAGAAGAGAGAGAGATCGTGCCAAGTCGTTACTACTAGCAATGACTTACTCTTTCATTACTTCATCCTTTCCATATCCCTCTACCTTGTTCTTAGTGACTTATGAAATGGCACTCAGTTCATATCTTTAAGTTCGGTCCTGGACTTGACTTTTCTGATTTCGACATCGGTCTCTCGGGTGACCTGAATTCTGATGGAACTACAATAAGTATTCTAGTTCCACCATGCGGAGGGTCTTTCCTCAGGACTGGTACAACTCTTTCCAAAATGGCACACTTGAATCAATTAGAACCGAATTCTCCTTTCTAATAGAGAGGGTGATATTGGTGTGAAGAACATTGGGTCACTGAATAGAGAATTGTTAGCAAAATTGTATTGTGGATTATTCAACAACAAAGCAACCCATGGGCGATAATAATAAAAGTGAAATACCAAGGTTCTAATTCGAATCACTGATTTGGGGAATGGGGTCAGTTGGGGTCTCATATTTCAAAGTCATGGATTAAGGAATTTAAGTGTTGAAAGTAAATATCATCTGCGGTGTACGAAACAAGGAGAACACTTTTATCTGGCTGGACAGATGGTGTGATGAGCTCATATTCATATTGGCTGATAACTACCCAAACCCATTATGAGAGTTGTGTACTTCAGGGCAGTGATTGCAAATTGTCTTTTGTTGGCAATAATTTGACTAATACTCCAATTGTCTGTGATGGGCTTTCCATTTGTGCCTTGTAGAGTTATTGGATCTATCTGTCAGGGTTATTTTTTGCCTCATACTTGCCAGGGGAGATGAGGAGGGAATTATATAAAACCCGAATAAAATGGGGTGTACTTAGTTAAATAGTTTTACTCCCTTTCATGTGTTCTCATAAAGAAACTGTCCAAATATTTGGAACAATCCATCCCCAAAACCTACTGCTTCTCTCTGATGTGCTTTGAATGGTAAGATTATCATCGGTGATCAATTAGCCAAAATGAAAATTTGTGATAAAATGAATTGCGATTTTTGTGGCTTCATTGAAAATCCTGTGCATACTTTATTCCACTGTGATTGGTCCTCCAATATTTGGATGTGCTTTATTACTTCAAAAATCTAAGAAACCTTGTTCTTTTTCCGCATTAACTGAAAACATAAGGCTCTTTTCTATTTAGACAATTTATGATCAACTGACAACATTATTTTTAGGAAAAATCATTAGTGTAGGGGTAGTCATAAATAAAATTATTGTTGATGTTGCTAAAAGGACATTTAAAATCTGCATTAACTGAAAACATAAGGCTCTTTTCTATTTGGACAATTTATGATCAACAAAGACAACATTATTTTCAGGAAAAGTCAATAGTGTAGGGGTAGTCCTAAATAAAATTATTGTTGATGTTGCTAAAAGGACATTTAAAATCTTTTGACATTAAAGGGCATCTTAAATCCGTGTTATTCCATTTCCGGATATTGTTACTGATTGGTTTGCTGCTAGTGAGGACTATGTTTGCCCCTAAAGCCTCCTGGATGCTTCTACTGCTCCTCTAAGTGGGTGGATCAAACTCAACTCTGACGGGAGCAAGAAAGTCACTTCTGTGAATTGATTCCTGTTTGGATGGTTTTAGGGTCACTCTCTCTCTCTCTCTCTCTCTCTCTCTCTCTCTCTCTCTCTCTCTCTCGGATTCTATTGGTATGGTATCGTTCGCTTATGGAGGTTCGCGCATTATTTCCTGGTGATAGATTCAGAAGTAAAGGCTGTTTGTAATGGTATCCCGAAGTTGTCTGGATTCAATTGAGGGTGATTCTATGATACATAACAGAAAAGGGAGAGTAGGTATTGTGACCTTTGAACCAATTGATGTAGGACAGCCAACTGAAAGCAATCTCCCTAGGTTCTCTATGTTCAGATTTGGATAAAATAGGTGAAGGAAATGGGTAAGGGTTAAGGAGGCGGACGTAGATAAATTGAAGGATAGTAATTCAGGACTGTTATGAAAGGGTTAAATGGAGGTGACAGATCTGAGATAAACTGGTTGTAGATTAGGAGTTAGGACTAGTGAAAGATTGTTGACTGTGAGTGGACTGTTGGTCGGAGAGTTGACTGCTTGCTTTAGAATTTGTTGATGGATTTCTAGGGTATCTGCTAACAGGTGTTAAGGCCTGTGACAGGTGTCATGGCTGTTGATGGTGCCGAGCGACAACTGGCAGGTGTCAATAGATAACTGACAGGTGTCAAAAGACAGTGGTAGATCTGGGCAGAATTTAATTCTGGGTGAGCTTCGGAGTGACAAGTACAAAGGATAGGAATCTCAGGTTAAGAATATGTTGGCATAGGACTGGCGCAGGTTATGAAGTGGACTCTTTCAGAGTTAAAGGACTGAAAGGTCATGACAATCAATAGGAAAAATTGCCAATGGGTTTGGGGTACAGTTTAAGGCTCACGATGGACTTAGGATAGGGTATTGTTGGACTGATGAGGTTATCAAGGGTCTAGTTGTCCAAGAAGTGAACTGTCAGTGCCCAGTTTCAATTACAGATTTGGTGCAAAACCGGAGTTTTAAGGAGACCGCAAGGTTTAGTCCAGGAAGGGTTTTAAAGGAAACTTAGGGCTGTAAATTCAACAGGATCAGGTTCTTGTTGAAGTCTTGGTCATTTATTGATGTAAAATTGTAGAGAAATGGATCTGGGTTGAGGATTAAGGCGTATAAGGTTGTAGGTAAAGCTTGGAGATGTAACAGTTTGGAAAAAGGGGAGTATTGGATCCGATTCTGGACCTAAAATTGAGTGGAGGCCAGATCTGGGCAGTTTGGGTGTTTCTAGGGTTTATGGTTGGGTGTAAGGTGATGCGATGCTGAAAAGGATGTGTAAAGGTTTTGGATTTTAGGGAAAATTATAAGACTGGTCTGGAAATTGATAACAGACCGAGAGCTTATGGATTTAAAGACTTTTGGTGGACTGTCGAGTGAAAGGGGAGAGGTTCCTGAACAGTTCATAGCTACGTAATGGGACTAGAGTTGACTGGTTTGGGTATTTGGGTACAAGGGTTTAAAGTTGGGGCTGTGGGTGGAGGGAATGGTAGAGGTAATGGCAGTGGGCTTAGGCAGTCGATACTGGTAATGGGTGAATGTTTAGGAAATGAAGAAACTAAAGAGAAGGGGAGAAGGACAACAAGAAGTAATGAAAGTAAAAAGAAGGGAAGAGAGCTAACCTGGAGTCACACCAGGCTTCTATGGCATCGTATGTTGGGGGGAAAGAGGCATCACACTAAAAAGGGCGACCCAGTGCATGAGGCTCCCGTCATTGTGGGGTCGGGAGCTAGATGTACGCAGTCTTACTCCTGCTTTGCAGAGAGGCTGTTTCCGTGACTCGAACCCGTGACCACCAGGTCACAATGGAGCAGCCTTACCGTTGCGCCAAGGCTCGCCCTCAAAGCGGCATCACAGAAGCTTTAGAAAATAACATGATTCAATATCATTCAAGTGATCTAAACAGGCCATATGTCTGACAATTTATAGACATTGTGTAACGACCCGGATTTTCAGAGAACTCTAAACCCAGACCGTTAACAAAAAGCAACAATTTTTTTTTATTTTTTTACAAATTTGAAAACTCATTTAAAAGCTTACTAAAGGGTATTTGACATAATTACCAAAGACACAAACAAACTAAGAATAAGACGAATAGCCCCAAGGCCAAATGGCCACACCAATTACTCTATCCTCTCTCTTGCACACCCCTTTTTATTCTCAATTTCTTCATTAGCATTTGTCTCAATGTCATCAATTTTAGCAAAACCTGTGGGGATTTTTGGTGTTAGTTCAAAGAACTATGTAGATTCATTCGGTACCTAAGCAAATACAATTAAACAACTCTTGAATTTAAAGGCATACAACTTAATTCTATAGGAGAACATGTAACATAATTTATTTCTAAAGAAATCATGAACGGTAATAGGGGACATGCTATGGCATAAATCAATTTAAAACTACTATTCTAGCAACACAACAACGTTTTACAAGTGAGAAATTTATATTTTTATTATTATAATTATTAATGCATGAGACGACTCACCCAAGACAATCAAGCTCCCTTAGCTTGTTGTCCCACCATCAATACGTTCCACTACGCTCGTCTACAGGTAGTGGGCATGAGGGACTTTTTACGACGTGTTTAATAGCCACACCGCCTCCTGACATCATGGTCTAAGATGATGCATTTACCGCCAAGGGGGAGCTTTAAAACCCAAGGCCGGCTCGGAATTTCATTATTCCTGGACGACTCATACATCCGCCCAATCCACCAAATTATTTTCCCAATGTCTTTGTCTCTTATCAATTTTCCTGGCATATCATCCATATCATTTTTTTTTCTTCTTTCCAATATATTAAAGACATTTTTAGCAATTTTATTGCATCCCATATTTTTCTTTTTCCTTTAACAAGGAATCATAACATTTCATCTTTTGCAAGCTACTGGCATAGCATCACTTTTCAACATTTGCATGCTATTAATATAACCAACCACGAGAGCGAGATGCATATTAATAAGAAACAATCATCTTAACTACCTCATTAGCATAAACAATTCTATGTCTACTAAGAATTTTCATTGCATGCATATAAATCAATCATTGCTTAAGAGTACAAGTTTAGGACACCGTCACCTACCTTAATTACTTGTGGTGTGAGAGAGTAAGAAATCCTTTATGTCTGAGTAGGGATTGCTATCGAATATGAAACACAATGATATACCAAATTCTAAGTTTCCGCAATCCATATTTCCTAGTGACACACACACACACCTAAGGCTTATGTGAGACTATATCCTTTTATTATTCTTAATTATCTTTGTTTATAATTTACCTTTGGGTGATATCAATAGTTTAGGGGCTGTTTTGTAAAATAAAAAAATCCATTAATAACTCTTTAATTATTTTCTTTGAGGGCTGATTTTTACAATGTTTACCCGTGAGGGCTGTTTTTTTTAAACCACATACTTAAAGCATTGGAAAAAGTTACACATGTGGGATATTTTATCAAAACAGCTGATATTTCCTATAAGTTTTACACATATGGTTGTTTATCTAAGAATATAGATCTAATATATATATATATATATATATATATATATATATATATATATAGTTTTGAAAATCTTACGATTTACGGTTCGATTTACGATTCTTAGGCAAAACGATTTGAATCCCATGATTGAATCTTACAATTCGATCGTAAATCGTACGATTCATACGATTTATGCGATTTATCCAAATTAAGTTTCATAGAAAAGAAAATATATCTTTCTTTCAAAAGACCTCATTTCCTTTCTACATTACAAGAAGCCTTTGAAAGCCCTCTCATTAGAAGGAAGAAGACAGAGGAGGAGTAGGACTTTGAACGAATCAAACCAGTCGAGCACAAAGCATTTGTTGAGGGCATTACTCACATCGAGGTGGGAGACTACCATAATAAGGACAACATCGATTCCCGTCTTTTATGATTGATATTTGTCATTTGATGTTTGAGACTTTGAGAATTGATATGATCTTGTGTCATTTTTTAAAGATTATTAACCAAGATGCATGGGTTTGGATGAGAATTAGATGATTAGTATGTGTCAAGTTTGTCAGCAAACAATTCGTATTACGATATTGAATACTAATCATGGTAGTTTCTGTTTGAATCAATGAATTTGGATGAAAAATGAATAATTAGCTATTTTTATTCTTTAATTTATTTATAATTTTTTATTATACATATTTTTTATATATTTTTGAATGGATCTTACGATTTACGATACGATTTACGATCATATACGATTCGACCTCGATTACGATTCGATTCCGATTTTCAAAACATTGTATATATATATATAGTAAGCATGCGTGATGAATTTCTTGAAAAAAATTAAGGTCTTTGATAGTACTTATCATAAACATATAAATCTGATTTTCTTTTATAAGGAAGATATAAAATTGATACTAGTATAAACATGCAAAAAATCAGCCACTTAGGGCTTTTAGATTCCACACACGTGGGTTGGTCTTAAAAAAAATGATATTATCCATATTACACATCACTCAATAAATTATCTAAAAGAAAACCATCCTCTTTATTATAAAGATCATCTAGGAATTTCAATTCGAAAGGAAAAATTACGTTCGTAACATATATCGTATTCTAGATTTAGATTCGAAAGAAAATAGTTATTTCTATGGTTTATTAGAAAGAAAGGGATTAAGGTTTCATTTATCTCTATCAATCTTTAAGATCCTTTCTCATTAGGTTTTAATCTTTAAAAGAAAACAAACCCTAGATCATTAAAATCACAAAAACTTACATGGAGCAAAGTGTTTGAAAAGCCCTCAAGGATCTCTTCTTCTCTTTTTTCTCTTTCTCGCTTTTCTCACTCTCTCTCTACGGTTTGGGTGTGCGTGAGAGGGGAGAACCACATGAAGGGTTTTTTTATAAATCCTAGTTTTCCTTTTTGTTTAGAGTTGTTTCCTAATCAATTACTAATAATTAGTAAGTTTCCTAGTCTCTCTAGGTCTCTTTACTTTTTATCTTATTACTTAACTTAATTAAAAAGGAAAATACTAAATTTTAATATTGGCACTAAAAAAAAATTGCCTAATAAAACAAAACTCGTAACTATGCCTAACCCTAATAGAAAAAGATCATAACTTACTCAAATCACGTTCAAATCGCTAAATCTTGGGTCCGTTGGATAGGTATTCGAAATACCCATCTACCGGGACCAAAATCATGTCGAACGGACAAGATCTGATGCCCCAAAAATTGGTTATACTAAAAAAAACGAAAATACACTATAATTTTTGGTCTAGGGATCTACGGTCCAGATTTAATTAAGGTTATTAATTTTCTAGGTCCGTGTGGGGCCGGCTCTTTCTTTACACATTGTAACCCGATGAAAATCCTGAGGTGGAAGTAGGACTCCTAATCCCTCTGCATTATTAAAAAAATAAAATCCAAGAGGAACATGCCACATGGCATCACTTATCTAAACCTTGTAGCTAATATAGGACACGGTCGAAGGACACTTTAGTACTAGGACTCCATAACTTGGACACTCAACATAAAACTTAACTTATATTCTAAGCCCACAAAATTTTAAGTGTGCCCTCTTTGTCGCTCAAGTGTCATGATGTCACCTTGTCATAAAAGTCTTTATTGGTTCCCACTTAATAGTGATACTGGCACCCTTTTTTATAATACTTCAGAATTGATAATGAGTCTATTGACACTTTAGCATGATAACGACACCCTCTAATTATGGAACCTTCTCAATGATAATGGCATTCGAAAGAATTTAAAGACCCAAAGGATGGTCCCCATCATTTTGGTGTTACCATCTCGTGGATGAAAGAGGTGAGCCACACTTTTAGAGATTTAGAGGTTTATTTAACAATATTAGGAAGTGGTTGGTTAGATTCTCAAAGGTTTTTCTTACTGATATTCCCCATAAAGGAAATAATAATGTTGATATTTTAACAAATCACAAAGTATCTTGTATGGATGTAATTGTGTGGCAAGATATGCCTTCTTTTTAAATTGGATATTCTCCACTTTTTGGGTTCCCTGCATGTATTGCATTTCTCCTTTTATTAATAAGATTTACCTCTTCAAGAAAATGAGAGAGAGAGTGGGGGGTTGGGGAGGTAGGTGTCAAAGTAACGTTGGATGTGCCTTGAATGGTGTAGAGAAGAGAGAAGATAGAATATAGAATGAGCAGAAGGGAGATAGGAGTAGGACAAGGGAGAGGGTGTTTGGGGTAAAGAGAGCATGAGTATAGCCCATGAAACGAGTTGTTCCTTCAGAATATTAAATCACTTATCAATATTGCTAAAGAAATGCCATTAATGAGATGCTTCCTATCCTAAATAAATATAGAATACCATTTAAGCAAAAAAATAATAATAAAACAGTTAATACTATTTTGTCTTCAACACTCCCCTTCAAACTGATGCATAGGATAAAAAGCATCAATTTTCCAGAGAGGAAGTCATGGCTTGTTCAAGGCATAGTTTTACTGAACAAATCTACCAGTTGATACTATGTTGGGAGATTAGGCAAGGTGATCAGTCCATGGGAGAAATACTAATATATAAAGTGACAGTCCACCTCGACATCCTTGGTCAGCTCATGGAAAACTGGATTTGTAACAACTAGTATGATACTTGTCGGCATAATGAGGCATGGAATTTATAAGATGTAGACCCAAATCCGTTAGAAGGTGGCAGGGCCATACAATCTTGCCGCTCATTGCAGAAGTCAAAGACCAAAACTCGGCTTTTGTAGATGAATTTGAAACCGCATCCCACTTCTTACATTTCCATGAGATAAAAGAATTGCCTAAAACATACACCACCCAATGGTTGAGTGACGAGTATCTGGGCAGGAAGCCCAATTTGCATCGGCTTAAGCATCAAATGTGATCAAGAAGAGTATCTACAGTCTTACTGTCTGTGAGACGAGCGAGAGTAATAATATTCTTCGTATACTTTGACTGACTCAACAATAACAAGCTCAAGGGGAGTATTGTCAGCACATGTTAAGCTCTCGTAGTATTCTATTTCAGCATCTTTTTTTTCCCTAATTGAAACACATTCTAAAAGCCTGTGTAAAAGATTATTATCTCCTTTGGTTACTTCCAATAACATGTTCATATTTCTTTGATTCTGCGCACGCTGTAAATTACTGTTGTGTAAATGTTTCATTGAAAATTTGGCTGGCATCTGTGACATTCTGATTCGTTAAAGGAGCGCAGAAACCACAACTTCTATGCTGTAGTTATAATGTTTCGTAGCACGAATATCATGACCACGGTTTGAAAACTCCGAGTCAATCATACTTGCCAAGTCGACTCACCTTCACATTGGCTGAGCTCATCCAAGTCTGAGTTTTTTCCCTATCGAGTTAATAAAAAATTCCTTTAACTTTCCTGAGTTAATTGTGTTGTTCACGTCTACCATTGACTCGCACAAGCTATGTTGCATCAGTACGGGCACGAGTGTTGGAATCCGACACAGGTATTGAGTGTTGGATTCGGCAGACCTCAAAAAAGAAAGATTAGTGGATTCTCCAAAATATTTTAATTAATTCTGAAATTTTAATTACAATAAATAGTATATTAAAGTTTTTTAGTAGGTTTAGTAAATATATTAAAGTTTTTTAGTAGGTTTAGTAAATATAATATTTTATTTCATATAAAAAATATGAAAAACTTACTATTAGGATGGATACAACTTAAAACATGGAGTACTTGTATGGTTGTGGTAGCAGTAGTCAGAAACAAAACAATTAAACGAGACCTAGAAGTGTCTCTGTGAATCCTGAAGTATTGGAATCCGAGACGTGTTTGACATGGATTCGTCGCCCATTTAGAAGAATCCATGTAACATAGCGCACAAATTGCCTCGTTTTTACATTAGCAAAATCTCGTTGGTGTCCCAGGTTCTAAATAATGATCATGACCATGTTTTAATATTTTTTTGGAAGTTACAATTTACGGAAGAGGCCCTTGTTAATATTTATCATAACAGAAGTTGCTAATAATGAATGCAATATCTTATTTAAAACTTATGTGTTGCTTTCATTTTATGTGAGATGTAAAAACTAACAAATGACATGTTGATTACATTAGACTTTATTTAACATGAATTACAGTTGGTGATAATTGGTCCAGCATTCTCTAGTTAAAAAAGCAAATTATTGGTGTAAGATATATTTTCTCGGAATCCAATCTAATACTGCATTCTGGATTTAGCAAGGAGAAGCAAAGAAAGCATTGGAAGTGCTTCAGAAGCCTACCGTCCCAATAGATCTTCAGGTACAAAATTATGCTCATTGAATCTGGGTTTTATTTCTAATTAGCTTTTAAAGGTTCTTAGAACCAATTTAAAAAGTGTCAAGTAAAGAGTAGAGTAGGAACATTGAAACAAGAGCGTGGGAATATCATTTCCATTTATTTATTGCTTTTTACAAGAGATCATGTATTTGTGATTTATCATTTTCTTCCTGTGCTTCCCTTTGTATAACTAAATGATAATATTGCATTACTGCAGTACAAATTTGCCCCAGATCTAATCATGCTTGACGCATATGAGACTGTTGAGTCATGGATGGCTTCAAGAAACCTGAATCCAAGGAGACTTATTCCTGCAATGATGCGCTATTCAAGTGAACCTCATGCAAAGTAATGAATACTTTCATTTTCATTGCTTAGATAATCAGTGATTTGTTCCTATTTTTAACGAATCTCCATTTTGTTTTCATACTAATTCATTATATAATGGAACTCGGTGATCCTGGAAGGTTTCATATCCCCCTTACCTCGTCAGTGTGCCTATTTAAAAGCCATTGCAACAGCACATTGAGATACTTATGTTGAAAGTTCCTAAACTACCTAACAACTTTGGATGCACTACTTTAACATTCAAAAAAAAAAAAAAAAAAACCCTTTGGATGCACTACAATCTTGATCAAACTTCCAACGTATTAATTTTCAATTCCTTAAAACACCATATATGGGTAAAGGAGGACCAAGTTGGCCTCATGTTTTGATAAAGTATACGGAGAGCCTCAATGTGTTTTCTTTCGTGCTGACGTATAAAAAGAAACTCTGTTCACATCTTGAATGTAATCGGTTGGCTCATAAACAAGCTCCATGTTTCCTTGTGTTGGGTATTGGTATGGGTACTCCATGGGGCTGCTACATGGGAATATCAGTCCTGCAAAAAAATATGGTGTATGACAAGCTTACCACCATACTAATATTTCTATAACCTTGGTACAAATTAAGTGTTCATATAAAATACAAAACACATAGAAGAGAAATATAGAAGGGTTCCATTGGTGTGAAATTATATACAACACAATTATTAAAACTGCAAAAATCCATTTTTCATTTAAAAAAAAGTAATGATTTTCGAATATTATGTTATTGGGTTGTTTGGAAAAATTCATTTAAATTGCAAACAAATTTAATTGCGAGTCTTAAATCTGTTTCTTTGTTCTTCAGATATGCAATTTGACAAAAATGTATCATTTTCGTTGCTGATCAGCCCTGTTGATCTAGTGATTTTTTGAATTGAACCTACTTTGACTTGGCATAAGTTCTTTGTTAACAGCGTAGTATGTATCTGCAAATCTGGGGGTGCAAATGCACATATTTTTGTTTCTTGGTGTATTTGAATTGTTTTATCTCCCAGCTGGTTATAGAGTAATCTAGAAATCGATGTTTATAATAAATTGATTCAGATGGGTATAGCCAAAAGTGGCCCCTATAGATGAAATTTTCTTATATGTTAAAAGCCGTATGGGTACGAGCTTTTGATTTGGAGTTTGAGATCATCATCATACTGAATGGATCCACTGAATTCTTTGTCATCATACTGAAAAGATCTATTGAGTTCTTTGTCCTAAAACAGAAATGACTTGTAGGGAGACCTGAGCACTTTACTGCAACTTTGACAGTAAGATTGGCATTTGACTAATAAATGTTTCAAAGCACTATCACTAAAAGATCAATACAGGTGAGTGGTCATTGGATTCTCAGAAGTTCTGCACATGATAATGGGCATCAAGCGTCCAGATTAGATTTTTGGAATTCGTTCTTAGGTGGTGCCAAATCTAAGCATTTGTTGAAATGGTTGGCTCTAACCTATAAATGCACCAAATCTGCTTCCTCCAGTTCAGTTAAAGATAGTTCAATTTCTGTCCCTATTGTGATTGATACAACTTCCATCGTTTCAGATCTCCCTTGGTTTCCATATGTGATTCGAAAGGCTTATGATACCAACTCCTGTGTGACATTTATGCATTAATGTTTTGTAGAAATATTGAAAGTCGTACTGATTAAATTCATCATCAGTGCATTAGTGCCTTAATAGTAATAAAAATGTTCTGAGTAGAGTATGACCCAGTAGACTAACTAGTTTGGACTGTTTTATTTAACAAAATCTATTGAAGTGTTGCCTTTCATTCAGAAATTTAGGACCTAGCTTAGTTATAAATTCCGTTCCGGTCGCCGTTCCGTTTTGGCTACCGGAACGGAACGTTCCGGTGTTTCGGCCGTTTCGTTCGGCGTTCCGGTTGAAACTTTCCGTTCCGGTCTAAAAAAATAGTTAAAAATATGAAAAAAATCCTAAAAAATTAGAAATTGTTAGAAAAATATAAGAAACACTTAAATGAACTAAAATACATCTTTATTACTTAAAAACCAAAGTTTAATACAACTAAGACATAAAAAAGTAGAACATAGAAGAACAAAAGCTAAATACATAGTGCCAGCCACATCTCGTATCATCTCTAAATCTAAATCAAAATGGTGGTGAATCTGGTTGAGGATCATCATACTCAACCGACTGGTAGCCCTCATCATCGCCGTCACCACCACCTCTTGGAGGAGTGTCCTCAAGGTTTGCGTCCTCGTCGTCGGCCGCATCAACTCTAGAAGGCGCTTCAATATTTTCCCATCCAATGTCGTTTGGTGTCAGAATGACATCTTCATCTTCCGCAATCCAATCCATCATAACATCTAGGTGATCTATACTCAGTGAGTCGCTAGTGGTAGAAGATCTTATGTTTAAGTCCCTGAAAAGAATGTCCAACATAAATTAATAAGTAATACTTAAAATTTAAAGGCACGTGGTGAAATATGAGAAAATTAATTCTAATTCAATTAAGTAGCATACTTTTCTCGAAACTTGAGGTTGTAATGGACAAATACCAAGTCATTCAACCTCTGGTGCTCCAACCTGTTTCTTTCTGCCGAGTGGATGTGCTTGAAAGTGCACCAGTTCCTTTCAAATCCAGTAGTACTACAGGTTTGGCTGAGAATTCTGACGGCGAAACTCTGTAAGTCCGGGACGTCATTTCCAAACTGGTTCCACCATGCAACTGCAAAGGAAACATTAATAGTTAAGCATTTACTTGTGGAAAATTTAAATGAAATATACTTAATTAAATGAACAAACCAATATACCTGGTCCCAATCTGCCTCGGTTGCGGATTGCCATCTTCATTGCAAACATGCCAATGGACTCCCGATAGTTCTCAATCTGACTGGTGATGGTGTCCTGTGTAACTTCATCAGGTACTAGTCGATTAATACATTCAATCAAACCTCGGGTGACTTCATGATGCTTGGAGAATGTAGGACTGAAAAAGAGAGCAGGGTTAAGAAAGTATCCCGCTGCATGGAGGAGACTGTGAAGCTGTTTGTCCCATCTTTGGTCAATAATCCTCCAGATGGGAGCATAATCTGACTTCTTGTTCTTTAGCCTAGCCTCGATGTTTTCTTTGGTCCTATCCATGGCCTCATATATGTAACCCATTGCTGGTTTGTCTTGCCGGTCTACCAAACGCAGCGCCCTCACCAATGGCTCGCTGATGTTTAGAATATGCTTGCAGTTGTCCCAAAATTGTTTATCCAACACTGTACTCACGATCTCTTCACTCAATCCATGTCGAATGTACCTACTAGCAGCATACTCATCAGACACGAACATCTGTTCTAGGGCTTTCCTATGAATCACCAGACTTTGTATACTAATGAAATTGGTAGCAAATCTAGTCCACGCAGGACGCCACAAGTCCCTCCCACTCGTGAATTTATGTCTCATCAAGTTCAATAGAGCTGGGTGGTTGTAGATAAACCTCGTAATCTTCCGAGCCCTGTCAATTGTGCTTCCTATGAGAGAAAACACATTTGGTTTGCCCAAGTGCTCTAAAATCAAGTCTAAACAACGGGCTGCACACGGAGTCCAGAAGAATGTAGCATATTTGATTTCTAACTTCTTCCCAGCAGCTTTATAACTTGGCTCACTATCAGTTATAAACTGCACCACATTTTCCGGACCTACCTCCAAAACAATCTCATCAAAAATTGCAAACAATGCCTCAGCATTCTTCACTACGCCAGATGCATTAACAGATTTAAGGAAAACTACTCCTTTAGGATAGTACACCAAAAAGTTAATTAAGGCACGTTATTTGGTGTCTGTCCATCCATCGGCCATAATGCTACAGCCACTAGTTTTCCATGAATTCTTAACTTCCCTCAAGTAGTTGTTTACATATTCTACAGTTTTCTTCAATATCCCCCCCCGTAAATCGTGAAAAGAAGGCGCCTTATAACCTAAGCCTACTGCATTTATGGCATCAAACATTGGCTGCCAATATGGTGAATTAGCAACATTGAAAGGCAAGTTGGCATCATAGCAAAGCATGCCAACTGCCATATTTGCCCGATCAAGTGTTCTTTTTGTTGCCAAAGCACTCTTAATGCTTGGCTGGATCCAGGGGTTGTTCGTCGTGCAAAGAAATCTCTTAACCCCCCTACAAGACCCTTCTTTTTCCTCTTTGCCCCACTCGGTTTTACAACAACTGCTTTCCCCTTATTCCTAGGCTGAGGAGGTCCCATAGGTTCGTCGTCCTCATCCCCCTCCCGCTCCTCCACATCTTCTTCTTCTGGTGCGGCATAAAAACTACCCACCTCTGCCCTTGATACACTTTTCCTAGCACTTTCTTTTCTCATTTCGCCTAACATTTGTGCCATTCTCCATTTTACATCGGCATTGACTTTTTTACATGCCGCTACATCACCAGGAACACCCGCTAGATGTTCTTTAAACCGGGTTATACCTCCACCCTTTATGAGTTTTTCACAAAAGGTGCATTTAACACAGTTTTTTTGACCCGGAATTACTAGGCCATAAGCCCATGCCGGGTCATCCGATCTAGCGGGTGCGGAACCAATAGATGAGGCTCCTCTAGAAGAACTCATTTTTTAAGTTGAAATGGAGAGAAAGAGAATAAGGAATGAAAGGAAATTAAATCAAATAAAGCTTTAACTTTTCTTACGCCTTTTGGATGAGAGAATAAGTTGAAGAAGCCTTAGGTTGTAGAAGAGAAGCCCTTGTCTTTAGTATAGTAGAGCTTGTTGTTGTAGGAGATAAAAAAAGCCTTTGATCTTCTTGAGCTTGTAGTGGAATTGGAATAATAAAAGGCTTTGAGATGATCTTTGTTGTTGTAGGAGAAGTAGATATACTCAATGTTTTGAAAATCAGAATCGAATCATAAATGGTAATCAGGGTCGAATCGTATCGGATTGTAAATCGTAAGATTCATTCCAAAATATAAAAAATATGTATAATAAAAAATTATAAATAAATTAAAGAATAAAAATAGCCAATTATTCAATTTTCATCCAAATTCATTAATTCAAATAGAAACTACCATGATTAGCATTCAATATCATAATACGAATTGTTTGTTGACAAACTTGACACATACTAATTATCTAATTCTCATCCAAACCCATGCATATTGGTTAATAATCTTTAAAAAAAGACACAAGATCATATCAATTCTCAAAGTCTCAAACATCAAATGACAAATATCAATCATAAAAGACGGGAATCGATGTTTTACTTATTATGGTAGTCTCCCACCTCGATTACCACCTCGATGTGAGTAATGCCCTCAACAAATGCTTTGTGCTCGACTGGTTCAATTCGTTTGAAGTCCTATTCCTCCTCTGTTTTCTTCCTTCTAATGAGAGGGATCTCAAAGGCTTCTTGTAATGTAGAAAGGAAATGAGGTCTGTTGAAAGAAAGATATATTTTCTTTTATACAAAACTTAATTTGGATAAATCGCATAAATCGTATGAATCGTACGATTTATGACCGAATCGTAAGATTCATACAAATTATGATTCAATTATGGGATTCAAATCGTTTTGCCTAAGAATCGTAAATCGAATCGTAAACCGAACCGTAAATCGTAAGATTTTCAAAACAATGGATATAGTTGTATGTAGTGTAGTGTAGGAGATAAAAGAGTTGTAGTTGTAGGAGAAGATTTGAAGAGGAAATGAGTTGTGAAAAAAGAAATGTGAAAAAACAATGGTTAGAGGGCTATTTATAGCTTTTGGGGTGAAAAATAACGCAAAATGACCTCCCAACAGCTATAAAACGGTCATAAAATGAAGGTAGAAGTGTAAAAAACAGTCCCTAACAGCTATAATGGCATTTCTGTAATTTTTGAGATTTTTATTTTATTTTTTTCAATTTTTTTTGCAAAAAGACAAAAAATGCCCTCCTAACAACTATAAAACGGTCACAAAATGAGGGCAAATGTGTAAAATACACTCCCCAATAGCCATAAATGAATTTATGTAATTTTTTGAATTTTTTTTTTTTTTCGATTTTTTTTGGAAAAAGATGAAAAATGCCCTCCCAATAACTATAAAACGGTCATAAAACGAGGGCAAATCTGTAAAATACACTCCCCAACAGCCTTAATGGCATTTTAGTATTTTTTTTGAATTTTTTCCGCATTCCCAGACCGTTCCGGCCGGAACAAGGAATTCCTCCCATTCCGGTCGGAATTCCACCGGAATCCGGAATTCCGACCGGAACGGACCGGAATTCCGGCCGGAACAGAAAATATGCCGGAATGGACCGGAATTTATAACTATGGGACCTAGGCTATTAGGAGTGTGGCCTTGAAAATAGATGGTCCCAGGAAGGATTTTACACAGTGAAACCAGTCCAAGGTGACTCGCACAAATCCAAAGCACCCTTTAGAATCACATGGGACTAATAAAGCAGTAAAAAAAAAAAAAAAATCCCAAAACAGCCCAAAGGACAGATTTAGAGCAGAGCAAGAAATGCTGCCCATGAACAACTCTAAATGAGCCCTAATCAGAAAAAGAGAGAAAAAAGAAAAGGAAAATCACTTGAAGAAAAATACTCGAAATCCAGCCCTAAGCTCCAATGAAATCCACGAATTGGGAGATACGACCAAGAAAAGAAAGTTCTGTCTTTGTCACAAATAAACCAAAATAAAAAAAACCTTAAAATTCGTCGGCCTTGAACACTAATAAACCCTACTTTATGTTGGGTAAAAAGACACACTTAGCCATCCCTTAAGCCCATCAACTTTAACCCAAACCATACCCGGCTATTAGGGGTGGACATGGTTCCGGTTCGAACCGAGGAACAGAAACCGAACCGGCACATATGGTTCGATTCGGTTGTTTCGGTTCTAATATCCTGGAACCGATGGAAATTCGGTTCGGTTCTGGGTTTGGGATCCCGGAACCGAGAACCGAACCGAGAACTGACCCTCACCTTAAAACCCTTAAATATGCCTGTTTTTACTTGGATTTGGTGAAGGAATGAGATTAATCAGACTGAAAAGCAAGTTTTTTAATCTCAGCACTTCCCCAAAAATAAAGTGAATGGACTGATTCCACTCACTCGATTTTATAAAGCTACAAGGATTTCGTTTGAGCAAATTTCATTCTACCGTTCGTGGCTTGCAGGGAATGAGAATGTTTGGCAAACAAGCCCTAAAATTTTAATGGCAGGAAAGAGGATGTGGGAAGGGAAAGTGAAATCTCCTTTTTCTTTTTAATATTAACTTGAAAGTTTTTGGAAGTGTAAGAAGAAAGTGAAAGGTTTTCAAAAATAGCAAAATATTGTGAGAGTCGTCGTCCCCTTTCGATCAAGAGTCAAATATCATGTAATCCATGTCTTGATGACAAATGAGAAAAAAGTGAAAGATAGCATTCTACCAATCAAAAGCGCGTTTTAAAAATCTCATGTATAACGCCTCCACAAAGTCATATTCATCAGCTCATTACAAACTTTTGTGCTCTGCTTTTCCCATCAATGATAGGCTGGAAACAGAAAGTTATTCTATCTCAAGAAAAAAAAACCAAACATTCAAACACAAGGAGGGAAACTCTTGTGAATAAATTCCGTCGATTTGGTGAAGGTCGGGTAAACCCAGAACCGAACCGAACCGAACCGATTATATATGGTTCTGGTTCGGTTCGGTTCCAAACATATATGGTTCGGTTCTGGTTCCAATTTCAGGGAACCGATTATATATGGTTCGGTTCTGGGTATACCCCAAAACCGAACCGAACCGAACCATGTCCACCCCTACCGGCTATGTCCTAGAATAACCATATATAAGAGAACAAACACACCCTAAGTTGAAACTTCAGTAAGATTATAATTTCGGGGTGTAACCAAACAAACCCTAAGAATTATTCCCTTCAGACTATCACACATATTTCATAAATTGAAAAAAAATAACATAGTACTCAGCATGAAGAGTATTTAGTAACACCATTAAAAGAAAAAAGTATTTAGCAACTTTCACATTTGTTGTCTTAGACACTGCAAGTGTTTCATGCCGTTGAGAGTCAAGGTGAACAAGATATCAGGTGATGTACATGGGCCATAGTTACCAGGGTGGGCAACGAATTCGAGAAACGAAACGTGAAACGGAAACGGGAAACGCATGAAAAAAATTATAGGGGAAACGAGAGACGAGAAAACGATAGAAAATCGTATGAGAACTGTCTTACGATACGCAATAGAAGCGTTTCAGAAGCGATAGAAAAACACACATGAAACACAAGGAAAACACGAAATATGTGGTTTTGTAGATTTAAATTTTGTTAATTTCAAATTTATGTTTGAATTTTTCTTATTTTTATTTTTATTATAATATATGCTATTATTTTCTCTTTTAATATATTTCCACAATTTTTGATTTGTTTTTTCCAAAATAATTTTCGTTTCCACACGTGTAGGACACACATGTTTCCTACACGTTTCACATGCGTTTTCTACGAGTGTTGCATACGTTTATCACACGTTTCACACATGATTTACATAAGTTTCTCATATGTTTCCTATTGCGTTTCGGAAACATTTCTCCAATTATTTTTATCATAATTCGGAAACGTTTCCGAAACGCGTTTACCACGTTTTATGGGAAACGAGTTTCTCACCTGCGAGAAGTGCGTTTTAGGGGAAACGGGTTTCCCACCTGCTCAAGGAGTTTCTGGCAACTATGGGCGTAACCATCTTCCTACCCCATTGTTTAGAATGATGCGGCTCCCTATATTATCGTGTAGGTCCATCCATCACACCAGAGGAAAGGGCAGCCATAATTCCAGATAGGAATTCAGATAATGGAAATGGTACCCATATTGTTACAACTCCCTAAAAACTATCAACAGTCAGTTAAAAAGTGTATAATAAGTTGGGTGTCATTATCAAAAGTGAGTTATCGTGTACGTCCATCCATTGCACTAGAGGAAAGGGAAGCCATATTTTCCGATAGGAATTCAGATAATGGAAATGGTACCCACACTATTTGTCTTAATAATGACACTCCTTTTTTACAACTGCCAAAAAGCTATCAACATTCAGTCAAAAAGTGTATAATAAAGTGGGGCGTCATTATCAAAAGAGAGGTTATAATTTTCCTTCGCATAATTATTCCCAAAATATGAAAATGATGGAAATTGTGAAAGACATAAAAGAAGTAACTAGAATACATAAACAAAGTTGATGTGTGTCATGCTCCAGACTTAGGTACATGTAATCTCTCAGGGTAATGGATATTGCTTTATTTCAATCCACGAGGGACACATTGGAGACATGTCTTCTGTCTTATTCATTCATATGAAACTGTACCCAGCTTTGTCACTATTGTATTCGGCGTACACCCAACAAAGGTGCCTCATAACAGATGAAGTGCCGATGCATCAAGCATCCTTACTGTCATCTTGTCGTTAATATGAGGTTAGATGCCTTATACAGTTATTATCATGATGGGGATCACATTACTTGGAGTTAAAAGTTAGGATCTATTTTGTTGGAATTTTTTGGTTTCTATTGCACATTGTTGGTTTTCTGATTATCCTTCTTAGTGGCTGAAATCATACGGGACTGTGTTGGTTGCTCTTCTCCAGTTAAAATACTATCCTTCCATTGCATTCCTCCATTCCCAGAAATTCTAAAATGTTTCTCATGTTATATTGAGTTATTTTTAATATCCTTGAAAATGTGACCGTGTTTCCATAAGGGACATTTGGATTCATTGTCATTTGCCTAGTCTAGAGAGATGATTACATCAGATAAACAAGATGAAATGAAGGAATGATATATACTACCCAACTCATATTGTTTGACTTTTTGGTTGTAGTTAACCCTGTGTCTATGGATGTGGAAACCATGTCTTATATTTCTCAGTATACATCCCTCTCTTTTTTATGGCATGTGCAAGTTGTTACATATTTTTATCAACTGAGATCATCTACTTTCTTGCAACGTCAGCTGCAGCATCTAACTAATACTATAGACAAGTTTCTTTCGATTAATACTCCATATTCTTGGTTTCATTCTTGAATCTTGACTTATTTTGTTATTGAAATGTATTGGTGTGATTTTGTAGTGATCATTGTTTCCTGATATAATTAACGGAATGCAGGAATGAAACACACGAAGTCATCAAATATTTGGAATTTTGTATCCATCGTCTACTTAATGAGGATCCTGGTGTGCACAACTTGCTACTTTCGCTCTATGCAAAACAGGTTTGTGTTACTGTCATAAGAATATATATATATTGAATAGTAAAAGGATCAAATTTCATTAAAAGAGACTGAGATGGTTCAATACAAGGAAAGAGAGCGGGAATATACAAGAAGAAAACTAAAAGGAACAGCATGACCACACTAAGGGGGAAGAAAATCGAAATATCAAAATCCTCTTTCTGAGCCACAGCCCCAGCCATACTGTCCGCATCCCCGTGGCGAAAGGAGATACTCAAAGAGCCAGCAATATCTTTTATCTCATTGAAGGAGGGTTGGTGCGAGGACTGTCATAAGGACGTTATTTTATTTTTCATCAGGATATATGCATTTCCTCATTCATTGACTTTGTTATTCAATCTTAGAAGATTACACCCGATTCATTTTCATATTTAGTTGTACAGGTTGGTTGAGGTCGCAAAAAAAAAAAAAAAATTAGTTCAAGTTTGAGTGCCAAGTGTTGTCCCACTCAAAACGCAAATGAGTTTAAAGAATAACTAAACTCGTCAGATGGGGATCTTAGTCGAGTATTGGGTTTGAGGCTTGTGCTTTTAGCCTTATAGATATATGTTTGAATTTTGCTGGTAAAATCCCAATCATCAGGGATAATTGGATGCTCCGTGGTTCAATGAATCATCAGGGATAATTGAATTTTGTTTGTATTGTATTCCCACCCCTTCTTCATGAAAATTTTCTAAAGGATTCATTAGCCGACCCCAACTAGTTTGGGACAAAGGCTTAGTTGAGTTGAGTTGAGTTGAGTTGTATTGTATTGTATTCTCACCCCCTAAACTTCTTGTACTGTTCATGCCCTTCATTTAGTTATTAGTGCCTTCTCTAAACCAGCTTCCTACTAACCCAAATTGGGTTAATGGAGTATCTTTGCATATGGAAGGACACAACTCTTTGGAGGAACGGTCATATTTAAGTTGTTCAGATTTGGGAGTGAACAAGAGAACTCCCATACAATAATGTATATCTACATACATACATATACATATGTATACATATATATACATATTATGTGTAAAATACCTTGATATTTATATAAAGTGCATGTTTTCTCTTATATATGCGTAAAAGCAATGCAAAATGGTATTCTCCACTTAATCCTTTCAAGTACATGAATGAAAACACATGGACAAAAGGGTAACACAACAAATTAACTGGTATAATTTATATCAAAATTGTAGTTATGTAGCACATATATTTTTTATGTACGAGATGGAATCCACACATTTAAATAAAGATATATAGAGGTGGATATGTAAAGCTACCGAAACAAGTGCATGCTAATTCCATTTCCATTTAGATATGCGATATTGGATGGTCTAGTTGAATATTTTAATGTTCTTTAATCTCTTATAAAAGTACTCGATATCCACACTTCCTTTTGTTATTAGTATCCTCCTTTATTTTACACTTGGCTGCTACAATCCCCAATTAGCAATCCTACCTTTTGTTTGTCGTTTCCAGAAAATGACTTTTTTAGGAAAAGACAAACAAAAGAGAATGGTGATACAATATTTTTTTGAAAATATGGACGAAGTGCTTGGAAATGCCAAAAAAGATGGAAATATCATTTCTTATAATAGAATATAGTGAGCAGGTTATAATAAATGTCTTTATTAGTGCTCCTAATTTAAGCACTCATAAAATCATTATACTGTATGTCATAGATTCTATTTTTTGTGGAATTTCATTTTGTTCACATAGAAGTTATGTTTAGGCATTCCATTCCAGAATACTCCCCCAATGAAAGTGGACTTGATAATTTTTCATCATCCGGATCCAGCCAAAAGTAAACACGTTCAGGCTCTAAATCAGTGAAAAAGAAGAGATCAAGTTAAGAAAAAGGAGGAGAGTTATTTGCTTTAACTGACTAGGTGAACTCTGAAAACTTTGCTGTAGGCAAGGACACCTTCATGGGAAAAATGGGAGAAACAAGTCACTTAAAAATGAGGTTTATACAGTACCTTATCAGGGTTGGGGGAAAGACCCCCACCAGCCATACTTCTTTTTAACCTACAGCATTTCTAGTCATTGAATTGTCTTGTAATCAAGGATTGAAATTTTGGTTTCGGTTTCGGCCTTAGCCGAAAACAAAATTTCGGTGGAAATTCGGTGGCAGTTTTGGTTTCGGTGGAAATTTCAGTGAAAATCTTATAGTTTGACCAAAAATTTTAAATTCCAGTTTCGGTTTTAAATTTCGGTCCCGGCCGAAATCTGAAATTTCGGTATATATATATTTTTGACTGGTCGAAATTTCAGTATTTTGGCCAAAATTTAAGACCATGCTTGTAATATGTTGCAACTACAGAAAGCCATTAGATGCTTAAAATCTTAGAATACTTGTATTGTGAAATATTAATCAGGAGGATGATAGTGCTCTTCTGCGTTTCCTGCAATGCAAGTTTGGTAAAGGACGTATCAATAGCCCTGAGTTCTTTTATGATCCCAAGTATGCATTGCGCTTATGTCTCAAGGAAAAACGAATGCGTGCTTGTGTTCACATCTACAGCATGATGTCCATGTACGAAGAGGCCGTCTCTCTTGCATTACAGGTAATAATTATTGACCTGTTTTTTGTGTCTCCATCATCTTTATCATTCCTTTTTACCATTTTACTTGCTTTTAGTGAAAATAACATAGATCCCATCTAATACTGAAGATAATTTTATTTTAAACAGTTGGAGCCTTGGAAATTTAACTTTTGCACATCTTTTGGTTTTTATAGATTATCTGTATGCAAACCTAGGGGTCATTTGGGTGTAGGGAAAGTTTTTCTAGAAGACCATTTCATTTTCCATTGAAGACCCTTCTTATGAAAAATTTCCTTCACAAAACCTGAAAAAGAAAAAAAAATGTGACTGAATTTTTTTCAATAGAAATATCCAGTATTACACTGTTTAATTTCACTTTCCTTTTTCAATATTAATGTCTCTAATTCGCTACACATGCATTATAAGGCTAAGATTTATATTCAGACATGTGGAACTGATGCAAATGTGACATCCTATGCGCCAAGGAAATCAAATAAGAAGAAAAATGACCAGGAAAAGAAGAAACATGGGGTTAATTTATGTCTGCAGTCCCAAAATATTGCCTAACTGTAGATAAGTACTGTTGGCCTCATGTTGGAGCATATGAGTTGAAATTTTTTTTTGGAAAATAATCATCAATTGAACTACTTATGCGTAAAATTTGGTGCAAAACTTACTGCAAATAGTTGAAATTTATGATTTTTCTTTAAATAACTTATCAGGGAAATTCAATAATTTTAGTTATTTATATGCGCGAAAATTCACATGGGATAAAAAAAGAAATTTTTGAGTGTTGTTTTCTCTTCTATTGATATTGTTATGGTTTATCCTATTCTCTCTCCTACAACATGATCTTTTTCTTGGATCCATTGTTTGTTGTATTTTTTTCTTGGATCTTGTTTCAGGTTGATAAGTAGAGTTTGGATTGGATTCCCTTATGTCAGTTGCTACATAAATGAATTAAATGGAAAACCTCGATTCTGTCTGGGAAAGAGGATCGTTTTGGAGTTAGTGGTTAAACTGAAAACCACATCGCATATAGTGACATACTTTTGAATTGTAAAACCACATTCGATTGTATCCCTTTGTCCAAGGGCATCACTCAACCGAATTGATGATTGGTGCTTACTTTGAATTGGTTGCTATCAGTGCCTATTTGTGCCGTGGCCTTTGCGATCCATGGAAGGACAATAGAATCTACCAAACTAGCTAGATTATGTGAATCAAGAGGAGTTTCAAGCTTTGCAACAATTTATTGCGTCTTCCACGAACTTAATGAAGCACTAACTTTGTCTTTGTTATTTTTTATCGATTCTCTAAGATGGAGTCATTTTATTGCATGTTAGAAGACGATATATGGTTCACATCTCGCCAACCTCTACTTTACGGAGGTGGTAATGTTACATGGGTGATGTGGACGATCACGTCAGATAGGGGTACAAAGTTTCTCAATCACTTTTGGATAATTTTGTGGAAGAAAGGTATAACAGACTACGTTTGTGAATCATAGCCTTTGAAATCTGTTGAGAAGAATTGTTGGTTGTCGGAAAAGATAGTGGGATGTAGCAGTACCTCACACAGTCTGGAACTCCGGATACAATTTTTCATGTTGTAGATCAATGGGGAAGAGTTCATTCGAGGTAGTCTATGGGTGGAATTCCAGCAATCTTCTTGATATGGTAATGTTGCCTATTGTGGGAAAGATCACTGATGATGCATAAGAGATGGTGGAGAGATACATAAGCAGGTGCACACATAGCTTATCTATTCAATATATGACAGTAAATTCGAAAACCATAAGTGATGTCAAGAGTTTGGGGAAGGCTGTCTCAACACGTTTTTTTTTTTTTTTGTTTTGTTTTGTTTTGTTTTTTTTGGGCGCAATTGGGCTCAAAGAACGATTTCTAGCAGGCACATACAAAAGGTCTACAACAAGAAGGATGGACAATTCGCAATGATGGACATTTATGATGAAACTTCAGGAAGTTCTGTAATAAACACAAATCCACAATAAAAAACCATCACATAAGCAAAAAATCCCTAATGATTTAAGAACATTAAACACCATGTCTAATAATTCAGAACTCTATTTAAAAAATAATAATAATAATTCAGAACATTCTAGTTTCCACACGAGAAAAAAAAACCATAATGATTTAACAACCTCTAAAACTTAGTGACATGCGCTGTTGCCCTTGTCTAATAATTCAGAACATTTTAGATTTCACATGTAGTTCGAATAAATATTTATATATAATACATACACCATATTTCACATGCAATTTATATAAATATTAACATTTAACACATATTGGTATAGTATACTACTAATTCGCATACAAATTTGGTTTCGGTATGCGTTTCGGCAGGGATGGACACAAAAACATCTCGGTTGTTTTTTGTCGATTTCTGTGAAAATTTAAAATCATTGCTCTGTAGCATCTTGAGCTCTCACTGAATTTGGTCTTGATGGAATTAGTTGAGGTTTTTCCATGACATTACGTCCTTCCTAATCTTCGCGGGACATATGCTATATAAGATTCAGATCATGTACCTTCATGTCCCTCTCCTATCTCAACACTGCGCAAAGATTTTCAACATGGGTGCCGTCCTCTCTAAAAATTGTTGCTAATTTTTAATCAATTGGCCTAGACACCATTGCTGAAAATGGTTAGAAAACCTTACTTTTGAATTGCCTTATGACTATTTCTGCATAAAAGAAAACAGGAAATATGAGATGATTATTTATATAGCAACGTAGTTTTATGTACTTTTGTTGATTGTCTTTATAGCATAACCTAGATATCAAAATTTCTAGAAGTTTGGGACAAAGTCACTGGACTAAAAGTTTACACAATGTTGTCATTATAATGTTAAAAGTACTGATGTAGAGGGTTTGGAAATTTTGGAGCAAGAGTCCTCACAACATCACTAGTTTAGAAATATGGTGTCTAGGGGAGGAAGAGTGCCCCTCATCAAAGCGGTGTTGGCTAATATTCCAATATATGTCGATATTCAAATGTCCGGTTAGTGTGGTCAAAAGAATTGAGCAAATTCAAAGACGTTTTCTTTTTGTTGTGGGGGGGGGGGTTCGCTCTGAAGCCAAGTAGGGTATTCAAAGTGGGAAGAAGTATGTAAAACTACAAAAGGTGGAGGGTTGGGGATCAGGAGAATCAAGGATACTAATATCGCTTTGCTGCGCAAATGGCTGTGGAGGTTTGTTAGGGAAAGCTATCATCTTTGGGTTAGAGTCATTGAAAGTAAATATGGTGCCACTCCAGGTAATTGGTCATCAGCTGATACCTTCAAAGCTCCGGGAGTATCAATTTGGAGAGATATAATGAAATTTAGTAGTCTATATGTAGCTGGAATAAGATGCAGGGTTTACTCTAGGAGAGAATTCATTTCTGGCAGGATATTTGGTGCTCGACTAGACCCCTCAAAGAATTGTTCACAAATTTGTATTCAACGGTTTTATCCAAGGATTGCTTTGTAAAAGAAAACATGGAAAGGAGGAATGGTAAAGTAGTTTGGAATCTGCAGTTCAGAAGAAACTTCTTTCATCGTGAGCTCCCATTAGTTGTAAGCCTACTAGAGTTGCTTGAAGGGGGGTTCATAAAACATGATGGGGATGATAAAAGAGTTTGGATCTGGAATACATCAGGTGAATTCTCCGTCAAATCATTTTATCATCACTTAGTGACTAGCCCAGAGTCCTCCAAGGTAGCGAGAGTATAGACTATCCATGCTCCTCCTAGAGTTTGCACCCTTGGATGGGCGGGCGTTAAGAGAAAGAATCTAGATGGTGGATTTTCTCAGAAGAAGGAAGATTCTTATCATAGACCATTGCTCTCTATGTATTGGGGGAAACAGTCAATCATTTGTTCATCCACTGTTAGTTTGCAAGAGAGGTTTGGAGTAAATTGTTAAGGAGGTTTGGAGTCTCTAGGGTATTTCCAGCTTCTCTTTTAGATCTATTAAAAGGATGGTTGGTTAACCCATGGAAAGAAAGAGGAAAAGTCTTGTGGAACATCTCCCTCCTAGCTACTTCGTGGGGGATTTGGAAGGAGAGATATGCTAGGGTTTTCAAAGGTAAATCTAAGAGTGCATCCTACTTATGTCAAAGTCATTGCTCTATCAATATCATGGGCAAAATCTCTCCCTCTATTCAATTTTGTGTCAGCCTATGATCTTTGGGAGAGGTGGAGAGATGTTTGCAATAGTGCAAGGATCAATCAGAAAATAGTTCAAGATTGGAAGCCCCCTTCTTCAGGTTATCTAAAACTCAACTTTGATGGTTCTAGCTTAGGAAATCCGGGTCCCACTAGAGTTAGGGGCTTTCTAAGAAATGAGCTTGGAGTGATTCTTTAGGCCTCTACGGGATCTATCGGGACGTCGGACTCCACATAAGCGGAAGTGTGTGCAGTGCGTCAAGTTTTGGAGCTTTTTATGAAAAACCGTCTCAATAATATAGTAGTTGATGGGGATTCTTCCAATGTTATTCGATGGCTCAAAAGATCTCAAAAGCCCCCATGGAGATTTGATAGGTGGTTCGATGAATTGTTCGACTGGGTGGATTCCATGGAGGTCGTGTTTCTTCACGTGCATCGTTCCGCTAATCAGATGGCGAATGGCTTAGCTAGAGGAGGAGTCTTCAAGGACTCTCTAGCCTTTTATGATTTTCTCTCTGTGACCCTCTTTATTTGTATTCTATTATTGTTGCTCTTTTATTCTATCCCTGTCTTTCTTTATAATATTTGGCTACTATTTTCCAAAAAAAAAAAAAACATCACTAGATTAGAATTAGTACCATAAACAGCGATTGGATTTCAACCTGCCACTGAAGCATCTTTAACCATGTCAAATAATATTCTTTTCAAATTTATCTATCATGTTATCCTTTTTTTTGCAGTATTTTTTTGAAGAATGGAGTAAATGATTTCCTATTTTCTAGCATGTTTTAAATAAAAAAAAATTAAAGTGATCATTTGAATATTAAAATAAGCAAAATCATATTTTCCGACATGTAACCTACTAATCATTGAATATTTTCATTTAAATGACATTTTAGTTGGTCCCAAGGATTGCAAATAATGACACCATTTTCTTGTATATAGGTCATTTGCTATCCTGTGGTGGTGATGATTTCCCCATTGTCCATTTTTGCAAAGAAACTCCATACACATTAGTGAATGTTAACCATGATGTAAGATTACCTGGTATTGGTATTATTATTCTTTGTGGCTGTATTTCATTCTCATGTAGAACCAGTGTTTTACATGTCTGGCCTTGTGTATTTATGTTTGAACGGCGATTTTATGCTTTACAGGGGTTGTGGGTATGGCTGTGTCTTGCATGCTTATGTGTGAATCTATTTGTTTCATTCTGAATTTTTCCCCCATGGGTTTAAGTGTTTTATTTAATAATTCGACCTTGAGGACAAGGTCGTTTGTAAGGGGGGAGGAATGATACATATATGTATGGTGTATAGGAGGTAGTTGCAAGGTAGTTATTGTAGGGATTTGCATTTTAGGTTGGTGGGTATGTGGTTTAGAGTCATGGGTGTTAGTTTTTATTATGCATCATGTTAGTGGTAAGTGGGTTGATGATGTGGCATTCTCATTGTACTTGTATTTAAGTTTATGTATTTCAATGAAAGGGAAGAAGAGAAAATTACATCAAACAAGGGAAACTTTGTTTAGGAGAGTCATGGTTCGTCTCGATTTGAACCACTAGGAGGTCCGGTTGCCTCGAATAAACCTCTCTCCCCCTCTTATCTGTTTTCTTTTTGTTTATGTGTTACGGCCGATTAGGCACGTAACAAGTGGTATTGGAGCCTTTGATGTTGCGTCATGGCTGCGCCTTCGGAGGTCTGGGAATCAATACGTGAAGATCTGCAGGAAATTAAAGCATTGGTTTTGAAAATGATGGAAGGACAACAACGATTTGTGGAGGGCTTGGAAGAAATCAGCAAAGAGATTAAGGAAATGGGAAAGAAGATCAAAAGTTGAAACTTGAGAAAGCTATTATTCGTGTAGAGAAAAGTTCAAGATTTGATGGAGACAGAGATAGTTTTGTTGAACATTCTGCCTAGAATCTTAATGATGATTTTTTCCAGCCATTCGATCATTCCATTATTTCGATGCTGTGTCATGAAAGATCGTATTTCTGTTTGAGTTTGATTGCAGCGAATTTTAAAGGTGATGTTAAATTGATTGTGACCATTAAGATTTAGGATCACGGGAATAAAGATTTTCACCAACAAATTCAATCTTGAGGACAAGGTTGATTTGTGGCGTGGGTTAGAATGCAGTTTTTATTTAGTTATGCATGCAGTTTTTATTTAGTGGGTTTTAGGGTAGCGGGTGTTGGTTGTTGCTTATGTGTCTTTTAGGTGGAAAAATGGGTAGCTCATGTGTAAATCTTTGTGTTTGTATTTAAGTAGTTGTATTTCAATGAACTGGAGGAGGAAGAAAAATTTACAGCAACGGAAAATTGAACCGTTAGGAGGTCCGGTTGCCTCTCTCTATTTCTCTCTTTTGTTTTGTTAATTTGCGTTACGGCCGATTAGGCACATAACAAATCGAATTATAATTGTTAGTATTGGTGCGTTTCAGATTTTAGACTAACCAATCCTTCTTTTATAGCAAAATCAAGGTGTTTCAAATTTTTAATTGTGATAATTCCAGTTATTTTTAATGCTACTGCTAAATTTAGTCTTCTAGATATCTTTCTATAGTGGTTATATAAAGATTCCTTAGCCATTCTGTGCACTAGGTCGACCCAGAGCTTGCTATGGCAGAGGCAGACAAGGTTGAAGATGATGAAGACATGAGGAAGAAGCTATGGCTTATGGTTGCAAAGCATGTAATTGAACAAGAGAAGGGCACTAAAAGGGAGAATATACGGAAGGCAATTGCGTTTCTCAAGGAAACTGATGGCCTTTTAAAAATTGAGGATATTTTGCCATTCTTCCCCGACTTTGCCCTCATTGATGATTTCAAAGTAATTTTCGACTGCTTTTTCTAGCAATGTAATATACCATAATCATGCTCATTTCAGTTGCTGACAGTATTACAGATTCCTGGCAGGTGTAGCTTATGGGTTAGTCTGTATTTACATTGTTACAATTTCGATTTCTTCCTTTCGATTACATGAACAATATATGATCTTCTCAAATATCATTTTTTTCCCACAACTTGAATGTGTTGGTTTTTTTCATGAAGTTAAGAACCCTGATATCCTCTTTGCCGACATGTATGTTGCCCAAACACTTCAAAAATGGGCATTGTACCCATGTCTTAACACTATGGTTCCTTTGTGTAGATGCCATAATATTGCAGTACCCTGCTGTACCTTGGTAACATAGTCACACTCAATCATTGCCCAGTGTCAAATAGGGAATATAATCCCTTTTCACCATTAAGAACCGTCATGTTCAACTAGAATTACGGAATTCACATGGGTAACTTTGTTCTTCTTATTGAAATGCAGTTTGATTTAGCTGCCAAACATTATTTCTTCATATGGAACATTCTGAATGTGTGTGATTTTATCTGTTTTATTTTATTAAAACAATGTCAGCGTTGCAATTATTGTTTCAATAATTCTTTCTGGAGTATAGCAGATCATAGTTTATGGGCATCTATGCAATTCTCTGATGTTGAAGAGCTTCAAAATGTCTTTTCATTTACTTTTCAAACGCTATTCCTTCATATTGCACCTTCTGAATTTTGCGCGACTTTTATCCATTTTCTTATATAGTAATAATATTGGATTGGAATTATTGATTCTATTATTCTTTCTGCAGTAGATCACAGTTTATAGGCAAGCATGCATTCTGCTGTTGTCCAAGAGCTTATGCTTTCATCTGAGTGCATTTGCACTTGGAGCATCCTTGATTTTTATGTCACACACACACACACACACACGGGTTTAAATGCTGTCTATTCTGTCAGTTGCCCGAGTTCTCACTCTTTCGCTCCTGGATATTATTATATGACTCCCTGTCCCATTTTGCAACTTGCCGATGCTTAGTTGTTTATATATGGCATGGATATGGTACTTGATTTAATCTTTTTTTCTGACATTACATATTAATGTAATGCTGTTTAGGAGGCAATCTGCTCATCATTGGAGGACTACAACAAGCAAATTGAGCAATTGAAGCAGGAGATGAATGATGCGACACATGGTGCAGACAACATAAGAAATGATATCAGTGCCCTTGCTCATAGATATGCTGTTATCGATCGTGACCAAGAATGCGGGGTACTGTTTTTCACAATAGTGTATTGCCATTGCATGGCAGATATAAAGTGATAATTCTACTTGTGGGATTTTCTTTTTCACCTTTTGGCTTCTGATCACTACAGTAATTTTTATTGAAACTAGAGACAAATGCAAGATGGAGTTGACAAATTTGATTACCTGATACCATGGTTTCAATGTCCGATTCGGTGTGGACTTTGGTTCCCATGGTATGGAAGCGGAAGTACTTCTTGGAAGTCTATTGAAGTCCATAAAAGTCCAGTTAAAATCAGAAAGTCTAAAATCCATGAAAGCGGTCAAAATTTAAAATGTGTTGAGATAGAAATGATGGAAGAAGAGAGTGAGTTAGGGAAGACCCCCCCCCTCACTTATGTATTTATATAAAAGAGAGAAGAGTACAATGATTTATATGCCCTTAAGCATCTACACACAAACACACCCTTCTAGCACTCCCCCTCAAGCTGGAATGTATATATCATACATTCCTAGCTTGTTACAAATATCGCCTAATTTAGCTTTACTTAACGGCTTTGTAAACATATTGGCCAGCTGATCCACAGATCGAGTGAAAACATTGCATATCTCCCCCTTTTGGATTCTCTGACGAATAAAATGGCAGTATACCTCAATATGTTTCGTTCGTTCATGGAAGACCGGATTGGTGGCAATATGGCAGCCTTGTTATCACAATACAACCGAGAAGGCGAAGAGGGAACAATACCAATCTCAAACAAGAGTGAATGCAGCCAGATAAGCTCTGTACTTATGTGTGCCATGGCCCTATATTCGGCTTCAGCACTGGACTTGGCTATGACATCTTGTTTCTTGCTTCTCCCCAACACCAAGTTACCTCCTACAAAGGTGCAATACCCAGTGATTGATCTACTATCTGTTGGAAATCTGGCCCAATCACCTTCAATCTTCATATGACCATGTCTTTTAAACAACAGGCCTCTCCCTAAAGCGCCTTTCAAGTACTTGAGAATCTGGACTACTGTAGCCCAGTGAGAGGTACGTGAGGAGCTCATACACTGACTCATAGTTACCGGATTCACCATCCGCCCTCCGACCCGCGATCTGGGGCCGCACGATCCCAAACGTGGTTTGCTACCGACCCGGATCGCCAAAAATAATGACCCGCAGCGACCCGTGGGAGAGAAAGAGAGAGATGCAAATAGACTATGGGAGAGATGGAGAGAGCTACAAATTTTAGATATTTTGGGTTGGATTGGAACTAGAGCTTTCTTTTTGAAAAAAATATGTAGGGGATACATGAGATTTTTTTTATTTTGTTTATTAAATGGATGTTGTATGGACTATGGAAGGATATTCATATATTCCAACGGGAACTTTCTTTTTGAAAAAAAATGTATGACATAAATGAGGTTTTTATATTTTGTGTATTAAATGTATGTAGTGTGTACTATGGAATGATATTCTTGTAAAAATATATGAAATTATATATATGTGTGTAGAGAGAGAGAGAGAGAGAGTGCGAGTCCGAATTAGCGTTCCAAACTAACCGCGACCCCGAATAGCGAACCAACATAGCATACCCTCATCGTACTGCGTACCGAGCTACCATCGTACCCCGTACCCGTTCCCGTACCACGTACCGGAACGAACCGCGTTCCAGGTAACGTTGTCCTGACTGACTACCCCTACAGTATTTGAGATGTCTGGGCGAGTGATTGTGAGGTATATGAGCTAACCAACTAGTCTCCTATATCTGCCTGGGTCATCCAACAACTCCGCCTCTTCTGGAATAAGCTTTACATTAGGTCCCATTGGTACAGATGCAGGTTTCACTTCAAAGTTCCCTGTCCCATCTAATAAATCCAACATGTACTTTATTTGTGATAGAGAGACCTCGAGAAGAATATGCTACCTCTATCCCAAGAAAGTACCTTAGGCGACCTAGTTCCTCAGTGGAGAACTCTTTCTGCAAGAAACTCTTCAATTTTTGTATGCCCCCTGAGTTGCTGAAAGTGATGATAATGTCATCAACATATACAATCAACAATATACGACCAGCTGTAGACTGATAGCTGAAAACGGAATGATCCACGACGCATTGTTTTATGCCAAAACGCATGACAGCTTCGCTAAACCTCCCAAACCATGTTCGCAGAGATTGCTTTAAACCATAGAGAGATTTCCACAGGCGACACACAAAGGAGGACATCTCCTCCTGAGCAACATACCCCAGGCGTTGCTCCATGTACACCTCCTCAGTGAGGTCGCCATGGAGAAATGCATTCTTCACATCTAATTGATAGAGGGGCCAGCCATGATTAACGGCCAAAGAGAGTAAGACACGAACTGATGGAATCTACGTAACAGGAGAGAACGTCTCAGTGTAATCGACACCAAAAGTCTGAGTATACCCTTTAGCCACTGAGCGTGCCTTCAAACGCTCAACAGTACCATATGGCAACTACTTAATAGAGAACACCCATTGACATCCCACACGACGAGCATCAGAAGGAACCAAATCCCAGGTCTGATCGGTGTGAAGTGCACCCATCTCTGGATCCATGGCTGCACGCCAGCCAGGGTGAGCAAGAGCCTAGGCCATAGACTGCGGAAGGAGGGTTTAAATGATCATAAGAGACAGAGTTAGAAATAGGGTGCGCATTAGAATGAGAATGGGTGTGCGAAGCAATATGAGAATCAGATAACTCGACAGAAGAAAGAAGAGATGATACCCGAGAGGTAGATGCCGGGATCACTGGCTGGAGAGAAGACGCCTCGAGAGGAGAGGGGATCTGCACGCCGACGCTGCTGATAGTGTCGTGTAGTAGCAGGACTTGTTGCCGCAGAAACGGGTGTAGATGTAGGGGCTGAGACGGGCGCATCGGCTGACACATACAGAGGCGAAGGAGTCTGCACAACAGGGTCAGGTAGAACCAGAAGGGGAAGGGGAGGTGTTGGCGCGAGAACAGGAGGTCGAGACTCATGCGGCTGTGCGAAGAATGGCTCGGACTCAACGAAGATTACATTGGCGGACACAAACCATCGTTGAAGATGAGGACTGTAGCAACGATATCCCATCTGGGTACGAGAGTATCCCAGAAAGACACAGCACTCTGACCGTGGGGCTAACTTATCACGCGGGTGTGGTGGTTGTGGGGTAAATTAGGGTGTGGTCGTCGTGGGGTAGATTAGGGTTAGGTTAGGGTTAGGGCTGAGAGAAGTGGGGGTGGAGAGAGGTTCTATGGGGTCCCTAGGGGATCAAAACCCTAGGGCTCTGATACCATGTTGAGATAGAAATGATGGAAGAAGAGAGTGAGTTACGGAAGACTTCCCCGTATGTATTTATATAAAAGAGAGTAGTACAACGACTACTATGCCCTTATGCATCTTACACACAAACACACACTTCTAACAAAATGAAACTGGGGAAGTCTATTGAAGTCCATAAAAATACTGTAAAAATCAGAAATTTTATGAATATCCATGAAAGTGTTGAAATTTTAAAATGAAACTTCATAAATACTCGAAAAATCACAGATATACACAGAGAAATCATCACATAAGCAAGACAACCATCTAGAATTGTTTAACAAGATCAAGTATTTAATGACATGCACCATTGCACATGTCTGGAACAATATGGTTCATTCTAAACATAGATATTTTACAGCTTTTTAAAATTGATTATCGCACAATTTCTTTTACTTTTCGACTTACTCATCTTATTATTAATGGAATGGCATTAATATTTCTTAGATATATGGGAGTTTTTCGTTATGTAGGCGCACCACAAGGAATTAAAAGTTTGGACTTCATTCTGGACTTTGGCTTCAGCTCGGGTTTCTGTTCCCACCAAAGTCGACACATGTTGGTGGAAGTAAAAAACCATGACAGATACTTGTATTGGCCCTGACATCTAGTGCCCAGAATATATGGCCACAAACAGGTTGATATGACATGGAAATGGTTTAGCCATAAACTGTCGTGTTTGAAATCCCATGTTACATATTTTACTACATATAATACAATTTATTTATATTTATATGGCACATAAAAATATTATAATGATATATGGGTACAAATAATAAATAGATGAATATCATGCAATTTTTTAGCGTTCAATTATTATTATTATTTTTATTTTTTTGAATGTTTCAATTTTTTTATCCTCCCACCTTTTGTCCTTTTGTAATTTATTTTATCCCCAAAGCATTAAAAAGCACTGGCATTTCCATCCTGCAAACACCTATATATGTATCCATATTCCATACCCTGATCTTTGGAATCTTCCGAGTCACACACTTGTTTCTATATAATTTTTCTTTGTATGCTGGACACTCTCAATCCAGATACTCTAGAATCTGGCTGAGTTGGTACTAGGGTAATTTGACCCCTATTAGTGGGAACCTTCAAATTATGACCACTCTGTTTTTCTACATAGGCTTTGAATTGAAGAAAAACAGGAAATGCATCTGATTTCATTTTAAGAAAATATACCCCCGTCAGAAAGAATCGACAAAGATGAGAACTACTTTTCTTGAGAGACAACGTTTAGATATTTTACAACTTGGTTGAAGATATTGTCTTATAGAAAAAAGTGTGATTATCCACATTTTCTAAAGTTTATTCTCAAGAATCAGTGCTGTAAGATACTGTAATGTTCTCCAGTTAGATTGATTTGCTCGACTCAAACTCAAACTGTGGCCACTTTGCTTAAGACTGAAGTTGTGATTATCCACAACTTCTGCTAACCTACTCAAATCTTGTACAAACTCATGCTTTTCTAATTTCTGTAGTTTGAAATGCATTCTTTGGTAATATTTACTTTTGTATAGTGGATGAGTTGGCTTTTTCTCTGGAACTATGAGTGTCGGCTGAGTTGCATTTGAAGCCTTCACAACTAGCATCTGATTTTTCCACAATTTTGTTTTGACAGGGTTGTAGACGCAAAATTTTAACTGTGGAAGGGGCACGTCGGATGGCAAGGGGTTACACATCACTTGGACCAATGGCACCTTTTTATGTCTTTCCTTGTGGGCATTCCTTCCATGCACAATGCCTGATAGCACACGTTACACAGTGCACCAACCGAACCCAAGTAAGTCCCTTGTAACCTCTTTTATTTGTACCTTCTACTCTCAATCTTCATTTGCAAAGATTGCCAATGTAAATTTCTAGATAACGAAAAAACTGCTTATGATCACACAACTGTGGAGAATATCTATGGGAAGCAGTAAACCAAGCATTCAATGCAACCAAAGTAAAATATAAAGGTCATAAACATGTCCAACAACAAAAGTCCCAAATTTATGATGACCAAAGTAAACAATAAAGCTCATAAACATGTCCAACAACAAAAATCCCAAATTTATCCTACTTCTAATAAGCTCAGTTGTAGTTGCCAGATAAATAAAACACCCTCCTGCAGACATAGAGAGCTTTCCAAAACCAAAATGTGGCAACTTCGGTCTAGATACTCCCTCGGTCGAGGCGTGTTCTCTCTCCTTTTTTCCTTTTTAAGGAAGTTTTTGCACCATTAGGAAATGGTTGAAAGAGTATCATCAACCTCGAAAGAAGTATCAGAAAGTTTGCCAAAAACTTGGATTATTAGGAAATGGTTTAAAATCTTCTTGTGTTGTGGGAAATGGCCATGATAAAATTTTCTTTTGTCAATCCTTTATCAAGAAAATGACATAATATTTTTGCAGGCTTGTCCAGAGTAAATAAGAGTGCCTTGATATTTTCATGGAATACTACATCATTGTGGGTTTTTAAATTCTACGATATTTTTAGATTTTGTTTTAGGATGCTTTGAACTAGATGCCCTAACTATTATAACCCATGCTATAAACATTGCTAAAATCCACAAGAAAAATTTGTGCTCCAATTCAAGTCAATGCCACCGGTGACTTCATTTCCAATGCCCTGGCTCAATTTTGAAAATGGAATGAAGCTTTGGCTGGAATCACATCGACTGAGTACTCGAGTGCATCGACCAAGTACTTGGTCAAGCTGCACCGAGTCAACCAGGATTTGTGTTGGCGCGTTTTTGCTCGCATTCATGTTTTGAAACACAGTTCTCTACACTTTTATTCACTTTTGCTATTTTATTACTAAGAAACAAGGCCAATATCTGACTTGATTGATAGCAACTCACCAACACAGGACAAATAAATTTCAATGAAATGATCAAGCAGACTTCTTTCCGATTCTCATCAAAATTCTAGCATTAGGCTATGAATCCGCATCTCAAGCTGGTACCCACAGAGAAAACCTTAATTACTGGATCAAAGTCCTCTTGCTTTCGCAAAGAGCATCCATTTTCTCAACATATAACAACTCTTCATTCATAGCATTATCTTCAAGTTCTGATTAAAGCTCGAATGTGTGGCAATCTAAGTTATGAAATTCACGAAGCGAACAAAACATTTCGTACTGAAATCTGAAACGGAAACGATGTATTTACTGTTCTTTCCGGATTACGTTTCCTTTTATCCTTTTCAGATGAAATCCAAATGAAATCTAGTGTTTCGGCCCAAACAGGGTGAAATGCCCCGTTTCGTTCAAAATACCCTATTATAATTTTTTTTCTCTCCTCTTCTTAGTATTTTTAATGTCCATTTACTTAAGATTTACATGTAAATTAGTGAATATCCCTCAATTGGATTTATTAAAAAGAGTTTCAAGACTCAATTCTAAAAGGATAAAAAGTCAACTTTCCAGTTCTAGTGCAAAATTCGAAAAAATCGGCGTCCGAAATGAAACGGCGAATGAAATGAAATTCATAACTTAAGTGGCAATCCATTCCTTATAGTAACTTAAGTGCTCTTGAGGGTTTTTGTTGTTGTTGTTGTAACGAACGAGGAGCTATAAGGCTTGACTATTGATCTTAATTCAAAGCCGGAGGCAAAGGACTTTAACTAGGAGCAGCCGAGCAAGAAACCATTCATTCATTGGGTCGCCGCATCAAATAGAAGTTAATCAACCAGATTTGACAACCTGATTTTGTTCTAGCTGGGATTTTTCTATCAAGACCATTTCCACTTGGTAGTGACTTCCCAAACTTGAATTTTTCCATCTCCCCTAGTGCCAAAAGTCATAAAAAACAACTTTTTGGGCGGTCGCTACAAAGTGAAAGTGGCCTTTGAACAAAAAACACAGGTTTTCGTGACATTCCACTTTTTGGATGTCCTCTCTGATCTAAAATCTGGTTTCAATCAAAAATCCCGAGAAACAGCAAATGTGTCTGATTTTGAGGTTGTTTCCGAGCTAAAATTTGGTTTCAATAAACAAATCCACGGGAAACAGCAAATGTGTCTGATTTGTCAACCCTCCCGGTCTCATCCATTAGCGAGCATTGCCAGATGTGTGGATTCGTCATGGTGTCCAGCATTACTGACTGGTGGATGTCCAGATGTATCCAAGGGCGTACTTTCAATGGCAAGAAAAGATCGTCCTAAACCAGAAGAAGAGGATGGTCTACTCAATGGTCTATTCGGGGTCCCATGCTCGATTCTAAGCCGACGATCGTGTTGGTGTTCCGCTTAACCGGGCTCCATACACCGCCGCCTACCCTTCATGGGCCATTCTTGTCAATTTTTGCGCTGAGAACGGAGAAAGCCAAACTCCACTACCTCCCTGGCTGACGCCTCAAGTTTGGAGGCTGCCGAGACTGCCACCATGCCGTTGGTTGCCCCCCGGCGTTAATACTGATCTTGGGGTCGAATTGTGCTGGTTGCACCCCAGTCATCGGTTGCCCCCAGCCTCGTTAAATGGCGCACTACTAGGACTGGCATGGGGATTTGATGGTGCCATTGGAGGTTGGTCTTGGGTTTGTTTTATATTAGGCACTGGGTTTTGGCCTGTCTATCTCTGGATTGAAGTAGATGTGTCAATATGTTGGCCTCTACGTAAAAATGTCGGCCTAGCCAAACTTTGGAATTGGCCGAATCTTACATTATTGTTTAGGGGAGCACTAAAACTGGGACTTATTATTTCAACGTAGGGGAACTGCTGGATCGGCCTAGTGTTCTGCGAGGCAAGGGTTGAGCTGGTGCCGTGGGTGTTATTCTGTCATCGAGAGGACTGAATAACTCGTCAACTTGCCTAGAGAAATGATCAATCGAAGATTGAAATGGCCTTGACACATCTAAAATTTGTTGAGCGACCATATGCGACAACTTATTGGAATGTTCGCCAATGCGTTGTCAGATAATCAGGTCATATCTAAGAACCATTGTGGAGTAGAATCTTGTCTTCGGAGAAAAGTCTCTTTTGTGCAGAGAGGTGATTTCCTTTCTTGGGTTCTCTTTAGCCATTCTAATAATGTATCAAATTTTGGGGTCCCACCGAGCGTGCCAATTTGTGTTTGGCCTTAGATTATCCAATGGGTATCGGTTCTGGCATGCTAGGGAAAGGTAATTCCCAAGCTTCGGTCAAGAAAAGGATAATCGAGCCTTTTCGTCCCCTAGGATCGGATACTTGACGATTGAGAAGTAGAGGGGAACGACACTTCTTCCTTAGGCTCTTCCAATTCCTTTGATACACTGTAACGACTCGGATTTTTACTGCACGGATCGCTACGGGCAACAAGACATATTTATTCCTGTAATTACGTAACGGAAGGTTAAAGTACATCATGAATTTACAAAAAATCCCAAGTATGACATATTTAAAACCTTTTTACATCTGAGGAGATTGTCTAGGTTCATCATTTCCGTATTTCCTCAAGTTGCTTTCACACTTCTCATAACTAAGGTTCCTCATTGACAAATACTCCCGCATCCAAATTTTCAAATCCTGGTGGGAAAAAGTGGGTTAGGAGAGCAGGTATATAGAAGCTTCGACAAGTAGCTGAAATCAATAATAAGAAACAGTTCTATAACAATATGCAATATTTTGTATAGAACAAAATATGAATTTAAAACTAAT
The DNA here is from genome assembly GCF_043159265.1 of Tasmannia lanceolata. NCBI lineage: Eukaryota > Viridiplantae > Streptophyta > Magnoliopsida > Canellales > Winteraceae > Tasmannia > Tasmannia lanceolata. Next base: position 18,990,764 of record NW_027518683.1, on the reverse strand, counting down.
ACTAATAGGATTTTTTATAGAAACAATTTAACCAGATAGTAAAATAAACCATTTAAAGCCCAATAGTTTCCAACTGTTTCTATTTCTGAAGCTTTCTGTAACGATCCATCTCTCCCTCGTATTGTCCGCTTTGGACTTGGCCCGCTTCCGCTTTTGGGTAAGTCGACGGCTCAGAGGTACAAACACGTCACACGAGAGAGACTATCGCACATTTACCTCTTCCATTTATTTCATTTCTCATTTTCGTTCAAACTTTTCGTGCATATGAAATCCAATATTTCATTTCATTTTCCAGAATGAAACACATTTCATCATTTTGAAACAAATATGATTTGATATTTTCCAAATGTAAACAATGAATATTCGAAGTAAAACAGATAAGAAATATCTGAATAAAACAACATATAATCATATCCCCATCACTTTCATTGAGAAAAGATATCAGTCGAGTCTAGCTATCACCTGTCTTAACAAACCTGAGAAGTGAGAATTTGAAGATTCTTGACCTTGAAGATGACAACGGAGAGGTGATTCTCCTAGCCTTTTCCTTCTTCTCCCTCTCTTCCTCCATTTTCTTTCTCTCCTTTTCCTCTCTTCTCTTTCTTCTTTTCCTCTCTCTTCCTGGCTGCTCTATTTATAGGAAAAACTGAGGGGAATAATAACATGTGAATAGTTTTTATGCATAATAATTGTTATTTTTACCGGGTATTACATACACTATTAGAATGGTCTTAACAATAACAGAAAAATACAAACACAATCACCATTACTTGGAAGAAAAGCTCACCTTAGAAGATGATTCGGTTCCTTTCAACGTCTTGGTACTGCCGAAACGAGCTTCCGGTACTGCCAAAAACCGATTACAAGAATTCTGGTGCTACCAGAGAGCGATTACAAATCCCTGTACAGTTGGAATTAGTGACTACGAACTAACATGATTACGAACTAAGATAAAGCAGGAAATAAAGTAAATTAAGTCATAGTTGTTTGATGTTGTGAGTGATGCCTTCTCTTGATCCAGCCTTCACTTCTTATGGCAAACTTCTTGTGGCGGTTATTCTCGCCAATAACTTCACTTTTGAAATTTGAAGAGCACTTGTCCACTACTTGTAACTTCCAAAGGCCACCCCCACCACTTGTAACCTTCACACCACTACTTGTAACCTGTGAAGGCCACTACCACCACTTGTAACTTTCACTTTGAAAAATAACTACCTGTAACTTTTTTTGAAAGATTATAACTACCTGTAGCTTCCCCTTTGAAAACGTCATCTTTTATGAAAATAATTGCTTCCAAACATTCGTTAGAGAATTTCAAACCGGGTGTAGATAAGTATAACCTCAAAAGAGGAAATTAGACAACTCACCTCCCTTATTGGTGTCCTCGATGAGGTGTACATTTCCTATTCGAATTGGGGTATAGGAGTATTCTTGGTTCGGTTCCCAATGGTTTCTTTTCGATGTGGTCCCTTTTTCATTGCTTGGTTAAAGAGACCATCCATCTTTCAGTTGGCTGAAGATTTGGAGGTAGAGTGTGCCTCCTAAAGGCAAGGTCTATCTTGGACTGTGGCACATTAAAAAATCAACACTTGAGAAAGAAGTTTCACCTAGCTGATAGGTTTGTTCTTTGCATGCGGGCTGAGGAGACCTGCAACCATGACTGTCTTCACTACAACTTCGCAAGCAGACTTTTGAGTTGGATTTTTGCTGTTTTTGGTTTGCAATAAATCATCCCCAAGTCAGTCCAACCAGTTGCTGCTGGACTGTTGGTGCTGCCACATTGGTACTTTGAATCCTTTTGGTCCCAAACCTATTTTCTATGGTTTGGACTATTTCAATCGAGATGGACAGTAGATAATATGTAGACCTTTAGTGAAAGTGTTCAGGAATATTTTCACTCTTTTCTTTTCTTTTCTTTTTTTGTTTTTTTTTTTGAAATGGGCAGTCTACACTCTTATCATCCACCCAAGAGGCTCTTTGCTGCATCTTTAGAACTTCTGATTAAGATCCTTATCTTTTTCAATGTAAGTTTCTTGTTATCAATAATGAATAAAGTCTTACCCTGTGCCATGCTAGATCCCTCCCCTGTTACAACAATGAATATATCAAGTTCATTCCTTGTAAATGTCACTTTTATTTCCAAGTTGGATTAGCATGCATTATTCATCTCTCTCTCTCTCTCTCTCTCTCTCTCTCTCTCTCTCTCTCTCTCTCTCTCACACACACACAAACACACACACACACACACACACACTCATCTAATGAGAAATTGAAGCTAAATTTTGTAGAATTGGTAGAAGACTTCATCTGCCAAAAATTTATTTGCTAGAAGATGTAAACATATTCAATTATACCAAACACATAAAAATATTCAACAATAGCAACATTTCACCTTCACTGCTTCCTTTGATTACTAATGCAGTAATACTGACCACCAATAAATGGCTACATAAGGATTCTAGAACTTTATACATCATGTCCTGGAGTGGTTTAAGATACTACCACCTCAATCATATCAAGACACCAATTGGGTAGATTTGGACTACATTATCTGATAGAACCAGCATCCATTCAAATTAAAATTAAAACTAGTTTTTCGTTGCCCAAAACATTGTTGTAGAAATAACTGCTTTTCATCAGTTTATAAATTGATGATATGATAATTGCAGGCAGAATACATATTGGATCTACAGAAGCAGATCAGTTTACTAGGGGACAGAGCAACTACACATTCGAATGTCCATACAGAGGATGAATCCATTACCAGCATGAGCCCAGCTGATAAGGTTTATAATATATGAATCTCTTTGCGCTACTTGTCTCAATGTCTGAACAGTACCTCGTTTATCAATCAATTTGCAAACTCATAGCAAATGCTATATTGACGGCTGTGATTTATTTGATTGGTAGATCCGGTCGCAATTGGACGATGCGATAGCTAGTGAATGTCCATTTTGTGGGGAACTGATGATAAGGGAGATCTCCTTGCCATTCATCCTCCCTGAGGAAGCACAGCAGGCTACCACATGGGAGATAAAACAGCAACTTGGAAACCAGAGGAGCTTGCCCATAGCTATTTGAGTTTGTTTTACAGCATGTACAATGTCTTATTTTCTCTCATTGGTAACTTTCATTACCATTTGAAAGTGTAGGTAAGGGATTTGGGGATGAGTTCCCTTGCAACAGAGGGTTAAAGACAAAGTACAGATGCTCAGAAATTTCAGAGGTTTCAAGTGATCTTTTTTTTTTCTTTATTAAAGTTGATTTTGGAATGTTTAAGATGTGCTGAAAATATCATCGCCCAAAAGAAAATATGAAGATATCCTGTTTACTTTTCAAAAATTTTAGATACATATTGGAATATGCTGTTCTGTCAAAGAATGTTAAGAGATTGCACTATTTTGTAAATATCTGGGCAATTTTTTTTTTAACCAGGTGACCTTATAGCTATAATTTTGGGTGCATTGCTCAAAGCCTAGACAGTGGCCCTTGACAAAGCTAGTAAGCGAAGCAGTATGTAGGGGCCTCAGTACGAGGTAATAGCTCCAACCAAAGCTAAGTTAACATGCACAAAATGAAAGTACACATGAGCAGAGGAACATACAAAAATCCATCCAATGAGTCACATAAATAGTATATATGCGATCCCTTGTTTTGCCGTTTTAGAAAGTAGTAAACAGTTACCCGTGCTTAAGGCTCTGTTTTCTTACAACCTAAAATAGGTGTAAATTTGTTATAAACTCATTGTACGTTAAAAGAGACGGAGGCTAAGAGCATTTTTGGCTAACCATGAAAAAATATTCCATAAAATATTGATGAGGCCAATTGTGAGAGATGGGCTGAGAGGGAGACTTGAGAGGATGGGAATGAGGCTAAGAGCATTTTTCACTGTTTTATAGGGATTTCTCGAGCTCTACCTGTAAAACCAAAGTTTCTCAAATGGAAAAACCAAAGTTTCCACTAGCCCAAGATCCACAACCAAAGTAGAAGAAGAAGAAACACCAACAAAACATATCCAATATATGATACAAGAACAACCCTATAAGATAAGAATGAGAATAAAAATAACATTCAAAACAAAGAGAAAATGGGGAAGTTGGCACTTTGCTTCATATCACAAGCTTGCACACAATGGAGCTTCGATAGAGGTCTGTCTTCCAAGTTGACAATAGCTACAAAAATTCGCAGCAAAAATGAGTAAATGGAGATTAGGTTGGTCGATGAATAATGGAGAAGTAATGGCTTGGGTAAGTGGGAGTGGGTATTAAAAAATGGAGACTTAATGGCGTAGGGAAGTGGTGGTAGGTTTAGAGTTTCAAAGAAGAGTTTGAATTTAAAATAGAATAGAAGTGGAAAGGAAAAAGGTGGAGCAAACAATGTGTGACTCACACATGTGCAAGCTAGGCCAACAAAATGACCAAAATAACATTAGACACAAAATTACAATTTTATCCTCACTAAATCTCTCAAAAATAAAAAATAAAATTAAAAGTAACCCAAACAAAATGGGATTCCAAAAATATACCTGGAATTTAACATTTATAAGCTCCCTAGATGGCCAGGTGTTATCATAACCAGGTCACCTTCAATACCTGTCTGGGCTTGATTTTACTATATGTAGCATTTTGTTTTGGATTCAAGGGGGAAGTCTCTCCTCTTTATGGATCCATTGGCCTAGTTTGATGTGTTTTCTTGATAAGTTTCTTACACGTCATCTTTGGATCCATTGGCCTAGTTTGGAAGTTTGGTGCAGGGAACTTTTACCAAAGATACAATCCTGATCTTGCTTTTGAATCTCCTGTTAACCATTTTCGCTGCTTGGATTTGATATTTTTGCTTTTGAGGTTTTATTTTTACCCATAATTTTCCCTCTCTTGAATTTCGTTTGCTTATGATGAAGGAAAGATGTGGATCTTCAGCTAAAATGATAGATCACTTGGGAAATTGGTTACAACTGGAAATTTCTCAAGAAGATGGTGGTTCAAATCCACCAATATCCCTTACTTCACAATCTATTTTATTGACATCGCCTTCAATATCATAGAGCAAAAATATCAAATCCATACAACAACTAGAAGGAACTAGTGGGCCAACAATGCACACTAGCATTTTTAATTCGCTAGTGGGTCCTAAAACACCTAATGTAATAGTAAAGTAATGAATACTAAACCTCTGAGAAGAATATCGAAAAGTGGGAAACTGGGAAGTTGCAGATTTTCCAACTAGTGTAAGAACTCATAAATCGGACAAGTAGTTGTAGGTTTAGAACAATTTTTGTAGATTGTATTTGTGAGTTCCTAAGTCAGTCATTTGCCTATGAGTCCCTAAGCTATTTATGTGTATGTGAGTCCCTAAGCTTGTAGTGGAAGAGATTGGAATTATTATTTTTCAACGAGTCCTCCTTTAAAGTGGTAGCAACCATATGTAAAAGATAATTTTGAAGAAGAAAAGGTTTTCTAATTATTTTACAAGAATTTTACTTTTTCTTCTTCCTCCACAACCCAAAGGATTGAGTTCGTTGATCCGAACAGCATCAAATCTCATCATCTTGCAACTCTAAAAAGTACCGCTGAAGACTTATTATCCTTGCAACTCTAAAAAGTCCCCGCTGAAGACCCCGTAGATCGAGAGTCATGTATTCAAAGTCCAAGTCCCCTAACAATCATTGAGATTTCACAAGAGTTCACACGGCATTTTAAATCTCTTATGACTAAAATCTCATGAGTCACAAAGGGTCCATAAATAACTGCCAAAGAGTGTAGAAGGGAGAAAATTTCGGGTTGCAAATTTACCACCACTCAAACTAAGTGCATGTTTTGCCCCCAGGAATTGTTTTTCAAGATAAATCGGCGTGTTTAGTGTAGACGAGGGTGAAGTCAGCTAAAAATCAAGAAACAAAATCCCAAAACTAGTGTCTCCTCGGGTGAGAAGTTGCTGAAAACCTGGAAAAGGTGGATCCGATTTTGAGTACAGTTTTTTATTTCTGGATTTTTACCAAATCTAAGAGACTAGTATCAGTATCAGGATTTTTTTCTTGATTTTTAGCTGCGCCTTCACCCTCATCTCCACTTGAAGCTGATTTTCTTACTTAAAATCCAAGAAACGCTGTCAGGACAGCATTGAGCAGCTTGATCATGAACCCTCTTCTACACTATTTTCAAACTAAAACCTGGATTCTAAAATCCGCGTATCCAAACTGCCCCTTAGGGTATTTCACCAGGATGCTTTCTTATTAGTTTCAGAAATACCACACAATCACTATTGATGCTCAATCTTGATTGGTTTTAGTCCTCTTTAAAGTTATGCACATAAGGAATAATTCTGATAGCTTATTTTGCACATCATTTTTCTTGATAGTTCAGAAATTGAAGCCCCCACGGCCACCATATTGGGTGGAATCCAATTAGCTTCTCCAATAAAAGCAGTGTGCTTGATTAACATAAATAAGTGTTCTTGTGAAAAGGTACATCACCTCTACCATATTGCAAGGAAGCATGGTTCCATTTTCTTGGAAAACTTGTCCAGACAACCAAATCTTTTCTCTTTCTTATACTTTGGAAATTCCTGATAAACAGCTTGGGAATGGTTCTCGAGTGTGATAGTTATTAAGAAATAATTCCTCGGGTCAAGATTGATCATAAACATATTGTTTTCTTAAGTCAATTTCCTGAGTTTAGTTTGCTCTGTTCTGCATGTTACTGCTAACTGCTAATTAACATAAGTAAAAGTTAGACCCATATTTCTCTTCCATATCAATCAAGTGCTAGGATTTCTCTTGCTTTATTTGATGCAAGCTCAAGAAATTACCATGCCAAAATATAGCAAGAACTTACAACGTTTGGTAGGGTACATGACACATATATTTAAATAAATTCATATATTATTCCTTCCTATCATTTTTATAGTATCCTAAGAGATATTTTTATCTCTCTTTTTTCTTTCAGTTGCAACTTCTTAGTTCCCACCCTCTCTTGCCATCCTTTGAGATGAAAATACACTCAGGATGATGGCTCTAATAATCATAGGAACTTGGGCTTAAGGTGTACTTATTTATCGTAACATAATTGATTTTCTTGCCTTTTATGGAAAGTTTTTTTTTTTTATGGGTTGAGAATTTGTTAATATGGTTGGCCTTCAGTCTTTCTAATTTTGTTGTTCCCTATTTCTTTTTCAAGTCCTACGTTTGGTTTTGGTTAGAGTTACAGTTGTCCCTTTTTCTTCTTCCCTTCCATTGTCCTTCCACAAGGACAGTGAAAGGAAAGAGGAAGGAATGATTTCAATTTCATCACACAAAATCATCTCAATTTAGTGTTCCATTTGCACGAATCTCGCTTACTGCTGAAAATTAATTGACATTTGCATTGATCCTTTCTGGAAAATGCAATCAAAGTGGTCAAAAGACAGACACACCAGAAGAATTGGTTAGTAAGTTTTAATGAAGGTATGCATTAAAGAAGGTATGTATTAGCCTATTAAGTGCTGGGGTTTCTTAACTTTAAGGATCCCATTGGACATGTGAGCCCATATTTTGAAGATTCTTCCTTAGCAAAAGTTATTGTATGACTAAACGACTGCATTTTCACTCTTTGTTTGTCTTTAACTGAAATTATAGTCATTTGAAAAAAAAGATGAAAAAAATAGTTGGATAAAAAATGATCAAGTGAAGATGTGATGTTATGGGATTGTGGGAGACGGATAGGGAGATGGAGATGGTGAGGGAGTTTGTAGGTGTGCTGTTAGGCATGGTTTTAGAAATATTTTCGTTTCGGCAGAAATCGAAACGAAATTCCCACGAAGTCGTTTCTTTACAAGATTTCACCGAAATTCCGAAATTTCGCAGAAATTTTATTTTTGGACTTCTTTTACAAAATTACCAAAGAAATTTTAAAAATGTACACCGAAATTTATGAAATTTCCACCTAAATAGCCAAAATTTCATCCAAAATTGTCGAAATTGACACCGAAATTTTTGACATTTCGGTCGAAATTAAAAAAATAAAGGGAATCATAATCATATTTTTACATAATTTCGGCCCAAAACCAAAACATTTCAGTTTCGGTGGTGGCCGAAACCGACACCGAAACTGAAATTTAAAACCTTGCTGTTAGGGAAGAAAGAGGTGAGGAGGGGCTGTGGTGCTCGGTTGGGATTTATGGAAGAGGGTGGCGGAGATGAAGAAGTGGGTGATTGGTTATGGAGATGTGAGATGGAGGGGATGGTTATGAAGGGATATAGATGTAGAGGAATGTGGGGGTTCGGTTGGGAGATTCCCTTATGCTTTGTTTGGTTGCCTATTTTTAAGGAGATTGAGGGGAGAACATCTTCTTGAGATCTTCTTGAGATTGTTTGGTTGCCTTTTAAGGTCTTGGACTACTAGCGTTGTCGGGCGATGGTCGGGTGATGTGGCATGCTCAAGATCTTCTCTCCAAATTTCTTCAAATCGATGAAATTTTTGGAGATGATCTTGGGGAGATCTTTTTGTCCTTATCCCAAATCCCCCCAATATTTGCAAGACAAACCAAACAATGTTTCTTTCTTCCACCCCTACCCCCCCCCCCCCGGTTGACTGATCTGCTTTAGATCTTCCCTTTAATCCTCCCTTTGACCGCTGGGATATAGATCCCCCAACAAATTACCGGCATCCAAACAGAGCATAAAGATCTCCCCCACTCTCACTCTCTCTCACTCTCTCTCTCTCTCTCTCTCTCTCTCTCTCTCAAGAGCAACTTAAAAACTAATTGAAATTTGTTAATGACACCCATCCAAGGAATAAATCGTTAACTCGGTTAGTTTGACAAGGACACCCATTTTTCCTAGAAGTAATCAAAATCTGATTCTTTATAAGGACACCCCAGTCTAAGAATTAATCATACACTGATTTTGATTAGGACACCCCAATTTCAAAAAAAATTAATCATATGTTCAATTTGGCAAAGACACCCATTCTAAAGAAAAATTCATAACGTGTGTGGGTGGGGCCGGGTATTACATTTTTTGATTCTGGAAAATCTATCACAATATTACATCGTCACCAAATATAGATATGGTCATTAAAGAAAAGCGGGTGTACTTTCTCCAATTTCCCGTTTTTAGAAATGCATTGTGTTTTACTGAATGGACTTGGACGAGAAACATGTTAAGGCATAGCTAGATACATATCCAAGGAAATCTAGGCCTTACTTTTATGGAAATTCATTGAAATCATTTTATGTTGATTTCCATAGGCCTATAAATTACAATTCATCTTGCTGCTTGTATTGTGAACTTCTCTAAACTAAACCCAATGGCAGATTTGAAAAATTACTCTGCATTCCTTCTCACCCTCTTCAGTCTCGTAGCCACCTTTGCCAATCCTTCTGTTGCTCTTGATGGGGATAGAAGGGCAAGTCACTTTAGTTCTTGATGATTTTTCATGCTTCTTTCTCTCAGATACTTGCAACCATATATAATCATGCTTTCAAAAAAAAAAAACTCTTTTTCCTCGTACATGTACTTGCAAGGATCATTATCATATTTATTTTTAATGAAATTACATGCTGTCCTTGATGTTTGATCCAATCAAGATGTCGTCTGCTGTTGGATCAAATATCAAGGAAGGCTCTTTTGTTTTTAAAACTTAGACAAAAGATTTATATGCATGCCATGGATCACATATGTGGTACTTAATGCAGATTTACATTGTGTACATGGGAGCCCTACCGGAGGGAGAATATATGGCATTATCTCACCACCATAGTATTCTACAAGAAGTTCTTTCCGAGAGGTAAATGTTTTTGATGGGGAGATTTTTTTTGGGTAGTGAGACCTAGTAAATATATAGTTTGGACTTTGGATCGATGAACATGTTAGCCCCTAGATTTGATCTTTCCTAAAATATTTAATTTTTCTTTTACTATAATAATATTTGCTTAACAGTCTAATACTTCTGTTCCAAAAGATATTTACATGCATCTTAGATGCCAATGGGTCAATGCTTTACAGAATAAGATATTTAATATCTAAAAGGGCCCGTTTGGATACCCCTTGGATTTGGATTTGGAGGTGAATTTGGAATTCCAAAATCCATGGATTTGAAATCAAGAATTTTAAAATTCACAAATTTATAAATAATGCCGTTTGGATGACCATGTATAGATTTGGATTTCAAATCTAAATTAATTTTTTTTTGTCTGGATGCTCTTTGGATTTGAATTTGAAATCTAACAAAACCAAAAAGCCCTAAAATACTTGATATAAGGGCATTTCAGCCATTTCCCATGATCCAAGGGTATTCAAGTCATTTTACCCTATATGGGGGTATTTTGATCATTTTTTATGTCGTAAGGGTGTTTTAGTGATTTTCCATGACTCAGGGTATTTGGTCATTTTCACCCGGTATAGGTGTATTCTGGTCATTTTGCATGACCCGGTGATATTCTAGTCATTTTACCTAATATGGCGTATTTTTATCTCATGAGGGTATTTTTAGTCATTTTAGTAATTTTTCATGAGCCATAGGTCATTTTTACTTGATATAGGGGTATTTCGATAATTTTTCATGATCTTAGGGTATTTTAGTCATTTTACCTATATGAGGTTATTTTGATCATTTTTATGTTATAAGGGTATTTTAATCATTGTGCACGACTCGGGGGTATTTTGTCATTTTTACCCAGTACAGGGTATTTCTAGTCATTTTACCTAATATGGCGTATTTTTATCATTTTTATCTCATGAGGTATTTTAATCATTTTAGTCATTTTTTATGAGCCATGGGTCATTTTTACTTGATCTAGGGGTATTTTAGTAATTTTTCATGATATTGGGGTATTCTAGTCATTTTACCCTGTATGAGGTTATTTTGATCATTTTTATGTCATAAGGGTATTTTAGTCATTTTGCACGACTCGAAGGTATTTTGTCATTTTTACCTGGTATAGGGGTATTTCGGTCATTTTACCTGACTTGGGGTTTTCTAGTCATTTTACCTAATACGATGTATTTTGATCAGTTTTTAATGTCATGTTGGTACTTAAGTCATTTACCACTTTTTGGTATATTTTGGTCATTTTAACCCCTCACTAGGGGTGTCAACGGATCCACTTCGGGTCGGATCCACCTATGTCATAGTCACGATCCATTCAAATTCCTTATTGGTTGGGTCGGAGTCAGATTGTTCTTCGGATCCTACTTTCCACGTCATGATCACGATCCATTTTAATTCGGATCGTCTATCGGAGTGTCCTATTATGTCCTATTTAGCTAAGTAAACAATTAATTTTTTAAAAAATAGATAGAATGGGAGTTCACTATTAGTGTGTCTCTATGCATTTTCTTCAACTAAATTAAAATTTTATCTATGTTTAATCTATGTGTATAATAATTCTTGTAAACAATAAAACTAATCAAAATTACATACACAAATATAATGTATTACTATTATCAAAGAATATGATGCATAAAGAACGAAACCCCTCACTCTTTTCCTTAGTGAAAGTATGAAATGAAATGACTGAAATGAGTGAAATCGTGTTCCCATCCGATTCATTAAGTGATAAGAGAGGTTTTGACCAAAATACCCTTCATAGAATGGTTAGCATTAACAAAATTTGGAGGGTATTTTTGTAGACCATTTTGGATCGTGACTATCCAATGGGGCATCGGTGGCGTGCCCACACACAATCCAAAATTTTTCGGATCCCAGATTTGATGATCTGAAATATGCCCATGGATCCTATTCATATGTTTAGATCCCGTTCATTAACATTCGGATTCAGACGATCCATCGGACCGTCTGGATCCATTGACACTCCTACCCCTTACAGGTCAGATTTAGATTTATAAATAATCTCGGAGAAAGGATTTGTAAATCCAAAAAATTACACTAGCATGAGGAGTTTGTAAATCTTGTGGATTTCACTCAAATCCAAATCTAGATGTCATAAAGGCTTGCCAAACTCCTAATTTGGATTTAAAAATCCAAATTCACCTCCAAATCCAAATCCAAATCCAAGGGGTATCCAAACGGGCCTAAAGGAATTTACATTTGTAACATGTTCAATAGTAAAAGAAAAACTTTACATTTTATAAGGTTTTGAATAAGCTGGGGCATACGCATGTTTTCCTGTAATGTATCCTGTAGAAAATCGATAGTTTGTTTGTTTTAATGTTTTTTGTTATTATTTAAGATATTTAATATCTATAGAAAATTTACATTTAGAAACCCCCAATATTATTTTGAACTACCCTATCTATACATTTTCTGTCAGTTGCAAAGCCTATTTAATTAACAACGTAATCATCTTCTGTTGGTGCAGCTCTGCAGCTGATTCTCTGATACGTAGTTACAATAGGAGTTTCAATGGATTCGCGGCCAAGCTAACAGAAGAAGAGCAAGAAAAGATTGCTAGTCAGTAAAAATGTTCTTCTCTGAAAGAATGGAAAATAATGTAATCATACACTTGTTACAATGACAAAAATTTTCAATAATTTCTACAGGTATGGAAGGAATAGTATCTGTGTTTCCTAGTAAGATTTACAAGCCTCTCACAACAAGATCTTGGGATTTCCTTGGTTTCCCCGACACTGTGAAAAGAATCCCAACTGTTGAAAGCGATGTGATCATTGGGTTGCTTGATACTGGAATCTGGCCAGACTCCGAAAGCTTTAACGACGAAGGTTTCAGTCCTCCTCCGAAGAATTGGAAGGGGAAGTGCCAATCTTCTAAAAACTTCACTTGCAACAAGTAAAGTTTTCTTTATATCATTTGCTTTCCTAATCTTTCTTTGACCATAAATCTAAGATGGTCTCCACCATAGTCACAAATATTTGTTTTAATTGTGATACTTAATTATTTTTTTGTTAGTTTCAAATTTATACAAGGAAAGACTGGAAATAAAATATCTAAATCATATAGAAACAAAAAATTTAAGAATAAAATTAGGATACAGAATAATAACATGATTTTATCGCGAATTTGTCATGGTTTTTTATTTTTAACAAATAAAATGTGAAGATTTTTTGATGATTTTCAAACTTTATGAAGTTTTTTGGGGTTACGTTGTTTTATCAAAAAATCACAAAATATCATGACAAATAAAAAAGAAATTCGAGATATTTGTGACTATGGTCTCTCCTAATTAAAGTTTATAATTGGCAGAAAGTTGATTGGAGCTCGATCTTACACTGGAGATTCTCCGATTGACACCGTAGGACACGGGACCCACACTTCTTCAACAGCGGCGGGCCGTGAGGTGAAGGGGGCAAATCTTTTTGGGTTGGCAGAAGGGAATGCAAGGGGAGCAGTCCCTTCTTCAAGGATTGCCATGTACCAGGTCTGCAATCAGCTTAGCTGTACCTCTGAAACTATCTTGGCCGCATTTGATGACGCCATTGCTGATGGTGTTGACATCCTTTCTGTTTCATTGGGACCTACTGTTCCACCAGACTACTCAAATGATCCTGTTGCCATTGGTTCTTTCCATGCCCTGAACAAAGGAATCCTCACATCACAATCCGCAGGTAATGGTGGCCCGAGCATTGGAAGTCTAAGTAGTAATGCTCCATGGCTGTTAACTGTGGCAGCTACCAGCACTGATCGCCGCATAGAAAATAAGATTGAGCTTGGAAATGGAGTTACACTTGTGGTGAGAAAGACCATCTTTTAATTTCCTTTTAACATAAATTCATTATCCAAGCAAATTCGCCCCGTGAAAACCCAAAGTCTTTCGTCTTTGGAGACTTATGTTTCCCCATTTTGACTATAATTTTCCTTCAATTGTCAGCCCTAAAGCTATTATTGGACTCAAATTTAAATATAATTTTGAGTCCAATAATAGGATTTTAGCTTACAATCGGTTGTCAAAATCTGAAAGGAACAGGGCCTTAGTTTTGAAGTGAATTTTGTATTGTGCTGCCTAATTAATTAGTGTATCACGGTCAGGGAATTGCTATCAACACCTTTGAATTGAACGGGACTTTGTTTCCCTTGATAACTGGAGGGGATGCTGCATCATCTAGTTGTGACATCGAATTTGCCCGGTAAAATTCGTGATCAAGATGATTTCAGAATTGCTTATTCTTCATGAAAAAATTGAAAATAAACTAACTTTTGTTATCATGTTTCAGGGGTTGTGAACTTGGCTGCTTAGACAAAGAATTAGTTAAAGGAAAGATTGTTTTCTGTGACCAGCATTCCCAAGGGGAAGGACCTCTGACAGCTGGCGCTTTGGGAATGATTTTAGAAGATAGCCAAATGAGTTACTCCGATGATTCTACCGCTTATCCTATTCCTGCGACTCTTCTAAGCCCGAAAAGTAGTGCTGCCGTTGAATTATACATGAACAAAACAAAGTAATCATTAAATTATATTTAATGTTATTGTCTTTGAAAAAATGTTATAAATCAAAACCAACTGCTTATATAACCCAAACCTGTTCTAAACTCTACAGGAATCCTCAAGCAAACATATTGAAAAGTGAGGGATTCAAATCTAAAGCTCCCAAAGTTGCTTCTTTCTCTTCTAGAGGACCCAATTCCTTTACAAGCGACATTCTCAAGGTGATCATTTGATTCATGTCTTACAGATCTTTTGTGCTGTTTTTTTTTTTTTTTTTGACGAAAGTTAACTATATTTAGAGCATAAAAAGGATTACAGATTCACATCAATGGGGAGAGAGGACCCAAAGTAAACTAAATCTCTCAAAGCCCTGGATTTAGCCAGTCGATCCGCTAGGTCGTTGGCACTCCTAGGGACATGAGCAAAAGAAAGGAAACTATCGCTAATCATAGAGCTAATCTCACCTAAAAACTTAGCTTATCTCCATGGACCAATGCTCATGCTTTGAACCTTAGAAATTACATTTGAAGAATCCCCTTCTACCTCCGACTTGCCTTTCATTTCGTCCCTAAGAAATCTCATACTGTAATGAAGAACACAAACCTCTGCTTCAGTAGAGTCCATTATTCCAGCTAGCCCAGATAAGACGTATATGGTGGTGCCATCACTATCTCTAAACAGCTCTTCGATTCCCACCTTGCCGTGCTTGCCAAGGGAGTAACCATCCATACTGAGCTTGGAAACATTAGGTGTAAAGGGTCCCCAAATAGCTAACCTCATTTCCTTTGTTACAGAACCCACCAGAACCGTCTTCCATTTCTTTAAAATGCAATCCATAGAGTAACCCCAAAAGGCACTAGTTTGTTCAGCCCAATTTGCCTTGCTGAATTTGACCTTCCATGCTCTGTCATAAGTGAAGATGAAGACTCCTCCTTGAAAGTCTGAGTGTTCCTTTCCATCCATGTACTGCAATTCCCTCTTTCATTCGATCTTTTGTTTTGATTCTTATGCTCTAAAAGAACTCAACGACTGTTTCATCTTAATCTTCTTCAGTTGATTTGAAATCACATGAGTTGCGTTTGTCCAATATGTTTTGCAGCCTGATATAAGTGCGCCAGGAGTAGACATCTTAGCTGCCTTTTCGCCTCTAGGAAAAATGTCCGAATTCAATGTGGATAAGAGATCTGTGAAGTTCAACATACTAGCAGGGACTTCTATGGCATGCCCCCATGCTACTGGTGCAGCTGCTTATGTAATGACTTTTCACCCTGATTGGTCACCTTCGGCCATCAAGTCTGCTCTAATGACTACTGGTAATCCTGTTTAACTACAGCTTCTAGAAATGAAAACTGTATCATATGGAAGTGAAAAACTCTTGGTTACGTCTGTTAATTTGGTGTGCAAACATTTCCTGACCCCTTTCCGTGGCTTAAGGTTGACTTCCATCTAAAATTTTTCTCTTAAAATTTTT
The DNA here is from genome assembly GCF_043159265.1 of Tasmannia lanceolata. NCBI lineage: Eukaryota > Viridiplantae > Streptophyta > Magnoliopsida > Canellales > Winteraceae > Tasmannia > Tasmannia lanceolata. The sequence goes on along the minus strand of NW_027518683.1, from coordinate 18,974,975 downwards.
ATATAAAATTACCCTTCTCACATCTCTCTAATTCAATAATGAGATTTATAATTCAACAACTCATACGTTGTTCTTAGAAAGGTATTGCAACAGTGCATATTATTAATACTCTTGAAATCTTTCTTGGAAACTTTTAGTAAAAGAGAGCCTTATAATTAAACTATATTACCATCTAGAACTTTCATATTTTCTTAACAATAGCTCATGTTTTCCTCTATCCATCGTACTTAACTCTTAACACAAAATTTATCTCACCCTTAAATATAAACACGAATGTTCACCCACTTTTATTTTTCATTTTCCAGCTTCTCCAATGAACTCTAGCAATGATGCAACTGCTGAATTCGGCTACGGTGCCGGCAATATCGACCCAGTTAAGGCTGTTGATCCCGGATTGGTGTATGATGCTTCTAAAGATGACTACATTCAAATGCTATGTGCCCAAGGTTATACCACACAGAAGGTTAGGCTCATTTCTGGGGATAACAGCAGTTGTCCTTCTGGTACTACACTATCCGTGAGGGATCTCAATTATCCTTCCATGGCTGTTAAAGTTGAATCTGGAAGGCCTTTTGAAGCCAATTTCTCGAGGATAGTTACTAACATTGGTTTGGCTAATTCGACATACAAAGCAACAGTCTACGCACCATCTCAACTAACGATCACTGTGACTCCTAGTGTTCTATCTTTCAAGTCATTGAATGAGAAGCAGCATTTCATCGTAACGGTTGCCGGAAAGGGTTTAAAGGCAACAAGCCAGTACTCTCTTTCATTAGAGTGGTCTGATGGTATTCACAATGTGAGAAGCCCTATAGTTGTGTACACATAATATACAAAATCCCCGAATCAGGACTAGAAGTGAAATCATCTTGGTTCATTGGGGTTCATTTTATTTTCATTTTTTTTTTCCATCTTTGTTTCAATAAAAATGCATAATTACCTTCCAAATTACTGAAAAGATCTGATATTCCTTTTTTTTCTATGATATTTTGTAGGTTGATAATTGGATAGCTTTCATTATCTTTCTTCTTCAATAAAATTGTCTATTTTCTCTATGTTGGTCTTTCTTCTAAAGCCTTTTTTACTCTTCAGTCGTATAGTGGCAGGGTTGGAGATGTAACCGTAAATCAGTTTTCCAACTATTGTAATGAATTGGCTTAACAGCCATTTAGAATGGCTGTGTTTAGGGCTGCTCTATAACAATAACACGTCCTCTCTCTTATTGTAGGGAAAGCTGAAAGAGCAGAAGGCAACTTAGTGATGGTAAAATCATCTTGTGCCACTCTAGTCCAATCAGTGATTTTCTTATTTGCAGTATCCTCTCTCTCTCTCTCTCTCTCTCTCTCTCTCTCTCTCTCTCTCTCTCTCTCTCTCTATCCTTCCATTATTTTAATGAATCTGAGTTGGAATATGGGTTGAGTTATCCGGACTCGAACCCAAGGTCTGCCCACATCGGTTGGTTGGCCTCAACAGCTAAAGGGATTAATCCCCATTGATTACATAGAATGTTTGACTAGAGAGACTCTTGGACTACCTCCATGCGACTCTTGGACTCCTAGATTCCTGTGTGAGTCCTGGATTCCTGGACTCCTAGATTTTCTATGGGATAGTAGTCTATATATACACTCCATACATAACAGAATGAGTGTTGAATCTCCTTAGTTTCTCTCTCAAGAGCAATCTCTCTAGAGCCATCATCCGTAGGCTCATGGCCTTGTGATCGTGAAGGACAAAGGAGCGAGTCTAGTAGCCTCTCCTACGATATACAATGAGATTAAGGACGTACATGAAAGCAAGCATCGGTTCGAGATCGTCATCGGATTGGAGCAAGTCTAGTAGCCTCTCAACCCTTGTGTGCAAGATGTTTATAAGATTATATTTGGGTGATGATAAATTTGCACACCCTATGGGATAATTCACCCCTTTAAAGTGAATTGGCCTCAAAAAGCATTAAAATCTGCCACATACCCTCCTTTAAAGGGGTGCGTATTATCCTACAGGGGGTGCAAATTCATCATCGCCCTTATATATTTTTATAACTAGTATCAGAGCGATTTCATACTTGATGATTCATCATATGATATCACATGCTTGCTAATTAAAATTATACATGTTTTCATGAAAAACATAAGGCGGTGATATTCCCCTCCCCCCTCCTACTGTATAGCCGATACAACATTTCCAAACCGGTGGACCCAACAATTAATTTATTTAAATCTTTGAGCAACGTAGTGCCCCCCCCCCCCCCCAATGTGTTTCAAAATGAACCATACGGCCGACACCATAGGATGATCCAAACCGTCCATTTGATGGGTGTGGGAGCCGGTTGTCTCCCGCCCGGCCACTTTCTCGAGGGCGCACGGGATCACCACATCGGGTGAGAATGGGGTGTTTGTTTGTTTGCGTTTTCTGTGAACTTAGGATCGGGGTCCGAATTTCACAAAAAAGAGTCTTAGAGTCACCACCTAGGTTAGGGCCTAAGATCCGTGTCTGCTTTTCCGATGAAACAAGGATAGAGATCCGAGTTTCATTTGAAGAGCAGTAACCAAAGTTGTGCTCTAGGGTTGGAGCCTAGAACCCGTAATTTTACTCTATTTGTTAAGTAATGGTCTTTACAGAAATCTGAGTAAGGGTTATGCTTACATTCGGGGAAGGTGTTAGGCACCCCTAATGCCCGGGTAAATCCGGTCTCTTGACTTGATTTGCCAGTTTTAAAGAACTTCATCAGAAAGCTTAACTTTTTATCCTTTATTACGATTAGGCTTAATTCTTGTGCGTAAATGAAATGGATTTGAAAAGAAAAGAAGAATCGGTTCAGGCGTTATCTGGATTGAGGGCATCTACTGCATATTTTGAGTCCCTGGAGGATCTCGCAGTAATGCCTCAATCAGGATAACTAAAATAAACGGAGATGGCAAGATGTAAAGGAAAGAAAAAGATAGGTTTCTGATTCCCTCTGTTTGTCCAACGCCGTTGGAGCACGAGGGCTCTTGTCTTTGTCCCTTTTGTCTATGGTGGGACGGGAGACAGAGTGGCGGGATAAGAAGAGGGAACATAACTCTATTTACAAAGAGAGGTACGGGATTTACGTTACATGACTCGGGGCAAGAAAAGCCTTGGATCCCATAACTACCATGTACCTGGTTTTATAATTGAAATGCAGAAAGCTGGGTAATAAATGTAATTTTACCAAAGGAGTTGGGACGCTTTCCGAAAATTCAGTAGCGTAACGGCGCTAGTTATATGGTGCAACTTCGAGTTCTCCGAAAAATTCGGCAGAACAATGGCACTAGTCGGATGATGGAGCTTCGGGTTCTCCAAAAATTTGGCAGAACAACGACGCTATTTGAATAAGATAGCCCCGAGTTGTTTCAAATTCGGCAGAACAACGGTGCTAGTTGGATGGTGTCTCTCCAAGTCCTCGGAAATTCGGCAGAATGCCGATGCCCAGTGTGAGCTCCCTAAGAATTTCTCTACTTTCTCTCTCGGGTAAAGAAACTAGGATTTTTGGACAAAGTTCGCTTGAAAATGATTGAAAAATAGAGAATCGGAGGTTTTTTACTGGAAAATCAACTTCTGATTCAGTTAAAATATGATTTTTACACTTACCCCCCTATATATAGGTTCGAGTGGGTCCCAAATTGCAACTTGTGATTATAAAAGTGCAGGTTGTGATTTGGTGTGGGAATCGCAGGGTGCGATTACAAAATCACAGGTTACGATTTGGTGGTCACACCCCACAATTTGGGTATCACCTGTTGGTCGGTTGGGGATATTTTGGGTATTTTCGGGGATTTTCAGGAGCTTGGATGGGCCGTAACTCCTTCGTTTGGACTCTGAATCATGTTTGGTCAGATCCGTTGGATCTCTCGGGACAAGAGGGATCCTATGAACCTAACTTCGTGCTTTGGAGTGGTGTGGATAACTTCGGTGCACCTGAAATCAAGTTTCTAGGGTTTCGGGAGTTTTCAGAAACTTTAAAAGTTGATAACTCCTTCGTTTGGACTCCAAATTGCGCGCGGTCGGGTTTATTGGGCTTCTTGTGGCGAAAAGAATCCAATAAACCTAGTTACACGTAGGGCTGCAAATAAACTGAGCTGGATCACAAACATGTTCGGGTTCGGCTCATTAAAAGCTCGGCTCGGGCTCGTTCGTTAACTAAACGAGCTAAACCCGAGCCCAAAAATTAGGCTCGTCAAATAAACGAGACGAACTCAAGCTTTGTATAGTTTTGCTTGGACAAGCTCGTGAACTTTTTAAGCTTGGTGATGATCCAAACCATCCATTTGATGGGCCACAACGCAAATAGGTTGCACCCCAAAATCATTTCCATGGGATGATCGCAACCCTTCAAATGGACGGTTTGGATCATCCTGTGGTGTGGGCAGTTCATTTTGAAAAATATGGGTGGGGCCTCACTTGTTCAAATATTTCAACAAATTAATTGTTGGGGCCACCCACGGAGAGAGAGAGAGAGAGAGAGAGAGAGAGAGAGAGGTTTGGAAGTGTTGTATTGGCTGCTGAGTTGAAGGGGGGATTTTATCCTAGAAGAGGGGGGGTCGCTGCCCAAAAAATATTGTTTAGAATTTATGGGTTTATTTTATGGAGTTGAAAGCGGTTGGGGTTACTAGTTTTTGGGATCATATTGTGGTTTTTCCGTCTTCGTCGTGACGTTGTAGACGTGGAGGAGATGAGGATAAGTTCTTTAATAAAAACCACAGTTCGAGATTTCAATATTACCACCCAACCCACTCCATGAAATTTGAAAATCTTTTAAATAAAAGAGGTAGTATGCTGTATTGTACAAGGCTTGTTAAAGGTGATTTAATGTCTAAAATCACACTACACACGTTTAATAACAAGGCACATGCTTTTTCAAAAATCACACACCCTTTTGTTTTAATCCTTTTTTGGAAGAGCATACTGTTGCGGAATTCGGGCTCAAAATCAGCCCTCCGCGGTGACAAGTTAACAATCCGAACACAAAAGCATTTCTGGATTTACGTGTTAACAATACGCAATGCTCTCGAAGTAAATTTGAAAGAACAAAAAAATAAAAGTGCAAGCCAAACCACAAACAAAAGCACACAAGAACATCAAGATTTTACGTGGTTCATCACACGATGTGTGTGGCTACGTCCACGGGAGAAGACCTCAAAAGATTTCACTATGTGGAAAATAAGTGCGTTACAAGAAGCACTCACCGGATTACAAAAGCCCAAGCTTTCTCTGGATTTACAAAAGAAATAATCTCTATGCCGTCTAGGATCCAAGCGCATTCGCTCCCTATCGATCCGTGCTTCTCCTTCTACTTCTTGCCAAGAGAGATCCAAGAAACCCAAGCCCTTCAATCAATTCTTGAAGATATATTCTTGCATTCTTCTCAGAGCCCTATATATGGCTGTCTTTATTTTTCCCCAAACTGTGAAGAACACCCACAACCTACTGTTTCGATTTTGGATTACTTTTCAAAACTGCGGTGTAGTTTTTCCCAACTCAATTGGAATTCTACACGTTGCATGGTGGGCTTATTTAATGAGAGTCCTAAGAGTCTAAAATTGCTTATATCACACGGTGTTAGAAACACCTTACGTCACTTGGGTGATCGGTTGCAAAATTCAAGGCAACTTCAACACATACGACCCACTCTCTCCGGGACCTTTATTATTATTGTTTTGTTATATGCAAGCATGTTAATTCTCTTCCTTCCCTCAGGTCATCTTTTACATTGGGCCCACGAATATTCATGGAATAAATTGTCATGTTTCCCAAAAACTTGCCCTAAGGCTATATTTCTTTCAACATATGTAAAATGAGCGTAAAACAAATCCTACACCCATATTTCCACTTAAAATGGGAGTAAAATTTATTTTACCCCCATTTTGCATTGATTTCTTCTCATTGCTCCTTTATCTTATTCTACGGCAATCAAGACCGCTCAAACCTGCCTTTCGATTGCTTGATCATTGAGTTCTATGAAAGTCTAGAGCAGATAATCAGAGGCTTCTTTCAAATGAAAGCCTTTATTTCACTGAACGAGGATTTTAGTGTTGAGAAAGACGGATTTGGCGATGAAATATGCGCTTCTCAAATGGTAAACAACCAAAGTAGAAGAAGAAGAAGCACCAACAAGATGTGTCCAATATATAATAGAAGAACAACACTATAGGATGAGAATGATAAAAAAGAAACATTCAAAACATACAGAAAATGAGGAATGTTGGCATTTTTTCTTCACATCACAAGCTTCCACACAATAGAGAGCTTCAATGAAGATCTTCCTAGTTGACAATACCTACAAAAAATCATAGCAAAAATGAGTAAATGGAGATTAGGTTGTTCAATAGATAGTGGAGAATTAATGGCTTGGGTAAGTGATAGCGAGTATTAAAAAAATGGAGACTTAATGGCTTAGGAAAGTGGCGGGGGGTTTAGAGTATAAAAAAAGGGCTTGAATTTAAAATAGGAGGAAAGTTTAAAGGATAAAAATGGAGAAAACAAAAATGTGTGACTCACACGTGCAAGCTAGGCCAACAAAATGACCAAAATATTCTTAGACACAAAATTACAATTTTACCCTCACAACGTCTCTCAAAAATAAAATTAAAATTAAAAGTAACCTAAACAAATGGATTTCCAAAAATACACTTTAAATTTAATAGTCAGAAGCTCCCTAGATGGCCAAGTGTGATCGTGACCAGGTTCCCTTCAATATCAACTTGGTCTCGATTTTGCTATATGTAGCCGTTTTTATTTTTGTTTTGGATTTAAGGAGGAAGTCTCTCATCTTTTTGGATCTATTGGCCTATTTTGATGCATTTTATTGATAAGTTTCTGTCACGTCATTTTTGGACCCATTGGCCTAGTTTGGAAGTTGGCCGTAGGGAACATTTACCTGAGGTACAATCTTGCTCTTGCTTTTGAATCTCCTGTTAACCATTTTCACTTCTTTGATTTGATATTTTTGCTTTTGGGTTTTTCTTATTTACCCATGTTTTTTCCTTACATGAAATTCATATGCTTAAGATGAAGTAAAGATGTGGATCTTTAGCTGAAATGGTAGAGCACTTGGGAAATTTGGTACAACCGGACATTTCTCAAGAAGCTGGTGGTTCAAATCCACCAATATCCCTTACTTCACAATCTATTTTATTGACGTCGCCTTCAAAACCAATGAGCAAAAATATCAAATTCATACAACAACTTGAAGGCGAGTGGGGGCCACAATTAACACTAGTATTTTGATCAATTAAGAGGACCACATATGCATAAGATGAGTGTAGCAGAGATGCGAATGCTCAGATGCATGTGCAGCCATACAAGGTTAGATAGAATTAAAAATGAAGACATCCGTAAAAAGGTGGGGGTGGTACCAATTGAGGAGAAGATAAGAGAACACTGCTTAAGATGGTTTGGGCATATCCAACTTAGGCCTTTGGATGCTCCAGTGAGAAGAAGTGACTCATGCCAAGTTGATAGAGTAAAAGAGGTAGAGGCAGACCGAAAATAACTTGGGTAGAAACAGTGAAGAAAGACTTGATGGCTAGGAACATAGCAGAGAACATGACCTTGGATAGGAGAGAATAGAAGAAAATGATCCATGCAGACGAACCCAACTAGTGTCAGGATTAAACTTAGTCAATTTGAGCCCGGTAGACTCTTTCACCTTCTTCATGAAAATTTTCTAAAGGATTCATTAGCCGACCCCAACTAGTTTGGGACAAAGGCTTAGTTGAGTTGAGGGGGACCACATATGCACACTAGCATTTTTGATTCATTAGTGGGTCCTACAAACATCTGATGTAATTGTAACAAATGAATACTAAACCTATAGGACTTCAAAAGTTGTGTAGTTGCAGATGACAAACATGCAATTTTGATACGTGTGCATTCCCACCTCATGCAATGGCTAGATTTTGAACCTAATTTTTAGACAACAAATTGGAAGAATCTCAAAAAGTGGTTAACTAGCAAGTTGTAGATTTTTTTCTTCTTTTTTCTAACAAATGCAAGAAATCATAAATTGAGCAAATAGTTGAAGATTTACGACAATTTTTGTAGACTGTATTTACGAGCTATTTATGTGTATACGAGTCTCTAAGGTAGTTATGAGAATAAGAAAAAAGGGAATTGCTAGCATCCATCGCAAAAAGGTTTCGCGGCTGGTTTGTTGAGTGGTCTGATGTGCAACAGACCAGCAGCGAAAACGCTTTTGCGATGGAACTTAGCAAATCCCCAGAAAAAAACATGTTTAGTTCATAAAATCAAAAGTTATGAGAATCATTTTTTATTTTAGAGAAAATTACAGTTACACCCCCCTAAACTTTTTGACACATTCAACAATAACCCTATAGTTTCAAACTCATCAACTACACCCTCCGACTTTTCAATGTATATAAGGTAGACTCTCTCTTTTGAAACACTAACAATGCTAATTAAGATCTCGTCTCTAGTCGGTCGACTAGAGAACATTCTCTAGTCCGCCGACCATAAACACAGTGGGTCCACATTATTTCGATGATCGGGAGCATTCGTTTGTTGGGCCCCGGCATAGATAGGTGCGTGCCTGAAAAATCTGCTCCATAGGATCATCGTAGCCCTTCGATTTGTGGACGGACACATTCAAAAGTCAGGGGTGTAGCTGATGAGTTTGATACCATACGGTTACCCTTGAATGTGTCACAAAGTCCCAATCCACGCACACTTACAATGAAACGAAAAATAGCCGTTCGTTTCTCTAAAATCCTAGCTCTTTATTCTAATCTCCACCCCACTGACTTCCATCTCAGTAAAACCCTGCAAACAATTAGAGATGATTAAGCATAAGAAATGGCCGGAAGAAGAAACCCCAGTCAGCAAGTACTTGAAGCTCCTCTAATCCGGAACCCTAGCTGCCAATTTCATGTAGATCACCATCGATTGAATATTTTACATGTATAATCTTGTGGCTTCTACAATTGAATTAAGATGTCTAACCCATGATTATTTATTGTAATTTGCAAGCTTACCAGCCCTCCATCTTCATGTGTGTTTGGGTTCAACTCCATTAGAAGGAGTGAAGGGTCTAATTTATCTCTTTGAATTTTATATTTTTCTGTCTGGAATGATTAGGGAGGTTTTCCAACCAGCTAAGACTAGTGGTTGAATATCTAATAGCTTATGCCCTGTTCATTTCAGATTGTGACAACCCATGATGAGGGCCCCAACTGATTATTTGCGCCAATAATCGTTTGGGGCCCTCACCATCGGTTGTCATTCACTTTCAGAAAAAAAAAAATGCCTGAAAAACATATCTAATGCTTCTATAAAAGTGCTTACCTTTTTAAGAGAAAAAAAATAGATTAATCTCCCCACTATTCAATGCTATTTTTTACAATACACTATAATTTTTTTGATTCTGGAAAATCTATCACAATATCACATCTTCACCAAAGATAGCTATGGTCATTAAAGAAAATGGGTTGTACTTTCTTCAATTTCCTTTCTTAGAAATGGTTCCTGTTTTACGGAATGGACATGGACGAGAAACATGTTTTGGCACATCTAGATAAGGATAATACATCCCCCAACCGTTATGGAAATTCATTGAAATCATTTTTCTGTTGTTGATTTCCATTGGCCTATAAATTACAATTCACCTTGGTGCTTGTATTGTTGACTTCTCTAACTAAACCCAATGGCAGATTTAAAAAAATATTCTGCATTCCTTCTGAGCTTCATCAGTCTCTTAGCCACCTTTGCCAATCCTTCTGTTGCTCTTGATGGAGATCGAAAGACAAGTCACTTTAGTTCTTCATGATTGTCCATGCTACTTTCTCTCAAATACATGCAACCATATATAATCATGTACTAAAAAAAAAAAAAAAAAAATTCCTTTTCCCTCATATATGTACTTTACATGGATCATTATCATATATTTTTTTGTGAAATTACATGGTGTTTGCGAGTTCTTGTGTGTAATGACGGTGCAACATTCGTGCTGCCCTTGATATTTGCTCCAACACGACAGCCTCTGAGAATATCGGCTGCCATTGGATCAAATGTCAATGGCGGTGCCCGATGATGCCCAGCAATGCTGGACACTACATAAAAAGTCTATTTTTTTCTCTTAAACTTAGAAGATTTGTATGCATGCCATGGATCACATGTGTAATGCAGGTCTACACTGTGTACATGGGAGCCCTACTGGAGGGAGAATATATGGCATTATCTCACCACCATAATATTCTAAAAGAATTTCTTGAAGAGAGGTAATGTTTTTGATAGGGCTGGCAGTGGGACCTAGTAAATAGATGGTTTGGATCAATGAATATGTGGGCCCTAGATTTGATCTTTCCTATGAATTTTAATGTTTTTACTAGAAATATATTTGCTTAACAGTATAATACTTCTGTTCCAAGAGATCTTTACATCTTAGATGCCAATGGGTCATTGTTGTACAAATATTTATAAAGAAACTTACATTTGTAACATCTCATAGAAACTTACATGAATAAGATATTTAATATCTATGCAGAAATTTACATTTGTGACATGTTTAATTGGAAATGAAAATCTTCACATTTTATAAGGTTCTGAATAAACTGGGGGAAACCCATGTTTTCCTGTAATGTATACTATAGAAAATAGATTGGTTGCTTGTCTCAATATTTTTCGTTATTATTTACAATATTTAATATCTATAGAAAATTTACATTTAGAGACCCCAAATATTATTTTGATCTACCCTATTTATACATTTTCTGTCAGCTGCAAAGCCTATTTAATTAACAAAATAATCATCTTTTGTTTGTGCATCTCTGCAACTACTTCTCTGATACATAGTTACAATAGGAGTTTCAATGGATTCGCAGCCAAGCTAACAGAAGAATAGCAAATAAAGATTGCTAGTCAGTAAAAATGTTTTTCTCTGAAAGTGGAAAAATATAAATTTACACAAAAACACTCTTGTGACAATAGCATAAATTTACAATAATTTCTACAGGTATGGAAGGAGTAGTGTCTGTGTTTCCTAGTAAGATTTACGAGCCTCTCACAAGAATTTCGCCAGATTCTGAAAGCTTTAACGACGAAGGTTTCAGTCCTCCTTTGAAGAAGTGGAAGGGGAAATGCCATTCTTCTAAAAACTTCACTTGCAACAAGTAAAGTTTTGCTGTTGGCCCAGATTCTACTTTTGTTCTGATCTTCTGTAATTGCTCTTCGGTACTCTGGCTGGTCTTGATCCTTTCTATCATGGTTTTAAATTTCAGCCGAAACGAAACGAAAAGGCCAAAATATTTTGGTTTCGGCCAAGGCCGAAACGAAATTCACATGAAGTCGTTTCTTTACAGGATTTCGGCGAAATTTCACCGAATTTCCAAAATTGGTATGAAATGTAGCCGAAATTTCGGTTGATTTTTTTTAGCCTTTTTTTTACAAAATTTCCACCGAAAATTTAGAAATGTCCATCAATATGTTATGATTTCCACCAAAATTTATGAAATTTCCCCCAAAATAGCCGAAATTTCAACTGAAATCACCGAAGTTTTATGCTTGGTCGAAATTAAAAAAAAAAAAAAACGAAACAATTAACATATTTTTTCATGATTTCGACCGGAACCTAAACCGAAATATTTCGGTTTCAGTGGTGGCCAAAACCAACCGACACCGAAATTTAAAACCTTGCTTTCTATTATGGTGGGTTGAACCCTTTGGTTCACAATTAATATGTCCGGCTCATGTTGTCTCACCACTATATCTGCCCTCAAATCCTCAAGCATCTGTTTCTGTGTTGTGATTGTTGCTGCCAATGATCAATGCGACTTTCTGCTCAACGCATCCACTACTATGTTTGTTTACCCTGGTTGGTAGTTGATTGTTAAATCGTAATCCTTTAGCAATTCCAGCCATCTTCTCTGTCACATATTCAATTCCTTATGAGTAAAGAGATACTTTAAACTCTGGCGGTCATTAAATACTTTGCATTGTCCCCCATAACGGTAATGTCTCCAAATTTTATGTGTGAACACAACCGCTGCTAGCAGCTCCAAATCATGGGTGGGGTAGTTCTGTTCATAAGGCATGAATTGCCTGGAGGCACAGACTATGACTTTACCATGCTGCATCAAAACACAGCCTAGTCCGCTCTTGGACGCATCACTATAAATAACAAATCCTCCAATTTCAGATGGTAAAGTAAGAACTGACACCATTAACAATCAATTCTTTAATTCTTGGAAACTTTGCTCGCATTCATCGGTCCAGGTGAATTCGGTTCCCCTATGTGTAGCCAACCCCAACTAGTTTGGGACAGAGGCTTGGTTGAGTTGAGTTGAGTTTATGTGTCAGCCGCGTCAATGGCACTGCAAGACTGGCAAACCCTTCTATAAATTTTCTGTAATATCCGGCCAAGCCCAAGAAACTGCGCACTTCAGTTACATTTGTTGGCCTACCCCATTCAACCACTACTTTTATTTTTTTCGGGTCAACCGGCACACCTTTCTCATAGATTACATGCCCCTAAAAGGCAACTTCCTTTAACCAAGATTCACACTTCTTGAATTCTACATACAGTTTCTACTCTCTCAAGGTTTGAAGGAAGTTCCTCAAGTGCTCATCCTGTTCTCCCTCCCCTTTTTAGTAAACCAAAATTTCATCAATAAATACCACTACAAATACATACATGAAAAGTTTGAACACTCGGTTCATTAAATCCATTAAGGCCGCATGTGCCCTTGTCAACCCGAATGGTAATACTAGAAATTCATAATGTCCATAACGGGTTCTAAAGGTTGTCTTAGGCACATCCTCGACTTTTATGTTCAACTGGTGATAAACTGAGCAGAGATCGAGTTTTGAAAATACTTGTGCTGCCTGAAGTTGATAAAAAAGATTGTCAATCCTGTGCAAAAAGCAAACTTATTTCGTACTGTCACTTTATTTAATTCATGGTAATCTATGCATAATCGCATGCTCCCATCCTTCTTTACGAACAAGAAACAAGGCGAGACACTCGGTTTGATGAATTCTTTATCCAACAATCCCAGCAACTGTCCACTTAGTTCTTTTAATTCTGCTGGAGCCATCCTGTAGGGAGCCTTAGAGATAGGACTCGTACCTGGTACAAGGTCGGTGGTAAATTCTATGTCTCTATTTGGAGGTAAACCAGGCAACTCATCGGGTAACACATCAGGAAACTCTTTCACAGTATGATATCTTCCAAACTTGGTTCCCCTCTACTTGTATCTTCCACCATAGCTAAATATCCTTGATGCCTGCTTCTCAACAATCGACCAACCTTCAAGGATGATATCACACACGGCGGTGTTTGGTTTGTGCTGCCCACGAAACATAATTTTTTCTGCTTGGGAATTCAAAACTTTACTAACTTTTTATGACAGTCTAGGTTTGCAAAGTTCGTGGACAACCAATCCATCTCTAATAAAATATCAAGTCTTTCATGTCTATAACAATCAGATCAACTGGCAACTCTCTATCTTTGATCTTTACCATGCCCGTCTTGCAGATCCGATCTGCCACTAAAGCACCTCCCACAGACACTCAACTCTATATTCATAGGTTCACATTCCGATTTATGTTCTTTAGCAAATTTAGAAGCTACAAATACAAGTGAGTGTGATGCACCAGAATCAAATAGGGTTTGAGCATACATATTTGATAGTAGTAATGTGCCTGTCATTTTTAATTCATTCGTTATTAGTTACTAAATTTCAAGCAAGTAAAGTGGCATGCATAATAAATAAAAATCCACATATAAAATTTATGTAGTACCTGCATTACTGGAGTCTTTAGCATCCTGCCTCGTCATCGAATAGAGCCTCCTAGGGCGATCCGTTGTCTCCATACTTGTTTATCATGATGGCTGAAGTGTTGAGTGCGCTCATTGTGAAGGCCGAACAATGTTCATATATTAAGGGTCTCAAACCTTGCCGTAATTCCCCTACAGTATCTCACCTACAGTTCGTTGATGATACTATCTTATTTCTCGATGAAGGTATGGACCCAATGATGAATATGAAGTGTTTATTTCGTTGGTTCCAAATTATTTCGGGGCTTAAAATTAATTTCTCCAAGAGTGCTGTTGCAGGAATAAATTTAGCTTCGCAGTCTATTGAGGAGATTGCATGCTGCCTTGGTTGTCAACAAGTCTCTTTCCCATGTCGTACCTTGGACTTCCTCTTGGTTATGGTATTCCTAAGGATGCCCTATGGGACCCGGTGGTGGAACATATTGAAAGAAAGCTGGCTTCATGGAAGAAGAAGTATTTGTCCTTTGGGGGGCGGATTACTTTGATCAAGGCAGCGTTGTCTAATATGCCGGTATACTTTATGACTTTGTTCAAAGTTCTGGCCAGAATTGAAAAACGAATCGAGAAACTTCAGTGAGATTTTCTATGGGAAGGTATGGAAGGGGGTAAGAGAAGCAAGCATCTATTAAATTGGACCAAGGTAGTGAAATCCAAATCGAATGGGGGAATCAAAATCAGTAGGATAAGACTTAGAAATAACTCTCTGCTTGGTAAATGGCTCTGGAGGTTTGGAGTGGAGAAGGGGGCTCTTTGGCATTCAACTATTGCTGAAAAAATACGGCGCCGGATGGGGGGATTGGGTTTGTAATGGGCCAAGCAGGAGAGCCTTCGGTGTTTGGAAGTCGATTAACTCGGCACGAGAGGCATTCTACCCTTATGTCAGATTTCGGGCAGGCAAGGGGGAGATGGTCAGATTTGGGGAAGACTTGTGGTTGGGGGATGCGGTGCTATCCAACAAATTTCCCGATATATACTGGTTAGCGGTGGATTCTCAGGCACGAGTATGTGATTATCTAAAAAGGAACGAGGGGCTTGACCAAAATTTCTGGGACATTAGATTAAGGCGAAATCTAAAGGGTGAGGAGATTGATCATTTCACGGAACTGATTCAGTGGCTGTTGAGCCATTACTTAACCAAAGATGTGGAAGATCGTTGGATATGGATCCCTGATCTGGAAGGCAGGTTCTCGGCCAAATCTTTTTTCCGAAAGTTGGCTGATGAGGATGGTAGGCAATCTAGACGCTCTGCTGTATGGCGCCCGGCAATCCCACCTAGGATAAAGGCCTTCGTATGGACGGTTTCTCATCGTTGTATCAACACGTGCGATTGGTTAAAGAAAAGGGGGTTAAAGAAAAGGGATTGGGTTTGCTGTGCGCTCAGTTGCCAGGGGGAAGAAACATTGGATCACATATTACTTCATTGTCCTTTCTCCTACTTGATTTGGATGGATATCATTCGCTTCTTCGGTATGCGTTAGGTGTTCCAGAAGAGAATTTCCACCGTAATCAGCGAATGGTGTGGCGCATTCAATGGTAAGCTGGGGGAATCAATATGGAGGTCTATACCCTTTGCAATAGCGTGGTGCTTATGGCGAGAAAGTAATAACCGTATATTCAATAATACCTCTAGGGCAAGACACCACATTATCCTTGACATCAAACTTGCTATTATTGAGTGGGAGAGGGCAAAAGGTGGGTGTCCCTACTCTGCGGGTGACTTTCTACGGCACTGGAAGGCGGTAATTGGCGAGAAGAAAAGATGTAAGCCATCAAAATCACCCATTTGGTCGCCACCTATCGTCGGATGGTTAAAGCTGAACTTTGATGGGAGCTCACTTGGAAATCCTGCTAGAGCCGGTTTTGGGGTGTGATCTGCGACCACAATGGGGAGATCATACTTTCTTATTCGGGACCCGCAGGTTTATGTGATGCAAAGAAGCAGAAGTCATGGCCCTGCTTTTCGGGCTCAGATGGTATGCGTCTAACAATCTATGGCCACTGATAGTGGAGGGGGATTCATCAAACAGGATTTCTTGGGCTTGTAATAGGAGCTGCGGACCATGTCGCCTGGCTTCGAAGATTGATGAAATCCGTGATAAGCTGGATCCTCGTTCAGAACGGTGTGTTTTTCTGGGTTACTCTCGCACCCAGAAAGGATACCGTTGCTACAGTCCCCGTCTGCGCCGATGGTATGTATCAGCTGACGTCATATTTTTCGAATCAGAACCATTCTTTGGCTATTCCTCTGGTCCTTCCAATGTCAGATCAGAACCTAAGATGACTATTTCTCTTCCTGAGCTTTCTCCCATTCTTACTACTCCTATTGCACATCCTTCTGCTTGCCCTCTTGCATAGGTCGACTCGTGTGCTCCTAGGGTAGATCGTCCCCCTATTACAGTCCAATATAAACGTCGTCCACACCAGGCACGTCCCTCGCACACAGAGAAATCGTCATCATAGCCAGAGATCTTCTTACCCCCTCATCAGATATCTGACTCTCCTATTGCTTCCCGTACTCGTTCCCATTCTACTGCTCACCCGTTTTCTAATTTCGTTTCTTATGATCGTCTAACTCTCCATTTCAAAAGCTTTCTCTTGTCTATGTCTTCTGCTGTGTTACCACAGTCTTTGGATGAGGCTCTCCTACACCCAGGCTGGCGAGCTGCAATGGACCTTGAAATGGGCGCTCTTCAGTCCAACAGCACATGGGATCTTGTCTCTCTACCTGCCGGCGCACGACCTATTGGCTGCCGATGAGTATTCTCCATTAAGTATCTTCTTGATGGCACGGTTGATCGACTGAAGGCACGTCTAGTGGCAAAGGGTTACACTCAGACATTCGGTATAGATTACCATGAGACGTTTTCTCCAGTTGCGAAGATACCTTCTGTCCGTGTTCTACTCTCCCTCGCCGTTAATAATGGTTGGCCTCTTCGACAGTTAGATGTGAAGAACGCCTTTCTGCATGTCGACCTCTTTGAAGAAGTGTATATGGAGCAACCGCCAGGTTACGTTGCTCAGGGGGAGTTGTCCTCATCTGTCTGTCGACTCAGAAAAGCGATTTATGGGTTAAAGCAGTCACCACGTGCTTAGTTTGGTAGATTTAGTGAGGCAGTTATGAGGTTTGGTTTCAAACAGTGTGCTGTAGATCACTCAGTATTCAGCTATCAGTCCTCAGCAGGATGCATTATGTTGATTGTATTCGTCGATGACATCATTATTACAAGCAGTGACTCGGGGAATTCAAAAATTGAAAGACTTGTTACAAAAAGAATTTGCAACAAAAGGAGTTGGGACGTCTCAGATACTTTCTTGGGATAGAAGTTGCGTACTCATCTCATGGTTTATCTCTATCTCAGAGGAAGTATGTTAAGAGACACGAAATCTTGGTGTGGAACCAGTAGCTGCACCCATGGATTCAAATGTGAAACTGGTTCCAGAAGAGGGTGATTTTGTTGAAAGATCCTGGTAGGTATAGAAGACTTGTGGGCAAGCTCATATACCTTACTGTTACTTGTCCTGATATATCCTTTGCCGTTGGGGTAGTTAGCCAGTACATGATCTCTCTTCGCACATCTCATTGGAACGCAATGATTCAAATTCTCAAGTATTTGAAGGGTGCTCCAGGGAAATGATTACTATTCAAACGGCGTGGTCATACACGGATTGAGGGGTTCTCAGATGCTGATTGGGCTGGATCTCCTGCTGATAGGAGATTGACTACCGGATATTGTTCCTTTGTTGGAGGTAACCTGGTTTCATGGAGAAGTAAGAAACAGGATGTCATTGTGAAATCGAGTGCAGAAGCAGAATATAGAGCCATGGCGCATACTACGACTGAGATTATTTGGTTGAGGTTGGTATTGGGTTTCCCTCTCCTTCACAGTTATATTGTGATAACAGGGCAGCCATCTATATTGCGACAAATCCTGTCTTCCATGAGAGAACTAAACATATCGTAGTCGACTGCATTTCATTCGTCAGAGGATTCAGAAAGGGGAGATACGCGTTGTATTCACTTGTTCTGTAGAACAATTGGTAGATATGTTCACAAAACCATTGAATAAATCAAAGCTTAGCGATATATGTAACAAGCTAGGAATGTATGATTTATACATTCCAGCTTGAGGGAGAGTGTTAGAATAAGCCTACAAGTCTATGGCCAGTTTGGTCATTGTACTTTTCTTTTCATTATTATTAGTAAATGAGTAAGGGGGAGATGCCTAACTCACTTTCTCTTTCTCTCTAATCTCTCTTTCAACAGATATCAACACCCACTCTTCTTGTTTTATCCTATACAAAATAGTAAGATTGCATATTTGATAATGGCACCCCTATCCATCTTCTTGAATTTTATCTCTCCCCTTCCAATCCTTTATCTTCTTAAATTTTATCTCTCTCCTTCCAATCCTATATCTTCTTTAATTTTATCTCTTCCCTTCCAATCCTATATCCTATTTCAGTTGAGGTGCCTTTCTTAAGGTGCATGCCTGGAATATTGTCTTCTTTCAGTTGAGGTGCTTCATTTCTTTTGAAGTGCATGCCCGAAAGTGAATTTCAATTTCATGATGATTTGTAATAAAAACCGACACATAACTCTTGCCCATCGAGGCCCTTTGTTGCCCTTTGTGGCATTGTTCCATTGTGACTCTTTTCCAGAAGGATCGGTATTCTAAAACTGACCATATAGTACTCGCTTTTCGATGCTCGAACCCCATAAGTCCATTGCGCCCCATCTTTCAAGCGACACATCTACGACAACATAGAGCAATCATTATCTTAAGCAACAACGGCAGCATCGAGCAATCATCATCTTCAACAGTGTAGATCAAGTTGGGGAATTTAATTAGGGAACTCTATTGCCAACGCGTTACGCACCCGTTCGCCACTTTGTTCCTAACTGTCCCTTCCAGCCTTACACTCCTTACCTTGAGCTTATGATACTGATTAACTACCCAAACTCTTTCTTTCCTCTCACTCTCAAGTGAGAGGCCTATTAGCGAGGTTCATGTAGACATGCTAATATGATGGGCAAATCGGGAGTTAACAAAGCAAAGGTCTCCTCTCAACATATTTCCACTGATGCTCCCTCAAAGGCTCAAACATATATCGATTTTGCAGTCCACATACGTTTGAGGGGGCATGTTAGAGAATAAAATCCTATCCGTCATTGAATAAGATAATATCTTCCAAGATTTGATTGTTGGAAGGATTGGGAAGATTATGCAAGTTGAGTTTAGATTAGGCAACTAGGTTTAAATTGTGATCATCTTCTTTCCATGTTTATCTCTCAAGTGGTTTTTATAAAAGCACTCAATTGTGTTTAATGTGATCAATAAAGTTTGGTGGAAATTTCCAAAATTTACCATTCGCCTCTAGGAAAAGTGTCCCAAGTCGTCGAGGATAAAAGATCTGTGAAGTTCAGCATAATATCAGGGGCTTCTATGGCATGCCCCCATGCTACTGGTGCAGCTGCTTATATAATGACTTTTCATCCAGATTGGTCACCTTCAGCCATCAAGTCTGCTCTAATGACTACTGGTTATTAATCCAGTTTATTTTTTGCTTTAAATAGGCGCTCTACCAAGTAAATTGTATCATATGGAAGTGACAGGCTTTTTGGTTATATCTGTTAATTTGGTGGGAAACCACTGGCCAGCCCATTGCTGTGGCTTAAGGTCGTCTGCCATTTCAAAAAAAGTCTCTTAAAATTTTTATTAAAATTATGATATTACCATCTAGAAGTTCCATATTTAAAAAAAATAAATCACACTTTCCTCTCCTATATCCATCTTACTTTACTCTTAATGGGAAATTTATCTAATCCTTACCTGTAAACAAGAATTTTAACCGACTTCTATTTTTCATTTTCCAGATTCTCCAATGAACTCTAGCAATGATACAACCGTTGAACTTGGCTACGGTGCCGGCAATATCGATCCAGTAAGGCTTTTGATCCCAGATTGGTTTATGAGGCCGCTAAAGATGACTACATTCAAATGCTATGTGCCCAAAGGTTATACTGTTTAGTTCATAAAATCAAAAGTTACGAGAATCGTTTTTTTTAATTTTATTTTCAGATCCAGAAACATTTAAAATGAAACGAAAAAAAGCCGTTTCATTGGTGGAGCCAAAATGCTTGATCGTTTTGTCGAGGCCTCGATCAACAAGTATTCGGAGCTCCTCCGTTTCTCTGTAAAATACTAGCTCTTTACTCTCCAACTCCACTGATTTTCATCTCAGTAAAGCCCTGCAAACAATCCAGATGGTTTGTGTGGCAAACTTGGTGCTCTGCCTCCACAGGCTTTGCAGAATATACAGCATCAGGTGGGAAAGCAGCAGATGCCAGCTGCCAATTTCATGCAGATTGTAAGTCCACCATCGATTGAATATTTTGCATGTATAATATTGTGGCCGCTGCAATTGAATTAAGATGTCTAAGCGATGATTATTTATTGTAATTTGCAAGCTTCCCAGCTCTCCACTTTGTCTTCCCGTGTTTTTGGGTTGACCTCCATTAAAAGGAGGGAGGGATCTAATTTATCTCTTTGAATTTGATATAGTTCTGTCTGGACTCTGGAGTGATTAGGGATGTTTTCCATCCAGCTAATAATAGTGGTTGAAGAGCTAATCCTTTAGAGTGAAGCATCCTCAGCTTCAATCGTTGAAGGTCTTCACCATTCACCAAAAAAAAATCGTTGAAGGTATTACGTTAGGAGATTAATCCTCCTTAGCCTTCCGTGAATTTGGTGTTAACAATGTTTATCATGTACAGTGTTCATTTGTACTAGAGATTGAAGAAAGTAGTGTTTAAAAACTCCTTGACTCGACAAGGAACTTGCCCGAGTTGACTCCTTTCTGCCTTGGCCGTGTTCCGCGTTGCACCACATCAGCATTCCGCGTTTTTCCCTACAATAAACTCATTTGACTCCCCCGAGTTATGACTGCGTCAACCACATTCTTGGCCGCGTCTGCTCCGAGTCAACAAGGATTTTTCTTGGCCACGTTCCGCTTCACATCCGCGTTTTTAAACACCGGAAGAAACAATGGGCTTGTCCCTGTATGGAAGTTGATACTTGAACTCTACTATTTGTAGTTAATAATCAATTTTAAAAGTCAAACGTGATTCTGTTTCAAAAACAGAAATTTTTTTTTTTTTTTGTCAGTTACCGAACATGATTTTGATTCTTTAGAATCATAATCAGAGCAGAAAGCAAAATCATGAATCAAAATCAAAATCAAAATAAGAAACAGAATCAAAATCATTGACGCAAATTCTCCGCAACGTTTTGCTCCTTCATTTTTGTTTCCGAAAGTAACGTTACTTCATAAAATCATCTGCTATAACCCACAGTGTGTCACAAGACGCGAATAAGAAAAATATGGTCTGATCACCGGGAAAGAGCCCCTATTTGTATTTTTTTTTTTAAATTTTACTTGGAGAAATATGCCTATTCATCATATGCTAACTTCGGAAAAACATATCTTATGCTTCTACAAAAGTACTTACCTTTTAAGAGAAAAAAATAGATTAATGGTAAGAGTGAATTCATTATAACAAACGGAAACGAGGAGGTCCCAAAATTTACAAAGATAAGGAGGGTATATAAACCCGACAAAGAAACAGAAAATGAAACAACTAGGGAGGAAGGAAGTTGAAGAGCTCGACTCTATCCCTATTGGCACCCTCTCTAGCAAGATTGTGAGCCTCTCCGTTTACTGACCGCCTCATGTGATTGAAGGAAATTGAGGAGGATCCAATTCTATCCTGAATCTCATCAAACAATGCGGCAAATCTCCAAGGTGCAATGTGTGAGCCTCTAAGCCACCTAATGATATTGAGAGAGTCCCCTTCAACCACCGTCCTATTCATATCTTCATTTTGGAGCAATTTAATTTCTTGGTGAATGGCACGAACTTCCACCTCATTAGAGTCTGCCACCCCTATTGAACCACTAAAAGCCCAAATCACAACCCCATCTTCGTTCCTTAACTGTCCTCCAATACCTCAAGGACCCAGTTTCCCATACTCGAGCCATCAAAATTCAATTTGAGAATTCCTTGAGAAGGAGGGGACCACGCTTGGCTATTTCTTACAACACTCTCTCTAACTCCCCTGGTTTCTGTCTTCAGCTTAAAATTAGGAAATGGCTCATGTTTTATTGAATGGACATGGATGGGAAACATGTTTTGGCACAACAAGATAAGAAAAATACATATACAAGGAAATCTATCCCCCTCCTGTTATGGAAATTCATTGAAACATTCTATGTTGTTGTCCATTGGCCTATAAATTACAAATTATCTTGCTGCTTATATTGTGGCCTTCTCTTAACGAAAACCAATGGCAAGATTTGAAAAATTATTCTGCATTTCTTCTCACCCTCTTCAGTCTCTTAATGATAAACTTTAGAAATTTCACTATATTCTTAGATGCAATTACAGTAATCAAAGGGTGCTTATATAAAGCACTTACATGATAAGCATAGAAGGGAAATCAAGATAATTATGGAAGGGAAGGAATCCTAATCAAATCTACCTAATTAAATCTGCTTTCCTAATCTTTCTTGCTTGCCTCTTCTTATCCACTCGCCTAATTTATCTAGTCTCCACATTTAGCCAACTTACCCAATCTACCTCCAAGATGATCCAACGGTGAGATCTTAACCCAATCCAACCGTTGGATCCCACATATTCTAACACTTAGTCACCTTTGCCAATCCTTTAGTTGCTCTTGATGGAGATAGAAAGGCAAGTCACTGCAGTTCTTCATGATTTGTCCATGCAACCATATATAATCATGAATTCAAAAACCCCTTGTTCCTCATACAGGTACTTGCATGGATCATCGTCATATATATTTTTATGAAATTATATGGTGTTGGTTCTTTTCTGTGCATTATGAGCGTACCACATGCTTGCCGCCCTTGATATTGATCCAATGATAGCCTCTGAAAATGTTAGCTGCCGTTGGATCAAATATCAAAGGTGGCGCCCTGTGCTCAACAATGCTGGACATCATATAAAATCTCTATTTTTTTCTTTTATGGATGCCATGGATCACATGTGTGGTATATAATGCTGGTACATAATGCAGGTCGACATTGTGTATATGGGAGCCCCTACCGGAGGGAGAATATATGGTGTTAACTCACCACCATAGTATTCTACAAGAAGTTAAAATGTTTTTGATGGGGAGATTTTTTGGCAGTAGGACCTAATAAATAGATTGTTTGGATCAATGAACATGTGGCCCCTAGATTTGATCTTTCATACAAGTTTTATTTTTTCTTTAACTAGAAAAAATATTTGCTTAACAGTGTAACACTTCTGTTCCAAAAGATATTTACATCTTTTTTTGTTTTTTGAAAAATGACGTAATTTATTGATATTAAGATAGCAGATGGGACCAGGAGTCCCATCCTATTACATGATATGATAAGAAACCATGCTGGGCATACCCAAAATTCGAGATAACACACCAAAGTAAACAATTACAGTTACATGTCTTTTCCTTCCCTACTTCCTACCGGTGATAACCTATCAATTATAGCTCAAACTGCGACCTTCTGGGTCTTGAAACCTTACTTAACCCTTAACCCTTAACCCTTAACCCATACCCTATTAAAACAAACAATTATAAGAACAACTCAGAATCTGAAGCTGTAGAGTAATCAACACATTCCTAGAGATGAAGTAGCAAATGAATAGTATCCAGATTAAGTCTAGTTTAAGCGAAAGACATAATCTCTGTTACGAGAGAGATAGAGAAAGAGAAAAGTGAGTTAGGGCTGTCTCCCCCTCCCTGCTTTATTTATATACTGTAAAGAAAGGTACAATTACTAGAATGCCCATAGGCTTATTCTAGCAATCTCTCAAGCCAAAACCTTTGAATTTGTAGTTTCTCTGGATATAGATCGAATACATTCTCTTTGCTATGTAACCATGACACTCATCTCTCTATAATAAAAAGCTATAACTATTCTCCCCAATTTTCTGGAATTTAACCATCTAACAATCTACCCGGTATCTTAGAAGAACTCTTCTCAAAGAGCTGTGCCAAGGCCCGGGAGCAGATTCTCTTGAGCCAACAAAAGTTCTAACATCCTGAACTCACACCAGGTGGTTGTGAAGGATCTAAACTGGAGATGGAGCTCATTGCTTATCAACAACCCCCTCCCTAGCCTTCTTTTCAGCCATTTTTGCTCTTTTCTCTTTTTCTTCCAAGTCTCTCGTCGCCATAGGCAGGAACATATCTTTAGTCGCCGTCAAGCCCTCCTCATATCCAATCCCATAGACGTCCTCCATTGTTAACAAATCATCAAACTCTTCCGAGAACGATCGTCGACTCTCAGTTTCTCCTAAACTATCATCCATGAGTTTACCCTTACCTTTAGTTTTCTCACTAGGCCCTAGATGCTCCCCACCAGTTGATTTACTTCCAGTCCTAACGTGTCCCGGGAAACAATGGGATCATCAACCGGGCCATCCCACATTTTCTCCAGGTCCCTAATTACCGCCTTTTTTTCCTCCTCCCAAAGAGGTCAATGAGAGCGCCTCTCATTCTCTAAGATTTTACTAAAGATGGGGAGTTCGAGGAGGGGCACATGCAGTTCCTTGTCATTTGTCTTCTCAGAAGAACTATGGCTGTTACCTTTACTGCTGCTGGAATCATTCCTTAGTTGAGCCCATTGATTTTTTAGTGGGCTCAAGGAAACCTCACATGGAGTGGGTGATTCCTTCCTCGCCAGATTTTCGTTATAACTAAGGTCTTTCAGGAGGTCTAAGTGTCCAGCTTCAAATGTAAAGTCCTGGACATTTTAAGTGTTGCGAAACTGGTTCACTTCCTTCCCTGTCATAGCTCGATTGGTAAAGTTGTCAAAATCTCGAAGAAGTTGTTGAGAGTCGGAAACGAGTTTTCTCTTCCTGTAATCCTCTTTCCTAAAAATGCCTCTGAGTTTTCTTTTAAAAACAAAAAAGCCACCTCAAGTAGCTAGCAACCGTGCTTCCGGGTTAGTACCTCTACGTGATATATTACCTTTCCCATTACGTAAACGCTTCTCCTTAGTACTTTTACTCTCCTTATAAAATTTATTTTTTTATTTTAAGGCCTTTTTCTCCTTTGCCGACTTCAGTGTACAACTGTCAGCAATATCTTTTCGAAGAGCCTTACCTTTCTCGCCACGTGATGCAAGATTTAATGATTTCAGCATCATTCCTTCTCCAGGCTGACCCCACTTCCCACTCACAGCAACGACTTTGATCTCTGACAATCTAGACGAATTGTTGTCTGCTGGAACAGGCGAGGAGTTGGGCAGTTCGAAATTCAAAGTGGGACCCACCAACGGCTCTCTACCACTGCCACAACACTCGGGATTAGCATCTGCCACTTTTTCCGGTGGAACAACCATCGTCGGCGACTCATTGTCGGAGGTCTGCATACCGGGGCCCTCAAAAGAAGCTGAGTTATCTTTACTACTTGATTCCCCCACCATCGACATCGCCAGGCAATTAATACTATACTTGGAAATCACCTTAACACCTACTGAATAAATGTTGGAATCTACTCTTAGGTTGATAAAAGAAGGGATAGTTTTCCAAAGGGGAGTCATGACCTAAGCCGAGGCAAAAGTCATATAATGGTTATGGTTGCCAAAGAGCTGGGTCTGAATCACTTGGCCCAGATGTTGACCAAGGATCTCCACGGTTGACGTGGACCAAGCATGAAGGGGGATATCATAGAATCTGATCCTTATGGTTCTAGCACCCGTGTTATATGCCGGGAACCAAGGCTGAAGAGAAGAGAGGTATCTCCCCAGGGCATCACCTCCATGCCAAAGAATGGAAGTGACCTGAGATTCCGACTCAAAGCAAAACAAGATGTCCGCTGAGTTGGCTTTTGCAGATCAGATAGACCCCAACATCTTCTAGCCCACTCCCCGAACATCTTCCAACAACTAGGATCTAGATTTCAAGCTTCCAATGAGGCAACTCGTAAGATTCTTTTTTCTTTCCTCCACCAGACTGACTGGAATATCAATAGCTGGGAGGTCATCATGAACAACATCCTGAGAGGGACCACCTTTAGGTCTCCAAACCGTGGTTGGAGCCAGTTTATTCTTAGGTCTTGAGCATTTCCCACAGACATTACGCAAGCCAAAGTTTTTATAATGGCACTTCGAACACATCCAATCGTTGCCAGTCGAAGGCAGACGTCCATTAAACTCAGTAGCTCTGCGGCCAGGGACTTTTCTGGCCCCAAATTCCAATCTTCTCACTCTGGTATCCCTATCCTCAATGCTTCTCAGAGATCTAGAATGGGATCTAGGGGGAGCCCGATGGGGTCTGACCAGATTGTCTCCTTGCCCAAACAAGCTTAAAGATCGCCGGCAACAAATATTAAGAATCCTCAGGGATTCAAACACTTCCAATGCATGCTACATCTTAGATGCCAATTGGTCAATGTTTTACAAGTACTTATTAAGAAACTTACATTTGTAACATCTTATAGAAACTTACATGTCTAAGATATTTAATATGTATAATGAAATCTATAATAAAATTCATCTTTCAATTTTTTTTTATATTTGTAGCATGTTTAATTGTAATAAAAAAACTTCACATTTATAATGTTTTGAATAAGCTGGGAAGCTTTCTAGTAATGTAAAGGGTGGTCCAATGCACGAGGCTCCGCCACTACGGGGTCTGGGGAGGGCTAGATGTACACAGCCTTACCCTTGCTTTGCAGAGAGGTTGTTTCCGTTACTCAAACTCGTGACGACCAGGTCACAATGGAGCAACCTTACCATTGCGCCATGTTTTCTAGTAATGCACACTGTAAAAAATGGATAGCTTGTTTGTCTTAGTATTATTCGTTATTATGTAAAATATTTAATACCTACAGAAAGTTTACTTTTATGGACCCCAAATATTGTTCTGAACTACCCTAATTATACATTTTCTGTCAGCTGCATAGCCTATTTAATTAACAACACAATCATCTTATGTTTGTGCAGTTTTGCAACTGATTCTCTGATACATAGTTACAATAGGAGTTTCAATGGATTCGCGGCCAAGCAAACAGATCAAGAGCAAAGAAAGATTGCTAGTCAGTAAAAATGTTTTTCTCTGTAGGAGTGGAAAAATATGTAATCCCACACTAGTGACAATAACATAAATTTACAATAATTTCTACAGGCATGGAAGGAGTAGTGTCAGTGTTTCCTAGTAAAATTTACAATCCTCTCCACAACTAGATCTTGGGATTTCCTCGGTTTCCCTTATACTGTGAAAGGAATCCCAGCGGTTGAAAGTGAAGTCATGAATCATCATTGGGTTGCTTGATACTGAAATCTGGCCGGATCTTCTAAAAACTTCACTTGTAACAATTAAAGTTTTCATTATATCACTAGTGGACAATCCGTGCGATGCAAGGGGCAAAAAATAAATAATTCGCCAAAATTTTGCTAATATACGTAGGATATTGAGAGATGGAAACAATTTTGCTAAAATCATGGGACATGGTGGAGATTTTTTTCTCCAATAAATAGAAACAATTTTGCTAATATACGTGGGATATTGAGTAATAGAAACAATTTTGCTAATTAACGTGGGATATGGTGAGATTTTTCTACCTACAATCCAAATATATCACCTTATAGAGAGAGTTTTACATTTTTTGAGGAGGGGTGCCACGTGGCGCACCCACGTCGTCTAGGATTTTGTTTTACATATATATTATATGATATGAATTGCTTTTCTAATCTTCATTGACTGTAAATCTCTGGATACTTAATGTTTTTTGTTAGTTTTGAATTTATATATGGAAAGGCTGAAAAAAATATTTAAAACATATAAAAACAAAAAAAGTTAAGAACCAAATTAGGACAAAAATAATATCATGATTTTTTTATGAAATTGTCATGTTTTTTCCCCTTTAACAAATAAAATATGAAGAATTTTCAAACTGTTGGAAAATTTTTGAGATTATGTCGTTTTTTCAAAAAATCACAAAATATCACGACATTAAAAAAAAAAAATTGAAGATATTTGTGACTATGGTCTCTATTAATTCAATTTTATAATTGGCAGAAAGTTGATCGGAGCTCGATCTTACACTGGAGATTCTCCAATTGACAGCGTAGGACACGGGACCCACGCATCATCAACAGAAGGGGGCAAATATTTTTGGTTTGGCACAAGGGAATGCAAGGGGAGCAGTGCCTTCTTCAAGGATTGCTATGTACAAGGTCTGCTATCAGCTTAGCTGTACCTTTGAAACTATATTGGCCGCATTTAATGACGTCATTGCCGATGGTCTATGAAGCACAGGTACAGGGGTACGTGATTTTCCAAAAACAACCGGGTGCGGGTACGTTCAGGTACGCCTAATATAATAATATATTTTAATATTTTATTATATATTTATAAAAATTTAAAAAATAATAATTGAAGAGCAATCAAATAACAATAACATCACCAACAGGGGTGATGCCAGAAATTTTGCACAAGGGGGGCAAAAATTACAGTAATTATTTTTGGGCGCTGATATTCACACCCCGCCCTTGCACCAACACCATCGATCTAAATAGAAACTGCATCTTATGCAACCTCTATAGATTGTAGGGTTGTGATCATCCTATGGAAATGATTTTTGAGGCACAACCTATTTACATTGTGGCCCATCAAATGAATGGTTTGGATCATTCTATGGAGTTGGTCGTAAAGTAACATTAAGGCCCGTCCACAACATAGGACGATCCAAGCCATCCATGGTTTGGATAATCCGTTGGTCGTACAGTAACATTAAGGCCCAATCGTATGCCCCACTGATATTTTTTCAAATTGAAGCGTACCGTCCACAACATAGGATGATCCAAGCCGTCCATGGTTTGGATCATCCTAAGGTGTGGTTCGTACAGAAACATTAAGGCCCAAGTTAAGCCCCACCCATATTTTTGAAAATGAAGTGTACCGTCTAGACCATAGGTTGATCCGAGCCGTCCATTTGATGGGCCATAACGTAAATGGGTTGTGTCCCCAGAAGGGTTGGCCCATCAAATGAATGGTTTGGATCATCCTGTGGTCGTACAGTAACATTAAGGCCAGTCCACAACATAGGATGATCCAAGCCGTCCATGGTTTGGATAATCCTATGGAATTGGTTGTACACTAACATCAAGGTCCAATCGTAGGCCCCACCAATATTTTTTAAATTGAAGCATACCGTCCACAACATATGATGATCCAAGCCGTCCATGGTTTGGACCATCCTATGGTGTGGTTCGTACCAATTTAGGCCCCACCCATATTTTTGAAAATGAAGTGTACTGTCTAGACCATAGCATGATCCGAGCTGTCCATTTGATGGGCCACAATGTAAATAGGTTGTGCCCCAAAAATCATTTCCATAGGATGATCACAACCCTACAATCTATAGAGGTTGCATAAGATGTAGTTTCTATTTAGATCGGAGGGCTAGGATCAGCCTATGGCAATAATATTTTGGGACACAACCTATTTACGTTTATGGCCCATCAAATGGACGGTTTGGATTATCCTATGGTGTGGTATGGGCAGGGCCTACGTTGTTCAAAGATGGGCCCACCATTCCACCAACGGTTTCTGTTGGGCCCACCAACTGTTCCTGTTGTGTGTGTGTGGAGAGAGAGAGAGAGAGAGAGAGAGAGAGAGAGAGAGAGAGAAAGAAGTCAAATGGTGGGAAAACGTTAGCCAGCCGTGGGGAGGGGGAGATATCAGCGTTCTTTTTTTCTATCTTAAAATTAAGATAGAAAAAATTTCCATCTGAAATTTTGCACAAGGGGGCAAAAATTATAGTAAATTTTGCACAAGGAAGGAAGATAAAAATAGTAAAATTAAAAATTTAAACTTATTTTTTATCTTAAGGATGATTGGAAAGGGGGGCATATTTTTAAAAAAAGGAGGTAAGTATAAAAAAATATTTAAAAATAAAGGTATAGTTTTTTTTCCCAAAAAATTAAGGAGGGCAATTGTCCCCCTTTCCTTTCAAGTGCTATCGTCCCTGATCACCAAAATGGAAAATTCTAATATAACTCTTCATTTCATAAGTGATTAAGTTCCATATTTAATAACACGAGGCATCAATACATCATTCATTAGAAAAAAGTATGTCGCCAGTGTGTTGACCAGTGTGTGTCGACCGGTGTGTTGACCAGTGCCTGACAAGATGAATTATTTTTAGAGACCAAATTATGAGATTTTTTATACCGGACTTTTGGGATTTAATAATGTTTGGACATGATAGATTTTATAAATTTTTAAAATTTGAAAAATACCCCACCGTTTGGAAGTTAAGAAAGTTAAAATTTTGACCCGACCCTTTTTCTTCGGATTTTGTACTAGAACACGAGGGTTGACTTTTTTTCCTTTTAGATTTGGGTTTTGAAACTATTTTTAATAAATCCAAATGGGTGGTATTCCGTTATTTACATGTAAATCTTAAGTAAATGGATAACAAAATAGTAAAGACATTTATTAAATGGTTTACATGTAAATACTAAGTACAGGAGAGGAGGGAGAAGAAGCACATGAAGGATTTACACCAGATAAGAGAAGCAGGAGGTGTCGGGTATGCGTGGGTGCGCACCCGATACGCACCCAGCAACCAAAATTGGAGTTTTTTTTTTTTTTTTTTTAAATTGGGGTACGTACCCAAGACGTACCCGCACCCCATACGTGTCTTGTACGGGTACGGGAGCCCCGAGAGAGTACCCGTGCTTCCTAGCCGATGGTGTTGACATCCTTTATGTTTCATTGGGGCCTTCCCTTCCATGCCATGAACAAGGGAATCCTCACATCACAATCCGCCGGTAATGTGAGGATTCTGCAACGTGGATCTGTTGTTAGTCTTGCTCCATGGCTGTTAACTGTGGCAGCGACGAGCACGGATCGCCCGATACAAAATAAGATTGTCCTTGGAAGTAGAGTTGCACTTCTGGTGAGAAACACCATCCTTTTAATTTTCTCAAAAATTCATTACCCAATGGATTAGTTTTGAAGACATGTGTTTTCCCATTTTCACTATAATTCTGCTTCAATGGATTAGTTTTGAAGTGAATTTGGTAGTAGGTCTAACTAATCTGTGTATCGTGGTCAGGGAAATGCTGTCAACACCTTTCAATTGAATGGGGCGTTGTTTCACTTGATAAGTGGAGGGGATGCTGCATCATATGGCTGTGACATCAAATCTGCCTGGTAAAATTCGCGATCAAGATAATTTCAGAATTGCTTATTCTTCATGAAAAAATTGAAAATAAGCTAACTTTTGTTATCATGTTTCAGGGGTTGCTAACTGGGCTGCTTAGACAAAGAATTAGTTAAAGGAAAGATTGTTTTTGTGACCAGCACACCGAAGAGGAGGGACCTCTGTCAGCTGGCGCTTTGGGAATGATTTTAGAAAATAGTCAAATGAGTTACTCCGATGATTCTATGGCTTATCCTATTCCTGCGACTCTTCTAAGCCCAAAAAGTAGTGCTGCCGTTCAATTATACAAGAAGAAAACAAAGTAATCATTAAAATATGTTTTATGATAGGGTAATGATATCTGCGCCAAGGTGTTTCCATAAACAAGCGCTCCACTTGTTTGTCGTGTAGTATTTAAAGGGATTTCAGAGGATATTACGGTTCTCAAAAAGCTCTTTAAACCCTTTAAATACTACATGACAAACAAGTGGAGCGCATGTTTATTGAAACACTTGGCGCAGATATCATTTCCCTTTATGATATTGTCTTTGAAACAATGTTATAAATCAAAACCAACTGCTTATATAACCCAAACCTGTTTTTAACTCTACTGGAATCCTCAAGCAAACATATTGAAAAGTGAGGGATTTTTTTTTTAAAAGATGAAGAGTGAGGGATTCAAATCTGAAGCTCCCAAAATTGCTTCTTTCTCTTCTAGAGGATCCAATTCCATTACAAGTGACATTCTCAAGGTGATCATTTCATTAATGTCGTATAAATCTTGTGCTTTTTTTTTTGGATAAAAGATAGTTATATCTACAGCATAAAATTTATTATAGATTCACATCAATGGGAAGAGAGGAGCCGAAGTAAACTAAGTCTCTCAAAGCCCTGGATTTATCCAATCGATCCGGTGGATTGTTGGCACTCCTAGGGACTTGAGCATGAAAAGAAACTATTGCTATTCATAGAACTAAGCTCACCTAAATACTTAGCTAATCTCCATGGACCAATTCTCGTGCTTTGAACTTTAGAAATTACATTTGAAGAATTCCCTTCTACCTCCAACTTGCCTTCCATTTCGTCCTTTAAGAAAGGTCAGACCGTAGTGAAGAGCATGAACCTCTTCTTCAGTAGCGTCCGTTATTCCAACCGGCCCAAAGATGATGTATATGATAGTGCCATTATTATCTCTAAACAGCCCTCCGATTCCCGCTTTGCCGAGGTTGCCTCGTGCTATTTGGTGTAAGGGGGTCCACAAATAACTAACCTCATTTCCTTTGTTACAGAACCCATCATGAGCGTCTTCCAATTCTTTAAAATGCAATCCATAGAGTAACCCCAAGAGGTACTATTTTGATGAGCCCAATTTGCCTTGCTGAATTTGACCTTCCATTCTCTATCGTAAGTGAAGATGAAGACTTTTCCTCGAAAGTCCGAGTATTCCTTTCCATCCATGTACTGCAATTCCCTCTTTCATTCGATCTTTTCTTTTGATTCTCTTGGACAACAACTCCATTGTAATTACTAGCACAGATCTTTTAGCTGAAATATTGTTATATGGGTCTTGTGAAAACAGCACCTTCAAGAAGATGGCTCCTAAGGCCATAAAAGAGATTAGGAAATTCGCGCTAAAAGGGATGGGAACGAAGGATGTTAGGGTGGACGTAAAGTTGAACAAGCAGATCTGGAGCAGGGGGATCCGTAGCGTCCCAAAGAGGGTCCGGGTTCCCATTGCGCGAAAGAGGAATGAAGAGGAAGATGCTAAGGAGGAGCTCTACTCTCTTGTCACCGTCGCCGAAATCCCTCCTGAAGGGCTAAAGGGATTGGGCACAAAGGTCGTCGAGGAAGGTGATTAATTCATTTGTTATTATCCATTTTGTTTGATGATCCTCCTATCCTACACTGCTGAACTTCGTGATCAAGTTTTGAGAAATTTCAAGCTTTGAGACTAGTTGCTTTTTAGTGTCTTGCTCAACTGTAGTTTAGAACTTTAGATCGATCACACTTTTTTCTTTTGCTTTTGAGTAGTGGAAAGGTAGCTATTTTCTACTCTTATTCTCTATCTTATTTTTGTCAAATTAATGATTTCTCAAGGCCTACTGATATTTGCACTACCATGTTTTTATAATTGCACTAATTCAACTTGTCTTTTATTATTTAAACAGCTGTCAGAGGTTATTACGGTTCCCAAAAAGCTCTAGGAAGCCAATTAAAAATGAAAAGACAAGCCGAGTTTTTGCGAATATTAAAACATAGCAGTGCCAATATCAGTAGCCTTTCTCAATTCCTTCGTCACTTTTTATTTTTAACTGTCATCATCAAAGCATTTAAATTGATCCTGATCTTTGCTATCATGCCAAAATAACTTATTTGATTAATTTTAGGGCCCGTTTGAATACCTCATGCATTTGTATTTTGATTTGGATTTGAGTTTTGGATACAAAACACATCAATCATCTTCATGATCATGTTTTAAGAGAGAGAGAAAGAGAGAGAGAGTGAGGGAGGGAGGGATGCCATGCTACCGGAGCAACATCGAGGAGCAGCTATGGTGACGGAAGTTGCTACAAACGTTGATTTCCAAATAATGTCTCGCAGAAAAGATTTGAAAATCAGAATTTTTTGCACTGTTGTACTGATTTGAAAATTCCAAGGATCTGATCTAGTTCAAAATATCAACTAAATTCAAGTCTAAACCTTGCTGGTATCCAAACGTGGCCTTAGGGAATTGATATCGGCTCTCCCTTTACTTAGAACTAGTTGCAGACCCGTGTGATGCATGGGGCGATTAATAAATTAGATTGGTAAGAGATCTCGGAATTCTCATTTTGTAGGGGTACACTCTATATTCATTATTCACGCAAGAGAGAGAGAGAGAGAGAGAGAGAGAGAGAGAGAGAGATTAGGAGAAATGGTTTTAAAATTGTTTTTTTGGTGAAAAAATAGGATTTAAAACTGTTTTGTTTTTTTTTTTGTGGAAATCAAAGAGTTATAAGTAGAAATGGTTTTTTTGGGAAGTTGATTAAAGAACAAATAAATGGGTAGAGTAATGGTGTGAGCCATATATTTGGGTAGGATAATGTAAGAAACAATTTTCTACCATCTAAATATTATATTATAATAATCTATCAAGATTATGAAGAAAAAGGATACATCTTGAACCTGCAATCAACAAATCCAGAAAAAAAAAAATTTGATATATCTACTGTAGATCGAAAGGAAATAGAATGATGAAAAATAAAGTGGGCAATCATCAAAATAAGGCCAAGGGAGAGTTGAACCTTCGAAGCATGAACCAACCCTTTAGTATGATGAAATCCATCCATACATATCCTGACCTTCAGCCCTGTTCAATTTGAATCAGATGAACCTTCAATGGATGACGACATCCATCTAAATAAGCCATAATCATTATGAGAAGAAAAAACAAATCAAATGAAAAAAATTTCTACCTGACATGTTTATCCTACAATACAAAAAGGGCCTTAGTGTAAGGATTTATAAAATTCTCAAAGTAAAACATGTACAAGAGGATTTAGTTTTAGCTGCTAGGTGACCCAAGTTGCTTGACCATCTTGACCTCATTAGCTGTGGGAGAAGAAAAATTACAGGGATATGTAGAGGAAATGAATTGAGTCTTTCTGTGATGTTAACCAAAGGATGCCATCCATTAGCAGAATGCATACAACTGTCTGCGAGATTACCCCTATAAAAAATTAAAATGTGTATTTACTTTTCTAAAATGCTAAAAGTAAAAAAATAAAACCAAAAAAGAAAAGGAGAAATGAACCTGGATGTGAGAGTGTTATCTAAGATCATCTGGAGAAGACCAAACCAAAATGCTCCACCTCCTTTAAAAGACGGAACTTTCTCCGCCATGATTGAGATCTAGAGAAATTATTACACACACACATATATAAAACTGCGTAAAGACATGCCTACAAATCTAAAACCCAAAAAGACTAAATCAGCGGCTCCAAAATTTCAAAAAATCCAATCCCAAGAACATAACAAAAAAGAAAAAACCCTGCATTTGGTTACCAGAATGAGAAGTACATGACATTCAAATGGGTAAGAAAATGAACATAGTTCATGAGAAATGTACTCTTAAACAGAATAAATAAAAAGTTAAGGACTATTTTACGAGAAAAGCAATTAACCAAATGGGTAAAAAAGTTAGTTGTGCAATCGGAGTGAGGATGATGCCCTGGGGGGAATTATTCCTGGGTAAAAAAGACAAACATCAAAAACATCAAAGATCATATGATTTTGTTTGGAACGCTGTGAAAGGTTTTAATAAATTGCAGTAAATCTTTGAGAGAGAGAGAGAGAGAGATATGCACATGGAATACAAAAGGGTTGTATGCAGTTACATGGGATTGGAAACGGTGAATTCCCACATCTTGCGTTATTTATGATGGGTAAGAGCAAAACGTAAAATCCTTTAAGCTTGCTATAAATATTTATTGTAGAGCCGCTGGCAATGGAATGGAACCGCCGACATTACAATATGAATAATTTCATGCCTAAGGCATGTTGCTCGCATTAACTTACTAAATGTAACTGGTGGGAAAGCGAAAATAGGTGTTGAATACCAAACGTTAAGGAAAAAGTCTTAGTATTTAATGAATTGCGGGACAGAGGAGGGGCTGACACGTGGCAGCACCCAGCTTACAGGATTCTGCTTTATTTATATACTAGTAAAAAACCCGTGCGATGCACGGGCCGAGAAAGAACTGTACGGACCACGTCATAGGTTGATCCAAACCGTCCATGTGATGGAACACAACATAAATAGGTTGTGCCCCAAAAATCATTTCCATAGGCCGATCCTAGCCCTCCAATCGATAGATGTTTCCATAATTCCTCTTATCTTAAATCGGATGGTGAAGATCACCCTATAGTTTTTTAATTAAAAAACCATAAAGGAGGGGGGTAAGATCGAAATTATACGGCTTTAATGGGTGCCTTTGTTAAAAGCATAAAGGAGGGGGTAGGATTGAAATTATATGATTTAATGGGTGCCTTTGTTAAAAGCATAAAGCGGGGGGGGTAGGATTGAAATTACATGAGTTGAATGGGTGCATTTGTTCAAAAAAGTCAAAAAATGTGACGTGTAATTCTCACGTGCTTTTCAAAAAAATTGAAAAAACTCTCCTCTTTTCATCCCAGCTTATTGTATTAGATACTAGTAAAAAACCCAAAGAACTGTACGGACCACGTGATAGGTTGATCCAAACCGTCCATGTGATGGAACACAACATAAATAGGTTGTGCCCCAAAAATCATTTCCATAGGCCGATCCTAGCCCTCCAATCGATAGATGTTTCCATAATTCCTCTTATCTTAAATCGGATGGTCAAGATCACCCTATAGTTTTTTAATTAAAAAACCATAAATGAGGGGGGTAAGATCGAAATTATACGGCTTTAATGGGTGCCTTTGTTAAAAGCATAAAGGAGGGGGTAGGATTGAAATTATATGATTTAATGGGTGCCTTTGTTAAAAGCATAAAGGGGGGGGGGGTAGGATTGAAATTATATGAGTTGAATGGGTGCATTTGTTCAAAAAAGTCAAAAAATGTGACGTGTAATTCTCACGTGATTTTCAAAAAAATCGAAAAAACTCTCCTCTTTTTATCCCAGCTTATTGTATTAGATACTAGTAAAAAACCCGTGCGATGCACGGGCCGACAAAGAACTGTACATACCACGTCATAGGTTGATCCAAACCGTCCATGTGATGGAACACAACATAAATAGGTTGTGCCCCAAAAATCATTTCCATAGGCCGATCCTAGCCTTCCAATCTATAGATGTTTCCATAATTCCTCTTATCTTAAATCAGATGGTCAAGATCACCCTATAGTTTTTTAATTAAAAAACCATAAAGGAGGGGGGTAAGATCGAAATTATACGGCTTTAATGGGTGCCTTTGTTAAAAGCATAAAGGAGGGGGTAGGATTGAAATTTTATGATTTAATGGGTGCCTTTGTTAAAAGTGTAAAGGAGGGGTAGGATTGAAATTATATGATCTAATGGGTGCCTTTGTTAAAAGCATAAAGGAGGGGGTAGGATTGAAATTATATGAGTTGAATGGCTGCATTTGTTTAAAAAAGTCAAAAAATGTGACGTGTAATTCTCAAAAAAATCGAAAAAACTCTCTTCTTTTCATCCCAGCTTATTGTATTAGATACTAGTTAAAAACCCGTGCGATGCACGGGCCGACAAAGAACTGTACGGACCACGTCATAGGTTGATCCAAACTGTCCATGTGATGGAACACAACTAGTTTAAAAATACAGTGGGGGCCCACATTGTGAGGGCCAATCAGATGAATGGTTTGGATCACCCAAACAATGTGGCCCTCCACTGTATTTTTAAACTAGTGTGTAGATAACTTTTCTACACATGTGTGTAGAAACCGTTCTCTCATATATATAGAGAGAGAGAGAGAGAGAGAAAATGGTTCCTACACATATGTGTAGAGAGTTCTCTACACACTAGCTTAAAATACAGTGGGGGCCCACATTGTTTGGGTGATCCAAGCCATCCATTTTAAAGGCCCTCACATAGATAGGGTGTCTACCAAAAATCAGATCCATAGGATCATCACAACCCTACGATTTGTGGAGGTAAAATGGATGTCTTTAAACCTTCACAAATTAGTCCATTTTTTGCCTCCACAGTTCGAATGGTTAGGATAATCCTATGGATCTGATTTTTTGTGGACACCCTATCTATGTGAGGGCCTTAAAAATGAATGGTTTTGATCACCCAAATGATGTGGCCCCACTGTATTTTCAGCTAGTGTGTAGAGAACTTATCTACACATATGTGTAGGAACTGCTTTCTCTCTCTCTCTCTCTCTTTCTCTCTCTCTCTCTCTCTCTCTATATATATATATATATATATATATATATATATATATATATATATATATATATGAGAAAAGTGTTTCTAGTCCGGCCGACTAGAGATCATTCTCTAGTCCGCCACCCAAAAACACATGGGTCCCACATATTTGGGTGATATAAAGCGTTCATTTGATAGGCCCCATCATAGATAGGATGTCCACAAAAATTCAGCTTCATAGGATCTTCTTAACCCTTCGATTTGTGGAGTTAAAAAATGGACAGATTTGTGGCGGTTTATAGCCGTCCATTTTAAGCTCCACAAATCATAGGGTTGGGATGATCCTATGAAGCTCATTTCTTGTGGACACCGTCTCTATGTCAGGGCCCATCAAATGAATGCTTTGCATCACCCAAATATGTGGGACCCATGTGTTTTTGGGTGGCGGACTAGAGAATGATCTCTAGTCGGCCGGACTAGAAACACTTTCCTCTCTCTCTCTCTCTCTCTCTCTCTCTCTCTCTCTCTCTCTATATATATATATATATATATATATAGAGAGAGAGAGAGAGAGAGAGAGAGAAAGACGAAAGGGATTGTGCGCTCAAGCGCACCAAGCTTGTGGTGCGCTCAAGTGCCCAATCACATGTGGGCCCACTTTTTTAGGATGATCCAAAGCATTCATTTGAAAGGCCCTTACATAGATGGGGTGTGTACCAAAAATCAGCTCCATAGGATCATCCTAACCCATCCATTTGTGAAGGTCAAAATGGATAGACACTGTTTGTCCACAAATCTGCCCAATTTTGCCCTCCTCTTTTGGAGAGGTTAGGATGATTCAATGGAGCTGATTTTTGGTACACACCTTATCTATGATAGGGCCTTGCAAATGAATGGTTTGGATCACCACAAAAAATGTGGGACCCATGTGATTGGGGCATTCGAGAGCACCATAAGCTTGGTGCGCTCAAGCGCACAATTCTTTTCCTATATATATATATATATACTAGTAAAAAACCCCGTGGGCCGACAAAGAACTGTACGGGCCACATCATAGGTTGATCCAAACCGTCCATGTGATGGAACACAACATCAATAGGTTGTGCCCGTAAAATCATTTCCATAGGCTGATCCTAGCCCTCCAATCTATAGAGGTTTCCATAATTAAAAAAGCATAAAGGAGGGGGTAGGATTGAAATTATGTGGCTTTAATGGGTGCCTTTGTTAAAAAGCATAAAGGAGGGGGTAGGATTGAAAATATGTGGGTTGAATGGGTTCTTTTGTTAAAAAAGGTAAAAAAAGTTATGTGTAATTCTCATAAAATTTTGGGAGAAATTCAAATAATTCTCTGATTTTCTCTTCTGCTTTTGGGAGAAATTCAAATAATTCTCTCATTTTCTCTTATGCTATATAGTGTATAGGCATTATATGATTATATTATGAGAAAAGTGTAGCTACACATACGTGTAGCTAACTTAGCTACACCAACGGCTTAAAATACAGTGGGCCCCACATTGTTTGGGTGATGCAAACCATTCATTTGATGGGCCCTCATATAGATAGGGTGTGCCCAAAAAATCAGCTCTATAGGATCATCCCAACCCTACGATTTGTGGAGGCAAAAATGTACGCGTAAAAACCTTCACAAATCTGTCCATTTTTGCCTCCACAGTTTGAAGAGTGGGGATGATCCTATGGAGCTGATTTTTTGGGCACACCCTATCAATGTGAGGGTCTATCAAATGAATGGTTTGGATCACCCAAACAATGTTGGCCCACTGTATTTTAAGCTGTTGGTGTAGCTAAGTTAGCTACACGTATGTGTAGCTTCATTTAACTCTTATATTATATCTACTTCTATATAGCAGAAGAGAAAAGGTTTGAATTTTCGGAATTATTTGAAAAAGCTCTGGAATTAAATGTCGAAGGTAATTTTGAATTATGATTTGCTAGCCACCTTCTCCAAAGGCTACGTCTCGCCCATCATTTGCGATTTTATGTGTTCAGAGATTTGTCTTAATAGACGTGGTGAAAACTGAACGGAAATACTATTTCTTCAAAGGTGGGTAGCAATAATAAGTACCGATAAGAAGCTAGCAATAATAATCATTAGTTACTAAAGTTTTGGAGGAACATTACGGACAATGGGTACCTGTATATGATAATTATGGAAAAAACCACAAAGAAGAGGTATCGAAATATGACAATTATGAAAAACTACTTTTCCTTAATAGTTTTTTGAGGTTATTATGAATTCGGGACACTTTTAAAAATATTTACGAATTCAGGGCGCCTTAAGAGGAACAACATATTATGGAAACCTCTATAGATTGGAGGGCTAGGATCAGCCTATGGAAATGATTTTACTGGCACAACCTATTGATGTTGAGTTCCATCACATGGACGGTTTGGATCAACCTATGATGTGGTATGTACAGTTCTTTGTCGGCCCGATCGCATGGGGTTTTTTACTAGTCTACTATAATAAGCCGGGATGAAAAGAGAGTTTTTTCGATTTTTATATAAGCCGATAGGAAAAGTCAGAGAATTTTTCAATTTTTTTCTAAAATCTATTAGGTCGACAGCTGTACTTTGACCCATTTTGGGACGGTCTTCTCCAGCTTGAGAAATAAAATTCCAGCCCGTGGGACCCACCTTTATGATGAGAAACATGAGTTCCATCTCGCTTACTCGCTCTCTCTCAAGTGTGGAATAAAAGAAGCTGCCTGATGCCACGCGTAGTAATCTCTCTCTTATTCTCTCTCTGCTTCAAGGACAATGGTGATATCCCTTTCACAGCTATTCTCCCTCTCTCACAGCTTCTTTGTCTCTCTTTATCTCCCATAACCCTTTTCCTTCCTATACATAACAGATCCCCTGAACTAGCTACTCTCACCCTTCTACTGTTTGTTGAAATCCTTTCAAGTAAACCCTTCCAATCATTTCATGCCTCTCTGCCGTTTAACGACTACCACCATATCAGATTTCGATTGGACTGCAAGGATCATATCTGAAATTTCCACCTTCAGAATTTCAGGTTAGTGTAGTTTAATTTTTTTCCTTTTCTTTTTATTCTCCTTATTCATGCCCTCTGTCTTTGTATTTTGGGTTGGGATTGTTGATTTGTGCACTGAAATCTGATTCATTATCAGTTAAGGTCGTTTCTGTATTTTGGAGTGAATATGGAATTCATATTCACAGCATGGAATTTAATGTTCCATCGATGGTCTGTGCATCTGAATTTTGCATACTTTATTTTTGCATACTAATATATAAAGCCTTTTATTTTTCAGTACATGTTTCATGTGTGCACCAAGTGCTTGATGAAATGCCTCAAGGGAAATTGTTTTTTAACTTCCCTGTGTTGTGCATTTAAGCATTCCAGGGTTGCAGGGGCATCCAAACCAAAACTCGTTAGTTTGATCGGATCATTTACCAACAACTCAATGCTCCTTTTTGTGTATATATATACATATATAATCATGAACACTGACAAAACATAGTAGATTTTAGGATTCATATATATGTCTGTCCATCTTAATTTTGCATATTTAACAGAGAAATTATACGATGCCCGATCGTCAAGTCCCGTGAAGGTGGTACTTCAAAAGTACCACCCTTGATATTTGATCCAATAGCAGCCTCTTAAAAAGTGGGCTGCTGTTGGATTAAATATCTATAGAGAAAGATAAATTTCACAACACCGGAAAATCCTCTTCTCAAATAGTGAAACCAAAGTTTACACTAGCTCAAGAACAATAACCAAAAGAGAAGAAGAACAATCACCACAAGATGTAATCCAATATATATGATGGAAGAACACAATACAAGACAAGAACAAAAAAGAAGAAGAAAGCTTCAAAACCAAGCTTGCACACAAGAGAGTTTCAATGGAGCTTCAATGTAGGTCTAGGTAGTGGAGAATCTCTACAAAAGTGAAGTAATGAGAATAGGCATGGTCAAAGGAAAATAAAGAAGTAATAGCTTTGGTAAGTGGTAGTGGGTATGGGAAAGTCGTGTCTTAAATGCTTAGGGAAGTGGTGGGTTTAGAGTTCCAAGTAAGGGTTTGAATTTGAAATAAGTAGGTAGTGAGAAAAGATGGAGAAAACATGTGTGGCTCACACATGTGCAAGCTAGGCCAACAAAAGATCAAAATGTCCATGGACACAAAATACATTTTTGTCCTCACTACATCTCTCAAAATAAAACAAAATAAAGCTAACTAAAAAATACACTTTAAAATTAACACTCCCCCTTAAAGTGATTTTTTTAGAAACTACTCCAAGCTTACCACGAAGTAGCTCCAATGGTCCTTTGGAAAGTGACTTGGTAAAGATGTAGGCAATGTTCTCTTTGCTCCTCACTTCCGCTACACCAATTGTACCATCTAACACCTTTTCACAAATGAAATGATGCTCGATCTCAATATGCTTTGTTCTTGCATGACAAACTGGATTTGTGGCAAGTTTGAGTGCACTTTGGTTGTCACCAAGAATAGTCGTCGCCTTGTGAATAGGTAAATGAAAATCTTCTATCAACAGCCACAACCAAACACATTCTTGAGACGCAAGAGCGGCGGCCTTATATTCCGCTTCCGTTGTTGAAAGACATCAAGTCTTGTTTCTTACTACACCAAGAAACACCCGCCGATCTACACAAAAACAGATAACCGGAAGTAGATCTTCGATCATCCATGTCCCCTCCATAATTGGCATCAGTAAATCCATTCAACATAAAATCAACTCCTCTCTTGTAAAGCAACCCAAAGTCGAGAGTAGAATTCACATACTTCAAAATTCTCTTTGCCGTTTCCAAGTGTGATTTCCGTGGCGCTTGCATATAGCGACTAACAAGTCCAACGGAAAAAGAAATATCCGGTCTTGTTATAGTCAAGTAGATGAGACTACCCACAAGAGCACAATATGATCACGGATCCGGAAGAAGCTTGCCTTCTTCTCGCCTTATCTTTATGTTAGGATCAAGAGAAGTAGCAAATCTTTTACTTTGATTCATCCCAAATCTTCCAACTAATTTCTCCGCATAGCCTTTTTGAGAAACTAGCACTCCACATCTATATGTGAATAACAATGACTACATCTGTTATTACTAACACCAATCCAGCTTGAAATTCTAAATATCATGTAGGCACGGTGATCTTTCTGAAAAAGCGAAGATTGGCACTCATGGACATGTTACACAAAGTTGTTTGTGATGTCTAAGGACCACAAATGTTCCTTCAGGCTCTTCTCTGATAATTTATTAGATTCATTACAAGGGG
Source organism: Tasmannia lanceolata (assembly GCF_043159265.1). NCBI lineage: Eukaryota > Viridiplantae > Streptophyta > Magnoliopsida > Canellales > Winteraceae > Tasmannia > Tasmannia lanceolata. Next base: position 18,931,809 of record NW_027518683.1, on the reverse strand, counting down.
TGGGGGTAGGACTATTTCCCTACGGATGCGCGCAATCACCCGAAAACCACGCGCATTTGGTAAGCAAGGGGGGATCCGAACGCTCATCACTGGGGAGCAAACCCATGACTTTACGCCAAAGGGCCACACCCTTCCATGTCCATTATTCGGGGGGCAATCAGAGAATTTTTATCAATCTTTTCCACTTTATTTTTCACCCCGTGCAAAGCACGGGGTTTCTTACTAACTAATATATAGAGGAAAATGATTGTGCGCTCGAGCACACCAAGTTTATGGTGCGCTCAAGTGCACAATCACATGTGGGCCCACTTTGTTAGGATGATCCAAAGCATTAATTTGAAAGGCCCTTACATAAATGGGGGTGTGTACCAAAAATTAGCTCCATAGGATTATCCTAATCCATCCATTTGTGGAGGTCAAAATGGACAGACAGTGTTTGTCCACAAATCTGCCCAATTTTGGAGGGGTTAGGATGATTCAATGGAGCGAATTTTTGGTACACACCCTATCTAAGATAGAGCCTTGCAAATGAATGGTTTGGATCACCACAAAAAATGTGGGACCCATGTGATTAAGGCCCATCAGAAATGTTTTAAGAACTTTTTTCCTTTCTCAAACTTTTCCAGCCCTATTTGGATTGCAAGAAAAACATTTCTGATGGAAAAAATTTCGTGGGAAAATTTTTCTTTCCAACATTTAGAGGGATATTTCCAATCCCACTCATTATCTTAGTTTTGTATTACCATTTTAAAGGCTTTGTTAAATTTTCTTAGTTTTTTATTACCATTTTAGAGGCTTTGTTATGCTGCTCTTTTTTTGTTTTTAAATAACTATTAAGGCGTCCTTTTATAACCATTAAGTTTTTTTTTCTCGTAGACGCATCGCGCGGGGTGCTTTACAAAGCCTGTATATATATATATATATATATATATATATATATATATATATATATATATATATATATATATATATATATATATATATATAGGGGGCGTGTTTTCTGAGCTCAAGCTCACGGTGAGCTAGAGCTTACAATACACCATCTCCCATAGTAGTTTGACTCATCCAACCCATTAATTTTATACTACCTCACATAGGTAAGGTATTCCTAACAAACAAGCTTCATACCATAATCCTAACCCTCCGATCTATACGATCCTAATTTCTAACCATTCATTTTAAACCTCCACAGATCATAACCCTAATCATAACCCATAACCCTAACCCTAACCATAATACTAACTATAACCTATAAAATGAATGGGTTGGATGACTCAAACAACAATGGGAGATGTATATTCTAACAATGAGCTCGAGCTCACAAACCATTTCCCAATATACATATAATATACAAAGTTTATCTTTAGGTTTTTATTTGTGTTTTAGTGGAGCTCTACACGGGCCCTTTGGCCGTGTATCTCCCTAGCTCTTCCGTATAATTTTATTACATATTTTTCAAAACGATCCGTTCAATTTGGGGCCAATAAGTGGTATCAATGCAACCAATATTTGGTGTTGAAAGTTCAATCTTGAAAATTTATACACTTTTCATTCCGCTAAACCAAAAGGTGTGGGAACTTCTCAAAAAGGAAAAACACTAGCTATGGGCGGGGCCCACTACTTTGGCGATAGAAACCACCTACACTAGGTAGCTCATTCCGCTAAACCAAAAGGTGTGGGAACTTCTCAAAAAGGAAAAACACTAGCTATAGCGGGACCCACTACTTTGGCGATCCAAACCACCTACACTAGGTAGCTTATGCATAAAATTTTTATTGAAATATCCTAACCATTCAAATTGACTACCCTCAAAACTATCCCATTCTTTCAGTTGAATGACACTCCCATTGAAATTGACTATCCCAGCCTGGTTTTTGCTGGGTAGGAGGTCTCTTCCAAGGGATGAATCGGATCCACCAGATGGGCCTTCTCATGGATGCAAATTGTGGTGGAAGTGCGAGTGGTCCTTCAAGGTTTCAGGATGTTGGAGAGTGGAGTCGTGAATAATCTAATAGTGGAAGGAGATTCTTAACATCATTAGATGATTAGATGGTAGTTACCCTCCACCATGGAGATTTGCGCATTTTATTGAAGAGATCATGGATCGGGAGGGGAACTATGACATTTCCTATCGCCATGTTAGAAGATCGGCTAACAACGAGGCTGACCGACTGGCTAGAAGGGGTGTCCATAGGTATTCTACGGCTATTTTTATTTTCTTCCTCTTTGATTTCATGGTCTATCTTTGTTTTTTTTTCATGTCTTTGTATATTCTTATATTTTTCCAAACCTCCTAGGCCAGTGCCCCCCCCCCCCCCCCCCCCCAATTTTCCCCTATTTTTAACAAAATCAAGTATTGTTCAAAAAAAAAGAAATGGGAGATGATATATTCACACCCCGTGTAGGATTATTCGCACCCGTTTTTTCACATTTGAAGGGGTGTGAATTATCCTACAGGGGGTGTGAATTTATCATTGCCCAGATAAATTAAACAAATGATTTCTAGTTGGGACCCTTAAAATATATGGGCAAGGGAATTTCTTTCTCCTTGAACGTTTGGTCAATTATAAAAACTGACAAAAACTTCTCATTCCTATTTCTTAAATCAACCAATAACTAAGCCCACCTAGCTATTTGACAGACTTAATCAAAACAATTCTTTGTTGTTCAGCCAACTAAAATACCAAAAATACCAAAACTCCTAATCTAATTTCACAAAACTAGTATCTACTCTTCATGGTAATGAAATTGACGAGGACCGTCGATCCTGTTGGCATCTCGACCTCTAGCCGATCCTGGGACGATCAACCTTCACGTAGTATTTGCATGCAATAGCTTGGGCATGGTCATTGATCTGGATCATCTAATCGTTGATCTGAGGGTCTAGATCGGTAAGATATAGATTTGTAGCATTCAGAACTTGATCAGAGCAATCCAATCAATCTGATTCTGATGTGGAACATCCGGCCCTCGATCGACTGAGATGCACATGTATCACCGACCTACGGTGGGGCCGGGTGTTACAGATCCTTCCCAAAGTTCCCAGCAAGTAATTATTTTTCCCTCAAATCTTTACATGGAAAAGTATGCACATTAATCATATATGAAAAAAAGAAGATATACAGAGCAAAGTTCCCCATGCTCAAATCTTTTTCTTACCATACACAGTAATGAGCAATGGGCTACACAGCCGACTGCGTCCCATTCACTTGGATTCTGTCTTCCGGATTTGCTGATTAGAAAAAATCTATCACAAAATCTCACCAAATATAGCAAAGTTCTATAATAAAACCTAAATAAAATAGGAAAAATTACCAATGGGGGACATCAAAATACGAGAATTACCAACGGGGACACACTTTTGAAAAATTGTTACGGAGGGACGAAATGGGGTAATCAAGTCTCTAAAAGGGGGTAATCAACCCTTTAAATGGGGTTATCAAACTCTCAAAAGTGGGTTATCAACCTTCTTTAACAATTTTTCAAAAGTGTGTCCCCCCGTTGGCAATTCTCGTATTTTGTTGTCCACCATTGGCAATTTTTCCAATAAAATAACTCGAAAAAAACTTATTGAGGTTAAAAATGGAAACCCAACTGTCGTCTCGAGCTTCTTTGGAAAAATGGGTTGTACACTCTCCAATTTCCTATTTAAGAAAAATGGAAACCCTACTGTCGTCTCGAGCTCCTCGCTAGTGAATTAGCACGGATGGGATACCTATGTGATATCACTATGATCTAGATCATTCATCTTGTGGGGTCCCACCATTAAGATGAAACAGCTCAGAAATCACTGCAATCAGACAATCTTTCCTCCTACTGTCATGGGATTCACTGAAATCGTTTTATGCGGATTTCTATTGGCCTATAAATATCACCTTCCTGGTTATATTGTGGACTGCCCTAAACCAAACCCAATGGCAGATTTGAAAAATTATTCGGCATTTCTTCTCTCGCTCTTCAGTCTTTTAGCCTTCTTTGCCAGTCCTTCTGTTGCTGTTGATGGAGATAGAAAGGCTAGTCATTTTAGTTCTTGATTTTTCATGCTTCTCTCTCACCATTTCTATTTACATGCAACCATATAATTCAGAAAAAAATACCCTTTTTGCTCATATATGTATTGGCATAGATCATCATCATATATATTTTTGTAAAAATTATATGGTGTTGCGGCCCTTGATATTTGATCCAACGATCAAATGTTAAGGGCAGCGCCCGGATTATGAGCACCAATGCTGTATACCATATTAGAACTATATATTTTCTTAAACATTGACAGAAAAAAAAATTGTATGCATGCCATGGATCACTTGTGTGGTACATAATCAGGTCTACATTGTGTACATGGGAGCCCTACCGGAGGGAGAATATACGGCATCATCTCACCACCAAAGTATTCTACAAGAAGTTCTTGGAGAGAGGTAATGTTTTTTTGGCAGCGGGACCTAGTAAGTAGATGGTTTGGATCAATGAACAGGTGGCCCCTACATTTTATCTTTCCTGCAAGTTTTATTTTTTTACCAGAATCAAGTTTACTTTGTTCTCTCTCTCTCTCTCTCTCTCTCTCTCTCTCTATATATATATATATATATATATATATATATATATATATATATATATATATATATATATGGGGAAACGTTTTCTGAGCGATACCTCAGATAAGTTATCTGAGCAAGAGCTCAAAAAATCATGTGGGCCCACATTATTTGGATGATCCAAAGCATTCATTTGGATAGTCCAAAGATAGATAGAGTGTGCATAAAAAATCTGCTCAGGATTATCCTAACCCTTCAATTTGTGGAGGTTAAAGTGGATGGGTGTAAACCTCTACAAATCTGTCCATTTTTAACCTCCAAAAATCGAAGGGTTAAGATGATCCTATGGAGCTGATTTTTTGGAGCGAGGTTTCTGAAGTATCGCGGAAGGTAAGCAACCCTCCATAAAACACCATCTCATGTAGCTTTTACTCATCCAACCCATCCATTCGAAAACCTCCACTAATCATAACCATAACCATAACCATAATCCTATCTATAACCTACAAAACTAATGGGGTGGATGAGTCAACCAACTATGAGAGATAGGGTATTTAGAGGGCTGCTCAGGGTGAGCGATACCTCATAAACCTTTTCCGTTATATATATATATATATATATATATATACGAGGTTGGTATTCCTGCACAAGTGTGCAAGTAAGCTTACCTGCACAAGTGTGCAAGTAAGCTTACCTGCACACCTATGTCACAAATGTCATTCTCGAGAATATCTCGGAAAGCGATAATATTTTTTCGGGTTTATATCGGGAAATAAACGGTAAAATTAAAATTATTTAAAAATTATATAAACATATTAAATTTAAGAAAAAATATAAAATAAAATTATCGGGATAATATCGCGATATTATCAGGATATTTTATGATAAAAACCAAAATATCGCTATATTTTAAAAATCACGGGATTAGTTCGGGATTTTGTCGTTTTATAAAAATCTCGCGATAAAAGCGGTATATTTTGAAAATATCGGAGATGTGGCTGTTGAAAATGTGGGCCAAAAAATGTGGGCCCCCACCCTGTTTCTGCACTCAAGTGCAGGTATCTTACCTACACGATCGTGTAGATAAGTTATCTACTCCTAGCTAGATAAGTTATCTACTCCGTCGTCTTAAAACAGTGTGGGGACCAACATTGTTTGGGCGATGCAAACAATTCATTTGATGGGCCCTCCCATAGATAGGGTCTGACCAAAAATTATTTTGAACTATACTATGTAATGATACATTTTTTATTAGGTGCATATCCTTTTTAATTAACAACATAATCATCTTCTCTTTTTGCAGCTCTGCAATTGACTTTCTGATACATAGTTACAATAGGAGTTTCAATGGATTCGCCGCCAAGCTAACAGATCAAGAGCAAAGAAAGATTGCTAGTGAGTGAAAATGTTGTTCTTTTAGAGTGGAAAAATATGTAATCCCACACTTTTGACAGTAACATAGATTTACAATAATTTCTACAGGTACGGAAGGAGTAGTGTCTGTATTTCCTAGTAAGATTTACAAGCCTCTCACAACAAGATCTTGGGATTTCCTCGGTTTCAAGGATACTGTGAAAAGAATGCCTACAATTGAAAGTGATGTGATCATTGGGGTGCTTGATACTGGAATCTCACCGGGGTCTGAAAGCTTTGATGACGAAGGTTTCGGTCCTCCTCCGAAGAAGTGGAAGGGGAAGTGCCAATCTTCTAAAAATTTTGCTTGCAACAAGTAAAGTTTTCTCTATATCATTTGCTTTTCTCTATACCATAGTCCCAAATATTTAATACAGGAATTCATCGAGAAAGGTTTATAACAGGATATAACAGGAAAATAAAATATACATATAAAAAAAGAAGAACAAAATCAGGGAAAAAACATAATATAGCAAACTTATAGGGACGTTGTCATGTTTTTTATCAATAAAAAATAAAGGCTATTGATATTGGCACTACTATGTTTTAGTAATTGCACAAACCCAGCCTGTCTTTGCATTTTTAAACAGCTGTCAAATGTTATTACAGGTCCCAAAATGGTCTAACAAGCCAATTAAGACATAAATGACTTGCTTGCTTTGTGCAATTATAAAAACATGGTAGTGCCAACATCATCGGTAGCCAAAATAAATCATGATGATATTTCAAATATTTTTAAACATCTTCGAAATTGTTCGGGACTACGTCGTTTTATCAAAAAAAAAAAACAAAACATCGCGACATTATTTAAAACAATTGGAGATATTTGTTACTACAGTCTCTACTAATTGAAGTTTATAATTGGCAGAAAGTTAATCGGAGCTCGATCTTACACTGGAGATTCTCCGATTGACAAAGAAGGACATGGGACCCACACTTCATCAACAGCTGCTGGCCGCGGGGTGAAAGGGGCGAGTCTTCTTGGTTTGGCACAAGGCACTGCAAGGGGAGCAGTTCCATCTGCAAGGATTGCCATGTACAAGGTCTGTGGTCCAGATGGTTGTCCCGATGAGTCAATCTTGGCCGCATTTGATGATGCCATTGCCGATGGTGTTGATATACTCTCTGTTTCTTTGGGGCTAACTTCCCCATCAGACTACCGAAATGATTCTATTGCCATTGGTTCTTTCCATGCCATGAACAAGGGGATCCTAACATCACAATCCGCTGGTAATGAAGGTCCGCTACTTGGATCTGTGGGTAGTCTTGCTCCATGGCTGTTAACTGTGGCAGCGACAAGCACGGATCGCCGAATCGAAAATAAGATTGTCCTTGGAAATGGAATTACACTTGTGGTGAGAAAGACCAAACTTTTAATTTTCACATAAACTCATTACCCAATGGATTAGTTTTGAAGACTTACGTTTTCCCATTTTCAATATAATTTTTCTTCAATGGATTAGTTTGGAAGTGAATATGGTACTAGTGCTAACTAATTAGTGTACCGTTGTCAGGGAAATGCTATTAACACCTTCAAATTGAACGGGACGATGTTTCCCTTGATAAGTGGAGGGGATGCAGCATCATCTAATTGCGACATCAAATTTGCCCGGTAAAATTCGCGATCCAGATGATTTCAGAATTGCTCTTCTTGATGAGAAAATTGAAATAACCTAACTTTTATTATCATGTTTCAGGAGTTGCGGACTTGGCTGCTTGGATAAAAAATTGGTTAAAGGAAAGATTGTTTTCTGTGACCAGCTCTCCGACGGGGAAGAACCACTGTTAGCTGGAGCTTTGGGAATGATTGCAGTAGATAGCCTAGTGAATTTCCCCTATCTTTCTTTCGCGTATCCTCTTCCTGCAACTATTCTAAGCCAGAACAGTAGTGTTGCTGTTCAATTATACATGAACAAAACAAAGTAATCGATACATTATGTGTTATGATATTGCCTTTGAAATAATGTTATAAATCAAAACAAATTGGATATATAACCCAAACCTGTTTCTAATTCTACAGGAATCCTCAAGCAAACATATTGAAAAGTGAGAGATTCAAATCTAAAGCTCCCATAGTTGCTTCTTTCTCTTCTAGAGGACCCAATTCCATTACAAGCGACATTCTCAAGGTGATCATTTCATTCATGTCTTACAAATCTTCTCTGTTTTTTTTTTGGAAAAATATAACTATATTCATAGCATAAAAAGGACTACAGAAGTACAGATTCGCATCAATGGCGAGAGAGGAGGCGGAGTAAAGTCTCCCAAAGTCCCTGATTTAGCCCGTCGATCAGCTAGATCGTTGGCACTCCTAGGGATATGAGCAAAAGGAACTATTGCTAATCATAGAACTAATCTCATCTAAAAACTCAGCTGATCTCCATGGACCAATGCTCGTGCTTTGAACCTAAGAAATTACGTTTGAATAATCCCCTTCTACCTCCAACTTGCCTTCCATTTGGTCCGTAAAGAATCCCATACCGTAGTGAAGAGCACGAGCCTCCGCTTCAGTAGAGTCCGTTATTCCAATGGGCCCAAAGAAGATGGTGCCATTTCTATCTCTAAACACCCCTCTAATCCCCACTTTGCCGTGGTTGCCAAGGGAGCAACCATCGATGTTTAGCTTGAAAACAGTAGATGACGGGATCACCAAATGGATAATCTATTTTCTTTTGCTACGGAATCCACCATGTCCATCTTCCAAATTCTTTAAAATACAATCTGTAGAGGAACCCCAAAAGGCACTATTTTGTTCAGTCCATTTTGCCTTGCTGAATTTGACCTCTATCACAAGTTAAGGTGAAGAATTTTCCTCGAAAGTAGGGTGTTCCTTTCCATCCATGCACTGCAATTCCCTCTTTCATTTGATCTTTTGTTTTGATTCTGTCAGACAATGACTCCATTGTCATTACTAACATCTATCTTTTAGTCTAAAGGAACTTGACAACTGTTTGATCTCGATCTTCTTCAGTTTATTTGAAATCACATGAGTTATGTTTATTCAATATGTATTGCAGCCAGATTTAAGTGCGCCGGGAGTAGAAATCTTGGCCGCATTTTCACCAGTAGGAAAAGTTTCACAAGTCGAAGAAGATAAGAGATCTGTGAAGTTCAGCATAATATCAGGGACTTCTATGGCGTGCCCCCATGCTACTGGTGCAGCTGCTTATGTAATGTCTTTTCACCCAGATTGGTCGCCTGCAGCCATCAAGTCTGCTCTAATGACTACTGGTAATTTATCCTGTTTATTTTCAATTTAACTACGGGTTCTCCTAATGAAAATTGTATCTTATAAAGTGAAAAGCTTCTTAGTTACGTCTGTTAATTTAGTAGGCAACCATTGCCTGGCCAATTGCTGTGACTTAGGGGTGAATGCCATTTCCAAGTTTTCTCTTAAAATTTTTATATAAAATTACCCTTCACACATCTTCATAATTCAAAAAGTTTGTTATTCAACAAATCACTTGGAAAGGTATTGTAACAGTGCAGATTAATAACACTCAATGGATCTTTCTTGGGCCTTATAATGAGAAACTATATTACCATCTAGAACTTCCATATTTTTTTAACAGTAACTCAAGTTTTTCTCCGTCCATCTTATAACACAAAATATATCTCACCCATAAATATAAAGAAGAATATTAACCCACTTATTTTTCATTTGCCAGCTTCTCCAATGAACTCTAGCAATGATGCAGCTGCTGAATTCGGCTATGGTGCCGGCAATATTGATCCGGTAAAGGCTGTTCATCCTGGATTGGTGTATGAGGCTGCTAAAGATGACTACATTAAAATGTTGTGTGCTCAAGGTTATACTACAAAGATGGTTAGGCTCATTTCTGGGGATATGAGCAGTTGTCCCACTGGTACTACTCAATCTGTGAGGGATTTGAATTATCCTTCCATGGCCGTTAACGTTAAATCTGGAAAGCCTTTCAAAGTCAATTTCTCGAGGGTAGTTACTAATGTTGGTTCAAAGAATGCCACATACAAAGCAACCATATCTACAGCATCTCAACTAAAGATCACTGTGACTCCTAGTGTTCTATCTTTCAAATCATTGCACGAGAAGCAACATTTCATCCTAACAGTTGCCGGAAAGGGTTTAAAGCCAACTAGCCAGTACTCTATCTCACTAGTATGGTCTGATGGTTTTCACAGTGTGAGAAGCCCTATAGTTGTGTCCACATATATTAAAAATCCAAAAACTCTGAATCAGCAGTAGAAGCGATATCTGAAAGCTTGATCCATAGTTTGTTTTATAGCTTGGTTTATTGGGGTTGATTGTATTTTCATTTTTCTTCTTCATCTTTATTTCTATAGTATTGATTAACTTCCAAAATAATGGAAAATTTTATTTTCTTAAGCTATGATATTTTTAGGTCGATAACCATTTCAACCTTCTCATGCAGGATTTTTCTTTAAGGCCCCTGTTACTCTTCTGTAGTACAGTGGAATGCAGGAAATGTAGGAGATGTAATCGTAACAAAACCAACAAGATGTGAAGAGATGTAAAACTTTACCTGTATATAGAAAGTAGCATGGGCAATGGAAACAGGGAGAGTGTAATCCATTTATTGAAAAAGAAAAAGAGATTTGTGGTTGAAAGGACCTAAATTAAAAAAATGAGTCCAATAATCAGTATTGCATTCACAATCAGTTCTGAAAATCTATAACAAATACGTCCTAAATTAAAAAATGCTAGAAAAATTCAGGGACTTAATCACCCAAACATCAGAAACATTTATGCGACTATATAGCAGATGAGATCCTTGAGGACAAGAAAGATAACTTGCTAGGTTATACCGCATGCGAAACCCAGGAATTAACCAAGAAAGCATATCAGATTTCAAATACACATGCTATGTATTTGAATCAGAAAGGCTCTGTTCGTTTACCTGCTTATTCGTTGTGTTGATCTGTTAATTGTAATGGAAAATTTGAGGTTGTTCTCCTATATTGTTCCATCTTGTAATTCCATTTCACCACAAATCATTCAGTTGAAATATATTTCGGATGAAATCAATTTACTCATGCAAAAGGAAGCATACCCCTCCAAACTAACAAAGTATACCCATCCAAACGACCCCTAAGCAGCTAAAAACACAAACATCCATGAACATTGTTATTTCCCTCTAAGATTCCAACAAAATCTCAATTTTAGAAATCCTACGAAAGTGAGAGGACAGAAATATGATTTTTTTTTAATCTGAGAAGCTTCACTTAAGCCTAAAGCCTCAAAATTTCATATTATTACCACAAAATGGGAACATTAGAAACTATTAAGGCCATAACATAACCATCAACTCTAAAAAAATATCTTTCATTTTCTATCTCTTTTTTTTTAGGTTTTCTCCACTGTTCACAGAAAAATGTCTGCAATGTCTTGACCATAACATAATGAGCAGTGGACAACACAAACAAGCATGAAAAACACCATTTCCATCAAAATTCCAACAAAATCTCAATTATAGAACTCTGAAGAGAGCCAGAGAGTAGAAAAATGTAATCTTTAGCTCAAAGAAGCATTAATCCAACCTAAAGCCTCAAAATTGAAGGAAATCTCCACAAAAAACGAAGCATCAGAAATAGGGCGATGATATTTTCACCCCCTGCAGTGTGCATTCGCCCCCCTGTTAACGTGATTTGACGTCAAAAAGCGTTAAAGGCGTACTCCAGAGCAGGTGAAATATGATCTCCCTACAATAAAAGCTTAGCGAGAAATACCTGTAAAGAGGAGGATTTGGAGATGAAAGCCTAGAACGATTAGTTTTGCCAAAAGGTTAGCAAGAGAGAGAGGCTAGGGTTTTCAGAAAAAAAGAAAGAAAGAGAGAGAGACGCTAGGGTTTTCAGAAAAAAAATCAAGAACAAGAGAGAGAGGCCATTCAAGCACGAGAATTACAGGTGGGAAACTCATTTCCCCTAAAATGCGTTTCGGAAAGGTGGGAAACTCATTTCCAAAATGCATGAGAATTACAGGTGGGAAACTCCCGTTTCTGAAACGTTTCTAATGCATCCTCTCTCTCTCTCTCTCAATGTGTGAAAAACTGACAAGAACCAAAAACAACTTATTGATGGTATAATCATCCTGCCAAAGGAGCCCAATTAGTGGTAGAAACCCATGCCCCATCTCTTCATAATCCCTATTTTAAAATCAATTTCCGTATAATCCCTCAGTTCAATCAACTGAGACTGCTATAAAGCACATGATCTAAACATTAAACCACCAAAGAAGCAATCTCATGTTGGCCAGAGTAGTTTAAGTAGTTTACATGCCTCTTATTAGTTCTTTTCACGGAATAAAGGAGGCGACAGAAAAAGGGCTTTCTCCTAGAAAGAGCTAAAACTAGAGAGATTACGAGGTGGGAGAGATCAAAAGAATGGGTGGTAATACCAGTTCCCAACAAGAAATAAAATACACGATTTACCTGCATGCAGTGCTGAAACTAGTTTCAATGCAATTCACTTGCAGTGCTGAAATAGGGGTGAACTAGAACTGAACTTGTGACCTTTCATTTGTGGCTTGAAGACAACATCAAAATCCAATAGTGTCTCTTCAGATACTTCAGATGGTCTCCTGAGTTTAGTCCTGGCTATAAATCTCCCATTGCTCCAATATGGGTTACTCTCCCATGTCTCCCCCTATATTATTTCAATGAGGATTACCTTATCTTTGTGGGTGGTTTGATCGGGAGGGTGCTGAAAATTCATGTACAGGGCGCTAGAATTGAATTTGCTAGGCTTTGTGAGGAGGTGGATCTTACCCCAAAGCTTCACAACAGGGTTTGGCTAAGCACTATAGGAGGTAAAGGTATCTGGAATAAGGTGATTTACAAAAGGATGACCAAATACTGTGGCAATATAGGAAGCTTGGGCACCTATAGGAAATTTGTAAGGCTAAACGTTCTAGCTCAGGTGAAGTCCCTAGAGGTGTGAAACCTAATGTTTCTTCTCATGTAGGAAATTTAGAATGAGTCAATAATAGGGCTAGAAGTTCGGGCTCTGTTGAAGTTGGTCAAAACCCACCCACCAAAGCATGGGTTGAGGCCATTTTAATAGTATGGAGAAGTCAGTGCTACACCCAAGTGGTGCAAATGATATTATTGAGCAGCGTTTGGAAATCCCTCAGGTCAGTTCTGTTGGTGACAGGCTTCCTTTTGTTCCTATTTCTGAGGAGGCGAAAAACTATTTGGAACTGGAGGCAAACCACATATCCGCTCATATGGCTATAATTGAAGCAAGGGAACATTGATCGTAAGATCCACCCCCAAGCCAACACGCCCCTTGGGCATTATGGTTTATGCTTGTAAGGAAAGTGATGAGCACATTTATGTGTGAATTATAGGTAGGAAAAGCATGCATATATCATGTTTAGAGCGGTACTACTAAGGTATTTTCTTTGTTCTTGGTGTTTCAGGTTTATATTGGGAATTCCGAGGAAACTATGCTAAGAAGATGAAATTTCAAAGAAATTGATGAAAGCTTGAAAAATCCTAGCCGAAATTTGTATTGCAGCCCTTCGATTGGATGGTGTGTATCAACTCATGGAATGATCTAGGGCGTTGTAACTAATCCACATTGGGGCCCACTAAATGGACAGTTCTAATCGTCCATTGGAATTGAGTTAAAAGACACGGCCAATTAGTTGAGTCGTGGTCCACTTTTTGAATGGTTTAGATCAGCCCATGAAAGTTGTATTGTAGGCCCATCAATGGAAATGATATATTGGGATGCAACTTATGTGACCCAATCAAGTGAACGGTTTTGATTATCTGGGTCTCATAAAATGGTTCTGCTCAACAATGATTTCATCAAAATTTTCATTTGAATGGATGGTTGGGATTACACCAAGGTGGCAACTTTCTCATGTTAAAATTGCACTAACTCTAGCCATTATGGGCATTATTATGGATAAAAACATAATACAAGGTACAATTTCCTTGCTTAGAGAAAAGTGTGCATAACCATGCACGTAAAGCTATAGAAAGTGGGGCCTACTTGGAGATTTATTTCATGTGTCAAACTATGATGTGGTCCCACTTATATTTTTTTAGCATTCGGTTAATTGTAGTAGGCCAACTACAAAACAATTCCAACCGACCTATTCGTGTAGAAAATAGGAATTACTTATTTCCAGGTACATATGAAAAGTAACCCAAGTGAGTCATTGTTTCTAACTCGGTATGCATATAAGTGGGATCCACTTAGGTGTTGTTACATCTTAAGGGGCTGTTATGGAAACTTTGCAGAGAAAGAAAGAACTGATTTCTCGATTTTAGCATTTTGCTATTCACATCCAGTGAACATGCATACCTTCATCTGTTTTTTCTCTCTCTCTCTCTTTATATACACATGTGGGGCCCACGTGTGGCTCTCTCTATTGGATTGGGAAAGCAATCCCACGTTTTTGGTTTTTGGTTTTTGGCTTGCAATATATATTATATAATATAAGTGGGACCCACCAAAGAAGGAAACAAAGAGTTGCCAAATTCTCCATGTTTCTCACGTATTTTCTTTGAAAATAGTATTTTCTAGTTGCATGTAATTTATATATATGCAATTATGTGGAACCTACTTGCATTTGCTAAAATTCATTCCCTATATATATGAGATTTTATATGGTTTCTAATATATGCATAATAATGCTATTTTGTCTTGTAGCAAAATCTCAACCCATATTCCTATGTTGGAAAGTCAAAAATGAAAGGGAAAATTGTATCCATGTTAAGTTGTATGTTCATTTTAAGTTACAGGTCTTGATGATCGTGGTACAAAACTGTGTTTTTTCCTGGAGATTGGTAGAAACTATGGGAGGGGAAGTTGTATGCATTTTTTTTAAATGGCAGGAGAACTTATTTGTTAATGAGGCAACTTGTTTGTAAATGGCTGGGGAACTTGTAAAATTTAAACTTGTTTTATGGTGTATGTTTGTGTTTGTGTTTCAATTTGAACAGGGGAACTTGTTTCTGAATGGGTGGAGAACCTGTAAATTTAAACAGGTTTTATGAAAGTGTGTTTGTGTTTGTGTTTCGATTTGAACAGGGAAACTTGTTTGTGAATGTTGGAAAACTTGTAAATTTAAACAGGTTTTATGGTGTCTGTTTGTATTTGTGTTTCAATTTGAACAGGGGAACTTGTTTGTGAATGTTGAAAAACTTGTAAATTTAAACAGGTTTTATGATGTCTGTTTGTGTTTGTGTTTCAATTTCAACAGAGGAACTTGTTCCTGAATGGGTGGAAAATTTGTAAATTTAAACAGGTTTTAGACAAGTGTGTTTGTGTTTGTGTTTGTGTTTTAAGTTGAACAGGGGAACTTGTTTGTGAATGGCCAGGAACTTGTAAATTTATATGGTTGGTGGCCCATTTTTTAGGTTGATAACCCACTTTATCTACCTAATAAAATGGTTGGTGACCCATTTATTAGGTTGATAATCCACTTTACAATGTCAATCACCCCAAAAATTAAAAGGTTGGTAAGCCTAATTTCCAATTTCAGTAACTATATCTACGCAGGTAATTTGTTGGTAACCCAAATTTTAGGTTGATAACCCACTTTGCATTGTCAGTCACCCCATAAGGTGGGAGGTAGATAAGACGGTTACCAAATTTCAGTAGCTTTATCAACACGGGAAGTTGGTTGATAACCCATTTTATTAGTCGGTGACCATCTTCCGAATTTTGGTAACCTTGTTTTGAGGTAGCCGATAACCCAGAATCACTCATTCCAATAGCTTTAATACCCACTGAATGGGTTGGTAACCCAAAAAATTAGGAGTCGATAACCCGGTTTGTAAATTCCAATACTTTTATCAACACAGGAATTGGGTTGATGACCCAACTTGTGTGTTGGTAACCCACTACCGAATGTTGGTAACCCAATTTTTAGGGCGTCGATAACTCGAATTGTGAATTCTAGTGAATTTATCAACCCAGGTATGAGTTGGTAATCCAACTTGTGCATTGGTAACCCATTTCCGAATATGGTAACCCCATTTTCAAGGAGTAGATAACCTAGATTTTGAATTCTAGTAGCTTTATCAACCTAGTGAATGGGTTGATGATCCCATTTTGTATACTGGTAACCCCATTTTCGAATGGGGTATAACCTATTTTGAGGGAGTTGATAACATGAATTCCAACATCCAGTAGCTTTGTCAACCAAGGGAATGGGTTGATGATCCCATTTTGTGTGTTGGTAACCTCACTTCCGATTAGTTGATGACCTATTTTGAAGGAGTTGATAATCCAATTGTGTGTGCTGGTAACCCAATTCCTACTGTTGAGAAGTCCCTTTTAAGGGTGTACATGGAAGAGAGCAACAACTAAATTGAGCTTGGCAAGGTACGCCCGACCTACTGAGTTTTATGTTCCAATGACAACCATTCTTTACAAAATAACAAAAAGAAGTCATCACAATATCTGAGTACATTCAAAAAATTCAATTACACCCTTACACGAAGAAGGGAGCTTGGTAAGGTACGCCTGACCTACTGAGTATGGGTGCAGAAGGCCCAATAGCAGTTTGGTCAACTTGTTGTCTTACCACGGGTGGTTCTTTGCAAATTCTTCTATTGTGGCCAAGTTGTCGACATCGGGTGCATTTGTAATGTAATCCACCTTTCAATTCGCGATCCGTTCTTCTCGTACGCGACCTTCCTGGTGGTCACTTTGCAATCGACGGTAATATTGTCATCAAGGATTCTGGATTTAATTCCCATTGGGTCCTGTCTAGTGTCGGGTGCAAAACCTCAACGTACGTATCTCGATATCTTTCTACATGAAACCAGTTCTCGCAGTAATCGTACGCATCGAATTCTGTTATGCCAATGGCTACCATGGCATGTCCGCACGGGAGTCCAAATGTTTGGAATGGACGATAACTGCACGTACGAAGTTGCAAGTTTACGTCATCTGTATGTTCAAGGGACCGTACTTCATATTCATGAACCCCAACACAATAAACTGTATACTGGCGGCTCTCTTCCCTCGCTAATGTCATACGTTCTTCAACGTAATGAGTCAACTTAGTTTGCCAACTACGACCCAATTTCTGACGCTTTTGAATGAAGACCGTGCGGCTTTCCGAAACAATCTCTCGAGTAGAACATCTTTGAACTCGGATCGCAAATTGGCGGTGAGGTGACGCATGCAATAACCGTGGTTACCATCGACCCCGATTCATCTTCGCTGCCAATACGTATTACCTCAGCAACAAAAAAAACTACCCCCAACTATCTTCGTTCTCCTTCTCAACAACCCCAAATGCTAATGGATATAAACCGTTGTTACCATGGACCCCAATTGCAATCAATAAGATTCCTGGATACTTCATTCGCAGATGTATCCCATCAACCAAAATTATAGGCCTGAGTATTCGATGAAAAGACCGTATGATAGGACGAAATGTCCAAAATAAGCAAACAAATCTATCATCTCCCCTAAGTCGAAAATCCCTCCCTCTGCAAACATGCATATAGGTGCCGGGATTTCTTCTCATCATCTGAACTGCAAGTGCATGCAATATTCGATAAGAGTCCTCCTCATTCCCACACTTAATCTCAAATATGATGTTCACCGCTTTGTACGCTTTCCAATAGCTTATACTTATACGCTAATGCATCTTGATATATTCTCGTATGATCCTCGTCCTCACATCATCTGGGCGAGCGAATAAGCGTAAACATGTCTGAGCAACCCAAGCTGCTGTGACAAGAGGGTGATAATTGCCCTTTAATTGAGTTGTACACGTATGGTCGGGGAAAAACGACTTCACTAACACACAAGTCATATGATTAGTACCCATAATACGCCATTTGCAACCCTCTACCTTGCATCGAACGTCATACTTCTTCGATGTTGACTTTGACCTCACGAACATAAACCTCTGTCGAATAGTATACTCTTTCACAACCTTCTTGAAGTGTTGCATATTAGAAAACATTGCCCCAACTGTTAACTGCTTAAACTAAAGATTATTAGCATCAACATCATGGGCCCCAACAAACATCCCATCTGCTTCCATTGGCAGACTACTGTCAGTCGGAACCGGTCGAGAACCCCCTTTAATAGGAGAATCCGCACTGATAGGCTGAGCGCATGGACTAACACCGATCTTTTCATGATCGTCATCCTCCTCCTCCTCCTCATCATCATCATTGTAATCATCATCACTACTATCGTCATTATCATCATCATTTCTTTCTTCTTCTAAATCTAAACTTTCCCTCCCCTAAATATAACCCCATTTCCCCTAAGACCTCTCCTCTCCACTACCCATTTCTCCATTTATGGCACTATCTAGATAAGGAAAATATATAAACAATGGAATCTTTCCTCCTACTGTCATGGGATTCACTGAAATCGTTTTATGCGGATTTCAATTGGCCTATAAATATCACCTTCCTGGTTATATTGTGGACTGCTCTAAACTAAACCCAATGGCAGATTTGAAAACTTATTCGGCATTTCTTCTCTCGCTCTTCAGTCTTTTTGCCTTCTTTGCCAATCCTTCTATTGCTCTTGATGGAGATAGAAAGGCTAGTCATTTTAGTTCTTGATTTTTCATGCTTCTCTCTCACCATTTCTATATACATGCAACCATATAATTCAGAAAAAAAATACCTTTTTTGCTCATATATGTACTGGCATAGATCATCATCATATATATTTTTTGTAAAAATTATATGGTGTTGCGGCCCTTGATATTTGATCCAACGATCAAATGTTAAAGGCAGCGACCGGATTATGAGCACCAACTAGACCTGGCAAAATGGGACCCATACCCGCGGGTGCACCCGGCCCGCAGATGTACGGGTACCAATTTCATTACCCGCGAAAAAAAATACCCGCACCCAACCAGTTCCGTGACCTGCGGGTGGGTCTGGGTCGGGCGTTGGTGCCCGCGGGTTACCCGCCATTCGGTTTTCAAATTTTTTTTCTTAAGGACTAAATACTAAACAGTAAAAAATAGACTATGTGGGTGGGCCAACAAAACAAGTCAAAGTAATTAGACTATGTGACTGGAATTTTTGGTTGTACCAAAACAAACACTAGTTAAAGTAAATGAAAAATTGTATGATGAATGGGCGTATAAACAAGTACTCATCATCCCATCCTTTATATTTGATCCAACAGCACCTGACTTGTTAAGAAGCTGCTGTTGGATTAAATATCAAGGCTTGTACATCCATCGTACCACCTTAATGTGTTCGTACACCCATTCATCATATAATTTCTTTTGATATATATATATATATATATATATATATATATATATATATATATATATATATATAATTTTTTCCTTAAATTTGCCGGGTTACCTGCGGGTATCCCCGTACCCGCCCGGGTGGGTTCCGGGTTCATGAAAGGCTACCCGTACCCGTGCCGGTATTTCTTACCTGTACCTGCGTGGGTTACCCGTTTGCCAGGTCTAGCACCAATGCTGTACACCATATTAGAACTATATATTTTTCTTTAACTTTGACAGAAAAAATAACTGTATGCATGCCATGGATCACATGTGTGGTACATAATCAGGTCTACATTGTGTACATGGGAGCCCTACCGGAGGGAGAATATACGGCATCATCTCACCACTACAGTATTCTACAAGAAGTTCTTGGAGAGAGGTAATGTTTTTTTGGCAGCGGGACCTAGTAAGTAGATGGTTTGGATCAATGAACAGGTGGCCCCTACATTTTATCTTTCGGGCAAGTTTTATTTTTTACCAGAAAACTACTTGCTTAACGGTATAATACTTCTGTCCCAAAAGATCTTTGCATCTTAGATGCCAATGGGTCAATATTTTACAAATATCTATACAGAAAATTAAACCTGTAACATCTTATAGAAATTTACATGTATAAAGAGAGAGAAGGGTTCCTGCGCTTGAGCTAGGGGTGCAAGTTGGGTCGGGTCAACCCTAACCCGTCGGGTTCAACCCAATTTTTTGGGCGGGTTGGGTTGAACTTTTCCAGGTTGGGTTTGGGTCCGGGTTGGGAATTGTCAGCCCGGGTTGGGGTATTGGGCAACCGGACCCATAACCCGACTAATATAGTAATATCTATTGATATTTCACGTTTTCTTATGAGTTTTGCCGTTTTGGGGTTTTCTCGAATGTTGCTGAGTTGGAAACCACAATCTATAATTGATTCATTAATTCATTTTGTATTGCATATTCAGATTTGATAATTGTAGGGCGCTGATATTCTTCCCCCCTCCTGATGGCTGGTTAACGTTTTCCCACCATTTGACCGGTCTCTCTCTCTCTCTCTCTCTCTCTCTCTCTCTCTCTCTCTCTCTCCACACACACACACAACACGAACAGTTGGTGGGCCCAACAGAAACTGTTGGTGGAATGGTGGGCCCATCTTTGAACAACGTAGGCCCCACCCATACCACACCATAGGATAATCCAAACCATCCATTTGATGGGCCATAAACGTAAATAGGTTGCGTCCCAAAATATTATTTCCATAGGCTGATCCTAGCCCTCCGATCTAAATGGAAACTACATCTTATTCAACCTCTATAGATTGTAGGGTTGTGATCATCCTACAGAAATGATTTTTGGGGCACAACCTATTTACATTGTGGCCCATCAAATGGATGACTCGGATCATCCTATGGTCTGGACGGTACACTTCATTTTCAAAAATATGGGGGGGGCCTAAATTGGTACGAACCACACCATAGGATGATCCAAACCATGGACGGCTTGGATCATCCTATGTTGTGGACGGTACGCTTCAATTTGAAAAATATCGGTGGGGCCTACGATTGGGCCTTAATGTTAGTGTACGACCAACTCCATAGGATTATCCAAACCATGGACGGCTTGGATCATCCTATGTTGTGGACGGGCCTTAATGTTACTGTACGACCACAGGATCATCCAAACCATTCATTTGATGGGCCAACCCTTTTGGGGGCACAACCCATTTACGTTATGGCCCATCAAATGGACGGCTCGGATCATCCTATGGTCTTGACGGTACACTTCATTTTCAAAAATATGTGTGGGGCCTAAATTGGGCCTTAATGTTACTCTACGAACCACAACATAGGATGATCCAAACCATGGACAGCTTGGATCATCCTATGTTGTGGACAGTACGCTTCAATTTGAAAAAAAATCGGTGGGGCCTACGATTGGGCCTTGATGTTACTGTACGACCAACTCCATCGGATTACCCAAACCATGGACGGCTTGGATCGTCCTATGTTGTGGACGGGCCTTAATGTTACATTACGACCAACTCCATAGAATGATCCAAACCATTCATTTGATGGGCCACAATGTAAATAGGTTGTGCCCGAAAAATCATTTCCATAGGATGATCACAACCCTACAATCTATCAGCACCCTAATTGTATTATGTAAAAAAGAAAGAGATAAAACAAATATAGACTTCGAAAATGAATGATGTATGGTGCCAGTAGAGTAGAACAATGATAGGTTGCTTTGCTTTTCTAGGTAACAAGCATCTGCTCAGCAGGTCAATCCAACCCAAGCCGACCCAACCCAACCTAACTTAGGAAATCAGGTCGGGTCGGGTCGGGTTGGGGTTGGGGAAAAACAAATCCGGGTTGGGTTGGGTTAACCAAACCGGGTTAAAAGTCGGGTTGGGTTGGGTTAGGGTTGGAGGTTCAGGTTTCCGGTTTGGGTCGGGTTGGCCTCAACCCGACCCAAGTTGTACCCCTAGCTTGAGCACAGATAGCTTATATGCGCTCGAGTGCAGGAAGCAAGGGCGGGGCCACATTGTTGGGGTGATCCTAAGCATTCATTTGAAATCTCCATCATTGATGGGGTGTGTACCAAAAATCAGCTTCATTGGATCATCATAGGATGTCCATTTGCGGGGGTGAAAATGGACAGATACTATTTGTCAACTAATCTGCCCATTTTTTCACCCCACAAATGGAAACCCTAAGATGATCCAATGGAGCTGATTTTTTGTGGACACCCTATCTATGTGAGGGCCAATCAAATGAATGGTTTGGATTAGCCAAACAATGTGGGCCTCCCATTGTATTTTAAGCTAGTGTGTAGATAACTTATCTACAGTTGTGTGTAGAAACTGCTCTCTCTCTCTCTCTCTCTCTCTATATATATATATATATATATATATATATATATATATATATATATATATATATAGAGAGAGAGAGAGAGAGAGAACGGTTTCTACACACAAGTGTATATATATATATATATATATATATATATATATATATATAGAGAGAGAGAGAGAGAGAGAGAGAGAGAACAGTTTCTACACACAAGTGTAGATAAGTTATCTACACACTAGCTTAAAATACAGTGAAGGCCCACATTGTTTGGCTGATCCAAACCATTCATTTGATTGGCCCTCACATAGATAGGGTGTCCACAAAAAATCAGCTCCATAGGATCATCCCAACCATACAATTTGAGGAGGTAAAATGGACGTGTATAACCGTTTTCTCTCTCTCCATGGGAGATAGGGTATTTAGAGGGTTGCTCAGGGTGAGCAATACCTTAGAAACCTTTTATATATATATATATATATATATATATATATGAGAAAACGGTTCCTACACACATGTGTAGATAAGTTATCTACACACTAGCTTAAAATACAGTGGGGGCCACATTATTTGGGTGATCCAAACCATTCATTTTTAAGGCCCTCTCATAGATAGGGTGTCCACAAAAAATCAGATCCATAGGATCATCCTAACCATTCGAACTTTGGAGGCAAAAAATGAACTAATTTGTGAAGGTTTAGAGACATCCATTTTACCTCCACAAATCGTAGGGTTGGGATGATCCTATGGATCTGATTTTTTGTAGACATCCTATCTATGTGAGGGCCTTTAAAATGGATGGCTTGGATCACCCAAACAATGTGGGCCCCCACTGTATTTTAAGCTAGTGTGTAGAGAACTCTCTACACATATGTGTAGGAACCATTTTCTATATATATATATATATATATATATATATATATATATATATATATATATATATATATATATGAGGAAACATTTTCTAAGCGTACCTCAGATAAGTTATCTGAGCAAGAGCTCAAAAAAATCATGTGGGCCCACATTGTTTGGATGATCCAATTCATTTATTTGGATAATCCAAAGATAGATAGAGTGTGCACAAAAAATATGCTCCTCGGGATTATCCTAACCCTTCGATTTGTAGAGGTTAAAGTGGATGGGTATAAACCTCCACAAATCGGTCCATTTTTAACTTCCAAAAATCGAAGGGTTAAGATGATCCTATGGAGCTGATTTTTTGGGCACACCCTATCTATGTAAGGGCCTATGAAATGACTGCTTTGGATCATCCAAACAATGTGGGCCTACATGATTTTTTGACCTCTTGCTCAGAAAACTTATGTAAGGTATCGCGCAAAAAATGTTTCATATATATATATATATATATATATGAGGAAAATGATTGTGAGCTTGAAGCTCATATAGCTTATATGAGCTTGAGGGCCCAAACACATGTGGGCCCACATTGTTAGAATGATCCAAAGCATTCATTTGAAAGGCCCTTACGTAGATAGGGTGTGTTAAAAAAATCAGCTCCATAGGATCATCCTAACTACATGGAGATGGTGTTTTTTAGAGGGTTGCTCACCCTGACAAAAAAAGCAGCTCCATAGGATCTTCCCAACCCTTAAATTTACATTTGTAACATGTTCAAGGGAAGTGATACATCCGCCACCCTTTTTTTTACTTGGGACGGCCAGCTGTAATGTATACTATAGAAAACAGATGGTTTGTTTGTCTGTATATTATTCCTTATTATATGAGATAACTAATATCTATGGAAAATTTACATTTATAGGCCCCAAATATTATTTTGAACTATACTATGTAATGATACATTTTTTATTAGGTACATATCCTTTTTAATTAACAACATAATCATCTTCTCTTTTTGCAGCTCTGCAATTGATTTTCTGATACATAGTTACAATAGGAGTTTCAATGGATTCGCCACCAAGCTAACAGATCAAGAGCAAAGAAAGATTGCTAGTGAGTGAAAATGTTGTTCTTTTAGAGTGGAAAAATATGTAATCCCACACTTTTGACAATAACATAGATTTACAATAATTTCTACAGGTATGGAAGGAGTAGTGTCTGTATTTCCGAGTAAGATTTACAAGCCTCTCACAACAAGATCATGGGATTTCCTCGGTTTCAAGGATACTGTGAAAAGAATGCCTACCATTGAAAGTGATGTGATCGTTGGGGTGCTTGATACTGGAATCTCACCGGGGTCTGAAAGCTTTAATGACGAAGGTTTCGGTCCTCCTCCGAAGAAGTGGAAGGGGAAGTGCCAATCTTCTAAAAATTTTGCTTGCAACAAGTAAAGTTTTCTCTATATCATTCGCTTTTCTAATCTCCTATTGACTGTAAATCTTAGATGTTCTCCACCATAGTCCCAAATATTACAGGTCCGAAAATGGTCTAACAAGCCAATTAAGAAAGAAATGACTTGCTTGCTCTGTGCAATTATTAAAATATGGTAGTGCCAACATCATCAGTAGCGAAAATAAATCATGATGATAATTCAAATATTTTTAAAAATCTTCAAAATTTTTTGGCACATTTGAAGTGCCAATCTATTATGTCGTTTTATCAAAACAAAAAAAATACAAAACATCGCGACATTTTTTTAAATAATTGGAGGTATTTGTTACTACAGTCTCTACTAATTGAACTTTATAATTGGCAGAAAGTTAATCGGAGCTCGATCTTACACTGGAGATTCTCCGATTGACAAAGAAGGACATGGGACCCACACTTCATCAACAGCTGCTGGCCGCGGGGTGGAAGGGGCGAGTCTTCTTGGTTTGGCGCAAGGCACTGCAAGGGGAGCAGTTCCATCTGCAAGGATTGCCATGTACAAGGTCTGTGGTCCAGATGGTTGTACCGATGAAGCCATCTTGGCCGCATTTGACGATGCCATTGCTGATGGTGTTGCTAATCCTCTCTGTTTCATTGGGGTTTAGTTCCCCATCAGACTACCGAAATGATTCTATTGCCATTGGTTCTTTCCATGCCATGAACAAGGGGATCCTTACATCACAATCCGCTGGTAATGGAGGTCCGCTACTTGGATCTGTGGGTAGTGTTGCTCCATGGCTGTTAACTGTGGCAGCGACAAGCACGGATCGCCGAATCGAAAATAAGATTGTCCTTGGAAATGGAATTACACTTGTGGTGAGAAAGACCAAACTTTTAATTTTCACATAAACTCATTACCCAATGGATTAGTTTTGAAGACTTACGTTTTCCCATTTTCAATAATTTTTCTTCAATGGATTAGTTTGGAAGTGAATATGGTACTAGTGCTAACTAATTAGTGTACCGTTGTCAGGGAAATGCTATTAACACCTTCAAATTGAACGGGACGATGTTTCCCTTGATAAGTGGAGGGGATGCAGCATCATCTAATTGCGACATCAAATTTGCCCGGTAAAATTCGCGATCCAGATGATTTCAGAATTGCTCTTCTTGATGAGAAAATTGAAATAACCTAACTTTTATTATCATGTTTCAGGAGTTGCGGACTTGGCTGCTTGGATAAAAAATTGGTTAAAGGAAAGATTGTTTTCTGTGACCAGCTCTCCGACGGGGAAGAACCACTGTTAGCTGGAGCTTTGGGAATGATTGCAGTAGATAGCCTAGTGAATTTCCCCGATCTTTCTTTCGGTTATCCTCTTCCTGCGACTATTCTAAGCCGGAACAGTAGTGTTGCTGTTCAATTATACATAAACAAAACAAAGTAATCGATACATTATGTGTTATGATATTGCCTTTGAAATAATGTTATAAATCAAAACAAATTGGATATATAACCCAAACCTGTTTCTAATTCTACAGGAATCCTCAACCAAACATATTGAAAAGTGAGAGATTCAAATCTAAAGCTCCCATAGTTGCTTCTTTCTCTTCTAGAGGACCCAATTCCATTACAAGCGACATTCTCAAGGTGATCATTTCATTCATGTCTTACAAATCTTCTCTGTTTTTTTTTTTTTGGAAAAATATAACTATATTCATAGCATAAAAAGGACTACAGAAGTACAGATTCGCATCAATGGCGAGAGAGGACCCGGAGTAAAGTCTCCCAAAGTCCCTGAATTAGCCCGTCGATCAGCTAGATCGTTGGCACTTCTAAGGATATGAGCAAAAGGAAGGAAACTATTGCTAATCATAGAACTAATCTCATCTAAAAACTCAGCTGATCTCCATGGACCAATGCTCGTGCTTTGAACCTAAGAAATTAATCTCCTTCAACCTCCAACTTGCCTTCCATTTGGTCCGTAAAGAATCCCATACCGTAGTGAAGAGCAGGAGCCTCCACTTCAGTAGAGTCCGTTATTCCAACGGGCCCAAAGAAGATGTAGATGATGGTGCCATTTCTATCTCTAAACACCCGTCTAATCCCCACTTTGCCGTGGTTGCCAAGGGAGCAACCATCGATGTTTAGCTTGAAAACAGTAGATGACGGGATCACCAAATGGATAATCTATTTTCTTTTGCTACGGAATCCACCATGACCATCTTCCAAATTCTTTAAAATACAATCTGTCGAGGAACCCCCAAAGGCACTATTTTGTTCAGTCCATTTTGCCTTGCTGAATTTGACCTCTATCACAAGTTAAGGTGAAGAATTTTCCTCGAAAGTTGGGTGTTCCTTTCCATCCATGCACTGCAATTCCCACTTTCATTTGATCTTTTGTTTTGATTCTTTCAGACAAGGACTCCATTGTAATTACAAACATCTATCTTTTAGTCTTAAGGAACTTGACAACTGTTTGATATCAATCTTCTTCAGTTCATTTGAAATCACATGAGTTATGTTTATTCAATATGTATTCCAGCCAGATTTAAGTGCGCCGGGAGTAGAAATCTTGGCCGCGTTTTCACCAGTAGGAAAAGTTTCACAAGTCGAAGAAGATAAGAGATCTGTGAAGTTCAGCATAATATCAGGGACTTCTATGGCGTGCCCCCATGTTACTGGTGCAGCTGCTTATGTAATGTCTTTTCACCCAGATTGGTCGCCTGCAGCCATCAAGTCTGCTCTAATGACTACTGGTAATTTATCCTGTTTATTTTCAATTTAACTACGGGTTCTCCTAATGAGAATTGTATCTTATAAAGTGAAAAGGTTCTTAGTTACGTCTGTTAATTTAGTAGGCAGCCATTGCCTGGCCAATTGCTGTGACTTAGGGGTGAATGCCAATTCCAAGTATTCTCCCAAAAATTTTATATAAAATTACCCTTCACACATCTTCATAATTCAAAAAGTTTATTATTCAACAAATCATAAGTTGTTCTTAGAAAGGTATTGTAACAGTGCAGATTAATAACACTCAATGGATTTTTCTTGAGAACTATTGGGAAAAGAGGCCCTTATAATGAAACTATATTACCATCTAGAACTTCCATATTTTTTTAACAGTAACTCATGTTTTTTTCCGTCCATCTTATAACACAAAATAAATCTCACCCATAAATACAAAGAAGAATATTAACCCACTTATTTTTCTTTTGCCAGCTTCTCCAATGAACTCTAGCAATGATGCAGCTGCTGAATTCGGCTATGGTGCCGGCAATATTGATCCGGTAAAGGCAGTTCATCCTGGATTGGTGTATGAGGCTGCTAAAGATGACTACATTAAAATGTTGTGTGCTCAAGGTTATACTTCAAAGATGGTTAGGCTCATTTCTGGGGATAAGAGCAGTTGTCCCACTGGTACTACTCAATCTGTGAGGGATTTGAATTATCCTTCCATGGCCGTTAACGTTAAATCTGGAAAGCCTTTCAAAGTCAATTTCTCGAGGGTAGTTACTAATGTTGGTTCAAAAAATGCCACATACAAAGCAACCATATCTACGGCATCTCAACTAAAGATCACTGTGACTCCTAGTGTTCTATCTTTCAAATCATTGAACGAGAAGCAACATTTCATCCTAACAGTTGCCGGAAAGGGTTTAAAGCCAACTAGCCAGTACTCTATCTCACTAGTATGGTCTGATGGTTTTCACAGTGTGAGAAGCCCTATAGTTGTGTCCACATATATTAAAAATCCAAAAACTCTGAATCAGCAGTAGAAGCGATATCTGAAAGCTTGATCCATAGTTTGTTTTATAGCTTGGTTTATTGGGGTTGATTGTATTTTCATTTTTCTTCTTCATCTTTATTTGTATAGTATTAATTAACTTCCAAAATAATGGAAAATTTTATTTTTTTAAGCTACGATATTTTTAGGTCGATAACCATTTCAACCTTCTCATCCAAGACTTTTCTTTAAGGCCCCCTGTTACTCTTCTGTAGTACAGTGGAAGGCAGGAAATGTAGGAGATGTAATCGTAACAAAACCAACAAGATGTGAAGAGATGTAAAACTTTACCAGTATATAGAAAGTAGCATGGGCAATGGAAACAGGGAG
Source organism: Tasmannia lanceolata (assembly GCF_043159265.1). Taxonomy (NCBI): domain Eukaryota; kingdom Viridiplantae; phylum Streptophyta; class Magnoliopsida; order Canellales; family Winteraceae; genus Tasmannia; species Tasmannia lanceolata. The sequence continues at coordinate 18,903,389 of NW_027518683.1, read as the reverse complement.
AGTGTAATCCATTTATTGAAAAAGAAAAAAAGATTTGTGGTTGAAAGGACCTAAATTAAAAAAATGAGTCCAATAATCAGTATTGCACTCACAATCAGTTCTGAAAATCCATAACAAATAGGTCCTAAATTAAAAAATGCTAGAAAAATTCAGGGACTTAATAACCCAAACATCAGAAACATTTAAGCGACTATATAGCAGATGAGATCCTTGAGGACAAGAAAGATAACTTGCTCGGTTATACCACATACGAAACCCAGGAATTAACCAAGAAAGCAGATCAGATTTCAAATACACATGCTATGTATTTGAATCAGAAAGGCTCTGTTTGTTTACCTGCTTATTTGTTGTGTTGATCTGTTAATTGTAATGGAAAATTTGAGGTTGTTCTCCTATATTGTTCCATCTTGTAATTCCATTTCACCACAAATCATTCAGTTGAAATATATTTCGGATGAAATCAATTTACTCATGCAAAAGGAAGCATACCCCTCCAAACTAACAAAGAAGCATACCCCTCCAAACTAACAAAGAAGCATACCCCTCCAAACTAACAAAGTATACCCATCCAAACGACCCCTAAGCAGCTAAAAACACAAACATCCATGAACATTGTTATTTCCCTCTAAGATTTCAACAAAATCTCAATTTTAGAAATCCTACGAAAGTGAGAGGACAGAAATATGATTTTTTTTTAATCTGAGAAGCTTCACTTAAGCCTAAAGCCTCAAAATTTCATATTATTACCACAAAAGGGGAACATTAGAAACTATTAAGCCCATAAAATAAGCATCAACTCTAAAAAAAATTCTTTCTTTTCCTATCTCTTTTTTTAGGATTTCTCCACTGTTCACAGAAAAATGTCTGCAATGTCTTGACCATAACATAATGAGCAGTGGACAACACAAACAAGCATGAAAAACACCATTTCCATCAAAATTCCAACAAAATCTCAATTATAGAACTCTGAAGAGAGCCAGAGAGTAGAAAAATGTAATCTTTAGCTGAACGAAGCATTAATCCAACCTAAAGCCTCAAAATTTAAGGAAATCTCCACAAAAAATGAAGCATTAGAAATAGGGCGATGATATTGTCACCCCCTGCAGTGTGCATTCGCCCCCCTTTTAACGTGATTTGAGTCAAAAAGCGTTAAAGGCGTACTCCTTTTCAGCTAACATCTAGAACCTTCATTGCCAAATTTACAGAGGCATTCCCTAATTTACACAATATACACATGATATAGAGGATCTTAACTTAAGCAGTTTCCTAATACTCCCCCTCAAGTTGGAGCGTGAGGATCACAAACACCCAACTTGCAAATTAGGCCTTGGAAAGAAGCAACACCTAATGGTTTGGTAAAAACATCAGCAGGCTGGTCCTTGGTGTTGATATAAGCTGTACGAATGACACCATCTTGCAACTTTTCACGGATAAGTGGTAATCAATTTCGATGTGCTTGGTGCGCTCATGGAAAACTGGATTAGCGGCCATGTGGAGTGCAGCTTTATTATCACAGAACATTAGTGCCGGTTGAGGATGCAGAAGTTGTAAGTCCCGAAGTAGGTGAAGGAGCCATGTTACTTCACAACAAATGGTACCCATTGCACGATACTCAGCCTCAGCAGAAGATCGTGAAGGTGTCCGTTATTTCTTAGACTTCCATGAAACAGGAGAGGAGCCTAAGAGGATACAATAACCTGTAACGGAACGACGCGTTTCGGGACAACTTGCCCAATCAGAATCACAGAATGCACGTAATTGTGTATTAATTGAGAATGAAAGAAGAATGCCTTGACCAGGAGATTGCTTGATATAGCGGAGTAATCTGTGAGCGGCATCTAAGTGCGGTTGTCTTGGTGTGGCCATGAATTGACTGAGAGCTTGAACCGAGAAAGCTATATCAGGCCGAGTTATAGTAAGGTAAATTAAGCGTCCAATTAAACGGCGATAGGTGGATGGGTCAGGCAAGACATCACCATCAATGGAATTGAGTTGAAGGTTCTGTTCCATAGGACTCTTTGCAGGCCGACAACCAAGAAAACCAAATCTTCTAAAAGTTCAAGAGCATATTTTCTTTGACAGAGAAAAATACCATGCTTAGAACGAGCTACCTCCAAACCTAAAAAATACTTGAGAGGGCCGAGATCTTTTAGAGTGAATATGCTATGGAGAAACTTCTTCAGAGATGTAATAGAATCGAGATCAGTTCCAGCTATAAGGATGTCATCCACATAGACTAGCACGGCAGCAAAACCGTTTTAAGAAGAACGTGTAAGAAGGGAATAATCCACTTTAGATTGAACGAATCCAGCATCTAGGAGGGCAGTAGTTAATTTGGCAAACCACTGACGGGAAGCTTGTTTAAGACCATACAATGATTTATTTAGCTTGCAAACCCGAGTCTCCCCCTAGCGACGAAAACCAGGTGGAATTTGCATGTAAATATCTTCATTCAGGTCACCATGTAGAAAGGCGTTGTTGACATCAATTTGATGCAGGTGCCAATTCTTAATAGCTGCAACGGTCAGAAGGACCCGAACAGTAACGAGTTTTGCAACAGGTGCGAAAGTCTCATGAAAATCCAAACCTTTCTTTTGATTATATCCTTTAGCTACAAGTCGTGCTTTAAAGTGCTCAACAGAGCCATCGACATTGTACTTGATTTTGTAGACCCATTTACAACCAATGGGCATTTTGCTAGGAGGGAGATCAGTAAGAGTCCAGGTGTCATTAGCTTCAAGAGCACTGATTTTAGCAGCCATGGCATTATTCCATTTAGGATCTTTGACAGCTTGTTTAAAAGACTTGGGCTCGGAAATAGATGAGATTGCCACAGAAAAAGCACAATGGGAAATGGAAAAATTATTATAAGACAAGTAATTAGATCAGGGATAAGGGGTACTTACGACCTGACCATTCTCCGGGGAAGGTGATTGAGTAGCGAGAGGTTGGAGGGCCAAACTGCAAATGGTAATCTTGTAAATAATGAGGACGTTGACTGGTACGATTGGAGCGACTAAGAGGAAGTGAAGGTGAGGAGGGGGGCATGGGAGGGTGGTCATGCATTTCTATCTGAGGGAAGGTGGATTAATACAATCATCTATTGGTAGGGGAAGGACAGGTGAAGACGTATCATGAGATATTTGACTGAAAGGGAACACATTTTCATGAAAAATTACATCTCGAGATGTGAACACTTTCCCAGTACTAAGCTCATAAAGTTTGTAGCTCTTTTGCCCATATGGATACACAATGAAAATACGAGTAGCACGAGGGTCAAATGTTGTTCGCTTTAAGGCATGGGTGGATGCGTAACAGAGGCATCCAAAAACCTTTAGGTGAGAATAAGATGGTCTGTTAGAAAACAATCTTTCGTATGGGGTTTTTCCAGAAAGAAGAGGAGTTGGGGTGCGGTTAATTAAATAAGCTGCAGTAAGTATCCAATCACCCCAAAATCGGATAGGAAGATGGGCTTGAAAACAAAGAGCACGAGCTACATTGAGGAGATGACGATGTTTACGTTCTACAACTCCATTTTGCTGTGGAGTTGCTATACAACTAACCTGATGAATAATTCCGTGTTCACGAAAAAATGTACGCATAGCGAATTCCTCCCCATTATCAGAACGGATTTGTTTGGCCTTCTGATCAAATTGATTCTCAATAAGTTTAATAAAAGATTGCAAAAGGAAACGGGTTTCTGATTTATGAGCGATGAGATAAACCCATGTAGCACGACTAAAATCATCAACAATAGTTAAAAATTTTCGAGCACCAGAAAGCGATGCAGTATTGTAACCACCCCTAATACCACAATGAATTAATTCAAAAGGAGCATTTGTGGAAATTGAACTCAATGGAAAAGGTAAACGATGCTGCTTCGCAAGTGGACAAATAGTGCAATGGTGACTATCTGAAATACATATATCAGGAATAAACTTAGACAATGAATGTAAACATTTATTGGATAAATGTCCTAAACATCTATGCCAAACATCAGAAGAGGAACTAATAGAAGTGCATGCCAAGGGAGATGTGATTGAAAAATGATATAGGCGAGGTACGGTCCTGTATAAGACACGATTGAGAAGAAAAGGGCGAAGAAAGTTAGACGTAAGAGTGAGCTTACTAACAGAAATAAGATTAAAGTGAAAGGATGGCACACAAAGAACATCATGAAGGATAGAGGAAGAGGTTAATGCAACAGTTCCAATATGTGTGACAGGGGCACTTCGCCCATCGGGAAGTTTAACAGAAGTAGCACCAGTTGATGTGATGGAGGTAAGAAGGGACACAGAACTAACCATGTGATCAGTGGCACCACTATCTATTATCCAAGATACATGAGAAGTAGATAGGCCTAGTGATATACCTGAAAGAGTAGCAGTTGGTTGGATGCTACCTGCATGATGTGCCATGGGCTGAGGTTTGTTGATGAGAGATAGTAGCTGTTGACATTGATCCGATGTAAATGGAAACCCGGCTGGAAGATTCTCCACATTAGCCTTTTCATTGTTACCTTTCTGCTGCATAGTTTGATTTGCAACTGGTTGCGGGTTGCGCTTGTAAAATCGATCTCCTGGTGGATACCCAATTAATTTATAACACTTATCAATCGTATGACCCTCCAGTCCACAATGATCGCAAGTGGGGCGACGAGAACCCTTACTATTCTTCTTGTTATTCTCACGATTATTTCGATCATTAGAATTTTCTGCATATTTAGCAGCTAAGGCAGTAGTCTCCATATTCTGTTGTCCTACAGCTGCCGCATCGCGTTGTCTTTCCTCTTGTAGAATGACAGAAAAGGCACGATTAACAGAAGAAAGTGGGTCCATAAGAAGTATTTGCCCACGGACAGCAGTAAAAGATTGATTTAGACCCATCAAAAATTTAATTAATCTGTGTTGCTGTTGGTAATCAGTTAATACCTTTAAGGAACAACAAGTACAACTAGGGAAGGGTTGTAAATTGGCAAGTTCATCCTACAATGCCTTAATTCGAGTGTAATAAGCAGCAACAGAAAATTGATCTTGTGTTGAGGAAATAATATCTTTTTTAATTTGAAATATACGAGGAGCATTTACCTGAGAAAAACGCTTTTCCAGATCCGACCAGATCTCATGTGCACTTTCTGCGTAAATAACACTGCTTGCCAATTCTTGAGACAAGGAATTAAGAATCCCAGATATGACCATGTTGTTGCAGCAAGCCCACTGCACACGATCAGGATCCTTTGAATTAGTGGGCTTTTTTATGGAGCCATCAATGAAGCCAGTTTTATTCTTTGCATTGAGAGCCATAACCATGGCTCTACTCCATGTCGGATAGTTGTCACCGGTTAGCGGTTGGGATACAAGAACCGTACCGGGGCTGTCCGAATGATGCAGAAACAATGGATTGTTGGAATCCTCAACCTTGCTGTTTCCTCCTTTTCCTTCCATGTTAAAGGATGAAAGGGTTGTTTGAACAAAACAAAAGATCCACAGGATAGAGGATAGAATAGTTGTGATGCCGGTAAAATGGCTACCGACAACAGAAAAAAAAAAAAAAAAAGTCTCGTAAGAGAACAGAAGAGTGGTCCTCAAAGGAAAAAGGAGCGTTATTGCTCTGATACCATAAAGAGAAGATGTTGAATCGGATTTCTCTATTGATTTGTGTACAGAGGTTGTATACATATATAGAGTACATAAGAGTGGATCCTAAAAATAGGATCGTAATTACCACACTGGAAGAGGTAAGTTACAGTGTAGTGAATATATATATGTTTTTCTTTTCAGCTAACATCTAGAACCTTCATTGCCCAATTTACAGAGGCATTCCCTAATTTACACAATATACACATGATATAGAGGATCGTAACTTAAGCAGTTTCCTAATAACAAGAGAGAGAGTGATGCAGTGGCATATCCAAGTGGCACCGTAGGATAATGCCATTTGTCATCCATGTGGCACATCTATGTGGTTTGACTTGGTCTTGGATTTTGCATGAGAATTTAGATAAGCAATTACAATGTCTAGTTTTTAGTATGTGTTAGTTAAGTCTTTCTTTAATGATTTATAGGGACTTTGTTAAAACTTATTGGGTTTGTATTTTGACTACTTAGAAAATGGTATTGTCATGAAAATTGTCATAGAAGTTACTATAGGGTATTGAGAATAGGTATAGAAGTTATTGGTAAGTCATTTTCCATGTATCTCATTTACTTCTTGTATCTCCAAATATATCAATGAGAATGAGTAAAGAGGGGATGATAGTTTTTGGTTAAAAAAGGGAAGCTTTTCTGAGCATTTAGCAAAAGTTCTACTCCTGTGTTTTTTTCCACGACCCTAAAGATTGCGATCGTCGATCCAAACGGTATCAGAGAGGCTAGGGTTTTCATAAACAAATCAAGAGAGAGAGAGAGAGAGAGAGAGAGAGAGAGAGAGAGAGAGAACAAAAAACAACTTACTGATGGTATAATCATCCTGCAAAAGGAGCCCAATTAGTGGTAGAAACCCATGCCCCATCTCTTCATAATTCCTATTTTTTAATCAATTTCCGTATAATCCCTCAGTTCAATCAACGAAGACTGCTATAAAGCACATGATCTAAACATTAAACCACCAAAGAAGCAATCTCATGTGGGCCAGAGTAGTTTAAGTAGTTTACATGCCTCTTATCAGTTCTTTTCAAGGAATAAAGGAGGCGACAGAAAGAGGGCTTTCTCCTAGAAAGAGCTAAAACTAGAGAGATTACGAGGTGGGAGAGATCAAAAGAATGGTTGGTAATACCAGTTCCCAACAAGAAATAAAATACACGATTTACCTGCATGCAGTGCTGAAACTAGTTTCAATGCAATTCACTTGCAGTGCTGAAATAGGGGTGAACTAGAACTGAACTTGTGACCTTTCATTTGTGGCTTGAAGACAACATCAAAATCCAATAGTGTCTCTTCAGATTCTTCTGATGGTCTCCTGAGTTTAGTCCTGGCTATAAATCTCCCATTGCTCCAATATGGGTTACTCTCCCATGTCTCCCCCTATAATATTTCAATGAGGATTACCTTATCTTTGTGGGTGGTTTGATTGGGAGGGTGCTGAAAATTCATGTGCGCGCCCACTATTCAGGGCGCTAGAATTGAATTTGCTAAGATTTGTGAGGAGGTGGATCTTACCCCAAAGCTTCACAACGGGGTTTGGCTAAGCACTATAGGAGGTAAAGGTATCTGGAATAATGTTATTTACAAAAGGGTGACCAAATACTGTGGCAATTCCGGAAGATTGGGCACATATAGGAAATTTGTAAGGCTACTCGTCGGCGCTAGTCCCTAGAGGTGTGAAACCTAATGTTTCTGCTCATGTAGGAAATTTAGAATGAGTCAATAATAGGGCTAGAGGTTCGGGCTCTGTTGTAGTTGATCAAAAGACACCCACCAAAGCATGGATTGAGGCCATTTTCAATAGTATAGAGAAGTCAGTGCTACACCCAAGTGGTGCAAATGATATTATTGAGCAGCGTTTGGAAATCCCTCAGGTAAGTTCTGTTGGAGACAGGTTTCCTTTTGTTCCTATTTCTAAGGAGGCGAAAAACTATTTGGAACTGGAGGCAAGTCGTTGAACATAGGATCCACCCCCAAGCCAACACGCCCCTTGGGCATTATGGTTTATGCTTGTAAGGAAAGTGATGAGCACATTTATGTGTAAATTATAGATAGGAAAAGCATGCATATATAATGTTTAGAGCGGTTATACTGAGGTATTTTCTTTGTTTTTGGTGTTTCAGGATTATATTGGGAATTCCGAGGAAAATATGCTAAGAAGATGAAATTTCAATGAAATTGATGCAAGCTTGGAAAATCCTAGCCTAAATTTGTATTGCAGCCCTTCGATTGGATGGTGTGGATCAACTCATGGAATGATCTAGGGGGTTGTTGAGGCCCACTAAATGGACAGTTCTAATCGTCCATTGGAATTGAGTTAAATGACACTGCCAATTAGTTGAATCGTGGCCCGCTTTTTGAACGGTTTAGATCAGCCCATGAAAGTTGTATTGCAGGCCCCATCAATGGAAATGATATATTGGGATGCAACTTATGTGACACAATCAAGTGAACGGTTTTGATTAAGTGAGTCTCATAAAGTGGTTCTGCTCACCAATGATTTTATCAAGGGGCTGTTATGGAAACTTTGTAGAGAAAGAAAGAAACGATTTCTCGATTTTAACATTATACTATTCACATCCAGTGAACATGCATACCTTCATTTGTTTTTTTCCCTCTCTTTATATGGACATGTGGGGCCCACGTGTGGCTCTCTATTGGATTGGGAAAGCAACCCACGTCTTTGGTTTTGGGTTTTTGGCTTGCAATATATATTATATAATATAAGTGGGACCCACCAAAGAAGGAAACAAAGAGTTGCCAAATTCTCCACCTTTCCCACGTATTTTCTTTGAAAATAGTATTTTCTAGTTGCATGTAATTTATATATATGCAATTATGTGGGACCCACTTGTATTTGCTAAAATACATTCCCTATATATATGAGATTTTATATGGTTTCTAATATATGCATAATCATGCTATTTTGTCTTGTAGCAAAATCTCAACCCATATTCCTATGTTGGAAAGTCAAAAAAGAAGGGGAAAATTGTCAATTGGTGACACAAAAATGACAAAATAGTGGATGGGTGACACCCTATTAAAAGCTTGTGAACGGAGGCCAAAACACCTTTTGCGTACATGGCCTTTTACTAGATACCCCTCGAGAAGAAAAAACCCATCGTTTTAACTTCTCTTCGTTTTTAACTGTTTGGAAGCTTTCTTCACTTTTTCTCTCTCCTTTTTCTTTTTTAACCACTTGCAACCCATCTTCTCCGGTGTGAGGTGGTGGCCGGCGTGAAGATCAAACCATTTTCTCCGGCGTGGGGCGGTTTCTTACGCTAATCCGAACCTCCCTTCTTCGTAGTGGAACGTACTCCGGCGAGGGCTTCATTTTTTTTGGCGTCTTCCCCATCGTCTCAGGTATGGCAGGGTATTATGTTTCTCATTTTTTTTACTTTTATTTTCCTTCTATTAAGTTACCTTTGTGGTTTAGGGTTTTATTTTCACTATTGGGAAGCCTATACACATATAGGGTTTCATTTTTTATTTTTTCTCTAGTAAGTTGGCTTTGATGAGAAACTGTTGACATCTACTGTTTCATTTTCACTGTGGAGAACTCCCTTTTGATAATCTCCCATTTTCAGTGTTGAGAACCCTCTTTTGAGATTGATAATCCCCCACTTTCATTGTTGATAACCCCCTTTTCACTGTTGACAACCGCCTTTGAAATTGATTATCTCCCTTTTCCAGTGTTGAGAACCCCCTCTATGTAGTTCATAATCCCCCCATTTCCAGTGTTGAGACCCCCCTGTTGAGGTTGATAATCCCTCATTTCCAGTGTTGAAAACCCCATCTAAGTAGTTGATAAGCCACATATTTGCAGTGTTGAGAAGCCCCTCTAGGTAGCTATGATAACCCCCATGTAGAGTGTTTTGTTTGAACTCCCCATTCAGTGTTATGAAGAGTGTGATAGGGAAACCTTTTAATGTTCATTTTAAGTTACAGGTTTTGATGATCATGATAAAAAAACTGTGTATTTTCTTGGAGATTGGTAGAAACTATGGGAGGGGAACTTGTATGCATTTTTTTTAAATGGCAGGAGAACTTATTTGTGAATGAGGCAACTTGTTTGCGAATGGCAGGGGAACTTGTTTGTGAATGGATGGGGAACTCGTAAAGTTTAAACTGGTTTTATGGTGTACGTTTGTGTTTGTGTTTCAATTTGAACAGAGGAACTTGTTTCTGAATGGGTGGAGAACTTGTAAATTTAAACAGGTTTATGAAAGTGTGTTTGTGTTTGTGTTTCGATTTGAACAGGGGAACTTGTTTGTGAATGTTGGAAAACTTCTAAATTTAAACAGGTTTTATGGTGTCTGTTTGTGTTTGTGTTTCAATTTGAACAGGGGAACTTGTTTGTGAATGTTGGAAAACTTGTAAATTTAAACAGGTTTTATGGTGTCTGTTTGTGTTTGTGTTTCAATTTGAATAGAGGAACTTGTTCCTGAATGGGTGGAGAACTTGTAAATTTAAACAGGTTTTAGACAACTGTGTTTGTGTTTGTGTTTCAAGTTTAACAGGGGAACTTGTTTGTGACTGACTCAGGAACTTGTAAATTTATGTGGTTGGTGGCCCATTTTTTGGGTTGATAACCCACTTTATCTACCTAATAAAATGGTTGGTGGCCAATTTATTAGGTTGATAATCCACTTTACAATGTCAATCACCCCAAAAATTGGAAGGTTGGTAAGCCTAATTTCCAATTCCAGTAACTATATCTACGCAGGTAATTTGTTGGTAACCCAATTTTTAGGTTGATAACCCACTTTGCATTGTCAGTCACCCCATAAGGTGGGAGGTTGATAAGACGGTTGCCAAATTCCAGTAGCTTTATCAACACTAGAAATTGGTTGATAACCCATTTTATTAGTGGGTGACCCACTTTTGAATTTTGGTAACCTTGTTTTGAGGTAACCGATAACCCAGAATCACTCATTCCAGTAGCTTTAATACCCACTGAATGGGTTGTTAACCCAAAAAATTAGGAGTCGATAACCCGGTTTGTAAATTCCAGTACTTTTATCAACACAGAGATTGGGTTGATGACCCAATTTGTGTGTCGGTAACCCACTACCGAATGTTGGTAACCCAATTTTGAGGGCGTCGATAACCCGAATTGTGAATTCCAGTGACTTTATCAACCTAGGTATGAGTTGGTAATCCAACTTGTGCGTTGGTAACCCATTTCCGAATATGGTAATCCCGTTTTCAAGGAGTAGATAACCTGGATTTTGAATTCCAGTAGCTTTATCAACCTAGTGAATGGGTTGATGATCCCATTTTGTATACTGGAAACCCCATTTTCGAATGGTTGATAACCTATTTTGAGGGAGTTGATAACCTGAATTCCAACATCCAGTAGCTTTGTCAACCAGGGAATGGGTTGATGATCCCATTCTGTGTGTTGGTAACCTCACTTCTGATTGGTTGATGACCTATTTTGAAGGAGTTGATAACATGAATTCCAACATCCAGTAGCTTTATCAACCTACATAATGGGTTGATAATTCAATTGTGTGTGCTGGTAACCCAATTCCTACTGTTGAGAAGTCCCTTTTAAGGGTGTACATGGAAGAGAGCAACAACTAAATTGAGCTTGGCAAGGTACGCCCGACCTACTGAGTTTTATGTTCCAATGACAACCATTCTTTACAAAATAACAAAAAGAAGTCATCACAATATCTGAGTACATTCAAAAAATTCAATTACACCCTTACACGAAGAAGGGAGCTTGGTAAGGTACGCCTGACCTACTGAGTATGGGTGCAGAAGGCCCAATAGCAGTTTGGTCAACTTGTTGTCTTACCACGGATGGTTCTTTGCAAATTCTTCTACTGTGGCCAAGTTGTCGACATCGGGTGCATTTGTAATGTAATCCACCTTTCAATTCGCGATCCGTTCTTCTCGTACGCGGCCTTCCTGGTGGTCACTTTGCAATCGGCGGTAATATTATCATCAATGATTCTGGATTTAATTCCCATTGGGTCCTGTTTAGTGTCGGGTGCAAAACCTCAACGTACGTTTCCCGATATCTCTCTACATGAAATCATTTCTCGCAGTAATCGTACGTATCGAATTCTGTTATGCCAATGGCTGCCATGGCATGTCCGCACGGGAGTCCAAATGCTGCACGTGCGAAGTTGCAAGTTTACTGCATCTGTATGTTAAAGGGACCGTACTTCATATTCATGAACCCTAACCCGATAAGCTGTAGGCGGCTCTCTTCCCTCGCTAATGTCATACGTTCTTCTGCATAATGAGTCAACTTAGTTTGCCAACTACGACCCAATTTCTGACGCTTTTGAATGAAGTTAGTAGTCTGATGTCTAGTGTGCTCTACCATTGATGCAATCGACAATCTTCTCGCATCCTACCCTAGTGTTCCTTCGCAATGTCACTTATCCACTTGTGTGCACGTTCATTCCTCACCTTAATCTTCTCCATTGTTTCTCTAAACACACACTCTCTCAAAGTCCGTGCGGCTTTCTAAAACAATCTCTCGAGTAGAACATCTTTGAACTCGGATCGCAAATTGGCGGCGAGGTGACGCATGCAATAACCGTTGTTACCATCGACCCCGATTCATCTCCGCTGCCAATACGTACTACCTCAGCAACATAAAAAACCACCCCCAACTATCTTCGTTCTCCGTCTCAACAACCCCAAATGCTAATGGATATAAACCGTTGTTACCATCGACCCCAATTGCAATCAATAAGATTCCTAGATACTTCCTTCGCAAATGTATCCCATCAACTAAAATTATAGGCCTGAGTGTTCATTGAAAAGATCGTATGCTGGGACGAAATGTCCAAAATAAGCGAATAAATCTATCATCTCCCTTAGGTCAAAAATTGCTCGCTCTAAGAACACGCATATAGGTGCCGGGATTTCTTCTCATCATCTGAACTGCAAGTGCAGGCAATATTCGATAAGAGTACTCCACATTTCCACACTTAATCTCAAGTATGATGTTCATCGCGTTGTATGCTTTCCAATAGCTTATACTTATACCCCAATGCATCTTGATATATTCACGTATGATCCTCGTCCTCACATCATCTCGGGGGAGCGAATAAGCGTAAACATGTCTGAGCAACCCAAGTTGCTGTGACAAGAGGGTGATCATTGCCCTTTAATTGAGTTGTACACATATGGTCGGGGACAAACGACTTCACTAAGACACAAGTCATATGATTAGTACCCATTATACGCCATTTGCAACCCTCTACCTTGCATCGAACGGCACACTTCTTCGATGTTAATGTCAACCTCACGAACATAAACCTCAGTCGAATAGTATACTCTTTCACAACCTTCTTGAAGTGTTGCATATTAGAAAACATTGCCCCAACCGTTAACTGCTTAAACTGAAGATTATTAGCATCTACATCATAGGCCCCGACAAACATCCCATCTGCTTCTATTGGCCGACTACTGTCAGTCGGAACCGGTCGAGAACCCCCTCTGATAGGAGAATCCGCACTGATAGGCTGAGCGCATGAACTAACACCGATCTTTCCATGATCGTCATCCTCTTCCACATCATCATCATCACCATTGTAATCATCATCACTACTATCGTCATTATCATCATCATTTCTTTCTTCTTCTAAATCTAAACCCCTCACACAAAAACCATCTTCAAAAATATTACTAAAGTCCACTTCAACATCTCCCATATTTTGGAAGTCATCGATACCTCCAGTAACATGCTTGGCATGCAAACCACTTGCCAATGTTTCATTTAAGTCAATTTGAGACCTGCATAGTTCGGAAATATATAATCAGTTTCAATCCATATGATTAATTCATAAATTGAAACACGAAAGTCTTGAAAGATTGCCAAATAACTACAATACCTTACGCCTGGTTTTGCTGGAGTACCTCCCATCTCTTCAAATACATATCTCCCATCAAATTCACTTTCGTAGTCTTTTTGCAAGTCTACTTCAAAACGCGGACGTTTTTTGGACGGAATCGAAGTGGAAGGAATGCTACGATTAAGAGAGGGTCTACTAGTACAAATATTGTTTCGGGGAAGCATTGACGAATTCAAAGAATTAATACCATTATCAATTATGCTCTTCGTTATGTATATCATCACAGAGTTTAACATGTATCTGTCAAACATCCTCAACATTGTTTGGAGGACATCATTGTTTTTGTACAAATCCCAATCATCCATGCCATTGGCTTTCCCCTTCCGTATGGATAATTGTTGATTAACAAAGATTAAATTCTATATAATTAATATAAATTAGAGGGTTAATTCGATTAAATACTCATAAATAATGACATCTTTAAGATCTTATTATTTATTGACTGTTTAGTTGGATATTCAACCTAATTCAAAGGATTATTTTAATTAATCAATTTTATCCAAACCCATGGTGGATTCTAACCCTAAGTACTCCTTTATATTGAATTAAGGTTTTATTTTTCAATTTTCCGATTTACTTAAGCCCTTAGAATTTTGGCTTTCTAATTATATTAGATAAGTAGTTAAAAGAAGTCATTAGAACTTTGGTGCACTTTGCCAAAATTAAGATTTTCAAATCGCAATCTTATTTGTGTTCGATTCTTAGATTGTTTAGAATACAAACTTATAGATATTGTTGGCTCTAAGGTACGTCTAGAAAATCCTGAGTAAATGCCAGGCAACATATATCATAGTTTATATTTTAGGTGATACAAGAATAGGATTCACAAACAAGATTTCTCTTCCCTGAGTTCGACCCGTGACTACACGCGATCCGTGCACTTGCGGTTATTTAATATTACAAACCGAAAGCATTAGAGAGGGCATTGTTGCTTAACTTACTATCCCAATTGCTAGAGACGTTGGAGCTCCGGCCGTCTCTAAGGACCTCGAAGGTAACTTGGGGGTGCCGCAACCTTCCCGTTGGCCAAGTCCGTAGAGGAGGACCTTCTCTACCAGTTAGAGAATTTCCATCCAAAGGAAAAAAAAGGTGCATTAGGAAAAAATCCCTTGCCCTCATTGTGCCTGAAAGTGGGAGTGCTTACACCAGATCTGCCCAGTAATCACTGGTAATTCCAATGGCGATCAGGGATCCAACTCCGAGGGAGGTGCTTCCACTCGGGTTTTTGAAGCTGATCCTCTTCAAGGAGATCAAAACTGGGAGACTAGAATCTAGAAACTAACTGTGAGAGCCAGAGAAGAAATCTCAATGGTGCCCTATTATTGGACAAAAGAAAAGTGGACTAGCTCATTACAGAAATTGTGACAGGAATCTTGCTTGAGTTCTGCATATGTAAATTGCTCGATGGCAGAAATAAGGAATCTTTGGAGTTATCTCATTACTTACACCAGTGCTTTTCAGAAGACCTGGCTAGTGGGGGCAACTTTAATGCTACCCTCAATGCAAAAGAGAAGCTGGGAAGACTTCCCCCCAAATAGAGTCTCCACCTAGGACTTCCAAGATGTTGTGGATATGCTTAGGGTAAATTCGGTCCTACACTCTACGATTTTAACACGTGTCACCATATGATCCGACGGCCTAAAATGAATCATGCACTACTCTTCATTCTTAAAAGGAAGCATGATTCATTCATGCCATGTCAGCAAAAGTCGTTACAGATCTGATCCCACGATCTCCTGATAGCAACAGGTGGATATATACAGAATCTGCACGGGAAATGGTTAGAATAATATGGGACTAATAGAAATATGACACGTAGGTGATACACCGAGTAAAAAATGTATGATCTTTCCCACTATAAAAGGGAATGCACACCCTCATTTCAGGGGATCTTTTTCCCAGATTGTTTTTGGATCTGAGATCTAAGAAAGAAACTTATGAACTTTGTTTGTCTCGTTTCTTAGTGAATTTGAGATTATCTTTGCCTTGAATCTTGAATGAATATTTTAGATTCTTGTTGCAACATTTAGATCACTTCGTATCTGAGATCATTACTATCTTGTGGATCTTAGTTAGAGTTTTCTCAAATCATTCGATCAATAAACGAGAATTTAACAACATCAGGATGTGTAGACACCCCCATTTTGTTCCACTTTAATCACCCATGGAAATGCGTGAACCAATGGTAGAGATTCCCGAATCTCAAGCAAATGCACACGATAATATGAGACGCCTCTCACTGAAAATATGGGCAAAACGTCAACTCATTAAAATAGCCCATGATAATGAAGGCCCGCCGACATGACATCATCTATTTTGGCTACTTGTGAGAAGCGTAAGTAAGGGGGAATGATAACATGAGACGGAACTGGTGTAGTAACACTTGTAATGAGAATATGAGATTGAGAGATTGGGCCCACCTATGTGATATCACTATGATCTAGATCATTCATCTTGTGGGGTCCCGCCATTAAGATGAAACATCTCAGAAATCACTGCAATCAGACAATCCTAGCCATTGGATTAGTGTTCAATAATAAAGAAGGTTAAATTAAACAAAAACTAAGCAAATGAAAGCATTCAAACTATGTTGATCGAATGGCTAGGATCATTCAACAAGCATGGTCTTCAACAAGAAAAATACACATGTCCATAACACCTTATTTTAGTAAATACACCCCAACAAAGCCAAACCCAGCTTTCCCTCCCCTAAATATAACCCCATTTCCCCTAAGACCTCTCCTCTCCACTACCCATTTCTCCATTTCTGACCTATGGCATTATCTAGATAAGGAAAATATATAAACAATGGAATCTTTCCTCCTACTGTCATGGGATTCACTGAAATCGTTTTATGCGGATTTCTATTGGCCTATAAATATCACCTTCCTGGTTATATTGTGGACTAATCTAAACCAAACCCAATGGCAGATTTGAAAAATTATTTGGCATTTCTTCTCTCGCTCTTCAGTCTTTTAGCCTTCTTTGCCAATCCTTCTGTTGCTGTTGATGGAGATAGAAAGGCTAGTCATTTTAGTTCTTGATTTTTCATGCTTCTCTCTCACCATTTCTATTTACATGCAACCATATAATTCAGAAAAAAAATACCCTTTTTGCTCATATATGTACTGGCATAGATCATCATCATATATATTTTTGTAAAAATTATATGGTGTTGCGGCCCTTGATATTTGATCCAACGACCAAATGTTAAGGGCAGCGCCCGGATTATGAGCACCAACGCTGTACACCATATTAGAACTATATATTTTTCTTAAACTTTGACAGAAAAAAAATATTATATGCATGCCATGGATCACATGTGTGGTACATAATCAGGTCCACATTGTGTACATGGGAGCCCTACCGGAGGGAGAATATACGGCATCATCTCACCACCACAGTATTCTACAAGAAGTTCTTGGAGAGAGGTAATGTTTTTTTGGCAGCGGGACTTAGTATGTAAATGGTTTGGATCAATGAACAGGTGGCCCCTACATTTTATCTTTCCTGCAAGTTTTATTTTTTTACCAGAAAACTACTTGCTTAACGGTATAATACTTCTGACCCAAAAGATCTTTGCATCTTACATGCCAATGGGTCAAATATTTTACAAATATCTATACTTCTCTCTCTCTCTCTCCCTATATATATATATATATATATATATATATAGCTGTTATCTACACACTAGCTTAAAATACAGTGGAGGCCCACATTGTTTGGGTGATCCAAACCATTCATTTGATTGGCCCTCACATAGATAGGGTGTCCACAAAAAAATCAGCTCCAAAGGATCATCCCAACCATACGATTTGTGGAGGTAAGATGGACGTGTATAACCGTTTTCTCTCTCTCCATGGGAGATAGGGTATTTAGAAGGCTGCTCAGGGTGAGTGATACCTCATAAACCTTTTCCGTTATATATATATATATATATATATATATATATATATATATATATATATATATATATATAGGAAAACGTTTTCTGTGCGTTACATCAGATAAGTTATCTGAACAAGAGCTCAAAAAATCATGTGGGCCCACATTGTTTGGATGATCCAAAGCATTCATTTGGATAGTCCAAAGATAGATAGAGTCTGCACAAAAAATCTGCTCCTCAGGATTATCCTAACCCTTCGATTTGTGTAGGTTAAAGTTGATGGGTATAAACCTCCACAAATCTGTCCATCTTTAACCTCCAAAAATCGAAGGGTTAAGATGATCCTATAGAGCTAATTTTTTGGGCACACCCTATCTATCTAAGGGCCTATCAAATGACTGCTTTGGATCATCCAAACACTGTGGGCCCACATGATTTTTTGACCTCTTGCTCAGAAAACTTATCTGAGGTATCGGGCAGAAAATGTTTCCCCTATATATATATATATATATATATATATATATATATATATATATATATATATATATATATATATGAGAAAAGTGAGTCTGGTCGGCAGACCAGAAAACACTATTCTGCTCCTTCCATCGTTTTAGCCGTTAGATGAGAATTAATTAATCGTGGCCATTGTTTTATTGCAGAAAAAATCAAGTGAAAGAAAAACCCATTCGTTTCTTCGTTTTTGCTAAAGTTGCAGAGGGCAAAAAAAACCAAAAACCCATTCGTTTTTTTGCTTTTGCTAAAGTTGTAGAGACCAAAAAAACCAAAAAACCAAAAACCCATTCGTGAGGGTGTTTTTGCTAAAGTTGCAGAGGGCAAAAAAACCAAAAACCAAAAACCCATTCGTGAGGGCAAAAAAAACCAAAAACCCATTCGTTTTTTTGCTTTTGCTAAAGTTGTTTCTACATACCAGCAGAGGCACACATTCTGTTTCTACAAACCAGCAGAGGGCAAAACACCAAAATCCCTTTCGTTTCTACAAATCTGCAGAGGAAAACCCATTCGTTTCTACAAATCTGCAGAGGGCAAAAAAACGAGTGAATCAAAAACCCCTTCATTAGAAAAAAACCAAGAAGCAAGCAAAAACCCATTCGTTTTTTTCAAAGTTGCAGAGGTACCTTTCTCTCTCACTCTCTTCTCTTCGTTTTTTTTTCAATTTCGAAGCAATCGAATGGGGTTTTCAAAAAACCGTACCCTTCTTCTCCTAAAGACCCATTTCAAAACCCATTTGAAGAAGGGTACGGTTTTTGCTGGGTTGGATCTGTAGAAGTATTGGCTTATGGTTTGGTTATGGTTTGGTTATGGTTACGGTTTTTTCAAATCTGCAGAGGGCAAAAAAACGAGTGAATCAAAAACGAATTCATTAAAAAAAAAACAAGAAGCAAGCAAAAACCCATTCGTTTTTCCTCTGATTTTGCATCTTTTATTTTCAACTTATCTTTTTTTTATGTTTTGGTTAGGTCTGTTTTGAATCTAGTGGTTTTGATGCTTTATGTTGTAATGGTTGTGATTCTGGTGAAGTTTATTGTTGTTTGATGTACATGATTTTGTTATTTTATTTTTTCAGCTAGACTATTGTTGTTCTGCTTCTTCTTTATTTTGAACTTCTCTTTTTTATAGGAGTTTGGTTTGAAATTGGAGTTATTGCTAGGTGTAAGGCAACAAATTGGTTTGAAATTGGAGTTATTGCTAGGTGGAAGGCAACAAATTATTTTGTTTTTTAGTGTTCCTTTTCTGAAATGTAGTGGCACTTTGTATTCAAATGTTAATTTAAGAGGCATCTGTGATATTTTGATACATGAGTAGCAATTTTATGTTTTTTTTTCCAATTGATATACATATTACATTTTCAGTAAGATTTAATGTCAGAATTGGGTACATTGTTTTTTCCTTTTTGTTGGCATTGAGAGACAGTTATGTTGCTCAGATTTCAGAAACCACAATCTTGGGTTTGGGGTTCATAAACGTTTAGATATTTGCATTTCTCACTTTTTATTTATTTCTTTTGAATCTAATGTGGGAGGCCTTGACTTTGATGTGATGATCCTGCCATTCTACTTTCCGAGTTGTATTGTCGTAGCTCATTTTTTTATTGTCAATGAACATCAAAAATAGATTGAACTGGTTTTTAGAGGTTTTGACAAATACTCGGATGATCTCATCTTTCCGGTTCATTTCACAAGGTTTTTCCATATAGCTTGGTGCATGTTCTTATTTAATTTTGCAGGAAGGTAAAATAAATTGATGGCTTCATCTTCAAATAGTGATGGAAGGTCAAGTATGTTCAGAATCCCCGTACTTAAATGTAAATGTCAGAAGAAAGCTACCTTGAAAATAGCTGAGACTGATGTGAATGATAACCAAGAACGGGTTTTCTACTCCTGTCATTTCAATGTAAGTATTGAAGTTTATTTGAAATTTTTTTTCTTGGCAATTTCAAAGGTCCAACTTACATATGTATAACGCGCAGGATGGTATTACATGGAGGTGCAATTATTTTTTATGGGTGGATGATGTTTTAAACAAGCCGGAATTTGGGTGCCAGAGGGAATCCAATAACCATCAGAGAAGGTTGGGAGATGAGGTAGCCAAATTGAATATGTCGACGCAAGAGACGAAGGAAGCGGTAGTTGAATTGGGAGATGCATTATCTAGATTGGTTGGGTGCCAGAGGGAATCCAATAACCATCTGAGAAGCTTGGGAGATGAGTTATCCAGATTGAACATGTCGATGCAAGAGACGAATCAAGCAGTAGGTGAATTAAAGGTGTTGTTGCGACGCTCGAAAGTACTTGAGAATGAAAAGGGGTGGAATAAAGCAGTTGGAGTTCTTGCCTTTTTGTTCTTGACTTTTTGGTACCTATTTCAGGGTTTTTGAAAATGAAATGACTATCTGTAGGAATACGTTGTAAAGAGTGTGTTTTTGTTCTTGTCTTCTTGTTATTTCTTGAAGTGTAGTAAGACTTGTCTTTTTTATTTCGAAACACCATTATCTATTGCACCTATGTTCTTGTCTTCTATACTTTTTTATTTCGAAACACCATTATCTATTGCACCTATGTTCGTCATGGTCCCCACCACATGATTAATTTGAATGATCTGAACCCTTCATTTGAAGGGCCAGTGTGGCCTTATAGCATTTGTGCCACGGAGGAAGCATATCCCTCGGTCTGGATGAAAAAATATAACCTTTTGTAATTATTGCCATCACAATACAATGATTTTTCATTTTGCAGGATATGTTGATAGGTTGTTTGGATCGGCTACTACCCAGAAAATCAGGTTCTGCAGCTGAAAAATAAGCTCAAAAGAGATTTGCTTAGCAGTTGAATTGGTACTAGAGATTTCTTAGAGTTACAATAAATGTCTGTAATATCAATATTGGAGACTGTAGTGTGGCAATCAGATAGATCTTAAGAATACAATTGCATTGGTATTTTAAGCAAAGCTAGAAAAATTTGTAGTTGAATGAAGTTACTGTATGAAGAACATGTAACTGCACATATCCTACTTGGTCACATGTGTAGGTTTTGTCGTGGGGTAGTTAATTAATGTATGAACTTTTGCAATCGTTGATGAGCATGGTTGAATATGTAGGGCAGGTTATGATCAATAATATTGAAATTTCCAAGTTTTATTTTGTGGTAAATAAATTTCAAACAACGAGGAGCCGAGGCAACTCTTCAATCAAATATTATCGTTTCAACTGCCCTTGTCTAGACCTTCTCAAATTCACTATCATATGACATTACAAAGTAGCATGATTGTTGTCCTAGAATGGCCGCATTTGGCTGTAAGTTTTCTCCTTAGTAGGCATCTTTCCCCATGCCCTACATTCGGAAGGTGGAGTGGTGTTATACGCTACAAATGGATTCATTCATGTGGGTACAGAATAGATATTGGTCACCTAACTGGGTTGTTCGCCAAACATCCCTGGATTATATTTATAGCTCAGTCATAGCCGCATTTGATGGGAACTGTACAAATCCAGGGATTCCCATGTTATTTTTTAAGGCAAGGATCCAAAACTGACCTTTCTCTTGTAAATAGTTGGAAGTGATTCTGTCTTGGCCAGGGAGAAAAAAAAAATTCATGGAAAAGAAAATTAGAGGGTCTAATAGGTTGCAATTTTCATAGAAAAAGAAATTGCACGTGAACCAAAATGCTGGAAAACTCATTCTCTAAGGAATTACTTTTTACAAAGAAAATTGTCCCTCCATCCAAGGCTCTTGATGAATTTTCTATATGCAGTGGTAAAGAGGAAAATTAGAGAGATCCGAAGTTCCTCTGTTTTTCTAATGAAGGGGTTTTTGATTCACTCGTTTTTTTGCCCTCTGCAGATTTGTAGAAACGAATGGGTTTTCCTCTGCAGATTTGTAGAAACGAAAGGGATTTTGGTGTTTTGCCCTCTGCTGGTTTGTAGAAACAGAATGTGTTTTGCCCTCTGCTGGTATGTAGAAACAACTTTAGCAAAAGCAAAAAAACGAATGGGTTTTTGGTTTTTTTTGCCCTCACGAATGGGTTTTTGGTTTTTGGTTTTTTTGCCCTCTGCAAATTTAGCAAAAACACCCTCACGAATGGGTTTTTGGTTTTTTGGTTTTTTTGGTCTCTGCAACTTTAGCAAAAGCAAAAAAACGAATGGGTTTTTGGTTTTTTTTGCCCTCTGCAACTTTAGCAAAAACGAAGAAACGAATGGGTTTTTCTTTCACTTGATTTTTTCTGCAATAAAACAACGGCCACGATTAATTAATTCTCATCTAACGGCTAAAACGATGGAAGGAGCAGAATAGTGTTTTCTGGTCTGCCGACCAGACTCACTTTTCTCTATATATATATATAGGGGCGAGGTTTCTGAGGTATCGCGGAGGGTGAGTAACCCTCTATAAAACACCATCTCCATGTAGCTTTACTCTTCCAACCCATTCATTCTATAGAACCTCACATAGATTAGGTGTTCCTAACAAATCATAACCCATAACCCTAACCCTAACAATAACCATAACTCAAATAATTACTAGCCATCCATTTGAAAACCTCCACTAATCATAAATATAGCCATAACCCATAACCCTAACCCTAACCATAACCATAATCCTATCTATAACCTACAAAACTAATGGGGTGGATGAGTCAACCAACTATGTGAGCGATACCTCAGAAGCCTTTTCTGTTAAGCTTACCTGCACACCTATGTCACAAATGTCATTCTCGAGAATATCTCGGCAAGGGAAAATCTCGGGATATATTAATTTTAATTAATTTTTTCAGGTTTATATCGGGAAATAAACTGTAAAATTAAAATTATTTAAAAAATATATACACATATTAAATTTAAGAAAAAATATAAAATAAAATTATCGGGATAATATCACGATATTATCAGGATATTTTATGATAAAAACCAAAATATCGCTATATTTTTAAAATCACGGGATTAGTTCGGGTTTTTGTCGTTTTATAAAAATCTCGCGATAAAAGCCCTATATTTTATAGCTGCACACGAGTGCAGAAACAGGGTGGGGGCCCACATTTTTTGGGGGTCCAAAGCATTTCCTTGGAAGGCCGCTCCATGGATAGGGTGTGGCCCAAAAATTAGCCCATTGGATCATCCTAGCCCTGCCATTTGTGGAGGGGGGAATTGGAAGAAACACGGACACACAATGTTTGTCCATTTCCCCCCACCTTTGATTGGGTTAGCACGATCCAATGTGGCTGATTTTTGGGCCACAACCTATCCATGGAGGGCCCTTCCAAATGAATGGTTTTGATCCCCCAAAAATGTGGGCCCCCACCTTGTTTCTCCACTCAAGTGCAGGTATCTTACCTACACGATCGTGTAGATAAGTTATCTACTCCTAGCTAGATAAGTTATCTACTCCGTCGTCTTAAAACAATGTGGGGACCAACATTGTTCGGGCGATGCAAACAATTCATTTGATGGGCCCTCCCATAGATAGGGTCTGACAAAACAAAGCAGCTCCATAGGATCTTCCCAACCCTTAAATTTACATTTGTAACATGTTCAAGGGAAGTGATACGTCCGCCACCTTTTTTTTTTACTTGGGAGGGCCAGCTGTACTGTATACTATAGAAAACAGATGGTTTGTTTGTCTGTATATTATTCCTTATTATGTGAGATAACTAATATCTATGGAAAATTTACATTTATAGGCCCCAAATATTATTTTGAACTTTACTATGTAATGATACATTTTTTATTAGGTGCATATCCTTTTTAATTAACAACATAATCATCTTCTCTTTTTGCAGCTCCACAATTGACTTTCTGATACATAGTTACAATAGGAGTTTCAATGGATTCGCCGCCAAGCTAACAGATCAAGAGCAAAGAAAGATTGCTAGTGAGTGAAAATGTTGTTCTTTTAGAGTGGAAAAATATGTAATCCCACACTTTTGACACTAACATAGATTTACAATAATTTCTACAGGTACGGAAGGAGTAGTGTCTGTATTTCCTAGTAAGATTTACAAGCCTCTCACAACAAGATCTTGGGATTTCCTCGGTTTCAAGGATACTGTGAAAAGAATGCCTACCATTGAAAGTGATGTGATCGTTGGGGTGCTTGATACTGGAATCTCACCGGGGTCTGAAAGCTTTAATGACGAAGGTTTCGGTCCTCCTCCGAAGAAGTGGAAGGGGAAGTGCCAATCTTCTAAAAATTTTGCTTGCAACAAGTAAAGTTTTCTCTATATCATTCGCTTTTCTAATCTCCTATTGACTGTAAATCTTAGATGTTCTCCACCATAGTCCCAAATATTACAGGTCCGAAAATGGTCTAACAAGCCAATTACGAAAGAAATGACTTGCTTGCTCTGTGCAATTATAAAAATATGGTAGTGCCAACATCATCAGTAGCGAAAATAAATCATGATGATAATTCAAATATTTTTAAAAATCTTCGAAATTTTTTGGGATTATGTCGTTTTATCAAAACAAAAAAAATACAAAACATCGCGACATTTTTTAAAAATAATTGAAGTTTATAATTGGCAGAAAGTTAATCGGAGCTCGATCTTACACTGGAGATTCTCCGATTGACAAAGAAGGACATGGGACCCACACTTCATCAACAGCTGCTGGCCGCGGGGTGAAAGGGGCGAGTCTTCTTGGTTTGGCACAAGGCACTGCAAGGGGAGCAGTTCCATCTGCAAGGATTGCCATGTACAAGGTCTGTGGTCCAGATGGCTGTACCGATGAAGCCATCTTGGCCGCATTTGACGATGCCATTGCCGATGGTGTTGATATCCTCTCTGTTTCATTGGGGTTTAGTTCCCCATCAGACTACCGAAATGATTCTATTGCCATTGGTTCTTTCCATGCCATGAACAAGGGGATTCTTACATCACAATCCGCTGGTAATGGAGGTCCGCTACTTGGATCTGTGGGTAGTGTTGCTCCATGGCTGTTAACTGTGGCAGCGACAAGCACGGATCGCCGAATCGAAAATAAGATTGTCCTTGGAAATGGAATTACACTTGTGGTGAGAAAGACCAAACTTTTAATTTTCACATAAACTCATTACCCAATGGATTAGTTTTGAAGACTTACGTTTTCCCATTTTCAATATAATTTTTCTTCAATGGATTAGTTTGGAAGTGAATATGGTACTAGTGCTAACTAATTAGTGTACCATTGTCAGGGAAATGCTATTAACACCTTCAAATTGAACGGGACGATGTTTCCCTTGATAAGTGGAGGGGATGCAGCATCATCTAATTGCGACATCAAATTTGCCCGGTAAAATTCGCGATCCAGATGATTTCAGAATTGCTCTTCTTGATGAGAAAATTGAAATAACCTAACTTTTATTATCATCTTTCAGGAGTTGCGGATTTGGCTGCTTGGATAAAAAATTGGTTAAAGGAAAGATTGTTTTCTGTGACCAGCTCTCCGACGGGGAAGAACCACTGTTAGATGGAGCTTTGGGAATGATTGCTGTAGATAGCCTAGTGAATTTCCCCGATCTTTCTTTCGCTTATCCTCTTCCTGCGACTATTCTAAGCCAGAACAGTAGTGTTGCTGTTCAATTATACATAAACAAAACAAAGTAATCGATACATTATGTGTTATGATATTGCCTTTGAAATAATGTTATAAATCAAAACAAATTGGATATATAACCCAAACCTGTTTCTAATTCTACAGGAATCCTCAAGCAAACATATTGAAAAGTGAGAGATTCAAATCTAAAGCTCCCATAGTTGCTTCTTTCTCTTCTAGAGGACCCAATTCCATTACAAGCGACATTCTCAAGGTGATCATTTCATTCATGTCTTACAAATCTTCTCTGTTTTTTTTTTTTGGAAAAATATAACTATATTCATAGCATAAAAAGGACTACAGAAGTACAGATTCGCATCAATGGCGAGAGAGGACCCGGAGTAAAGTCTCCGAAAGTCCCTGATTTAGCCCGTCGATCAGCTAGATCGTTGGCACTCCTAGGGATATGAGCAAAAGGAAGGAAACTATTGCTAATCATAGAACTAATCTCATCTAAAAACTCAGCTGATCTCCATGGACCAATGCTCGTGCTTTGACCCTAAGAAATTACATTTGAATAATCCCCTTCTACCTCCAACTTGCCTTCCATTTGGTCCGTAAAGAATCCCATACCGTAGTGAAGAGCAGGAGCCTCCACTTCAGTAGAGTCCGTTATTCCAACGGGCCCAAAGAAGATGTAGATGATGGTGCCATTTCTATCTCTAAACACCCCTCTAATCCCCACTTTGCCGTGGTTGCCAAGGGAGCAACCATCGATGTTTAGCTTGAAAACAGTAGATGACGGGATCACCAAATGGATAATCTATTTTCTTTTCCTATGGAATCCACCATGACCATCTTCCAAATTCTTTAAAATACAATCTGTAGAGGAACCCCAAAAGGCACTACTTTGTTCAGTCCATTTTGCCTCGCTGAATTTGACCTTTTACCTCTATCACAAGTTAAGGTGAAGAATTTTCCTCGAAAGTAGGGTGTTCCTTTCCATCCATGCACTGGAATTCCCTCTTTCATTTGATCTTTTGTTTTGATTCTTTCAGACAATGACTCCATTGTAATTACTAACATCGATCTTTTAGTCTAAAGGAACTTGACAACTGTTTGATCTCGATCTTCTTCAGTTCATTTGAAATCACATGAGTTATGTTTATTCAATATGGATTGCAGCCAGATTTAAGTGCGCCGGGAGTAGAAATCTTGGCCGCATTTTCACCAGTAGGAAAAGTTTCACAAGTCGAAGAAGATAAGAGATCTGTGAAGTTCAGCATAATATCAGGGACTTCTATGGCGTGCCCCCATGCTACTGGTGCAGCTGCTTATGTAATGTCTTTTCACCCAGATTGGTCGCCTGCAGCCATCAAGTCTGCTCTAATGACTACTGGTAATTTATCCTGTTTATTTTCAATTTAACTACGGGTTCTCCTAATGAAAATTGTATCTTATAAGGTGAAAAGCTTCTTAGTTACGTCTGTTAATTTAGTAGGCAACCATTGCCTGGCCAATTGCTGTGAGTTAGGGGTGAATGCCATTTCAAAGTTTTCTCTTAAAAATTTTATATAAAATTACCCTTCACACATCTTCATAATTCAAAAAGTTTATTATTCAACAAATAATAAGTTGTTCTTAGAAAGGTATTGTAACAGTGCAGATTAATAACACTCAATGGATCTTTCTTGGGAACTATTGGGAAAAGAGGGCCTTATAATGAAACTATATTACCATCCAGAACTTCCATATTTTTGTAACAGTAACTCAAGTTTTTCTCCGTCCATCTTATAACACAAAATACATCTCACCCATAAATATAAAGAAGAATATTAACCCACTTATTTTTCATTTGCCAGCTTCTCCAATGAACTCTAGCAATGATGCAGCTGCTGAATTCGGCTATGGTGCCGGCAATATTGATCCGGTAAAGGCAGTTCATCCTGGATTGGTGTATGAGGCTGCTAAAGATGACTACATTAAAATGTTGTGTGCTCAAGGTTATACTTCAAAGATGGTTAGGCTCATTTCTGGGGATAAGAGCAGTTGTCCCACTGGTACTACTCAATCTGTGAGGGATTTGAATTATCCTTCCATGGCCGTTAACGTTAAATCTGGAAAGCCTTTCAAAGTCAATTTCTCGAGGGTAGTTACTAATGTTGGTTCAAAAAATGCCACATACAAAGCAACCATATCTACGGCATCTCAACTAAAGATCACTGTGACTCCTAGTGTTCTATCTTTCAAATCATTGAACGAGAAGCAACATTTCATCCTAACAGTTGCCGGAAAGGGTTTAAAGCCAACTAGCCAGTACTCTATCTCACTAGTATGGTCTGATGGTTTTCACAGTGTGAGAAGCCCTATAGTTGTGTCCACATATATTAAAAATCCAAAAACTCTGAATCAGCAGTAGAAGCGATATCTGAAAGCTTGATCCATAGTTTGTTTTATAGCTTGGTTTATTGGGGTTGATTGTATTTTCATTTTTCTTCTTCATCTCTATTTGTATAGTATTAATTAACTTCCAAAATAATGGAAAATTTTATTTTTTTAAGCTATGATATTTTTAGGTCGATAACCATTTCAACCTTCTCATCCAGGACTTTTCTTTAAGGCCCCCTGTTACTCTTCTGTAGTACAGTGGAAGGCAGGAAATGTAGGAGATGTAATCGTAACAAAACCAACAAGATGTGAAGAGATGTAAAACTTTACCTGTATATAGAAAGTAGCATGGGCAATGCAAACAGGGAGAGTGTAATCCATTTATTGAAAAAGAAAAAAAGATTTGTGGTTGAAAGGACCTAAATTAAAAAAATGAGTCCAATAATCAGTATTGCACTCACAATCAGTTCTGAAAATCCATAACAAATAGGTCCTAAATTAAAAAATGCTAGAAAAATTCAGGGACTTAATAACCCAAACATCAGAAACATTTAAGCGACTATATAGCAGATGAGATCCTTGAGGACAAGAAAGATAACTTGCTAGGTTATACCTGCTTATTTGTTGTGTTGATCTGTTAATTGTAATGGAAAATTTGAGGTTGTTCTCCTATATTGTTCCATCTTGTAATTCCATTTCACCACAAATCATTCAGTTGAAATATATTTCGGATGAAATCAATTTACTCATGCAAAAGGAAGCATACCCCTCCAAACTAACAAAGTATACCCATCCAAACGACCCCTAAGCAGCAAAAAACACAAACATCCATGAACATTGTTATTTCCCTCTAAGATTCCAACAAAATCTCAATTTTAGAAATCCTACGAAAGTGAGAGGACACAAATATGACTTTTTTTTAATCTGAGAAGCTTCACTTAAGAACAAGAGAGGTTAGGGTTTTCAGAAAAAATCAAGAACGAGAAATAGAGGCTAGGGTTTTCAGAAAAAAAATCAAGAACAAGTAAAGAGAAGATGTTGAATCGGATTTCTCTATTGATTTGTGTACAGAGGTTGAGTACATATATAGAGTACATCAGAGTGGATCCTAAAAATAGGATCGTAATTACCACACTGGAATATGTAAGTTACAGTAGTGAATATATATGTTTTCCTTTTCAGCTAACATCTAGAACCTTCATTGCCAAATTTACAGAGGCATTCCCTAATTTACACAATATACACATGATATAGACGATCTTAACTTAAGCAGTTTCCTAATACTCCCCCTCAAGTTGGAGCGTGAGGATCACAAACACCCAACTTGCAAATTAGGCCTTGGAAAG
Organism: Tasmannia lanceolata; assembly: GCF_043159265.1. NCBI lineage: Eukaryota > Viridiplantae > Streptophyta > Magnoliopsida > Canellales > Winteraceae > Tasmannia > Tasmannia lanceolata. The sequence goes on along the minus strand of NW_027518683.1, from coordinate 18,874,221 downwards.
AAGCAACACCTAATGGTTTGGTAAAAACATCAGCAGGCTGGTCCTTGGTGTTGATATAAGCTGTACGAATGACACCATCTTGCAACTTTTCACGGATAAGTGGCAATCAATTTCGATGTGCTTGGTGCGCTCATGGAAAACCGGATTAGCGGCCATGTGGAGTGCAGCTTTATTATCACAGAACATTAGTGCCGGTTAAGGATGCAGAAGTTGTAAGTCCCGAAGTAGGTGAAGGAGCCATGTTACTTCACAACAAATGGTACCCATTGCACGATACTCAGCCTCAGCAGAAGATCGTGAAGGTGTCCGTTGTTTCTTAGACTTCCATGAAACAGGAGAGGAGCCTAAGAGGATACAATAACCTGTAACGGAACGACGCGTTTCGGGACAACTTGCCCAATCAGAATCACAGAATGCATGTAATTGTGTATTAATTGAGAATGAAAGAAGAATGCCTTGACCAGGAGATTGCTTGATATAGCGGAGTAATCTGTGAGCGGCATCTAAGTGCGGTTGTCTTGGTGTGGCCATGAACTGACTGAGAGCTTGAACCGAGAAAGCTATATCAGGCCGAGTTAGGGTAAGGTAAATTAAGCGTCCAATTAAACGGCGATAGGTGGATGGGTCAGGCAAGACATCACCATGAGTGGAATTGAGTTGAAGGTTCTGTTCCATAGGACTCTTTGCAGGCCGACAACCAAGAAAACCAAATCTTCTAAAAGTTCAAGAGCATATTTTCTTTGACAGAAAAAATACCATGCTTAGAACGAGCTACCTCCAAACCTAAAAAATACTTGAGAGGGCCGAGATCTTTTAAAGTGAATATATACACTTAAAAACGGCGATAGGTGGATGGGTCAGGCAAGACATCCACATAGACTAGCACGGCAGCAAAACCGTTTTAAGAAGAACGTGTAAGAATGGAATAATCCACTTTAGATTGAACGAATCCAGCATCTAGGAGGGCAGTAGTTAATTTGGCAAACCACTGACGGGAAGCTTGTTTAAGACCATACAATGATTTATTTAGCTTGCAAACCCGAGTCTCCCCCTAGCGACGAAAACCAGGTGGAATTTGCATGTAAATATCTTCATTCAGGTCACCATGTAGAAAGGCATTGTTGACATCAATTTGATGCAGGTGCCAATTCTTAATAGCTGCAACGGTCAGAAGGACCCGAACAGTAACGAGTTTTGCAACAGGTGCGAAAGTCTCATGAAAATCCAAACCTTCCTTTTGATTATTTCCTTTAGCTACAAGTCGTGCTTTAAAGCGCTCAACAGAGCCATCGACATTGTACTTGATTTTGTAGACCCATTTACAACCAATGGGTATTTTGCTAGGAGGGAGATCAGTAAGAGTCCAGGTGCAATTAGCTTCAAGAGCACTGATTTTAGCAGCCATGGCATTATTCCATTTAGGATCTTTGACAGCCTGTTTAAAAGACTTGGGCTCGGAAATAGATGAGATTGCCACAGAAAAAGCACAATGGGAAATGGAAAAATTATTATAAGACAAGTAATTAGATCAGGGATAAGGGGTACTTACGACCTGACCATTCTTCGGGGAAGGTGATTGAGTAGCGAGAGGTTGGAGGGCCAAACTGCAAATGGTAATCTTGTAAATAATGAAGACGTTGACCGGTACGATTGGAGCGACGAAGAGGAAGTGAAGGTGAGGAGGGGGGCATGGGAGGGTGGTCATGCATTTCTATCTGAGGGAAGGTGGATCAATATAATCATGTATTGGTAGGGGAAGGACAGGTGAAGACGTATCATGAGATATTTGACTGAAAGGGAACACATTTTCATGAAAAATTACATCTCGAGATGTGAACACTTTCCCAGTACTAAGCTCATAAAGTTTGTAGCTTTTTTGCCCATATGGATACACAATGAAAATATGAGTAGCACGAGGGTCAAATTTTGTTCGCTTTAAGGCATGGGTGGATGCGTAACAGAGGCATCCAAAAACCTTTAGGTGAGAATAAGATGGTCTGTTAGAAAACAATCTTTCGTATAGGGTTTTTCCAGAAAGAAGAGGAGTTGGGGTGCTGTTAATTAAATAAGCTGCAGTAAGTATCCAATCACCCCAAAATCGGATAGGAAGATGGGCTTGAAAACAAAGAGCACGAGCTACATTGAGGAGATGACGATGTTTACGTTCTAGAACTCCATTTTGCTGTGGAGTTGCTATACAACTAACCTGATGAATAATTCCGTGTTCACTAAAAAATGTACGCTTAGCGAATTCCTCCCCATTATCAGAACAGATTTGTTTGACCTTCTGATCAAATTGATTCTCAATAAGTTTAATAAAAGATTCCAAAAGGAAACGGGTTTCTAATTTATGAGCGATGAGATAAACCCATGTAGCACGACTAAAATCATCAACAATAGTTAAAAAATTTCAAGCAAAAACAATGGATTGTTGGAATCCTCAACCTTGCTGTTTCCTCCTTTTCCTTCCATGTTAAAGGCTGAAAGGGTTGTTTGAACAAAACAAAAGATCCACAGGATAGAGGATAGAATAGTTGTGATGCCGGTAAAATGGCTACCGACAACAGAAAAAAAAAAGTCTCGTAAGAAAACAGAAGAGTGGTCCTCAAAGGGAAAATGAGTGTTATTGCTCTGATACCATAGAGAGAAGATGTTGAATCGGATTTCTCTATTGGTTTGTGTACAGAGGTTGTATACATATATAGAGTACATAAGAGTGGAGCCTAAAAATAGGATCGTAATTACCACACAGGAATAGGTAAGTTACAGTGTAGTGAATATATATATGTTTTCCTTTTCAGCTAACATCTAGAACCTTCATTGCCCAATTTACTGAGGCATTCCCTAATTTACACAATATACACATGATATAGAGGATCGTAACTTAAGCAGTTTCCTAATAACAAGAGAGAGAGTGATGCAGTGGCATATCCGACTGGCACCGTAGGATAATGCCATTTGTCATCCATGTGGCACATCTATGTGGTTTGACTTGGTCTTGGATTTTGCATGGGAATTTAGATAAGCAATTACAATGTCTAGTTTTTAGTATGTGTTAGTTAAGTCTTTCTTTAATGATTTATAGGGACTTTGTTAAGATTTATTGGGTTTGTATTTTGACTACTTAGGAAATGGTATTGTCATGAAAATTGTCCTAGAAGTTATTATAGGGTATTGAGAATAGGTATAGAAGTTATTGGTAAGTCATTTTCCATGTATCTCATTTACTTCTTGTATCTCCAAATATATCAATGAGAATGAGCAAAGAGGGGATGATAGTTTTTGGTTAAAAAAAGGAAGCTTTTCCAAGCATTTAGCAAGAGTTCTACTTCCTGTGTTTTTTTCCACGACCCTAAGGATTGCGATCGTTGATCCAAACGGTATCAGAGAGGCTAGGGTTTTCATAAACAAATCAAGAGAGAGAGAGAGAGAGAGAGAGAGAGAGAGAGAGAGAGAGAACAAAAAACAACTTATTGATGGTATAATCATCCTGCCAAAGGAGCCCAATTAGTGGTAGAAACCCATGCCCCATCTCTTCATAATTCCTATTTTTTAATCAATTTCCGTATAATATCTCAGTTCAATCAACTAAGACTGCTATAAAGCACATGATCTAAACATTAAACCACCAAAGAAGCAATCTCATGTGCGACTATATAGCAGATGAGATCCTTGAGGACAAGAAAGATAACTTGCTAGGTTATACCGCATGCGAAACCCAGGAATTAACCAAGAAAGCATATCAGATTTCAAATACACATGCTATGTATTTGAATCAGAAAGGCTCTGTTCGTTTACCTGCTTATTCGTTGTGTTGATCTGTTAATTGTAATGGAAAATTTGAGGTTGTTCTCCTATATTGTTCCATCTTGTAATTCCATTTCACCACAAATCATTCAGTTGAAATATATTTCGGATGAAATCAATTTACTCATGCAAAAGGAAGCATACCCCTCCAAACTAACAAAGTATACCCATCCAAACGACCCCTAAGCAGCTAAAAACACAAACATCCATGAACATTGTTATTTCCCTCTAAGATTCCAACAAAATCTCAATTTTAGAAATCCTACGAAAGTGAGAGGACAGAAATATGATTTTTTTTTAATCTGAGAAGCTTCACTTAAGCCTAAAGCCTCAAAATTTCATATTATTACCACAAAAGGGGAACATTAGAAACTATTAAGGCCATAAAATAAGCATCAACTCTAAAAAAATTTCTTTCTTTTCCTATCTCTTTTTTTAGGATTTCTCCACTGTTCACAGAATAATGTCTGCAATGTCTTGACCATAACATAATGAGCAGTGGACAACACAAACAAGCATGAAAAACACCATTTCCATCAAAATTCCAACAAAATCTCAATTATAGAACTCTGAAGAGAGCCAGAGAGTAGAAAAATGTAATCTTTAGCTCAAAGAAGCATTAATCCAACCTAAAGCCTCAAAATTTAAGGAAATCTCCACAAAAAATGAAGCATTAGAAATAGGGCGATGATATTTTCACCCCCTGCAGTGTGCATTCGCCCCCCTTTTAACGTGATTTGAGTCAAAAAGCGTTAAAGGCGTACTCCAGAGGGGGTGAAAATATCATCTCCCTAGAAATAAAAGATTAGCAAGAAATACCTGTAAAGAGATACTAGGGTTTTCAGAAAAAAAATCAAGAACAAGAGAGAGAAGCTAGGGTTTTCAGAAAAAAAATCAAGAACAAGAGAGAGGCCCGGTTAGGATTTTCAGAAAAAATTAAGAATGAGAATTACAGGCTAGGGTTTTCAGAAAAAAAAAATCAAGAACAAGTAAAGAGAAGATGTTGAATCGGATTTCTCTATTGATTTGTGTACAGAGGTTGAGTACATATATAGAGTACATCAGAGTGGATCCTAAAAATAGGATCGTAATTACCACACTGGAATATGTAAGTTACAGTAGTGAATATATATGTTTTCCTTTTCAGCTAACATCTAGAACCTTCATTGCCAAATTTACAGAGGCATTCCCTAATTTACACAATATACACATGATATAGACGATCTTAACTTAAGCAGTTTCCTAATACTCCCCCTCAAGTTGGAGCCTGAGGATCACAAACACCCAACTTGCAAATTAGGCCTTGGAAAGAAGCAACACCTAATGGTTTGGTAAAAACATCAGCAGGCTGGTCCTTGGTGTTGATATAAGCTGTACGAATGACACCATCTTGCAACTTTTCACTGATAAGTGGCAATCAATTTCGATGTGCTTGGTGTGCTCATGGAAAACTGGGACAACTTGCCCAATCAGAATCACAGAATGGACGTAATTGTGTATTAATTGAGGATGAAAGAAGAATGCCTTGAGCAGGAGATTGCTTGATATAGCGGAGTAATCTGTGAGCGGCATCTAAGTGCGGTTGTCTTGGTGTGGCCATGAACTGACTGAGAGCTTGAACCGAGAAAGCTATATCAGGCCGAGTTATAGTAAGGTAAATTAAGCGTCCAATTAAACGGCGATAGGTGGATGGGTCAGGCAAGACATCACCATCAGTGGAATTGAGTTGAAGGTTCTGTTCCATAGAACTCTTTGCAGGCCGACAACCAAGAAAACCAAATCTTCTAAAAGTTCAAGAGCATATTTTCTTTGACAGAGAAAAATAACATTCTTAGAACGAGCTACCTCCAAACCTAAAAAATACTTGAGAGGGCCGAGATCTTTTAGAGTGAATATGCTATGGAGAAACTTCTTCAGAGATGTAATAGAATCGAGATCAGTTCCAGCTATGAGGATGTCATCCACATAGACTAGCACGGCAGCAAAACCGTTTTAAGAAGAATGTGTAAGAAGGGAATAATCCACTTTAGATTGAACGAATCGAGCATCTAGGAGGGTAGTAGTTAATTTGGCAAACCACTGACGGGAAGCTTGTTTAAGACCATACAATGATTTATTTAGCTTGCAAACCCGAGTCTCCCCCTAGCGATGAAAACCAGGTGGAATTTGCATGTAAATATCTTCATTAAGGTCACCATGTAGAAAGGCGTTGTTGACGTCAATTTGATGCAGAACGGTTAGAAGGACCCGAACAGTAACGAGTTTTGCAACAGGTGAGAAAGTCTCATGAAAATCCAAACCTTCCTTTTGATTATATCCTTTAGCTACAAGTCGTGCTTTAAAGTGCTCAACAGAGCCATCGACATTGTACTTGATTTTGTAGACCCATTTACAACCAATGGGGATTTTGCTAGGAGGGAGATCAGTAAGAGTCCAGGTGTCATTAGCTTCAAGAGCACTGATTTTAGCAGCCATGGCATTATTCCATTTAGGATCTTTGACAGCCTGTTTAAAAGACTTGGGCTCGGAAATAGATGAGATTGCCACAGAAAAAGCACAATGGGAAATGGAAAAATTATTATAAGACAAGTAATTAGATCAGGGATAAGGGGTACTTACGACCTGACCATTCTCCGGGGAAGGTGATTGAGTAGCGAGAGGTTGGAGGGCAAAACTGCAAATGGTAATCTTGTAAATAATGAGGATGTTGACTGGTACGATTGGAGCGACGAAGAGGAAGTAAAGGTGAGGAGGGGGGCATGGGAGGGTGGTCATGCATTTCTATCTGAGGGAAGGTGGATTAATACAATCATGTATTGGTAGGGGAAGGACAGGTGAAGACGTATCATGAGATATTTGACTGAAAGGGAACACATTTTCATGAAAAATTACATCTCGAGATGTGAACACTTTCCCAGTACTAAGCTCATAAAGTTTGTAGGTTTTTTGCCCATATGGATACACAATGAAAATACGAGTAGCACGAGGGTCAAATTTTGTTCGCTTTAAGGCATGGGTGGATGCATAACAGAGGCATCCAAAAACCTTTAGGTGAGAATAAGATGGTCTGTTAGAAAACAATCTTTCGTATGGGGTTTTTCCAGAAAGAAGAGGAGTTGGGGTGCCGTTAATTAAATAAGCTGCAGTAAGTATCCAATCACCCCAAAATCGGATAGGAAGATGGGCTTGAAAACAAAGAGCACGAGCTACATTGAGGAGATGACGATGTTTACGTTCTACAACTCCATTTTGCTGTGGAGTTGCTATACAACTAACCTGATGAATAATTCCGTGTTCACGAAAAAATGTACGCATAGCGAATTCCTCCCCATTATCAGAACGGATTTGTTTGGCCTTCTGATCAAATTGATTCTCAATAAGTTTAATAAAAGATTGCAAAAGGAAACGGGTTTCTGATTTATGAGCGATGAGATAAACCCATGTAGCACGACTAAAATCATCAACAATAGTTAAAAATTTTCGAGCACCAGAAAGCGATGCAGTATTGTAACCACCCCTAATACCACAATGAATTAATTCAAAAGGAGCATTTGTGGAAATTGAACTCAATGGAAAAGGTAAACGATGCTGCTTCGCAAGTGGACAAATAGTGCAATGGTGACTATCTGAAATACATATATCAGGAATAAACTTAGACAATGAATGTAAACATTTATTGGATAAATGTCCTAAACATCTATGCCAAACATCAGAAGAGGAACTAATAGAAGTGCATGCCAAGGGAGATGTGATTGAAAAATGATATAGGCGAGGTACGGTCCTGTATAAGACACGATTGAGAAGAAAAGGGCGAAGAAAGTTAGACGTAAGAGTGAGCTTACTAACAGAAATAAGATTAAAGTGAAAGGATGGCACACAAAGAACATCATGAAGGATAAAGGAAGAGGTTAATGCAACAGTTCCAATATGTGTGACAGGGGCACTTCGCCCATCGGGAAGTTTAACAGAAGTAGCACCAGTTGATGTGATGGAGGTAAGAAGGGACACAGAACTAACCATGTGATCAGTGGCACCACTATCTATTATCCAAGATACATGAGAAGTAGATAGGCTTAGTGATATACCTGAAAGAGTAGCAGTTGGTTGGATGCTACCTGCATGATGTGCCATGGGCTGAGGTTTGTTGATGAGAGATAGTAGCTGTTGACATTGATCCGATGTAAATGGAAACCCGGCTGGAAGATTCTCCACATTAGCCTTTTCATTGTTACCTTTCTGCTGCATAGTTTGATTTGCAACTGGTTGCGGGTTGCGCTTGTAAAATCGATGTCCTGGTGGATACCCAATTAATTTATAACACTTATCAATCGTATGACCCTCCAGTCCACAATGATCGCAAGTGGGGCGACGAGAACCCTTACTATTCTTCTTGTTATTCTCACGATTATTTCGATCATTAGAATTTCCTGCATATTTAGCAGCTAAGGCAATAGTCTCCATATTCTGTTGTCCTACAGCTGCCACATCGCGTTGTCTTTCCTCTTGTAGAATGACAGAAAAGGCACGATTAACAGAAGGAAGTGGGTCCATAAGAAGTATTTGCCCACGGACAGCAGCAAAAGATTGATTTAGACCCATCAAAAATTGAATTAATCTGTGTTGCTGTTGGTAATCAGTTAATACCTTTAAGGAACAACAAGTACAACTAGGGAAGGGTTGTAAATTGGCAAGTTCATCCTACAATGCCTTGATTCGAGTGTAATAAGCAGCAACAGACAATTGATCTTGTGTTGAGGAAATAATATCTTTTTCAATTTGAAATATACGAGGAGCATTTACCTGAGAAAAACGCTCTTTCAGATCGGACCAGATCTCATGTGCACTTTCTGCGTAAATAACACTGCTTGCCAATTCTTGAGATAAGGAATTAAGAATCCCAGATATGACCATGTTGTTGCGGCGAGCCCACTGCACACGATCAGGATCCTTTGAATTAGTGGGCTTTTTTATGGAGCCATCAATGAAGCCAGTTTTATTCTTTGCGTTGAGAGCCATAACCATGGCTCTACTCCATGTCGGATAGTTGTCACCGGTTAGCAGTTGGGATACAAGAACCGTACCGGGGCTGTCCGAATGATGCAGAAACAATGGATTGTTGGAATCCTCAACCTTGCTGTTTCCTCCTTTTCCTTCCATGTTAAAGGATGAAAGGGTTGTTTGAACAAAACAAAAGATCCACAGGATAGAGGATAGAATAGTTGTGATGCCGGTAAAATGGCTACCGACAACAGAAAAAAAAAAAAAAAAAAAAGTCTCGTAAGAGAACAGAAGAGTGGTCCTCAAAGGAAAAAGGAGCGTTATTGCCCTGATACCATAAAGAGAAGATGTTGAATTGGAGTTCTCTATTGATTTGTGTACAGAGGTTGTATACATATATAGAGTACATAAGAGTGGATCCTAACTCAGAGGAGATGGAGAAAATAATGAAGACAGAGAGAGCAGTGAGACAATGAAAACCGCTCAGCTTTTTTGGGAAATGGGGGAGATGACCACCGCTGCAAATAGATCGGGTTCATAACACTTCCGGCCCTCCGCCTCATCTCCGATTGCGTGGCTCCGCGGCCTCCATTAGTCCGCCTCATCTCCGGCTCCGCCGCCTCTCCACCGCTCTGTTTTCCTCCTCCCTCATCCAAAATATTCTTGTCTTTGAGAAGAGGGTTTAGAGCTCAAAAGGGGGAAAATGATGTATTAGGGTTTTCCGTGGGTACATCAAAAGAAATTACATATCTTGGTGAGCACAAGATGTGGATCTGAGGATCGGACACCCATCTTGAGCCATCCTGCCTCATGAATTTCTTGTTGGTGGCAGAGCTTGATCCCCACCCACCTTGAGCCACCATCACTACCACCGCCACTTCTTTTTTTCACCACCACCGATCACCACCACCACTGCAATTTCTGCGCCTCGAACCGACGACCACCTCCACCGCCTCATCTTCATCTCTACCTCCACCGACCGGCCACCTCATCATCACCATCATCTTACCTCTTCTTCCCCTCCTTTTTGCAGCCACCATTAAATCCGACCTCCCTACCCAAATCAACCACCCTTACCACCACAAAACCCATTTCATTTTAACCTCTCCCATTTTTGATCTTTTATAAACCCATTTCACCACCTACCTCCACCCTCAGCCACCTCTGCAGATTTCCTTCTTCCCCTTCTCAGCCGTTCCACCTCCTACCACCATCTTTTTCAACCTTCATTGTTTCCCTCTATTCTAGGCCATAAAACCCATTCCCTCCATTGTGCTGCGGAAGAAAAAAGGGGGGAGAAGAGAATGGTGGTTCCTTGGGCGAAGCAGAAGAATCGCAGGGAGAAGAGAATAGATAGAATAGGAAAGAAGAGAGTGGAACAGCTGAGGGGAGACTGGCAGTGCTGCAAGTGCGGGTTCTACAATTTCAAGAGAAGGGTTGAGTGTTGGCAATGCGGGAAGATCTGGTCGTCGTATGACTGCAATGTCGATACGAGTCCGACAAAACCAAAGACCAACGCATTGAATGCATCAAGTAGTGGGAGTATCGAAGGGATTGATAAGCCTGAGTCTGGCAGTAGGAAAACTCCTTTGAATATTGTCTTTGGCGAGCCGGACAATGGAGCGGTTCTTCCATTGGTCTCTTTGAAAGGAACAGAACGTAGTTTGTGGGGCAAAATCGGGGAAGGATGGTCTGGCAATGTTCAGGCTTTGGAAGCTTGGTTGTTTGAAAGGAAAGTTGCAGAAGGGGCTGTTAAAGTTTACAAAATAGATGAAAGGGAAGTTATGATTGTTTTAAAGGCAGAATCTGCTCTTGAGCAATCGAAGATAGCCTGGTTTACTGCTAGAAATTCGCCATTTGTTGAATTGAGCTCTTGGTCGAAGAAGTTTGAGAATCTGACAAGGGTGGAGTGGTGGTTCATTTCTGGAATTCCACCTCAAGCTTGGTGTGTGGAGAATTTCAGAAACATCGGGAAGAGGATTGGTAGGGTAATTGAGATGGATGATTCCTGCAAAGCTGCTAGAGGATATCAGTGGGCCAAAGTTCGGATTGCCACAAGCTCTGGCTGCCCAGTCGTGGTGGCTTTTCCGGTAGGCATCGACGGAGCAACAATGTGGGTGAAATGCGAAATGGAGTCGGCGCGCAAAAAGGTGGATGGGGGGAAGACATATTCCACTCAATTCAGCTCGGATGATGATGAGGATGGGTTTGGGGCTGATGGATGTTCGGAAAAACAGTCTGGTAGTGGGGAGGAGGAGCAGGTTAGCATGGATTGGGCTGGAAGGAATAGGGTGGTGCACGATAGCGGGGAGGCACACGATAGCAGGGGGGCGCACGATAGCGCAGAATTTGCAAATCAAATTTCCCAAATTTGTGGTGAGGAAAGAGTGGAAGGGAGTGGGCTGGAGTTTCTGGAAGGTCAGACGTCTGGTGTTGACAGAGGTAGGGGGGTTGACTTGATTGACGCTAGGATGGTGGGCTTGCCAGATGATCAAATCAGTGGACATATTAATGGGCTTAGAAGACATTTGAACCTGCTGGTGGAGAATATTATTGGACTGGTGGAGAACAACTCAGGGAGAGGTTGTGGGCCTGTTACACCTTTAAGACAAATGCCAATTACTAGGAAATTTTGCAACATTGCTGATGGCCCGCCCTTGATTGACATGTCACCAGATCAAGGGAGCATAAACTTTGGGGCAGATTTGCATGGTGTTGCTGGCAATGAAATTAGCCTGGAAGAATGGAGGGCTGATTCAAGAGCAGTGGATAGTGTCTCTTCAAGTGACGCTGAATTAAGGCGAACATCGGTGAGTCGTAGGGAAGATTCTAACATTGCTTTGAGGGGAGGGTGTGAGGAATACTCTCGGAGGATTATCCCTTCAGAATTGGTTTTCCGGAGAATTAATGATGGGTTGGGTAACTCAGAGCACTCTGTACAGTTCAGCCTGGACCGAGCGGGAGAGAAAAGCACCACAAGTGCCGTAGAAGATCCTATCTTACCAGGTATTGGTGGGTTAATGAAAATATTTCAAGTCAATCAATCACAACTGGAATGCGATGGTTGTAGTCTTGGCTTCAACTCCCCCAAAGGTATCAACTCTTTGTTTTCATTTCGTGGCAATGAGGTGTCTTTTCCTTATCCAAATATGCAGGGCACAAAAATGGGTTTCTATGTAGAGGACGAAATCAGTGAGTCTTTGGGTATGGATGTCCCAAACCATTGCTTGCTATCCTCTCCTATTCCTTCTTGTTATGCGCATCTTGATAAGAGGGCTTTGTTGGGCCGGGAAAATTCCAATAGTCCCGAGGAGATAGAGGGGGTTGAGGGGTCTGAGGGTAACATGGAGCTACTGGAGAGGGCAGTGGATAAGGTGATAGATGTTAGTGGGAAGGTGGGGTTAAGATACCTCGGACCATTACCGGAGTTTCGTGGTATGATTCGGTCGATTGAATTAAGGGATATGGTTGGGGGAGAGGTTAACGAGTCTCACAGGGGTGATTCTTCGAAGAAGTCACTCCGAGAGTTGGCTAGATTGAAATCGGGTGTTAATTATGGGGATAAGAAGAGTGAGGGAGGTAAGAAGAGTGAGGGAGGTGAGAAGAGTTCTCCATTGAGGAGTGTCAAGTCAGGGAGAAAGGGGAGAAAGTACGTGAAAATTGTTTCCTTATGAAGACGTTATCATGGAATGTAAATGGATTGGGTTCTTTGGCGAAGAGAGCTCAAGTGAAGGAAATGGTTAAAAGATGTAAACCGAGTCTTGTATGTCTACAAGAAACCAAATTAGAGGTTATTGATAAGGTTACTGTTCAGAGTATTGGTCTCACAGGTCAGTGGAGCTTCTCTTTTGTGGGTTCAATTGGCCTTTCTGGGGGGATTTTGGTTGCTTGGGAGGAGTCTTATTGGAATGTGGTCGAGGAATGGAAGGGTAGGTTCTCCTTGTCTGTTGTTCTGGAAAGGGTGGAAGACACGGTGAGGGTTGTTTTCTCTGGGATCTATGGGCCTTCTCAAAGGGTGGAGAAAAGGTTGTTATGGGGGGAGTTAGATGGGATTAGGGCGCGATGGTCCCATCCTTGGTGTTTAGGTGGAGACTTTAATGAAATTAGATTTGCGTGTGAAAGGGTGGATTGCACGAGGTCTAATAGAAATATGGTCTTGTTCGCTGATTTCATTTCTAAGCATGAGTTAATCGATCTTCCATTATCTGGGGCTCGTTTCACGTGGAATAGAGGGGAGAGTCATAGTAGGATTGATCGCTTCCTTGTATGTCCACTGTGGATGTGCTTGACTCCTGAGGTGATACAAAAATCCCTGGTTCATTCGGTTTCAGATCACTGTCCTATTCTTCTGGATCCGAGGTTAGAATCTTGGGGGCCCCCACCTTTTCGATTTGAGATTGCATGGCTCCAGGATCCGAATATGGAAGAAAGGATGGGAAAATGGTGGGCCTCTGAAAATTTTGAGGGGCCTGCAGACGTTAGAATAGGGAGAAAATTGAGATTTGTTAAGAAGATGTTGAAGGAATGGATTAAGGAGAAAAGAGGGTCTGACTCTTGCAGAAAGAATTGGTTGGAAAGTAGGATTGTAGAACTAGGAGATTTAGAGGAAGAGGGATTGGGGAACATTGTTTCTAGGGAGGAATTGGGGCGTCTTCGTGAAGAACATAAAAGTATTCTTCTACATGAAGAGATATCCTGGAGGCAAAAGTCGAGGGTCAAGTGGCTGAAGGAAGGTGATAAAAATACAGCTTACTTTCATGCTATGGCTAGTGCTAGAAGAAGGGGTAATAGGATTGTCTCATTGATGGTGGACGGGGCGGTGGTTTCCGGAAAGGAAGATATTTCGAGTGCTATATTGAGCTTTTATAATGCCTTATATACATCAGATGGTATATTGAAGCCTATTCCGGAGGGGGTGGATTTTAATCATTTAGAATGTGATCAGAGTAGGAAATTGGAGGATCCGTTTGAGGTCGACGAGATTGAGAGGGCTGTTTTCTCTTTGAGTAGAGATAAGGCTCCCGGGCCGGATGGCTTTTGTTTGGCATTTTTCCAATCTTGTTGGGAATATGTCAAGGGTGACCTAGTGGTATTTTTTCATGAGTTCCATCAAGGAATGGAGTTGGATAGAGGTTCGGGGGCTACTTTCATTACTCTAATTCCTAAGGTGGAAGGTGCTAGCAGGATATCAGAGTTTAGGCCTATCAGTCTTGTGGGATGCCTTTATAAGGTTTTGGCTAAAGTTTTAGCGGATCGCTTAAAAAGGGTACTTCCATCAATCATATCGGATTATCAATGTGCTTTCGTAGAAAAAAGACAAATTTTAGATTGCTCCTTGATTGCAAATGAGGCTATTGACTCATATCGCAAACTTCGTAAGCAAGGCATCTTGTGTAAGTTGGACATGGAGAAAGCTTATGATAGAGTGGATTGGGGATGTATGGATTACTCTCTTCAGCGTATGGGATTCGGATGTCTATGGCGTTCGTGGATGAAGAATTGTGTGTCATCTGCTTGGTTTTCTATTCTCATTAATGGATCTCCAAAGGGTTTCTTCAAGTCGTCTAGAGGGCTTAGACAAGGGGATCCTTTATCCCCTTTCTTGTTTATCATTGTGGCGGAAACCCTTAGTAGGTTACTGGCGAAGGGAAGCGGTCTTGATCTTTTTAGAGGATTCAGGATCGGCTTGGAGGAGGTGGAGGTCTCCCACTTGCAATTTGCTGATGATACATTATTATTTTGTGAGCCGGAGATTGGGCAAGTGAGAAACTTAAAAGCCATTTTGAGATGCTATGAGCTTATTTCAGGCCAAAAATCTAATTTCCACAAGTCTAAAATTTTTGCTTTGAATATTCCTGAGGAGAGGGCTCTGGAAATTGCTGTGATTCTGGGATGTCAGCTGGACACATTGCCTTCCTCATATTTGGGCCTTCCTTTAGGGGTTGGTAGACCGAATAAAGACATGTGGGTTCCTATAGTTGAGAGGATCGAGAGAAGATTAGGTTCATGGAAAAGGAATCTTGTTTCTCGTGGTGGTAGGCTTGTGCTGGTTAAGGCAGTATTGTCCAATATACCTATATACTTCATGTCTTTATTTAAATGCCCTGTTAGTGTCTCCCTCAGGATTGAACAGATTCAGAGGAGATTTTTGTGGGGTGGGAATGAGGATAAGAGAGGAATTGCTTTGGTCAAATGGGAGGAGGTTTGTATACCCATCAAGTTGGGTGGTTTGGGTATCAGGAGAATTAGAGATTTTAATCATGCGCTCTTGGGTAAATGGTTATGGAGATTTGGGGATGAGCATGATCGTTGGTGGGTCAAGGTCATTAGAAGTAAGTATGGATGTGATATGGGGAGATGGGAATCCTTGGACTTGTTTGAAAAAAAAGGGTTGTCGGTTTGGAGAGACATTCTAAAAATCTCTTCTCTTTTCAAGTTAAAGGTTAGATTTAGAGTGTATAGGGGTGATAGAATATCTTTCTGGCAGGATGTGTGGTGTGGGGATGTGTCCTTTAAGTGTCGATTTCCGAGATTATTCAATATGGCTTCAAATAGGGAGGCCTTTGTTAGCGATTGCTTTGAGTGGAATGAGGGTGTTCTTGTGTGGAACCCTGGGTTTAGAAGATCATTTTTTGAGTGGGAGGTGGAATTGGTCTCTAGCCTGCGGGCCCTTCTTGCGGGTTGTTACATTAAAAGGAATGGGGAGGATAAAAGGCTTTGGATTGAGGAACCTTCTGGGACTTTCTCAGTTAAATCTTTCTATAAAAGTATTATGCCCATTTCTAACCCTTCATGTTCGGCAAAGGTATGGAAATTTAATTGCCCACCTAGAGTTTGTATCTTTGGTTGGGCGGTTTGTCGTGATAGAATACAAACTATCAATTTTCTGAGAAACCGTGGTATGTGGCTTATTGATCATTGCCCACTATGTCTGCATGATGGGGAATCTGTGGATCACTTGTTTATGCATTGTTCGTTCACTAGGCTCATATGGCATTTCATCTTCATGCGATTTGGGATTTGTTGGGTTTTTCCAAAATCTATTCCGTCGCTATTGCACCAATGGGGAGGGGTTCCTTGGAAGGAAAAAGGAAAAACCTTGTGGAATTTTTGTTTACTTGCTACGTGGTGGTCTATATGGAAGGAGAGGAACTCTAGAGTCTTTGAGGGGAAAGCCATGAATCCTCATTGGATTTACTTGAAGATCATCACCTTGGTTATATCTTGGGTGAGATGCCTCCCATCCTTTCGGTTTGTATCGGCTTTTGATCTTTGGGAAGGTTGGCGGGAGGTGTGCTTTAGTGTTGAGCGCAGAGATCTTATTTTGCATAGGTGGAAGCCCCCTGCTCAAAACATGTATAAGGTTAATTTCGATGGTGCAAGTTCCGGCAATCCGGGTCCGGCAGGAGTGGGAGGGGTTTGTCACAATGATAAGGGGGATGTTATGTGGGCATACTACGGCTCTATTGGTGTGTCTGATTCCTCAGATGCGGAAGTAAGGGCGGCACATTGTGGCATTTTGAATATTGATAGAAGGTTGATGGATCAGACCATTGTTGAGGGTGATTCGCTAAATGTGATTCGTTGGCTGAAAGGTGATGTGGCTCCTCCGTGGAGATTTCTTTCCATTTTTGATGAGATTGAGGACTTAACTGCGGGGTCCGCTATCGGCTTTCAACATGTTAGAAGATCAGCAAATGAAAAAGCGGATGCGCTAGCTAAGCGTGGTGTCTCCGGTGGTTCTATTCTGTGGTTCGACCACCTTCCTCCCTGATAAGGGTTTTCTCTGTATTTTGTTTTTTCTTCGTTCCTGTGTATTTCTTGCTTCCTATTGTAGATATGGGTGGTCCATCTCGGCCTCCTAAATTTGCTATATATTATTATTGCCATTTCAAAAAAATAAAATAAGAGTGGATCCTAAAAATAGGATCGTAATTACCACACTGGAAGAGGTAAGTTACAGTGTAGTGAATATATATATGTTTTTCTTTTCAGCTAACATCTAGAACCTTCATGTGAAACCTAATGTTTCTGCTCATGTAGGAAATTTAGAATGAGTCAATAATAGGGCTAGAGGTTCGGGCTCTGTTGTAGTTGATCAAAAGCCACCCACCAAAGCATGGATTGAGGCCATTTTCAATAGTATAGAGAAGTCAGTGCTACACCCAAGTGGTGCAAATGATATTATTGAGCAGCGTTTGGAAATCCCTCAGGTAAGTTCTGTTGGAGACAGGCTTCCTTTTGTTCCTATTTCTGAGGAGGCGAAAAACTATTTGGAACTGGAGGCAAGTCGTTGAACATAGGATCCACCCCCAAGCCAACACGCCCCTTGGGCATTATGGTTTATGCTTGTAAGGAAAGTGATGAGTGTGAATTATAGATAGGAAAAGCATGCATATATAATGTTTAGAGCGGTTATACTGAGGTATTTTCTTTGTTTTTGGTGTTTCAGGGTTATATTGGGAATTCCGAGGAAAATATGCTAAGAAGATGAAATTTCAATGAAATTGATGCAAGCTTGGAAAATCCTAGCCGAAATTTGTATTGCAGCCCTTCGATTGGATGGTGTGGATCAACTCATGGAATGATCTAGGGGGTTGTTGAGGCCCACTAAATGGACAGTTCTAATCGTCCATTGGAATTGAGTTAAATGACACGGCCAATTGGTTGAATCGTGGCCCGCTTTTTGAACGGTTTAGATCAGCCCATGAAAGTTGTATTGCAGGCCCCATCAATGGAAATGATATATTGGGATGCAACTTATGTGACACAATCAAGTGAAGGGTTTTGATTAAGTGGGTCTCATAAAGTGGTTCTGCTCACCAATGATTTTATCAAAATTTTCATTTGAATGGATGGTTGGGATTACACCAAGGTGGCAACTTTCTCATGTTAAAATTGCACTAACTCCAGCCATTATGGGCATTATTATGGATAAAAACATAATACAAGGTACTGTTTCCTTGCTTGGAGAAAAGTGTGCATAACCATGCACGTAAAGCTATAGAAAGTGGGGCCTACTTGGAGATTTCTTTCATGTGTCAAACTATGATGTGATCCCCACATATATTTTTTTAGCATTCGGTCAATTGTAGTAGGCCAACTACAAAAAAATTCCAACCGACCTTCTCTTGTAGAAAATAGGAATTACTTATTTCCAGGTACATATGAAAAGTAACCCAAGTGAGTCATTGTTTCTAACTTGGTATGCATATAAGTGGGACCCATTTAGGTGTTGTTACATCTCAAGGGGCTGTTATGGAAACTTTGCAGAGAAAGAAAGAAACGATTTCTCGATTTTAACATTTTACTATTCACATCCAGTGAACATGCATACCTTCATTTGTTTTTCTCTCTCTCTTTATATAGACATGTGGGGCCCACGTGTGGCTCTCTATTGGATTGGGAAAGCAACCCACGTCTTTGGTTTTGGGTTTTTGGCTTGCAATATATATTATATAGTATAAGTGGGACCCACCAAAGAAGGAAACAAAGAGTTGCCAAATTCTCCACCTTTCCCACGTATTTTCTTTGAAAATAGTATTTTCTAGTTGCATGTAATTTATATATATGCAATTATGTGGGACCCACTTGTATTTGCTAAAATACATTCCCTATATATATGAGATTTTATATGGTTTCTAATATATGCATAATCATGCTATTTTGTCTTGAAGCAAAATCTCAACCCATATTCCTATGTTGGAAAGTCAAAAAAATATGGGAAAATTCTCAATTGGTGACACAAAAATGACAAAATAGTGGATGGGTGACACCCTTTTAAAAGCTTGTGAATGGAGGTCAAAACACCTTTTGCGTACATGGCCTTTTACTAAATACCCCTCGAGAAGAAAAAACCCATCGTTTTAACTTCTCTTCGTTTTTAACTGTTTTGAAGCTTTTTTCACTTTTTCTCTCTCCTTTTTCTTTTTTAACCACCTGCAACCCATCTTCTCCGGTGTGAGGTGGTGGCCGGCGTGAAGATCAAACCATTTTCTCCGGCGTGGGGCGGTTTCTTACGCTAATCCGAACCTCCCTTCTTCGTAGTGGAACGTACTCCAACGAGGGCTTCATTTTTTTTTGGCGTCTTCCCCATCGTCTCAGGTATGGCAGGGTATCATGTTTCATTTTTTTTTTAACTTTTATTTTCCTTCTATTAAGTTACCTTTGTGGTTTAGGGTTTTATTTTCACTATTGGGAAGCCTATACACATATAGGGTTTCATTTTTTATTTTTTCTCTAGTAAGTTGGCTTTGATGAGAAACTGTCGACATCTACTGTTTCATTTTCACTGTGGAGAACCCCCTTTTGATAATCTCCCATTTTCAGTGTTGAGAACCCCCTTTTGAGATTGATAATCCCCCACTTTCATTGTTGAAAACCCCCTTTTCACTGTTGACAACCGCCTTTGAAATTGATTATCTCCCTTTTCCAGTGTTAAGAACCCCCTCTATGTAGTTCATAATCCCCCCATTTCCAGTGTTGAGAACCCCCTCTATGTAGTTCATAATCCCCCCATTTCCAGTGTTGAGAACCCCCTGTTGAGGTTGATAATCCCCCATTTCCAGTGTTGAAAACCCCATCTAAGTAGTTGATAAGCCACATATTTGTAGTGTTGAGAAGCCCCTCTAGGTAGCTATGATAACCCCCATGTAGAGTGTTTTGTTTGAACCCCCCATTCAGTGTTATGAAGAGTGTGATAGGGAAACCTTTTAATGTTCATTTTAAGTTACAGGTTTTGATGATCATGATAAAAAACTGTGTATTTTCATGGAGATTGGTAGAAACTATGGGAGGGGAACTTGTATGCAGTTTTTTAAATAGCAGGAGAACTTATTTGTGAATGAGGCAACTTGTTTGCGAATGGCAGGGGAACTTGTTTGTGAATGGCTGGGGAACTCGTAAATTTTAAACTGGTTTTATGGTGTACGTTTGTGTTTGTGTTTCAATTTGAACAGAGGAACTTGTTTCTGAATGGGTGGAGAACTTGTAAATTTAAACAGGTTTATGAAAGTGTGTTTGAGTTTGTGTTTCGATTTGAACAGGGGAACTTGTTTGTGAATGTTGGAAAACTTATAAATTTAAACAGGTTTTATGGTGTCTGTTTGTGTTTGTGTTTCAATTTGAACAGGGGAACTTGTTTGTGCATGTTGGAAAACTTGTAAATTTAAACAGGTTTTATGGTGTCTGTTTGTGTTTGTGTTTCAATTTGAATAGAGGAACTTGTTCCTGAATGGGTGGAGAACTTGTAAATTTAAACAGGTTTTAGACAACTGTGTTTGTGTTTGTGTTTCAAGTTTAACAGGGGAACTTGTTTGTGACTGACTCAGGAACTTGTAAATTTATGTGGTTGGTGGCCCATTTTTTGGGTTGATAACCCACTTTATCTACCTAATAAAATGGTTGGTGACCAATTTATTAGGTTGATAATCCACTTTACAATGTCAATCACCTCAAAAATTGGAAGGTTGGTAAGCCTAATTTCCAATTCCAGTAACTATATCTACGCAGGTAATTTGTTGGTAACCCAATTTTTAGGTTGATAACCCACTTTGCATTGTCAGCCACCCCATAAGGTGGGAGGTTGATAAGACGGTTGCCAAATTCCAGTAGCTTTATCAACACTGGAAATTGGTTGATAACCCATTTTATTAGTGGGTGACCCACTTTCGAATTTTGGTAACCTCATTTTGAGGTAGCCGATAACCCAGAATCACTCATTCCAGTAGCTTTAATACCCACTGAATGGGTTGTTAACCCAAAAAATTAGGAGTCGATAACCCGGTTTGTAAATTCTAGTACTTTTATCAACACAGGGATTGGGTTGATGATCCAATTTGTGTGTCGGTAACCCACTACCGAATGTTGGTAACCCAATTTTGAGGGCGTCGATAACCCGAATTGTGAATTCCAGTGACTTTATCAACCTAGGTATGAGTTGGTAATCCAACTTGTGCGTTGGTAACCCATTTCCGAATATGGTAATCCCGTTTTCAAGGAGTAGATAACCTGGATTTTGAATTCCAGTAGCTTTATCAACCTAGTGAATGGGTTGATGATCCCATTTTGTATACTGGAAACCCCATTTTCGAATGGTTGATAACCTATTTTGAGGGAGTTGATAACCTGAATTCCAACATCCCGTAGCTTTGTCAACCAAGGGAATGGGTTGATGATCCCATTCTGTGTGTTGGTAACCTCACTTCCGATTGGTTGATGACCTATTTTGAAGGAGTTGATAACATGAATTCCAACATCCAGTAGCTTTATCAACCTACATAATGGGTTGATAATCCAATTGTGTGTGCTGGTAACCCAATTCCTACTGTTGAGAAGTCCCTTTTAAGGGTGTACATGCAAGAGAGCAACAACTAAATTGAGCTTGGCAAGGTAAGCCCGACCTACTGAGTTTTATGTTCCAATGACAACTATTCTTTACAAAATAACAAAACGAAGTCATCACAATATCTGAGTACATTCAAAAAATTCAATTACACCCTTACACGAAGAAGGGAGCTTGGTAAGGTACGCCTGACCTACTGAGTATGGGTGCAGAAGGCCCAATAGCAGTTTGGTCAACTTGTTGTCTTACCACGGATGGTTCTTTGCAAATTCTTCTACTGTGGCCAAGTTGTCGACATCGGGTGCATTTGTAATGTAATCCACCTTTCAATTCGCGATCCGTTTTTCTCGTACGCGGCCTTCCTGGTGGTCACTTTGCAATCGGCGGTAATATTGTCATCAAGGATTATGGATTTAATTCCCATTGGGTCCTGTCTAGTGTCGGGTGCAAAACCTCAACGTACGTTTCCCGATATCTCTCTACATGATATCATTTCTCGCAGTAATCGTACGCATCGAATTCTGTTATGCCAATGGCTGCCATGGCATGTCCGCACGGGAGTCCAAATGTTTGGAATGCACGATAACTGCTGTAGACACCCCATTTTGACCGGACCATTTCCCCCAAAATCGAATAAATTCTCGAAATCAAATAAAATCCCAATCCCGAAGTTGAGTCGAGGTCCCGAACCGAATCCCGAAATTCCTGAAGAGATGTGCCTGTACCAGTTGGGTAACCACCAAGGCCTCCTCTATTTGCCCTTCGTTTTCACCAGGGACCACCCTGTTGTGCGTAAGGATTGGTAATAAGTGTACTAAGAAGGGTTGTCCATGGAATAAAGAGAGGGCAAATATATGTTTCTCTTTATAAAAAAGGGGTGGGATGGCCGAGCATGGGTGCCCATTAAAGCAAATAAAAAAGGGGGTAATGGGGATGTTGATAAAAGTGTAAAATCCTCCTCTAAGGAGGGCATTTTTGGAAGCTTGCATTTCTTTCTCTACAAGCCACAAGCATAGGCCATTAGATTAAAGAGATGAGGTGTAGGGCTTGGATCAACTAGGCACTCTAGGTTTTAGGGTTTCTAGGATAGAATTAGGGCAAGAAGGATAAAGAATCAAGGGCCATAGGATCAAGAAGGGAATGAAATGAATGGCTAAGATTAGATGAGGGTTTCAACCCTATTTATATAACCCAAAGAATCTCGTGTAAAAAAAAAGAAAAAAGGAGGAGCCCCATTTTTCTGAAGAAAAAAAAAAGAGTGCAGAGAGAGAGAGAGGAAGGAGGAGGAGGAGGACCGACCAACACCTCGATCGAGCTCCGGCCGACCACCAACCCAACTCCACCACCCTCATTTCCCCCCACCGCCAACATCTCCATTGATTCCGGCAAGCTTGCCGGAATCCGACCACCCAAACCTCCATTGAAACCGCAACCCTCACCTCTGCAATTTCAGCCGCCACCTCCATCTTCACCATCTCCGGCCGTTTGCTCCGGTTGTGCCACCTTCACCCACCCACCGGCCATCTTCTTCTTCCCTAACCTCTTATCATCATCCATCTTCACCTCCAACCCAAAACCCCTTTCGAACACCTACTAAAAACCCATTTCCATCTAATACAAAAACCCCACTTCTACAAATCCTCTTCCCAAACCACCATCCACAAACCCCACCGGAATCCAAGCCACCGTCTCTGCAACTTTCCATCGCCGGAGCTCCGGCCCCCGACCCAACCGCCATTATCTTCTCCGGCCATCCAAGCCGGAATCCGGCAAGAATCCGGCCCTAGCTACCCTCTCACACCATCCCCATCTTCTCTTCTCTAACCCCTTTTCCATCGTCTTCACCACCTCTAACCCCATTCCATTTTATACCCAAACCCATTTCAGTTTAACCTCTCCCATTTCAGATTTTTTTTGACAAACCCATTTCACCACCCATCTCCACCATCATCCCCACCACCTTCTCCTTTACTACCCCAACCCATCTCCTAAACCTAAACCCCTAACCGACCATACCCAACCCCATCCGAATCCAACCATTGTTCTCCACCGTCACCTTCATTTCTCAGCCACCATTAACAGCTGTTTCCACCACCATCTTTATTAGACCCATCTCACTTCTTGTCTCAGCCATTATTGGAATCCCTAATTTCTATCAAACCCACTTGGATTTCCCCCATTTGCAGCCATTGAAACCCTATCTCCTCTGTAAATCACCACCAAACCCACCTCATCTCTTCCCTAAAACCCCTTTTGCTTTGACTTGACCTCATCTCCGGCCATTGATTCCGGCCTCTTTCGTTTGCCACCTCCTACTTCAAGCCATCTCCACGTTCCTTGGCCATTTTCAAAACCCATTTCCAATCTTCAATACACCCATTTCTTATCTCACTTGCAGACCCATTTCCATTTTTCAAGTTTCATTACACACACTCACATGCTCAAGCCAATTCCTCTCATGCCACTATCCATGTCAAAAAAGAAGAAGGCCATTGACATACCCCAAAGCCTATCTGATCCTCCATTTTCCATTTAACAATTGACCCCCACTTCCTATTTCCAATTTCCATCATTACATCCCATAATTTCCCAACAGATCTCATCCCATTACTATTTTCCATCAAACTGCCTCAATCACCACCATCAAATTGCCTCAATCACCACTGTCAAAAGCTGCTGGCCGCTCCATCACCCTTGGGACAAAGGTCAATCTGGGGAGAGACGAAATTGCCCAAAGAAGGTACTAATTGTCATTATTCTTCTTCTTTTTATTAGATTGCTTAATTCCTTGCGGTCCGGGTTCGATTTGTGATTCCAATTTTATGTGTCTTGTCTTGATGTTGGCATCTGGATATCATTTAGATTCTAAAAATAAAAATTTCTGTTAATGGGCAGCTGAAAGCTAGTGATATTGGTACTATCACCTCTCGTCAATCACATGAATTCACCCAATCTTGCTTTGTTTCTCTTTCTTTCAAAAGTTATTACAGTTTTCAAAAACAGAACAGAGGAATAAAGGTTGTGAACAACCTATTCAAAAGGAAAAGATGAAGTGGATTAGTGTGCTTGTCGAAGCATGGTAGCGCCAATGCTCTTGCCTAAAGCATTTTCATCCTTTGTTGTTAGTGGAAACGATGTTGGTCAAACATGTTATGGTAATTATATAAGCATAGATTCATTTTATGTATACTGTACACAGTTTTTGTTTCACTTGCATCAATTGTTTCGTGGGAAATGACATTGACCCAGCCATGCCTCTATAATTGTATGAGGTTGGCTAGTCTTCTTCATGTTGATTGAATCATCAGAGTTCCCTTGGAATGATAATAATCTCTTGAAGTACTTGGTTGAATGTTTTTCTTTTTGTGAAAGGCAAGATAAATATGGTATGATCAACTGGATGCTTGGGTGAGTGTCTTTTATGGAATTTGGAGTATTTGCAAACTAACCAAGATTTCTTATTTTATACACTTGGGCATATGGTCTGGTGAAGTTTTTCTTCTTACATGTGCGTGTTCAGGTTGTTTTGGATACCAAAAGCAATTGAAATTTCCTTCACGATGCGCATAAGACATATAATCTAGAGATTTTTCTTGATGGTGTGCGCAATTCCGAGATCAAATTTCCATATTATTGACATCCTTTTGTCCAAGTACTTAAGACATGGCCATTTTCTTTAGCGTGGTCTGTCCATCTTCGGTCCCCTTCCATATTAGCGCTTCAGGTTTATGATCAGTTGTTCCGGATCTGACTTGCCTTTTCTTCTTGCCCCTTGGATATTCTTAATGAAATGATTGCTGATGAATACAATTTTCATTCTTAAAATGTCCCCATCAAGCCTCTACTAAATACAGGGAGTGTCATGACTTCCGAATTCAATTCTCCCTTAGTTTGTAGGGTTTGTGTGACCATCACCTACACAAAGTTCCTTAGGATTTTTAGGATCATCTGTCTCATTCGAGATCTACCTTAGTTCTTAGGGTTTAGTCTTTTCGTGTTCCTCGGGATCCTCTATGAGTTTCGGGATTCCACCGATTTTGGGAACGTTTCCTCAAGTTAAGGCAATGACGGAATTTTTCTTGAGCCACCCCTTCGCCCTTCATGTCTCTTTGCTTATCTCTTCATTTCTCATGGGCTTAGGGATTTTCTCTTCTTGGAGGCCACCCTTTATTGCAGGACTTAAAGGTTCTTTCCTCTCCGAGATGATCGTTTTCTACAGGATTAGGGATTCATTTATTTCCTTCTTCGTGTTCATCGTTTCACACGTTCCTTGGGATTCTCTTTGCATTTCGGGATCCCCATCGATTTTGGGAACATTGGTCGGGTTTAGGCGATGACGGACGGCAACCTCTTGAGCCAAAACCCCCTTTCAATCAAAAGGGATAAAAACTCATAAAAATCGAATAACAAAAACAACAAAAACATCAAAAAACACTCAAAGCGTTTTTCGAAAAACTTTTTCGAACTACGTTGGCTTGATCCCTTTTCACAGGGTACGTAGGCAGCTTCGGATCGTTATCCCAAGTTCAGTCAAACTTTTCAATAAAATCATTTAAACCCTTAAAAAAAATCATTTCAGCATCTGAAAATATCTTTCAAGCTTTTTCCAAAAATACAAAAACCAAAATGGGCAAGGATGGTGATTGCCAGGTCACTCGGAGCCTTCCTTTCATTTCATTTCCGATTTTGATCGTGGTTTTTCGGTTTTATCGGTTTTCCGACGTTTTATCGGGTTTTGGGACGGGTGACGACGTAGCATGGCCCCTTCACAGGGATTGTCCTCGCTGAGCCCAACGATAGGCTATGACGATCGTGAGACTTATCTGATCTTTAGCGGATCAGGATCGCTGAGCTTGATTCATTAGAATCGCTCCCTGAGCCTATCGTACGCTCCCTTTTCTTCTCCCTGGCATTCTCGGTCCTCATGTACCGTTGATTTTCTGATTCATTTCTTTCCCTGTATCTTTTAGCTCATTGTGTGTTTATCTTTGACTTCTTATGTGTTACTGTTAGCTTGTTTACTTTCCTAGCATGAGATTGATTATTATTTCCTTAGCATTATCTCTTACATAGGCTCGCATGCTAGTGTGTTTATTCTATTGCTTTGGTAGTTTACAGTTGTGCTTATCTGTCCTCTCACCTGCTTAGTTGTAGCATTTATTCATCTTATCTTGATTATCTGCTTAGCTGTAGCTGTGCGTGTGGATGTTACTGCTTTTCTAGATGTGATGAGTTAGGATTAGATGCGGTGAGTTAGGATTTGGATGTTTATTTTCTTTTGCCCATCCCCGGGTCATGCATGCTTAGATAGACATTTTCTTGGGGATGCTCGTTCCCATTTCACATGATTTTAGCCCAAAACTTTTCAAAATTAATTAAAAAATGGCATAAGAGACCAGGTGCTTGCACTTGGGCGTATTGGGGGCGCTTAACACCTTCCCCATTCGTCATCAGGCACGGACTTTTGTATCTCTGGTTATCCGTTGCAACAGAGTATTTCATGGGATCCAGGGCCTACTTCCCTGGATGGCGACTCTTCTTTGTTATAGGTACATCTTGGTTCCGGGCTAGTCCTTGAATCGAGAGGTATCTCATTTGTATCGCCACCCATGCTGTGAGTGGCATCATTTCGAGAGTTCCTTGGTAGAGCTCTCTTTCACATTGTGGAGATCTTAGAGGATCGACGTGGGATCTCGTGTCCCTCGCTCACCGTCCTCGGGATAGGGGTCCACAACTGCACGTGCGAAGTTGCAAGTTTACGGCATCTGTATGTTCAAGGGACCGTACTTCATATTCATGAACCCTAACCCGATAAGCTGTAGGCGGCTCTCTTCCCTCGCTAATGTCATACGTTCTTCTGCATAATGAGTCAACTTAGTTTGCCTACGACCCAATTTCTGACGCTTTTGAATGAAGTTAGTAGTCTGATGTCTAGTGTGCTCTACCATTGATGCAATCGACAATCTTCTCGCATCCTACCCCAGTGTTCCTTCGCAATGTCACTTATCCACTTGTGTGCACGTTCATTCCTCACCTTAATCTTCTCCATTGTTTCTCTAAACACACTCTCTCAAAGTCCGTGCGGCTTTCTAAAACAATCTCTCGAGTAGAACATCTTTGAACTCGGATCGCAAATTGGCGGCGAGGTGACGCATGCAATAACCGTTGTTACCATCGACCCCGATTCATCTCCGCTGCCAATACGTACTACCTCAGCAACATAAAAAACCACCCCCAACTATCTTCGTTCTCCGTCTCAACAACCCCAAATGCTAATGGATATAAATCGTTGTTACCATCGACCCCAATTGCAATCAATAAGATTCCTAGATACTTCCTTCGCAAATGTATCCCATCAACTAAAATTATAGGCCCGAGTGTTCGTTGAAAAGATCGTATGCTGGGACGAAATGTCCAAAATAAGCGAACAAATCTATCATCTCCCTTAGGTCAAAAATTGCTTGCTCTAAAAACACGCATATAGGTGCCTGGATTTCTTCTCATCATCTGAACTGCAAGCGCAGGCAATATTCGATAAGAGTCCTCCACATTCCCACACTTAATCTCAAGTATGATGTTCATCGCGTTGTACGCTTTCCAATAGCTTATACTTATACCCCAATGCATCTTGATATATTCACGTATGATGCTCGTCCTCACATCATCTGGGGGAGCGAATAAGCGTAAACATGTCTGAGCAACCCAAGTTGCTGTGACAAGAGGGTGATCATTGCCCTTTAATTGAGTTGTACACATATGGTTGGGGACAAACGACTTCACTAACACACAAGTCATATGATTACTACCCATTATACGCCATTTGTAACCCTCTACCTTGCATCGAACGGCACACTTCTTCGATGTTGACTTCAACCTCACGAACATAAACCTCTGTCGAATAATATACTCTTTCACAACCTTCTTGAAGTGTTGCATAATAGAAAACATTGCCCCAACCGTTAACTGCTTAAACTGAAGATTATTAGCATCTACATCATAGGCCCCGACAAACATCCCATCTGCTTCCATTGGCCGACTACTGTCAGTCGGAACCGGTCGAGAACCCCCTCTGATAGGAGAATCCGCACTGATAGGCTGAGCGCATGAACTAACACCGATCTTTCCATGATCGTCATCCTCCTCCACATCATCATCATCACCATTGTAATCATCATCACTACTATCGTCATTATCATCATCATTTCTTTCTTCTTCTAAATCTAAACCCCTCACACAAAAACCATCTTAAAAAATATTACTAAAGTCCACTTCAACATCTCCCATATTTTGGAAGTCATCGATACCTCCAGTAACATGCTTGGCATGCAAACCACTTGCCAATGTTTCATTTAAGTCAATTTGAGACCTGCATAGTTCGGCAATATATAATCAGTTTCAATCCATATGATTAATTCATAAATTGAAACACGAAAGTCTTGAAAGATTGCCAAATAACTACAATACCTTACGCCTGGTTTTGCTGGAGTACCTCCCATCTCTTCAAATACATATCTCCCATCAAATTCACTTTCGTAGTCTTTTTGCAAGTCTACTTCAAAACGCGGACGTTTTTTGGACGGAATCGAAGTGGAAGGAATGCTATGATTAAGAGAGGGTCTACTAGTACAAATATTGTTTCGGGGAAGCATTGACGAATTCAAAGAATTAATACCATTGTCAATTATGTTCTTCGTTATGTATATCATCACAGAGTTGAACATGTATCTGTTAAACATCCTCAACATTGTTTGGAGGACATCATTGTCATCAACGTCAATTAAAGTGACTATATATGGATCGACAACATATCGACATTTTATCGATAGTGAAACCTGCCTTTCTGTAACACCAATTCTTCTTTGGATTGTAGTTTCAAATTCGTCGAAATTGGTTCCACGGCTGACCAATAACAATGTCTCCTTCCCCGCGACATATTCTCAAGAAACATCATCCTTCAAATCCCCATTAAAGTGTAAAAGAAGAGAAACCATTGTTTTGGACATTTTTCTAAAATTGTAAACAGGGGTTCTAAACAGAGTTTATCAAGCCTCCGAAAGGGGTTATCAAGTTGTTGCGAAAGGGCCTTCTCATCTCCCCTAGAGGGCTATTCAAGTGTACACAATGGGTTACCAAGTTCATAAATGGGGTTATGGACTCTAAAGGGAGGTTTCACTACCTCAATGGGGGTTTGCAAGTTAATACAGAAGGTGTTCTAAGGGGATTATCAGGTCCCTAAGGGGGGTTTAAAGTAGTCAATTAGAGGTTTTCAACTCTCTACACAAAGAGATTTTCAAGTACCTAAGGGTTTTGTTTTTGTACAAATCCCAATCATCCATGCCATTGGCTTTCCCTTTTCGTATGGATAATTGTTGATTAACAAAGATTAAATTCTATATAATTAATATAAATTAGAGGCTTAATTCGATTAAATACTCATAAATAATGACATCTTTAAGATCTTATTATTTATTGACCGTTTAGTTGGATATTCAACCTAATTCAAAGGATTATTTTAATTAATCAATTTTATCCAAACCCATGGTGGATTCTAACCCTAAGTACTCCTTTATATTGAATTAAGGTTTTACTTTTACAATTTTCCGATTTACTTAAGCCCTTAGAATTTTGGCTTTATAATTATATTAGATAAGTAGTTAAAAGAAGTCATTAGAACTTTGGTGCACTTTGCCAAAATTAAGATTTTCAAATCGCAATCTTATTTGTGTTCGATTCTTAGATTGTTTAGAATACAAACTTATAGATATTGTTGGCTCTGAGGTACGTCTAGAAAATCCTGAGTAAATGCCAGGCAACATATATCATAGTTTATATTCTAGGTGATACAAGAATAGGATTCACAAACAAGATTTCTCTTCCCTGAATTTGACCCGTGACTACACGCGATCCGCGCACTTGAGATTATTTAATATCACAAACAGAAAGCATTAGAGAGGGCATTGTTGCTGAACTTACTATCCCAATTGCAAGAGACGTAGGAGCTCCGGCCTTCTCTGAGGATCCTCGAAGGTAACTTGGGGGTGCCGCAACCTTCCCGTTGGCCAAGTCCATAGAGGAGGACCTTCACTACCAGTTAGAGAATTTCCATCCAAAGGAAAAAAAAAGTGCATTAGGGAAAAATCCCTTGCCCTCATTGTGCCTGAAAGTGGGAGTGCTTACACCAGATCTGCCCCAGTAATCACTGGTAATTCCAATGGCGATCAGGGATCCAACTCCGAGGGAGGTGCTTCCACTCGGGTTTTTGAAGCTGATCCTCTTCAAGGAGATCAAAACTGGGAGACTAGAATCCAGAAACTAACTGTGAGAGCCAGAGAAGAAATCTCAATGGTGCCCTATTATTGGACAAAAGAAAAGTGGACTAGCTCATTACAGAAATTGTGACAGGAATCATGCTTGAGTTCTGCATATGTAAATTGCTCGATGGCAGAAATAAGGAATCTTTGGAGTTATCTCATTACTTACACCAGTGCTTTTCAGAAGACCTGGCTAGTGGGGGCAACTTTAATGCTACCCTCAATGCAAAAGAGAAGCTGGGAAGACTTCCCCCCAAATAGAGTCTCCACCTAGGACTTCCAAGATGTTGTGGATATGCTTAGGGTAAATTCGGTCCTACACTCTACGATTTTAACACGTGTCACCTTATGATCCGACGGCCTAAAATGAATCATGCACTACTCTTCATTCTTAAAAGGAAGCATGATTCATTCATGCCTTGTCAGCAAAAGTCGTTACAGATCTGATCCCACGATCTCCTGATAGCAACAGGTGGATATATACAGAATCTGCACGGGAAATGGTTAGAATAATATGGGACTAATAGAAATATGACACGTAGGTGATACACCGAGTAAAAAATGTATGATCTTTCCCACTATAAAAGGGAATGCACACCCTCATTTCAGGGGATCTTTTTCCCAGATTGTTTTTGGATCTGAGATCTAAGAAAGAAACTTATGAACTTTGTTTGTCTCGTTTCTTAGTGAATTTGAGATTATCTTTGCTTTGAATCTTGAATGAATATTTTATATTCTTGTTGCAACATTTAGATCACTTCGTATCTGAGATCATTACTATCTTGTGGATCTTAGTTAGAGTTTCTCAAATCGTTCGATCAATAAACGAGAATTTAACAACATCAGGATGTGTAGACACCCCCATTTTGTTCCACTTTAATCACCCATGGAAATGCATGAACCAATGGTAGAGATTCCCAAATCTCAAGCAAATGCACACGATAATATGAGACCCCTCTCACTGAAAATACGGGCAAAAAGTCAAACTCATTAAAATAGCCCATGATAATGAAGCCCGTCGACATGACATCATCTATTTTGGCTGCTTGTGAGAAGCGTAAGTAAGGGGGAATGATAACATGAGACGGAACTGGTGTAGTAACACTTGTAATGAGAATATGAGATTGAGAGATTGGGCCCACCTATGTGATATCACTATGATCTAGATCATTCATCTTGTGGGGTCCTACCATTAAGATGAAACATCTCAGAAATCACTGCAATCAGACAATCCTAGCCATTGGATTAGTGTTCAATAATAAAGAAGGCTAAATTAAACAAAAACTAAGCAAATGAAAGCATTCAAACTATGTTGATCGAATGGCTAGGATCATTCAACAAGCATGGTCTTCAACAAGAAAAATACACATGTCCATAACACCTTATTTTAGTAAATACACCCCAACAAAGCCAAACCCAGCTTTCCCTCCCCTAAATATAACCCCATTTCCCCTAAGACCTCTCCTCTCCACTACCCATTTCTCCATTTCTGACCTATGGCATTATCTAGATAAGGAAAATATATAAACAATGGAATCTTTCCTCCTACTGTCATGGGATTCACTGAAATCGTTTTATGCGGATTTCTATTGGCCTATAAATATCACCTTCCTGGTTATATTGTGGACTGCTCTAAACCAAACCCAATGGCAGATTTGAAAAATTATTTGGCATTTCTTCTCTCGCTCTTCAGTCTTTTAGCCTTCTTTGCCAATCCTTCTGTTGCTGTTGATGGAGATAGAAAGGCTAGTCATTTTAGTTCTTGATTTTTCATGCTTCTCTCTCACCATTTCTATTTACATGCAACCATATAATTCAGAAAAAAAATACCCTTTTTGCTCATATATGTACTGGCATAGATCATCATCATATATATTTTTGTAAAAATTATATGGTGTTGCGGCCCTTGATATTTGATCCAACGACCAAATGTTAAGGGCAGCGCCCGGATTATGAGCACCAACGCTGTACACCATATTAGAACTATATATATTTTTTAAACTTTGACAGAAAAAAAAATTATATGCATGCCATGGATCACATGTGTGGTACATAATCAGGTCTACATTGTGTACATGGGAGCCCTACCGGAGGGAGAATATACGGCATCATCTCACCACCACAGTATTCTACAAGAAGTTCTTGGAGAGAGGTAATGTTTTTTTGGCAGCGGGACTTAGTATGTAAATGGTTTGGATCAATGAACAGGTGGCCCCTACATTTTATCTTTCACCAGAAAACTACTTGCTTAACGGTATAATACTTCTGTCCCAAAAGATCTTTGCATCTTACATGCCAATGGGTCAAATATTTTACAAATATCTATACTTCTCTCTTTCTCTGTCCCTATATATATATATATATATATATATATATATATATATATACACACTAGCTTAAAATACAGTGGAGGCCCACATTGTTTGGGTGATCCAAACCATTCATTTGATTGGCCCTCACATAGATAGGGTGTCCACAAAAAAATCAGCTCCAAAGGATCATCCCAACCATACGATTTGTGGAGGTAAGATGGACGTGTATAGCCGTTTTCTCTCTCTCCATGGGAGATAGGGTATTTAGAAGGCTGCTCAGGGTGAGTGATACCTCATAAACCTTTTCCGTTATATATATATATATATATATATATATAGGGAAACATTTTCTGTGCGTTACCTCAGATAAGTTATCTGAACAAGAGCTCAAAAAATCATGTGGGCCCACATTGTTTGGATGATCCAAAGCATTCATTTGGATAGTCCAAAGATAGATAGAGTGTGCACAGAAAATCTGCTCCTCAGGATTATCCTAACCCTTCGATTATTGTAGGTTAAAGTCGATGGGTATAAACCTCCACAAATCTGTCCATTTTTAACCTCCAAAAATCGAAGGGTTAAGTTGATCCTAAAGAGCTGATTTTTTTGGCACACCCTATCTATGTAAGGGCCTATCAAATGACTGCTTTGGATCATCCAAACAATGTGGGCCCACATGATTTTTTGACCTCTTGCTCAGAAAACTTATCTGAGGTATCAGGCAGAAAATGTTTCCCCTATATATATATATATATATATATATATATATATATATATATATATATATATATATATATATATATATATATATAGGGGCGAGGTTTCTGAGGTATCGCGGAGGGTGAGTAACCCTCTATAAAACACCATCTCCATGTAGCTTTACTCATCCAACCCATTCATTCTATAGAACCTCACATAGATTAGGTGTTCCTAACAAATCATAACCCATAACCCTAACCCTAACCATAACCATAACTCAAATAATTACTAGCCATCCATTTGAAAACCTCCACTAATCATAAATATAGCCATAACCCATAACCCTAACCCTAACCATAACCATAATCCTATCTATAACCTACAAAACTAATGGGGTGGATGAGTCAACCAACTATGTGAGCGATACCTCAGAAACCTTTTCTGTTAAGCTTACCTACACACCTATGTCACAAATGTCATTCTCGGGAATATCTCGGCAAGGGAAAATCTCGGGATATATTAATTTTAATTAATTTTTCGGGTTTATATCGGGAAATAAACTGTAAAATTAAAATTATTTAAAAAATATATAAACATATTAAATTTAAGAAAAAATATAAAATAAAATTATCGGGATAATATCACGATATTATCAGGATATTTTATGATAAAAACCAAAATATCGCTATATTTTTAAAATCACGGGATTAGTTCGGGTTTTTGTCGTTTTATAAAAATCTCACTAGAAAAGCGCTATATTTTGAAAATATCGGAGATATTTGTGACATAGCTGCACACGAGTGCAGAAACAGGGTGGGGGACCACATTTTTTGGGGGTCCAAAGCATTTCCTTGGAAGGCCGCTCCATGGATAGGGTGTGGCCCAAAAATTAGCCCATTGGATCATCCTAGCCCTGCCATTTGTGGAGGGGGGAATTGGAAGAAACACGGACACACAATGTTTGTCCATTTCCCCCCACCTTTGATTGGGTTAGCACGATCCAATGTGGCTGATTTTTGGGCCACAACCTATCCATGGAGGGGCCTTCCAAATGAATGGTTTTGATCCCCAAAAATGTGGGCCCCCACCTTGTTTCTCCACTCAAGTGCAGGTATCTTACCTACACGATCGTGTAGATAAGTTATATATCTACTCCTAGCTAGATAAGTTATCTACTCCCCACATTGTTTGGGCGATGCAAACAATTCATTTGATGGGCCCTCCCATAGATAGGGTCTGACAAAAAAAAGCAGCTCCATAGGATCTTCCCAACCCTTAAATTTACATTTGTAACATGTTCAAGGGAAGTGATACCTCCGCCACCTTTTTTTTTTTCACTTGGGACGGCCAGCTGTACTGTATACTATAGAAAACAGATGGTTTGTTTGTCTGTATATTATTCCTTGTTATGTGAGATAACTAATATCTATGGAAAATTTACATTTATAGGCCCCAAATATTATTTTGATATACTATGTAATGATACATTTTTTATTAGGTGCATATCCTTTTTAATTAACAACATAATCATCTTCTCTTTTTGCAGCTCTGCAATTGATTTTCTGATACATAGTTACAATAGGAGTTTCAATGGATTCGCCGCCAAGCTAACAGATCAAGAGCAAAGAAAGATTGCTAGTGAGTGAAAATGTTGTTCTTTTAGAGTGGAAAAATATGTAATCCCACACTTTTGACAATAACATAGATTTACAATAATTTCTACAGGTACGGAAGGAGTAGTGTCTGTATTTCCTAGTAAGATTTACAAGCCTCTCACAACAAGATCTTGGGATTTCCTCGGTTTCAAGGATACTGTGAAAAGAATGCCTACCATTGAAAGTGATGTGATCATTGGGGTACTTGATACTGGAATCTCACCGGGGTCTGAAAGCTTTAATGACGAAGGTTTCGGTCCTCCTCCGAAGAAGTGGAAGGGGAAGTGCCAATCTTCTAAAAATTTTGCTTGCAACAAGTAAAGTTTTCTCTATATCATTTGCTTTTCTAATCTCCTATTGACTGTAAATCTTACATGTTCTCCACCATAGTCCCAAATATTACAGGTCCGAAAATGGTCTAACAAGCCAATTACGAAAGTAATGACTTGCTTGCTCTGTGCAATTATAAAAATATGGTAGTGCCAACATCATCAGTAGCGAAAATAAATCATGATGATAATTCAAATATTTTTAAAAATCTTCAAAATTTTTTGGGATTATGTCGTTTTATCAAAACAAAAAAAATACAAAACATCGCGACATTTTTTAAAAATAATTGGAGACATTTGTTACTACAGTCTCTACTAATTGAATTTTATAATTGGCAGAAAGTTAATCGGAGCTCGATCTTACACTGGAGATTCTCCGATTGACAAAGAAGGACATGGGACCCACACTTCATCAACAGCTGCTGGCCGCGGGGTGAAAGGGGCGAGTCTTCTTGGTTTGGCACAAGGCACTGCAAGGGGAGCAGTTCCATCTGCAAGGATTGCCATGTACAAGGTCTGTGGTCCAGATGGTTGTCCCGATGAGTCAATCTTGGCCGCATTTGATGATGCCATTGCCGATGGTGTTGATATACTCTCTGTTTCTTTGGGGCTAACTTCCCCATCAGACTACCGAAATGATTCTATTGCCATTGGTTCTTTCCATGCCATGAACAAGGGGATCCTAACATCACAATCCGCTGGTAATGATGGTCCGTTACTTGGATCTGTGGGTAGTCTTGCTCCATGGCTGTTAACTGTGGCAGCGACAAGCACGGATCGCCGAATCGAAAATAAGATTGTCCTTGGAAATGGAATTACACTTGTGGTGAGAAAGACCAAACTTTTAATTTTCACATAAACTCATTACCCAATGGATTAGTTTTGAAGACTTACGTTTTCCCATTTTCAATATAATTTTTCTTCAATGGATTAGTTTGGAAGTGAATATGGTACTGGTGCTAACTAATTAGTGTACCGTTGTCAGGGAAATGCTATTAACACCTTCAAATTGAACGGGACGATGTTTCCCTTGATAAGTGGAGGGGATGCAGCATCATCTAATTGCGACATCAAATTTGCCCGGTAAAATTCGCGATCCAGATGATTTCAGAATTGCTCTTCTTGATGAGAAAATTGAAATAACCTAACTTTTATTATCATCTTTCAGGAGTTGCGGATTTGGCTGCTTGGATAAAAAATTGGTTAAAGGAAAGATTGTTTTCTGTGACCAGCTCTCCGACGGGGAAGAACCACTGTTAGCTGGAGCTTTGGGAATGATTGCAGTAGATAGCCTAGTGAATTTCCCCGATCTTTCTTTCGCTTATCCTCTTCCTGCGACTATTCTAAGCCGGAACAGTAGTGTTGCTGTTCAATTATACATAAACAAAACAAAGTAATCGATACATTATGTGTTATGATATTGCCTTTGAAATAATGTTATAAATCAAAACAAATTGGATATATAACCCAAACCTGTTTCTAATTCTACAGGAATCCTCAAGCAAACATATTGAAAAGTGAGAGATTCAAATCTAAAGCTCCCATAGTTGCTTCTTTCTCTTCTAGAGGACCCAATTCCATTACAAGCGATATTCTCAAGGTGATCATTTCATTCATGTCTTACAAATCTTCTCTGTTTTTTTTTTTTTGGAAAAATATAACTATATTCATAGCATAAAAAGGACTACAGAAGTACAGATTCGCATCAATGGCGAGAGAGGACCCGGAGTAAAGTCTCCGAAAGTCCCTGATTTAGCCCGTCGATCAGCTAGATCGTTGGCACTCCTAGGGATATGAGCAAAAGGAAGGAAACTATTGCTAATCATAGAACTAATCTCATCTAAAAACTCAGCTGATCTCCATGGACCAATGCTCGTGCTTTGACCCTAAGAAATTACATTTGAATAATCCCCTTCTACCTCCAACTTGCCTTCCATTTGGTCCGTAAAGAATCCCATACCGTAGTGAAGAGCAGGAGCCTCCACTTCAGTAGAGTCCGTTATTCCAACGGGCCCAAAGAAGATGTAGATGATGGTGCCATTTCTATCTCCAAACACCCCTCTAATCCCCACTTTGCCATGGTTGCCAAGGGAGCAACCATCGATGTTTAGCTTGAAAACAGTAGATGACGGGATCACCAAATGGATAATCTATTTTATTTTGCTATGGAATCCACCATGACCATCTTCCAAATTCTTTAAAATACAATCTGTAGAGGAACCCCAAAAGGCACTACTTTGTTCAGTCCATTTTGCCTCGCTGAATTTGACCTTTTACCTCTATCACAAGTTAAGGTGAAGAATTTTCCTCGAAAGTAGGGTATTCCTTTCCATCCATGCACTGGAATTCCCTCTCTCATTTGATCTTTTGTTTTGATTCTTTCAGACAATGACTCCATTGTAATTACTAACATCGATCTTTTAGTCTAAAGGAACTTGAGAACTGTTTGATCTCGATCTTCTTCAGTTCATTTGAAATCACATGAGTTATGTTTATTCAATATGGATTGCAGCCAGATTTAAGTGCGCCGGGAGTAGAAATCTTGGCCGCGTTTTCACCAGTAGGAAAAGTTTCACAAGTCGAAGAAGATAAGAGATCTGTGAAGTTCAGCATAATATCAGGGACTTCTATGGCGTGCCCCCATGCTACTGGTGCAGCTGCTTATGTAATGTCTTTTCACCCAGATTGGTCGCCTGCAGCCATCAAGTCTGCTCTAATGACTACTGGTAATTTATCCTGTTTATTATCAATTTAACTAGGGCTTCTCCTAATGAAAATTGTATCTTATAAAGTGAAAAGCTTCTTAGTTACGTCTGTTAATTTAGTAGGCAACCATTGCCTGGCCAATTGCTGTGACTTAGGGGTGAATGTCATTTCCAAGTTTTCTCTTAAAATTTTTATATAAAATTACCCTTCACACATCTTCATAATTCAAAAAGTTTATTATTCAACAAATCATAATTTGTTCTTAGAAAGGTATTGTAACAGTGCAGATTAATAACACTCAATGGATCTTTCTTGGGAACCATATCTACGGCATCTCAACTAAAGATCACTGTGACTCCTAGTGTTCTATCTTTCAAATCATTGAACGAGAAGCAACATTTCATCCTAACAGTTGCCGGAAAGGGTTTAAAGCCAACTAGCCAGTACTCTATCTCACTAGTATGGTCTGATGGTTTTCACAGTGTGAGAAGCCCTATAGTTGTGTCCACATATATTAAAAATCCAAAAACTCTGAATCAGCAGTAGAAGCGATATCTGAAAGCTTGATCCATAGTTTGTTTTATAGCTTGGTTTATTGGGGTTGATTGTATTTTCATTTTTCTTCTTCATCTTTATTTCTATAGTATTGATTAACTTCCAAAATAATGGAAAATTTTATTTTCTTAAGCTATGATATTTTTAGGTCGATAACCATTTCAACCTTCTCATGCAGGATTTTTCTTTAAGGCCCCTGTTACTCTTCTGTAGTACAGTGGAATGCAGGAAATGTAGGAGATGTAATCGTAACAAAACCAACAAGATGTGAAGAGATGTAAAACTTTACCTGTATATAGAAAGTAGCATGGGCAATGGAAACAGGGAGAGTGTAATCCATTTATTGAAAAAGAAAAAGAGATTTGTGGTTGAAAGGACCTAAATTAAAAAAATGAGTCCAATAATCAGTATTGCATTCACAATCAG
Source organism: Tasmannia lanceolata (assembly GCF_043159265.1). NCBI lineage: Eukaryota > Viridiplantae > Streptophyta > Magnoliopsida > Canellales > Winteraceae > Tasmannia > Tasmannia lanceolata. Next base: position 18,835,080 of record NW_027518683.1, on the reverse strand, counting down.
TTCTGAAAATCTATAACAAATACGTCCTAAATTAAAAAATGCTAGAAAAATTCAGGGACTTAATCACCCAAACATCAGAAACATTTATGCGACTATATAGCAGATGAGATCCTTGAGGACAAGAAAGATAACTTGCTAGGTTATACCGCATGCGAAACCCAGGAATTAACCAAGAAAGCATATCAGATTTCAAATACACATGCTATGTATTTGAATCAGAAAGGCTCTGTTCGTTTACCTGCTTATTCGTTGTGTTGATCTGTTAATTGTAATGGAAAATTTGAGGTTGTTCTCCTATATTGTTCCATCTTGTAATTCCATTTCACCACAAATCATTCAGTTGAAATATATTTCGGATGAAATCAATTTACTCATGCAAAAGGAAGCATACCCCTCCAAACTAACAAAGTATACCCATCCAAACGACCCCTAAGCAGCTAAAAACACAAACATCCATGAACATTGTTATTTCCCTCTAAGATTCCAACAAAATCTCAATTTTAGAAATCCTACGAAAGTGAGAGGACAGAAATATGATTTTTTTTTAATCTGAGAAGCTTCACTTAAGCCTAAAGCCTCAAAATTTCATATTATTACCACAAAAGGGGAACATTAGAAACTATTAAGGCCATAAAATAAGCATCAACTCTAAAAAAAATTCTTTCTTTTCCTATCTCTTTTTTTAGGATTTCTCCACTGTTCATAGAAAAATGTCTGCAATGTCTTGACCATAACATAATGAGCAGTGGACAACACAAACAAGCATGAAAAACACCATTTCCATCAAAATTCCAACAAAATCTCAATTATAGAACTCTGAAGAGAGCCAGAGAGTAGAAAAATGTAATCTTTAGCTCAAAGAAGCATTAATCCAACCTAAAGCCTCAAAATTTAAGGAAATCTCCACAAAAAATGAAGCATTAGAAATAGGGCGATGATATTGTCACCCCCTGCAGTGTGCATTCGCCCCCCTTTTAACGTGATTTGAGTCAAAAAGCGTTAAAGGCGTACTCGAGAGGGGGTGAAAATATCATCTCCCTAGAAATAAAAGATTAGCAAGAAATACCTGTAAAGAGATGCTAGGGTTTTCAGAAAAAAAAAATCAAGAACAAGAGAGAGAAGCTAGGGTTTTCAGAAAAAAATCAAGAACAAGAGAGAGGCCCGGTTAGGATTTTCAGAAAAAATTAAAAACGCGAATTACAGGCTAGGGTTTTCAGAAAAAAAAAATCAAGAACAAGAGAGAGAGGCTAGGGTTTTCAGAAAAAATCAAGAACATGAAATAGAGGCTAGGGTTTTCAAAAAAAAATCAAGAACAAGAGAGGTTAGGGTTTTCAGAAAAAAATCAAGAACGAGAAATAGAGGCTAGGGTTTTCAGAAAAAAAAATCAAGAACAAGTAAAGAGAAGATGTTGAATCGGATTTCTCTATTGATTTGTGTACAGAGGTTGAGTACATATATAGAGTACATCAGAGTGGATCCTAAAAATAGGATCGTAATTACCACACTGGAATATGTAAGTTACAGTAGTGAATATATATGTTTTCCTTTTCAGCTAACATCTAGAACCTTCATTGCCAAATTTACAGAGGCATTCCCTAATTTACACAATATACACATGATATACAGGATCTTAACTTAAGCAGTTTCCTAATACTCCCCCTCAAGTTGGAGCGTGAGGATCACAAACACCCAACTTGCAAATTAGGCCTTGGAAAGAAGCAACACCTAATGGTTTGGTAAAAACATCAGCAGGCTGGTCCTTGGTGTTGATATAAGCTGTACGAATGACACCATCTTGCAACTTTTCACGGATAAGTGGCAATCAATTTCGATGTGCTTGGTGCGCTCATGGAAAACCGGATTAGCGGCCATGTGGAGTGCATCTTTATTATCACAGAACATTAGTGCCGGTTGAGGATGCAGAAGTTGTAAGTCCCGAAGTAGGTGAAGGAGCCATGTTACTTCACAACAAATGGTACCCATTGCACGATACTCAGCCTCAGCAGAAGATCGTGAAGGTGTCCGTTGTTTCTTAGACTTCCATGAAACAGGAGAGGAGCCTAAGAGGATACAATAACCTGTAACGGAACGACGCGTTTCAGGACAACTTGCCCAATCAGAATCACAGAATGCACGTAATTGTGTATTAATTGAGAATGAAAGAAGAATGCCTTGACCAGGAGATTGCTTGATATAATGGAGTAATCTGTGAGCGGCATCTAAGTGCGGTTGTCTTGGTGTGGCCATGAACTGACTGAGAGCTTGAACCGAGAAAGCTATATCGGGCCGAGTTATAGTAAGGTAAATTAAGCGTCCAATTAAACGGCGATAGGTGGATGGGTCAGGCAAGACATCACCATCAGTGGAATTGAGTTGAAGGTTCTGTTCCATAGGACTCTTTGCAGGCCGACAACCAAGAAAACCAAATCTTCTAAAAGTTCAAGAGCATATTTTCTTTGACAGAGAAAAATACCATGCTTAGAACGAGCTACCTCCAAACCTAAAAAATACTTGAGAGGGCCGAGATCTTTTAAAGTGAATATATACACTTAAAAACGGCGATAGGTGGATGGGTCAGGCAAGACATCCACATAGACTAGCACGGCAGCAAAACCGTTTTAAGAAGAACGTGTAAGAAGGGAATAATCCACTTTAGATTGAACGAATCCAGCATCTAGGAGGGCAGTAGTTAATTTGCAAACCACTGACGGGAAGCTTGTTTAAGACCATACAATGATTTATTTAGCTTGCAAACCCGAGTCTCCCCCTAGCGACGAAAACCAGGTGGAATTTGCAATTAAATATCTTCATTCAGGTCACCATGTAGAAAGGCGTCGTTGACATCAATTTGATGCAGGTGCCAATTCTTAATAGTTGCAACGGTCAGAAGGACCCGAACAGTAACGAGTTTTGCAACAGGTGCGAAAGTCTCATGAAAATCCAAACCTTCCTTTTGATTATATCCTTTAGCTACAAGTCGTGCTTTAAAGCGCTCAACAGAGCCATCGACATTGTACTTGATTTTGTAGACCCATTTACAACCAATGGGTATTTTGCTAGGAGGGAGATCAGTAAGAGTCCAGGTGTCATTAGCTTCAAGAGCACTGATTTTAGCAGCCATGGCATTATTCCATTTAGGATCTTTGACAGCCTGTTTAAAAGACTTGGGCTCGGAAATAGATGAGATTGCCACAGAAAAAGCACAATGGGAAATGGAAAAATTATTATAAGACAAGTAATTAGATCAGGGATAAGGGGTACTTACGACCTGACCATTCTCCGGGGAAGGTGATTAAGTAGCGAGAGGTTGGAGGGCCAAACTGCAAATGGTAATCTTGTAAATAATGAAGACGTTGACTGGTACGATTGGAGCGACGAAGAGGAAGTGAAGGTGAGGAGGGGGGCATGGGAGGGTGGTCATGCATTTCTATCTGAGGGAAGGTGGATCAATATAATCATGTATTGGTAGGGGAAGGACAGGTGAAGACGTATCATGAGATATTTGACTGAAAGGGAACACATTTTCATGAAAAATTACATCTCGAGATGTGAACACTTTCCCAGTACTAAGCTCATAAAGTTTGTAGCTTTTTTGCCCATATGGATACACAATGAAAATATGAGTAGCACGAGGGTCAAATTTTGTTCGCTTTAAGGCATGGGTGGATGCGTAACAGAGGCATCCAAAAACCTTTAGGTGAGAATAAGATGGTCTGTTAGAAAACAATCTTTCGTATGGGGTTTTTCCAGAAAGAAGAGGAGTTGGGGTGCTGTTAATTAAATAAGCTGCAGTAAGTATCCAATCACCCCAAAATCGGATAGGAAGATGGGCTTGAAAACAAAGAGCACGAGCTACATTGAGGAGATGACGATGTTTACGTTCTAGAACCCCATTTTGCTGTGGAGTTGCTATACAACTAACCTGATGAATAATTCCGTGTTCACTAAAAAATGTACGCATAGCGAATTCCTCCCCATTATCAGAACAGATTTGTTTGACCTTCTGATCGAATTGATTCTCAATAAGTTTAATAAAAGATTGCAAAAGGAAACGGGTTTCTGATTTATGAGCGATGAGATAAACCCATGTAGCACGACTAAAATCATCAACAATAGTTAAAAAATTTCGAGCAAAAACAATGGATTGTTGGAATCCTCAACCTTGCTGTTTCCTCCTTTTCCTTCCATGTTAAAGGCTGAAAGGGTTGTTTGAACAAAACAAAAGATCCACAGGATAGAGGATAGAATAGTTGTGATGCCGGTAAAATGGCTACCGACAACAGAAAAAAAAAAATAGTCTCGTAAGAAAACAGAAGAGTGGTCCTCAAAGGGAAAAGGAGCGTTATTGCTCTGATACCATAGAGAGAAGATGTTGAATCGGATTTCTCTATTGATTTGTGTACAGAGGTTGTATACATATATAGAGTACATAAGAGTGGAGCCTAAAAATAGGATCGTAATTACCACACAGGAATAGGTAAGTTACAGTGTAGTGAATATATATATGTTTTCCTTTTCAGCTAACATCTAGAACCTTCATTGCCCAATTTACAGAGGCATTCCATAATTTACATAATATACACATGATATAGAGGATCGTAACTTAAGCAGTTTCCTAATAACAAGAGAGAGAGTGATGCAGTGGCATATCCAACTGGCACCGTAGGATAATGCCATTTGTCATCCATGTGGCACATCTATGTGGTTTGACTTGGTCTTGGATTTTGCATGGGAATTTAGATAAGCAATTACAATGTCTAGTTTTTAGTATGTGTTAGTGTGGACCCCGATCCGAGAGAGGCGCGGCGGTGGAGGACGTGTGCCCCCACGCGAGTCAGTCTCATATGGATCATCCACGTGAATGGAGAGCTCTACCAAGGAACTCTCGAAAGTGCCCCTCACAGCATGAGTGGCGATACAAAGGTGAGATACCTCTCGATTCGGGGACTAGCCCAGATTCGAGGCGTACCTTAAACAAAGAAGAGTCGCCATCCAAGGAAAAAGGCAAATGGGCCCTGGATCCCATACTATGCTCTGTTGCAACGGATAACCAGAGATATAAAATAAGGTTCGTGCCTGGTTACGAATTCGGAAGGTCTAAAGAGCACCTCATCCGCCCAAGTGCAAACACCTGGTCTCTTATGCCATTTACTTAATAATTTTGAAGAGCTTTGGGCGAAAATCATATGGAATGGGAATGAATATCTCCGAGAAGACGTCTATCTAATCATGCATGTCTCGGAGATGAAATCAAAGGCACACAAGATAAAATAAAAGAAACATGTGTCACCTAAGCATAGCTAGGTTATAAGTGACATGCCTAATGGGTGTCTAAGTTCTGATGAACAAACACATGCACGACACACCAAAAAAGTATAAGGTCTGCGCAATAAAGTAAGAAAACACTGCAAAACATAGAAAAATGACTCGATACTATACAAACCTAAGACTCTAATCTATACCTAGGCCCGAGTCTTTAGATGATCTGATGTTCATCCAAAGAAGCCTACGTATCCCCGCCTCCACGAGAATCAAGGCAACGTAGTTCTTCGCACCTATTCTAAGCTATGATGCCTAAGACATCTAGACCTCTATCCTAGACTCGATCTAAAAGACCGGACTAGTTCTTAAAGCTTCTTGTGTGATTATTTAAATTCCAATGGATTGTAGATTTTAGGACACCCTATATGCCTTAACTAAATGCAGGTTAGCCCTAAGCTAATGCAGGTGGTTCCTATAATCTATGTGTAGCTAGGCTGTACGCCCTAAGGGAAACAATGGGATCACTAGCGTATCCAAGACTTAATCATCAATCGGCGATATGAATCGCCAACTGACTGGACGGAGGCGCTCCTATAACTCTAGGACAAACTCCTAACTCTAACACAAACACAAACAAACCACACAACACATCAAAGACAAACTCAAAACTCTAAAACTCTTTAACTAGGACAAACTCCTAACTCTAGAGGAAGATCTTGTTGAAAACAAGGTTTTGAAGATTTTTGGTATTTTTTCTTAAAATGGGTAAATGATTTATTTACAAAGGTTTGGCTGGACCTGAGATAAGAATCTCAAGCTGCACTACGTACCTCGTGGAAGAGGATCAAGCCAACGTAGTTCGAAACAGAATTCCTAACTACTCTCCTAATGACTCAAGATTTTTGAGATTTTTGGTTTTTTCAGATGTTTTTGTTATTTTTAAGTGTTTTTGACTCGAGGGGAATAAATCCTATCATCATAAGGGGAGGACAGACTCCCGATATCCCGCAAAGGTTGGACAGCATCCTATGCTTTGCGGAGGGAAAAGAACAGAAACAACAACTCTGCAAGGGTTGGACAGCATCCTATACCTTACAAGAGCGGATAGAAAAACACAAGATTTGATGAGAGGTTGGATAAAATCTTAACCCCTATGATGATAGGACTGATTCCTGAAAGAAAAACAGACTCTCTAGCTAAGGACAGACTCCTAGGCTAAGGACTGACTCTGAAAATAGGATTCTAAGAAGGAGGTGCTAATGAGACAAAGCCTGTCTCCTAAAAGAAAAAGAGATAAAGAAGGGTGCTAGTGAGACTATCAAGCTAAGATAAAACTCACAAGTAATAAGGGAAGACCTTATACATATTTAGCAAAGGTAAAACATCCAGCCGGGCCGGACAGCTACCTAGCCCTAGGGTGCAACAAATGTGCAACCCAATACCCATAAGGGTAAGGGGTATGTTGCCAAGCCGAGTAGGATGTTTCCCCCAAAACCAAATGATGCACAAAGAGGAGGTTTAGCAAGAAAATGAGACTAGGTAAGTCTCTTAGACACAGAGGTAGGATAGAGAAAAATACTAACAAGGAAAAAGAGACCTTGTGCATATTTGGCAAAGGTAAAACACTCAACCGGGCCGGACAGCTACCTAGCCCTAAGGTGCAACAAATGTGCAACCCAATACCCATAAGGTAAGGGGTATGATGCCAAGCCGAGCAAGGTGTTCTTCCAAAACCAAACAACGCACAAAAAGGAGGGTTTAAGACCTATGAGACTAAAGGTAGTCTTCTAGAGGTTAACTTAGGTTGATTCATTAATGAGACAATGCCTGTCTCCAAAGATTTGGATCTAAAAGACTAGGCAAGTCTTTTGAGAAGAAGAGGGGAATACTGCTTGGACTGAGCAAGTCTCCCTAGAGATGGGCTTGGGCTAGCGCCTTCATCGCCCTACAAGAAAAGGGGATTCTAATATCTAAAGAAAATTAACAGCAATCTATAAGACTGTGTTAGTCTATCAAAGAGAGAAGAAAAAGCTGCCAGATAATTGCAAATTTCACTCTATTTTTATAAAAATAAATCAAGTGCTAAGCAAAGAAAAATATACAATCTAATAGCAATCATGAAATGATAAATAACATTAATTAGTCCAGACCAGCCGCTGGATAGCCTAATAAAGTAAAAACAACATCGAACACTTCAAAACCATCCACAAACCCCAATACGGGGACTCCAATGAAATCAGATGATGCCAAAGTAATCATCTGATATCATATACACATGATAATATTTCTAAACCCGCCTTGAGATCAGACAGTACTCATGTCGATAATATCGAACAGAGTAGTCATCTGATCTCCTTCTTCCTATTAAACAATTTATTTAAATAAAATAAGGCAGTAAGTAGTAAACTAATCAGTGGACAGCAATTATGTGCTAGTGAAACAACCAATGGGCAACATTTTAGACAACAACCAGTAAATCAATTAGTGGACAACAGTTATATATTTGTGAATAGAATCAATGGGCAACATTTTAGACAACAACCAATAGATCAATTAGTGGACAGCAGTTATATATTTGTGAATAGAATCAATGGGCAACATTTTAGACAACAACCAGTAAATCAATTAGTGAACAGCAGTTATATATTTGTGAATAGAATCAATGGGCAACATTTTAGACAGAATAATGAGCAGCAGCTATGCTTATGGAACAGAATTAATGGGCAACATTTTAAATAGAATAATGAGCAGCAGCTATCAATATTAACAAGACACTAAGCAATAAACATGGCTGCATGGCATCAAACAATGGGATGAAATTTGTTAGACTCACTTATCTGTGAAAATTTAGTACTATCAAAAATCATTAGATCAAGGAAAACAATAAGGCCAAGCAATCATAAAAGATTGTAATCATTGAAGCATTGGAACAATACAGGTGGGGAATGTAAGAATGGACATTTGGCATAACCTTGTTCAAATAAGGACTCACATTCAACTTGCTTTAGCTTATCCCTGACAATACTCCTTTTTTTTTTTTAAAGATGAAAACAGTGTAGTACAAAAACAACCACCTCAACATTATAGTAGCACTAACATTATAGTAGCACTGGTATCTAAATAACGCTCACAAGATACTTTCATATTTTTATAGGTGTTCAGTTGATCCAAAGGATCTCACGAATTCAGTAATCTTGCACTTCCAATTCTAACTCCAATGCAATGTAATCTTCTTAACACAGGAATGAGATAATAATGGTATCCGAGGACTGGGTGAGGAATTTACTTAAACACCTAGACTTCAGTTCCCGAAATCATCTTCAGAGTGGCATTCTTAAACTGATCCGGATCAACCAAAAGAGACATGGCCTATGAAATTTACAAAGATATGCAGGGAAATAACTCGAAATCACTACAACAAACGCCTTGGAACTTCATAACTTGTATGTAGCTAGGTCACATGCACATTAAACTACTCAGTAATTATGTTTTTGCTGATTCCAGAACAGCCTTTGATCCACAGAAATTCTAATTCCACATTCTTCAACAACTCAAACCTAGATCGGTGACGAGGACTCTCAGATTTGCTGCAGTAGTGCGCTTAGAATAGGACAACAAGCGTAGAGTTCGATAGAAAACACAGCAAGAAAAATAAAATCCTACTTTCAGCCTTGTAAACAGCAGCATGCATGAGGTTTTGAGATCAAAATTTCATAAGAAATACTATCAAACAAATAGAATATGTCGATTGCCTGCTCTAAATCTTGTCAAAATAATGTTGCAGACAAATTCAAAGTACAAACACATTTTACCAGCAAACACTCTTAAACGCCTATTCAATTTATTTTTCTATTTAGAATTTCAAAAGGCAACAGACATTCAATTAAAATACCTGAGAAGAAATTGATTTCCCCTTTTTATTCCTCCTTATGCCCTCCTTAAGCTTGAGGTAGCAGAAGATATGAAGCACCGACCGGAGTTTATGGAGATCTGTGAAGCTTGCCGGAAAAGATGAGATTGATCGGAGAAAAATCGAATTTAAGAAAACGAGATTTGTTTTCTCTTCTTCTTCTGCGAATTTTCTTCTTTTTTTTTTTTTTTAAGTTTCTTCTCTAATCGGAGCCGATCGAAGCTCCGACAATCTCGTCGGAGAAGGAGATCGGTAGGTTAGGTTTTGAATGAGATCTGAGGGATCTGCGATCAGATTCAATGGCAGATGGAAGGGAAATCAATCAAAGATGTGCAACCGGAGAAGAAGAAGCTCGTCGGAGCTTAGATCCGCCGGAGAAAATGAAGATCTGCCGGAGAATCGATCGGAGAAGGATCTCAGATCGGAGCTTAGATCGGAAAAAAAAATGAAGCTGTAGGATTGGAGGTGCAGAGGTTGCCGGAGAAGGAAAAGGAAGGAGATCTGCCGGAGATAAACCAGAGACGGATCGGAGTCGTGCCGGAGAAGATGCCGGCGAAGGATCGTTACCAAAGATCGTGACTGCCGGAGACGAAGAAGTGGAGACCGGAAAACGATCGGAGGGTTGCCGGAGGAGGTGGATTGACCGGAGAAGAGAAGATCGGAGAAGAAGAAAGGAGTTGGGGTTTCGCACAGATCTCGCCTTCTCTCTCGGATTTTTTCTTTTTTTTAAAAAAAAAAAAATGAGGCTTAAATGGGTATATATAGGTAAATGGGGATGTTGATATCGGCACTCCATTTGATGGGCGCACAAATGTGCGATCTCAACAGGATAATTCACCCCTACTGCTGATAACTGCACTAACTTGCCTTGTCTTTTGTGCAATATCTTGGCGGATTTTTCTGGAATTTTGCAGGGGTATTTCTGGGATCATAAGGTTCTCAAAAATATGGTCATGGGTGCTTAGGGTCTTTGGATGACTGGAATTTTCCTTCAAATACACGGATTTTGGGGTAAAATGAAAAACCTAGTGGGCCACCCCCTCATTTGCACTACATACACTATTTCGGTCCATTTACTGGGCAAACGAGCTCCAATCTTGATGAAAATTTGCAGGGGGTTAAAAAAGACCCTCATCCAGCTTAGGGTGAAGCTTGGGACCCTAATGCTGAGATTCGGATGAATTTGGCACGAGCCGGGAAGGTTTAGGGCTTAGTCAAAATGGGGTGTCTACAGTTAGTTAAGTCTTTCTTTAATGATTTATAGGGACTTTGTTAAGATTTATTGGGTTTGTATTTTGACTACTTAGGAAATGGTATTGTCATGAAAATTGTCCTAGAAGTTATTATAGGGTATTGAGAATAGGTATAGAAGTTATTGGTAAGTCATTTTCCATGTATCTCATTTACTTCTTGTATCTCCAAATATATCAATGAGAATGAGCAAAGAGGGGATGATAGTTTTTGGTTAAAAAAAGGAAGCTTTTCCAAGCATTTAGCAAGAGTTCTACTTCCTGTGTTTTTTTCCACGACCCTAAGGATTGCGATCGTTGATCCAAACGGTATCAGAGAGGCTAGGGTTTTCATAAACAAATCGAGAGAGAGAGAGAGAGAGAGAGAGAGAGAGAGAGAGAGAGAGAGAGAGAGAGAACAAAAAACAACTTATTGATGGTATAATCATCCTGCCAAAGGAGCCCAATTAGTGGTAGAAACCCATGCCCCATCTCTTCATAATTCCTATTTTTTAATCAATTTCCGTATAATCTCTCAGTTCAATCAACTAAGACTGCTATAAAGCACATGATCTAAACATTAAACCACCAAAGAAGCAATCTCATGTGCGCCAGAGTAGTTTAAGTAGTTTACATGCCTCTTATCAGTTCTTTTCAAGGAATAAAGGAGGCGACAGAAAGAGGGCTTTCTCCTAGAAAGAGCTAAAACTAGAGAGATTACGAGGTGGGAGAGATCAACAGAATGCTTGGTAATACCAGTTCCCAACAAGAAATAAAATACACGATTTACCTGCATGCAGTGCTGAAACTAGTTTCAATGCAATTCACTTGCAGTGCTGAAATAGGGGTGAACTAGAACTGAACTTGTGACCTTTCATTTGTGGCTTGAAGACAACATCAAAATCCAATAGTGTCTCTTCAGATTCTTCTGATGGTCTCCTGAGTTTAGTCCTGGCTATAAATCTCCCAATGCTCCAATATGGGTTACTCTCCCATGTCTCCCCCTATAATATTTCAATGAGGATTACCTTATCTTTGTGGGTGGTTTGATTGGGAGGGTGCTGAAAATTCATGTGCGCGCCCACTATTCAGGGCGCTAGAATTGAATTTGCTAGGATTTGTGAGGAGGTGGATCTTACCCCAAAGCTTCACTACAGGGTTTGGCTAAGCACTATAGGAGGTAAAGGTATCTGGAATAAGGTTATTTACAAAAGGGTGACCAAATACTGTGGCAATTCCGGAAGCTTGGGCACCTATAGGAAATTTGTAAGGCTAATCGTCGGCGCTAGTCCCTAGAGGTGTGAAACCTAATGTTTCTTCTCATGTAGGAAATTTAGAATGAGTCAATAATAGGGCTAGAGGATCGGGCTCTATTGTAGTTGATCAAAAGCCACCCACCAAAGCATGGATTGAGGCCATTTTCAATATTATAGAGAAGTCAGTGCTACACCCAAGTGGTGCAAATGATATTATTGAGCAGCGTTTGGAAATCCCTCAGGTAAGTTCTGTTGGAGACAGGCTTCCTTTTGTTCCTATTTCTGAGGAGGCGAAAAACTATTTGGAACTGGAGGCAAACCACATATCCGCTCATATGGCTATAATTGAAGCGAGGGAACATTGAGTCTCTCAAAGTAGATTTTCCTGCAAAATTACTTGTCTTTCGTCAAGTGATGATCCGCTTGAGTCCTTAGACCTTTGTCTACATGTAACAAATGAATCTAATTTCCCATGCATTCCCAATTCCCTGCTGCCATCCAGGTCTATCCGCAAGCCCACAAGAAATCCAACAAGACAATGTGCAAGTCGTTAAACGTAGGATCCACCCCCAAGCCAACACGCCCCTTGGGCATTATGGTTTATGCTTGTAAGGAAAGTGATGAGCACATTTATGTGTGAATTAATGGTAAGAAAAGCATGCATATATCATGTTTAGAGCGGTACTACTAAGGTATTTTCTTTGTTTTTGGTGTTTCAGCGTTATATTGGGAATTCCGAAGAAAATATGCTAAGAAGATGAAATTTCAAGGAAATTGATGAAAGGTTGGAAAATCCTAGCCGAAATTTGTATTGCAGCCCTTCGATTGGATGGTGTGGATCAACTCAAGGAATGATCTAGGGGGTTGTAACTAATCCACATTGGGGCCCACTAAATGTACAGTTCTAATCGTCCATTGGAATTGAGTTAAAAGACACGGCCAATTAGTTGAGTCGTGGCCCACTTTTTGAACGGTTTAGATCAACCTGGTTGTATTGTAGGCCCTATCAATGGAAATGATATATTGGGATGCAACTTATGTGACCCACGGATGGCTCTCTCTATTGGATTGGGAAAGCAACCCACGTTTTTGGTTTTTGGCTTGCAATATATATTATATAATATAAGTGGGACCCACCAAAGAAGGAAACAAAGAGTTGCCAAATTCTCCACCCTTCCCACGTATTTTCTTTGAAAATAGTATTTTCTAGTTGCATGTAATTTATATATATGCAATTATTTGGGACCCACTTGCATTTGCTAAAATTCATTCCCTATATATTTGAGATTTTATATTGTTTCTAATATATGCATAATCATTCTATTTTGTCTTGTAACAAAATCTCAACCCATATTTCTACGTGGGAAAGTCAAAAAAGAAGAGAAGAGTTACCAAAAGGGAGTAAAAGGTTGGTGAAATTGTGAAGAAAAAATAATGAAGTTTGCCATTATCAACAAATGATGGAATTTTAGAAATTGCCAAAGACAGGTGGGGTTGCCAAAAATACAAAAAAGTTTCCAAATTTATGTCTTTTCTTGAAGATGAAAATAGAAGGGAAAGAAAGCTACATATTGGAGTGAAGAAGGCTCTCTTCTTGGAGACTCTCTCTTTCTCTCTACTACTCTCTCTTTACCCTCTTGTTCTCTCTTTTTCTTTTTTCAAGTTATTTTTCCATCTCTTACATCCAACCTCCAAGGCAATTCCAACTCCAATCAAGGGTAACACAAGAAAGGAGAAAGGCTTGTCCAAGGTTTAGAAGACAAAAGAATAAGTTTAAGTTTTTGTTTTTGTTTTATTTAATTTTCAGATTTTATTTATATAATTTGTCTTAAGTTTAATTAGTAAAAGCATCTCTCTTTACTTTTCTTTTTAATTTGTAATTGATAACGCTTCTTCCTCCTCTCTCTCTTCTATTTTATCTTTTTCTTCTTTTTTCCATGAACAACTAAATCCTTGTTACTTGGGGTTTAGTTGAAGCCAGGTGTAGACATCCCATTTTGACCGGACCCAAGTTCGTGCTGATTGTGCAAAGCCCCGTCCAAAGAGTGAATGGGTGACCCAAATTTAACCCTAAGCTAGGTTAGGGTCCCCCACAGGTCCTTGTAAAATTTCGTCGAAATCCGAGTTGGTTTGCCCTGCGAACGGACCGAGTCAGTGTCGTAGTATAAATGCAGAAGGGGGACAAATTATCCTAGACGGGGGGTGTCTTCTTGAAAAGTAGCCGAATATTGTCTTTTGGGCTAATAAGACAAAGCAGGAAGGGTGCGATTATTAATTCGCGCGCCTCATCAAAAGGGGGTGTGAATATCAGCACGGATTTTTTTAATATAAAAAAAAATCAAGCAAAGGGGGTACTGTTCATTTCTCGCGAGAAGCAGAGAGAGAGAGCGAAACCAGAGAGAAAATTTAGGTTTTCTTCTCTTCCTCCGCCGATCGTCTGTCGGAAATCCTTCTCCCATCGGAGCTCCGACCAAACCTCTACCTTCATCTCCTTCCATTCTCAGCCACCACACCCTCTCTTCTCCGATCGTTTCCCCGGTTCAAGCTCCGGCCGAAGCTCAGATCTATAAAAATTCCGGCAAATCCCATGGATTCCGGTAAGTTCATCTTCCTTCTCCGATCTAGCTCCGAGAAGAGAAGATTCTCTTCATCTTCGTCAGAAAAATTTCGACGGATCTGAGAGAGAAAAACCCATTTTCCCTTTTCCCGATCGTCTTCTCCGGTGAGATCTGACCGGAATCCGGTCGATCCTTCATCCATCCTATCATTCCTCATCGGAGCTCCGGGCAAGAGCTAGCCATCCATTGCTATCTCAGATCTGAGAAAAGCAGAGAGAGGAGAAAAAGGGGATCGGAGATTCTCATTTGCAGAAATCTCAGATCTAAGATCTCAGATCCGAGAAGAGAGGGAGAAGGATCTTCGTCTAAAAAAAAATTCAGAGAAAGAGAGAGAGAAAAGTAGAGATGAGGGAAGTGTTCATCGGCCATTCGTCTTCTCCGGTCACACTTTGCCGGATTCCGGCCATTTTAATCTTCTGCCGGTCACTTGGATAAGATTTGGGCATTCCACTTGATTTTGAGCAAGGAGGCATCGTTTGCAGGTGGATCTGCATGTTGATTGAAATTTCATCTAAAGCAATTTCATGAGCCCTAAGAGAAAGGTACATCTCTGAGATAAAATTGTTTTTAGTCTTCTTGTTATAAACTCATTTTGGTGATTTTGTTGACATGCTTTGTGCGTGGTTAATGTTTTGATTCTAGTTTCAAATTGTTGTGGAATATATAGATCTGTGACTACTCCTGGTCTAAGTTACTTTGTTCGAGTCTAAAATCTAAGCTATGCCATTGAATTAATTGAGAGTGAAAGCATTTGTCTTGAATATGTGTTGTATGTGATCCATTACTATCCAGTGGAGGAGATTCAAGAGGTTAGACTCTGTTGGACAATGCTCTTGATTCTCAGAGGGGAGGACGAAGTAGGTTCTATTCCTTTGCTAAAATGGACTGCCATCGAGTAGAGATTTGTTTGTCTGTGCTGTCATTGAATGATTTGAAATCGGTTTAATCATCCATTTAGGTCTATATGTTTAGAGAGGATTTAAAATCATCTATTTACAGTTGTAAAGAAGATCTTGCCGTTGAAATTTTCTTCTCGCTACTTAATGGCTGAATCAGTATTGCATGCATGTCGTGTGTGGAAAGGCTTGAGCAAGCTATTAGATTCCTTTATTTTAGCAAGTCTTGGAGATTAATGGGTGTGGATATATTCTGTTGATAGGAGTTCAAATTCAGAAAATTTGTTTTCAGTTTCAGATTTCAATCAACATAGAATGGTTTAAATATGGACCAAGCAGCTGAACCCATTATCCTTTGGTAGGTCTTCGATTGTAGTGGATTTTGAAATTTCACTCAATATTATGTTTCTTGGAAGCTTTCTGATCCATGCTCAGATATGTTTTAACACATCTCTAATCTCTGTTGCTAGAAATCCAATAGTGAGTATTTAGGATTTGAGTACTATGGGACTAAATTTTGCCCAAAATTGAGAAGTTTCTCTAGGCCTTTAACTCCTCCTTGGGCTGAGCAAGGCCACCTTCCTTGCTTATAAAATACTCCTACTACCCATTGACATGGATTGTTATTTTTTTTTTAGTGGCGTATGTGGTGTTATGCTTGAAATCTATGAAGTTTATGAGGGTTAATGCTCAGGGACTTAGTGTGGGTTAGAACGCTTGCTGTTACAGGAGAGTATAAAAGCTCTAAAAACAGTATCCTTGATCTGTAGCTGAATCACCTATGTTATTCATTGTGGAGCATTTAGCAAGTTGATGTCCCCTGTATGCACTGAAATTTTTACTAAATTAGAATTATCATAATCTTTTGATTTCTTTTTTTTTTTATATATATTCTTCTCTTGTACTAATCTTTGAGTTAGGTTTTGAAGATGATAATAAATGGACTGCTCAGGTGAGACTCTCTTAAGGTTCATACACTTGTCTTTTATTTAAATAAATTATTTTAGGAAAGAAGGAGATCAGATGACTACTCTATTCGATATCATCGACATGAGTACTGTCTGATCTCAAGGCGGGCATAGAAATATTATCCTGTGTATTTGTGATATCAGATGATTACTTTAGCATCATCTGATTTCACCCCCATATTGGGGCAGTGGTACTTGTGGTTGGGCATAGAAGTGTTTAATGTTGTTCTTGCTTTGTTAAGCTATCCAGCGGCTGGTCTGGACTAATTAATATTGTTTATCATTGTATGATTGCTATTATTACAGATTGTGCACTCTTTAGTTGTAGATCATATTTTGCTGATATTTGATTTGATTTTATAATAATTGATTGAAATTTGATATTATCTGGTAGCATTTTCCTCTCTCTTTGATTAGACTAGCACAGTCTTTTAGATTTCTGTTAGATTTCTTTAGATACTATAACCTGTACTAGGAGACATACTCTGTCTCGTTAGGCAATCCTCCTTTGGAGGCAAGCCTCATTTGTAGAATCCTCTCTGAGATTACACCTCAGTTTGTTCATTTGTTAATTAGAGACCAATTTGGTCAATTAGTTGTCTTAGCCTTGCTTCCCCCTTTGCAAGGGCAATGATAAGGTTGCTTAGAGCCCATCTTTGTGTGTTTGGGAGACCCGTCCGGTCTCATTCCCTCGTTAATCCTCTTTGTGTGCTTTTTTATTTTGAAAGAACACCCTACTCGGCTTGGCTTCATACCCCTACCCTTATGGGTATTGGGTTGCACATTTGTTGCACCCTGAGGGCTAGGTAGCTGTCCGGCCTGGCTGGATGTTTTTACCTTTGCCAAATATGCACAAGGTCTCTTATTCCTTTTGCTTGTAAGCTTCTCCTTAGTCGATAGTCCATTCGCATAGGAGTCAGCCTTGATTAGAGAGTCTTTGACTCATTCATCCTTTAGATAGTGTTATTAGAGAGTCTTTGACTCATTCGCCTTTTAGGTGGCGTTATTAGAGAGTCTTTGATTCATTTGTCTTTTCAGTAATGTTGTAGGAGAGTCTTGGACTTATTTGTCTTTCAGGTGTTGTTATTAAAGAGTTCTGACTCAATCTTTCTCTCTTAGAGAGTCTTTGACTCGTGTATCCTTTAGTTGTTGTTTTTGGAGTCTTTGACTCGTGTTTCCATCTCTTAGAGAGTCTTTGACTCATTTATCCTTCAGTCGGTGTTTTTGGAGTCTTTGACTCGTGTTTCCATCTCTTAGAGAGTCTTTGACTCGTATATCCTTTAGTCGGTGTTTTTGGAGTCTTTGACTCGTGTTTCCATCTCTTAGAGAGTCTTTGACTCGTATATCCTTTAGTTGTTGTCAGTGGAGTCTTTGACTCGTGTTTTCATCTCTCTTAGAGAGTCTTTGAATCGTGTTTCCTTTTCTTTCAGAGAATCTTTGGTTCATTTATTCCTTTGGTGATGTTATTAGAGAGTCTTTGACTCATTTATCTCTTTCGCAGTTTTCTTGGAGAGTCTTTGACTCATTTGTACTGTCAGTTGGATTTATTAGAGAGTCTTTGACTCACCTTTCCTTTTGCAGTCATTAGAGAGTCTTTGACTCCGTTATCTCATTTTCAGTGTTATCAGTTACTCTTATTAGAGAGTCTTTGACTCATTTGCTCTTATAACGGTGTTATTAGAGCATAGTTTCCCTTATTCACCCTAGGGTTTGTCCCTAGGGTATTATTTTGTATATTCCCTCCGGTCTTTGGCCAAAAGGGTGAAAGCATCAGAAATTTTAAAATCCATAAACATTGAAATCATTAAAAATCTCAAAAACATTAGAAACTTAAAGTATAAAAAATAGTTGATTTGTTGTAAGTGTTTGTTAGGTAGAGAGTTCGTTTCGAACTACGTTGGCTTGATCCTCTTTCACGAGGTACGTAGTGCAGCTTGGGATTTTCATCCCAAGTCCAGCCAAACTTTTGTAAAATGGACTTTTTTTTAAATCTTTCAAAAAAATCGTTCAAACAACTTTAAAACCCTGTTTTCAAAAGGATCTTCCTCTAGAGTTAGGAGTTTGTCCTAGATAGAGGTTTTTAGAGTTAGGCGTTTCGTCCTTGGTATGTTGTTTGATTGTTGTGTGTTTTGTTTGTGTTTGTGTTTGTGTTAGAGTTAAGGGTTTGTTACGCCTCCGTCCGGTCAGTTGGCGATTCACATCGCCGACTGATGACTAGGTCTAGGATGCGTTAGCAATCCTATTGTTTTCCTTAGGGCATACAGCCTAGTTACACGTAGGTTGTAGGAACCACCTGCATTAGCCTAGGGCTAATCTGCATTTAGTTAGGGCATATAGGGTGTCATAAAATTCACCATTTACTGGAATTTAAATAATCGTACAAGAAACTTTAATAATTGGTCCGGTCTTTTAGATCGAGTCTAGGATAGAGGTCTAGGTGTCTTAGGCATCATAGCTTAGAATAGGCGCGAAGAACTACGTTGCCTTGATTCTCGTGGAGGCGGGGATACGTAGGCTTCTTTGGATGAATACCAGACCATCCGAGGACTCAGGCTAATAATTTAAGTCTTAGGATTTGTTGTGTAGTTATTGTATGATTTGATATGTTTTCTTACTTTTTAGTACTGATCCTATACCTTTAGCTATAGCTTGCATGTGTTTGCACATCAGAATTTAGACACTCATTAGACATGTCACTCATAACATAGCTTTGCTTAAGTGACACATTCTTGTCATTTCATTTTGTGTGTGCTTATTTCTTTATTCTCAGGAAATGCATGCTTAGGTAGACGATTCCTGAGAATTGTTCCTATTTCATATGATTTTCGTCCGAAACTCTTCGAGGTTAATAATAAATGGCATAAGAGACCAAGTGCTTGCACTCGGACGAATTGGGGGTGCTCTCAGACCTTCTCCATTCGTAATCAGGCACGAACCCATATATATTTCTGGTTATCCATGGTATACAGAGCATATTTTTGTTTAAAGGATCCATGGCCGTATACCGTGGATGGCGACTCTGAGTTTGTTTAGGTACGTTTCGAATCCGGACTTGTTCCCGAATCGAGAGGTATCTCTTTTATATCGCCACTCGTGCTATGCTATGAGGGTGGCAACCGTTTCGAGAGTTCCTTGGTAGAGCTCTCCTTCACACGTGGATGATCCAAGAGGCCGCTGGGGGCTCGTTCCCTCGTCGCCTATCTCGGATCGGGGTCCACAGGCTGGCGACTCTGCTGGGGAGTTTTTGAAACATTGCCTAACTCTATAAAAATGCCATTTTTACTAACTTTGGAGAAATTTGGGATTAAATCATTTTAAATGGGAATTCTATCGTTAGAATCCAGGGGCACCAGACAGGTGCGTAATTAAAACAAGGGATTCACACACTGCACATCATGCATTGTCATATTTTTTATTTCTTTCTTTGTTTTTCATTATTGGCTCCACGGGATAGATTCAATGCGTGCCTGACTGGGATGTTATTACATCCTAATGGTACTGTTGAATCTATTTCCAAGCTATGCGCCGGTGCTGCAGCCGTAAACACTAGGTGTACTTGTGTTTACAGCAGCCGATGAGCAATGAAGCATACTATGTATAACACTAGGTGTACTTGTGTTATACATATTAGGTATGTTTCATACGCATAGTACCCTTTAGATTGAGTCCGGAGCCATACTTTGTTTTATATATTATGTATATACTTACTGGCCTAGTGAAATCCAACTAGGAAGTACCTCTGTTTATATACATCTGTATTGCATTCATATAGGGTCGAACGTGTGTTGCTTACACATGTGGAGCCTAGAGTTAGGAGCTTTGCCCCATTTGTAGACTAGGGTAGCTCATTTTATATGGCTAAAACACGGTCCTAGTACACTTATCAGTCTGTCTTGAGTCGAGATTTTCTTGACTCGGCTAGATTAGAATTAGGGCTGGTGCCCCTGGTTAGGATTTGTGTATATGTGTATATACCTATATATACTGATTATGTATATTAGGGTTCTCCTCTTAGTTAGAGTTCCTTATTCATTTCAATTGGTTATATCCATTCGTTATTCAGATTTAGATCTAGTCAATGGCTTTTGCTTGCCATATCCTTGACCTGGTTTTGTCCTTTGATCTGTTGATTATAGGGTTTGACCCTTTGTTGTATGCTCTCACCTTTGGTCGGTCCTTCATTTGGTCACCTTTCTCTGGTAACCATATTCCGAGTTTATCCTACCACCGTTGTTCATATACCTTTAGTTGAGCTGTGGGAATCCTTTGTCTAACCGTTATGCTGCCGGATTTTATCCAGAATATTTTGAGCATGACCGCTATCTCTTAGAGTTAGGAAAGCCATGAGTTTACCCTACCTTACTTCCTTGTTTAGCGTCGTTATGCTGCCGGATTTGGTCCAGAACATTTTGAGCATAACCGCTATTTCTTAGAATTAGGAAAACCATGAGTTTGCCTTACCTTGACTTCCTTGTATAGCCGTTGTGCTGCCGAATTTTTCGCAACACATGTTGAGCATGATTGCTATCCTTTGGAGTTAGTCTACCTTATCTTGATTCCCATGTATACATTGCTCAGTAGGATTAGATCCTTACCTGTTTTGTCTTGAGATCTGGTCGATAGCTCGTTTGCTGTCCTTATGACCATGATCTATCATTTCTGATCATATTGATCGTACAGTTGTTGATATCCATCATTTAGATTTTAGATCTGGTCTTTGACCCTACTTTTGTCATTCTTATGGCCATGATCTATTATCTGAGCCATTGATTTTCATTTGATCCGTGTTTACCAATCATATATTTTTTACCCTTGGATCATTTCAAAATCATTGATGCAAAAGTTTAATCTTACCTGTATTCTTTGAGTGCATGATCATTGATGAGATCGAAACTTATTTAGATTAGGGATGTTTATCGTTCCTGACTCTTTCATACCCAAAAGAAGAACATTTGTACTCAAATGAGACTTAAAGGTGTGGATTGAGAATTCATTGAGACCCTGTTGATGTAGGTCATATTATCACTGTCTATTTTTCTTTAACCTTCATAGACAGTATTTCTTGGATTTTCAGAATAAAATACCTTTTGGTGTGTTTCAAGATTACTCTTTTCTCTATTTGTTCAGAATCTTTATCCCATGACTATTGATCTAGTGTGTGTGCTTCTAAGTCAAGAGTCTATGTTTAGCGAAAGACCATTCTTTCAAAAGACTGACCATATCTAAACTCATTTGATCCAGGCAGTCTATTGTTTTACCCACATTGTCAATATAAGCCTTTGGTTGCCCCATTTAACCTAGACCTTGTGGAATTGCCTTTTCTGGGATTCCTACTCCAGGATCGAACTTTATAGTTATCATTCTCATGAGGAAAGGTGTATCACCTATAAACTTTTAGTGTCAGTTCACTACCTTTGAAGAAGTGTCCTGTGTCTTTAGATTTGCCTTTCATTGAGTGTACATCAACTTTCTTTTCTCTAAGTTGAAAAAGTTCAGTTATGTAGATGTTAAAAAAAGAAAGAAAGAGAGAAGTGTCATATCTGTCAGTCTTTCTTATATAGAGTCAGCGTTCTGTTTTCTATCAGAACTGATGAAAAGCCCATTGAGGTGTGTCAAAAATCATCAATAAACTTACAATCTTCAATTCTATAAAGTGGTTGATTTCGTATCTTTGATACTCTATGATTCACTCTTAGATTTAATGTTTAAATAACTAAAGACCCCCTTCTCGGATGAGAATGCAGACGAAATTCACCTCGAGATCTGAAAGATGGTCAAACGAGAGGAAGAGCGTCGAGCAAAGCCACTTAAAGAAGAAATCAAAGCCATTGATAGTGGTATCGAAATCCGAAACTCGGGAAAGATGGAGTGGCAAAACTTTATCTCCCGAGGAGCGCAAAGAATTGATAAACCTGTTTAGAGGGGTTTGAGGTAGTCTTGCTTGATCCTATAAGGATAAACCAGGAGAATACCCTGTTGTTGAGCAGAGCAAGACTCCATTGGATTTAAACATTTAGTTGAAAGTGAAGATTTTAAAAAGTGGAAACGTCAGACATCCTGTGGAGCTGATGAAATATTGAGAGAAGATTTTCAGAAGAAGTGGAGCACAGTGGTTGAAGTTTTGCCAGAAAACCGCCAGACTCCTCGAAAAAATTTTCAAAGCTTTTGAACCTTAAACAGAAGAGCTTGTACATCAAATACATTAGGAGGCCATCCTTGATCGTTTGAGCTTTTATAGCCAAAATCCTAATGTTTTAAAATCCATTTGTAAACCCTTTGGGCCAAAAGCAAAATTAAAGCAACTTCTTTTCAAACACATTATAAACCCGGGGCATTTATGCGCCCGAACTACGTCAGACCTGATCCCCATTTCTTCAGGGGTACGTAGGCAATTTGATTAATTCAAGTTCGGTCAAACCTTGGGATAAAATCCCTTTTCAAAATTTTGAAGCTAAATGCTAAACCATTCTTTGAAAAATCCTTAAGCGAACTACGCGGACCTGATCCTCCATTTTTGGGGTACGTAGGTAGTCTGGCTAGACCAGATTCGGTCCAAATCCTTAGAACCTTAGGTATTCAACCCTTTTGAACCCGAGACCACCTAGAAAGTCCTTCTGGTGAAACAAGTAAAGGTTCGAGGCGAATGAAAAGAAAAACAGAAAGAAAAGAATGAGAGTCTGAAGACCCGCTAGGTTGAAAACTCGAAAGGGCGGCCTAGAGAAAGGTGAAAGTCATGTTTCTTGCTAAGTCAACAAGCAAAATGATTGACTTATCAGAAAGTAAGGGTAGTGGTATGCTGGATTGAAAACTTGAAGAGAATCTAGTCAGAGGCAAATACTTCCCATGAAAAGTTGAGTTGAATAGAAGCAGAAGGAGTTCCTCAGTTACGTAGAATTCCTAAGTTCGAGTGCAAGCAAAAGTTATGACAAGTAGTCTTTTAGATTGAAAACTTGGACAGAAAAAGTTGAGACTAGTAGTCTTTTAGATTGAAAAATTGGAGAGCAAAAGTTGAAGCAAGTGGTCTTTTAGACTGAAAACTTGGAAGACATTAATTGTGACTTCTTCCGAAAAGAGAAATCAAGGAGAAGGAAAAGCAACCTCTACGCAGGGCAGGACCCTGGAATCCGAGTAGTCTCGACAAGACTTACTTTGATATCTTTTTTAAACTAGGGGCATTAAGACTGAGCAATCCGAAGGGAGTAATAACCATGACGGAAATCCAGATGGAGGAAATTAGAGCTTCTTGACTTGGTTTTTGAGAATACTCTGAGAGTGGCTAGCCTTACCATAACAAAATAACACATTTTATCTAAGGGTGAATCAAAATTTAGTCAAGTCCCTTGAATATTGTATGTCTTCTTTGAAAGAGTCCTCAGGAGTCTGTTCCTTGTTTATCATTGTTTTCTTTTAGAATCCAAAGTGTTTGGCACTGAAAAGAATGGGTGTACACCTTCCGAAATGTAAAGAAAAATCTAGAGTAGATCCTGGTTTAAGAATCAAGGAAAGGGTAAGAAACATTTGGTCCAAACCTACCAGAGACATCAAGCCTCAAGTAATATTCAGCAAAAATGAAGAATCTTAGATCTAGCCTTTGTGAAGTTGGTTTTACCACTATACCAAAGAAAGAACCCATGCAAACTCACATTTTTCCTACTTACCTTGGTTCTGCCTTCTTAAGACCTTGTCATAGAAGCACATCATACTAGGGGCATCTTTTATGACTTGCGTCATAAAAGGTATTACACAATGATAATTGGGATATCTATTCTTAGCAAATAGAAACTAGAGAAGCTTGAACATACTCTTTGAGTTAAATTCCTTGATCAAATTGTCTCTTTTAGAGTCAAAGTTTCAGAAACTTCAATTCCCAGCGGGGTATATAATCTACTCTTGCGTCCTTGAAACCTCATCAAAATGCTTCTCACCTGTTAAAGAGAATCAGCACCTGAAAATCTCATCAATCTACTTGAGTTTTGCTTTCAGCAAAGATCATGCGCTCCTAGTTATTCTCGGTAAGAGATGACTGGCCCATTAGTGAAATCGATCAAAGATGGTAAATTCTTCGTTCCTTTTAAAGGTTTTTAATAAGGATAGAAATTAATGGTTTTGTGTTTCGCGGTTTAGTTATTCTTCCATGATTTTAGAAAGTTTTCAATAAAGGAAGAAATTATTATATTCTGTGTTACACGGTTTGATCTTTTCTTCCATCATCATAAAAAAAAAAAAACCTTTGGTTTACACTTGTTTTGACAAGTTTTAATATAGCTAAAAAAAAAAGAAAAGGGGACTCTTTGAGTGATTAATGTGTACTTATCTGATTTGTACTCTTTGAGTGTTTGGTTTTTGTCTGCTTTGACAAAGTTTTAATTCAATGTCAAAAACTCTTTGAGTCTTTTTAAGAAAGATGAAATTACTGAACCTGTGTTACACGGTTTGGTCTTTTTTGAAAAGTTTTATTGGGGAAAAATCGCCGATCCTGTGTTACACAGATTGGTCTTTTCTTTCTTCTCCCGGGTATTTACTACCCAGATGATTAGTAATGTAATGTCAAGAAGTGACTTACCTAATCATCGTTCCGCAATGTGCAGCTTCCTAACGTGTTAGGAGTCATGCGTATCTGTGAAGAGGTTTGTATGGGACTGTTTAGCAGGACATACAAATTTGGGTTTATGTGGAACTGTTTAGCAGAACCGTGTGATCCGGAGTGATTCGCTACCTTGAAAGAGAGGAGTCAGAATTACTCGGATAGTTAAACAGATTTATTTTCAGCAATGATCTGTATAACTATCGCTGGGCTTGAGACTTAGTCTCGCCTCGGGTATTAGAAGTTTGAGTTTAGCTCAAATATTCGAGTACCCTAATAAGTGGTCGAGTAAGTTTTAGACTGATCGACAAGATAAATTACCGGACCTGCATTACGCGGTTTGGTCTTTTTGAAAGATTTTAACAGAGTTTGAAATTACCGAACCTGTGTTACACGGTTTGGTCTTTTTGAAAGATTTTAACAGAATTTGAAATTACCGAACCTGTGTTACACGGTTTGGTCTTTTTGAAAGATTTTAACAGAATTGGAAATTACCGGACCTGCGTTACGCGGTTTGGTCTTTTTGAAAGATTTTAACAGAGTTTGAAATTACCGAACCTGTGTTACACGGTTTGGTCTTTTTGAAAGATTTTAACAGAATTTGAAATTACCGAACCTGTGTTACACGGTTTGGTCTTTTTGAAAGATTTTAACAGAATTGGAAATTACCGAACTTGCGTTACGCGGTTTGGTATTTTTGAAAGATTTTAACAGAGTTTGAAATTACCGAACTTGCGTTACGCGGTTTGGTCTTTTTGAAAGATTTTAACAGAGTTATAAATTACCGAACCTGTGTTACACGGTTTGGTCTTTTTTTGAAAGGTTTTAGTAGGGAAAATATTTCTGATCCTGTGTTACACGGATTGGTCTTTTCTTCCTTCTCCCGGGTATTTAGTACCCTGATGATTAGTATTGTAATGTCGAGTAGTGACTTACCTAATCATCGTTCCGCAATGTGCAGCTTCCTAACGTGTTAGGAGTCATGTGTATCTGCGAAGAGGTTTGTATGGGACTGTTTAGCAGAACATATGAATTTGGGTTTACGTGGAACTGTTTAGCAGAACCGCGTGATCCGGAGTGATTCGCTACCTTGAAAGAGAGGAGTCAGAATTACTCGGATAGTTAAACAGATTTATTTTCAGCAATGATCTGTATAACTATCGCTAGGCTTGAGACTTAGTCTCGCCTTGGGTATTAGAAGTTTGAGTTTAGCTCGAATATTCGAGTACCCTAATAATTGGTCAAGTCTTAGACTGATCGGCATGATAAAAATTTTTATTCTTTGAGTGTTTGGAATTTGTACTTGTTTTAGACAAGTTTCAAAAGGTTTATAACTAAATAAATAAAAAAAACTCTTTGAATGTTTAGTTTTGAACTTGTTTTGGATGAGTTTCAATACAATGGTCTTTGGCCTATTTTTGCAGGTTTCTAAAAAGGAAAAACTCTTTGAGTGTTTAAGTTTGTGCTTGTCTTAGACAAATTGCAACGTGGTTTCTAAAAATAAAAATAAAAAATGAAAGCTCTTTGAGTAATTGAAGTGATTGGTTTGTTTGTTTGGTTTGTGCTCTTTGAGCAATTGTTATGTTTACTTTGGCTTAGCCTGATAAAAAAAAAAACACAAAGAGTGTTTGTGCTTTTGTAATCGTTCGTTCGTCTTTTGTTAACTAGTTTAGATAGTTGAGTCATGAGTATTATAGAGAGACTATCTCTTTGAGATGTCTTAGTTGCCGAGTTAAGAGTCGGTGAGAGGCTATCTCCTTATTGTTGGTAGAGTCTTACCCTTTGTAAGTGCCGTTCTTAGAACCAAAAAACCCAAAAATTTGCTTTACTTTCGGGTCAGTCAAAATGTGTCGTCTGTTCAGCTTTGCCATTCGCGTGACAAGCACGCTCTGCCAAAGAGGGGCATCTGTAGACATCCCATTTTGACCTGACCCAAGTTCGTGCTGATTGTGCAAAACCCCGTCCAAAGAGTGAATGGGTGACCCAAATTTAACCCTAAGCTAGGTTAGGGTCCCCCACAGGTCCTTGTAAAATTTCGTCGAAATCCGAGTTGGTTTGCCCTGCGAACGGACCGAGTCAGTGTCGTAGTATAAATGCAGAAGGGGGACAAATTATCCTAGACGGGGGGTGTCTTCTTGAAAAGTAGCCGAATATTGTCTTTTGGGCTAATAAGACAAAGCGGGAAGGGTGCGATTATTAATTCGCGCGCCTCATCAAAAGGGGGTGTGAATATCAGCACGGATTTTTTTAATATAAAAAAAAAATCAAGCAAAGGGGGTACTGTTCATTTCTCGCGAGAAGCAGAGAGAGAGAGCGAAACCAGAGAGAAAATTTAGGTTTTCTTCTCTTCCTCCGCCGATCGTCTGTCGGAAATCCTTCTCCCATCGGAGCTCCGACCAAACCTCTACCTTCATCTCCTTCCATTCTCAGCCACCACACCCTCTCTTCTCCGATCGTTTCCCCGGTTCAAGCTCCGGCCGAAGCTCAGATCTATAAAAATTCCGGCAAATCCCATGGATTCCGGTAAGTTCATCTTCCTTCTCCGATCTAGCTCCGAGAAGAGAAGATTCTCTTCATCTTCGTCAGAAAAATTTCGATGGATCTGAGAGAGAAAAACCCATTTTCCCTTTTCCCGATCGTCTTCTCCGGTGAGATCTGACCGGAATCCGGTCGATCCTTCATCCATCCTATCATTCCTCATCGGAGCTCCGGGCAAGAGCTAGCCATCCATTGCTATCTCAGATCTGAGAAAAGCAGAGAGAGGAGAAAAAGGGGATCGGAGATTTTCTCATTTGCAGAAATCTCAGATCTAAGATCTCAGATCCGAGAAGAGAGGGAGAAGGATCTTCGTCTAAAAAAAAATTCAGAGAAAGAGAGAGAGAAAAGTAGAGATGAGGGAAGTGTTCATCGGCCATTCGTCTTCTCCGGTCACACTTTGCCGGATTCCGGCCATTTTAATCTTCTGCCGGTCACTTGGATAAGATTTGGGCATTCCACTTGATTTTGAGCAAGGAGGCATCGTTTGCAGGTGGATCTGCATGTTGATTGAAATTTCATCTAAAGCAATTTCATGAGCCCTAAGAGAAAGGTACATCTCTGAGATAAAATTGTTTTTAGTCTTCTTGTTATAAACTCATTTTGGTGATTTTGTTGACATGCTTTGTGCGTGGTTAATGTTTTGATTCTAGTTTCAAATTGTTGTGGAATATATAGATCTGTGACTACTCCTGGTCTAAGTTACTTTGTTCGAGTCTAAAATCTAAGCTATGACATTGAATTAATTGAGAGTGAAAGCATTTGTCTTGAATATGTGTTGTATGTGATCCATTACTATCCAGTGGAGGAGATTCAAGAGGTTAGACTCTGTTGGACAATGCTCTTGATTCTCAGAGGGGAGGACGAAGTAGGTTCTATTCCTTTGCTAAAATGGACTGCCATCGAGTAGAGATTTGTTTGTCTGTGCTGTCATTGAATGATTTGAAATCGGTTTAATCATCCATTTAGGTCTATATGTTTAGAGAGGATTTAAAATCATCTATTTACAGTTGTAAAGAAGATCTTGCCGTTGAAATTTTCTTCTCGCTACTTAATGGCTGAATCAGTATTGCATGCATGTCGTGTGTGGAAAGGCTTGAGCAAGCTATTAGATTCCTTTATTTTAGCAAGTCTTGGAGATTAATGGGTGTGGATATATTCTGTTGAAAGGAGTTCAAATTCAGAAAATTTGTTTTCAGTTTCAGATTTCAATCAACATAGAATGGTTTAAATATGGACCAAGCAGCTGAACCCATTATCCTTTGGTAGGTCTTCGATTGTAGTGGATTTTGAAATTTCACTCAATATTATGTTTCTTGGAAGCTTTCTGATCCATGCTCAGATATGTTTTAACACATCTCTAATCGTTGTTGCTAGAAATCCAATAGTGAGTATTTAGGATTTGAGTACTATGGGACTAAATTTTGCCCAAAATTGAGAAGTTTCTCTAGGCCTTTAACTCCTCCTTGGGCTGAGCAAGGCCACCTTCCTTGCTTATAAAATACTCCTACTACCCATTGACATGGATTGTTATTTTTTTTTTAGTGGCGTATGTGGTGTTATGCTTGAAATCTATGAAGTTTATGAGGGTTAATGCTCAGGGACTTAGTGTGGGTTAGAACGCTTGCTGTTACAGGAGAGTATAAAAGCTCTAAAAACAGTATCCTTGATCTGTAGCTGAATCACCTATGTTATTCATTGTGGAGCATTTAGCAAGTTGATGTCCCCTGTATGCACTGAAATTTTTACTAAATTAGAATTATCATAATCTTTTGATTTCTTTTTTTTTTTATATATTCTTCTCTTGTACTAATCTTTGAGTTAGGTTTTGAAGATGATAATAAATGGACTGCTCAGGTGAGACTCTCTTAAGGTTCATACACTTGTCTTTTATTTAAATAAATTGTTTTAGGAAAGAAGGAGATCAGATGACTACTCTATTCGATATCATCGACATGAGTACTGTCTGATCTCAAGGCGGGCATAGAAATATTATCCTGTGTATTTGTGATATCAGATGATTACTTTAGCATCATCTGATTTCACCCCCATATTGGGGCAGTGGTACTTGTGGTTGGGCATAGAAGTGTTTAATGTTGTTCTTGCTTTGTTAAGCTATCCAGCGGCTGGTCTGGACTAATTAATATTGTTTATCATTGTATGATTGCTATTATTACAGATTGTGCACTCTTTAGTTGTATATCATATTTTGCTGATATTTGATTTGATTTTATAACAATTGATTGAAATTTGCGATTATCTGGTAGCATTTTCCTCTCTCTTTGATTAGACTAGCACAGTCTTTTAGATTTCTGTTAGATTTCTTTAGATACTATAACCTGTACTAGGAGACATACTCTGTCTCGTTAGGCAATCCTCCTTTGAAGGCAAGCCTCATTTGTAGAATCCTCTCTGAGATTACACCTCAGTTTGTTCATTTGTTAATTAGAGACCAATTTGGTTAATTAGTTGTCTTAGCCTTGCTTCCCCCTTTGCAATGGCAATGATAAGGTTGCTTAGAGCCCATCTTTGTGTGTTTGGGAGACCCGTCCGGTCTCATTCCCTCGTTAATCCTCTTTGTGTGCTTTTTTATTTTGAAAGAACACCCTACTCGGCTTGGCTTCATACCCCTACCCTTATGGGTATTGGGTTGCACATTTGTTGCACCCTGAGGGCTAGGTAGCTGTCCGGCCTGGCTGGATGTTTTTACCTTTGCCAAATATGCACAAGGTCTCTTATTCCTTTTGCTTGTAAGCTTCTCCTTAGTCGATAGTCCATTCGCATAGGAGTTAGCCTTGATTAGAGAGTCTTTGACTCATTCATCCTTTAGATAGTGTTATTAGAGAGTCTTTGACTCATTCGCCTTTTAGGTGGCGTTATTAGAGAGTCTTTGATTCATTTGTCTTTTCAGTAATGTTGTAGGAGAGTCTTGGACTTATTTGTCTTTCAGGTGTTGTTATTAAAGAGTTCTGACTCAATCTTTCTCTCTTAGAGAGTCTTTGACTCGTGTATCCTTTAGTTGTTGTTTTTGGAGTCTTTGACTCGTGTTTCCATCTCTTAGAGAGTCTTTGACTCATTTATCCTTCAGTCGGTGTTTTTGGAGTATTTGACTCGTGTTTCCATCTCTTAGAGAGTCTTTGACTCGTATATCCTTTAGTCGGTGTTTTTGGAGTCTTTGACTCGTGTTTCCATCTCTTAGAGAGTCTTTGACTCGTATATCCTTTAGTTGTTGTCAGTGGAGTCTTTGACTCGTGTTTTCATCTCTCTTAGAGAGTCTTTGAATCGTGTTTCCTTTTCTTTCAGAGAATCTTTGGTTCATTTATTCCTTTGGTGATGTTATTAGAGAGTCTTTGACTCATTTATCTCTTTCGCAGTTTTCTTGGAGAGTCTTTGACTCATTTGTACTGTCAGTTGGATTTATTAGAGAGTCTTTGACTCGCCTTTCCTTTTGCAGTCATTAGAGAGTCTTTGACTCCGTTATCTCATTTTCAGTGTTATCAGTTACTCTTATTAGAGAGTCTTTGACTCATTTGCTCTTATAACGGTGTTATTAGAGCATAGTTTCCCTTATTCACCCTAGGGTTTGTCCCTAGGGTATTATTTTGTATATTCCCTCCGGTCTTTGGCCAAAAGGGTGAAAGCATCAGAAATTTTAAAATCCATAAACATTGAAATCATTAAAAATCTCAAAAACATTAGAAACTTAAAGTATAAAAAATAGTTGATTTGTTGTAAGTGTTTGTTAGGTAGAGAGTTCGTTTCGAACTACGTTGGCTTGATCCTCTTTCACGAGGTACGTAGTGCAGCTTGGGATTTTCATCCCAAGTCCAGCCAAACTTTTGTAAAATAGACTTTTTTTTAAATCTTTCAAAAAAATCATTCAAACAACTTTAAAACCCTGTTTTCAAAAGGATCTTCCTCTAGAGTTAGGAGTTTGTCCTAGATAGAGGTTTTTAGAGTTAGGCGTTTCGTCCTTGGTATGTTGTTTGATTGTTGTGTGTTTTGTGTGTGTTTGTGTTTGTGTTAGAGTTAAGGGTTTGTTACGCCTCCGTCCGGTCAGTTGGCGATTCACATCGCCGACTGATGACTAGGTCTAGGATGCGTTAGCAATCCTATTGTTTTCCTTAGGGCATACAGCCTAGTTACACGTAGGTTGTAGGAACCACCTGCATTAGCCTAGGGCTAATCTGCATTTAGTTAGGGCATATAGGGTGTCATAAAATTCACCATTTACTGGAATTTAAATAATCGTACAAGAAACTTTAATAATTGGTCCGGTCTTTTAGATCGAGTCTAGGATAGAGGTCTAGGTGTCTTAGGCATCATAGCTTAGAATAGGCGCGAAGAACTACGTTGCCTTGATTCTCGTGGAGGCGGGGATACGTAGGCTTCTTTGGATGAATACCAGACCATCCGAGGACTCAGGCTAATAATTTAAGTCTTAGGATTTGTTGTGTAGTTATTGTATGATTTGATATGTTTTCTTACTTTTTAGTACTGATCCTATACCTTTAGCTATAGCTTGCATGTGTTTGCACATCAGAATTTAGACACTCATTAGACATGTCACTCATAACATAGCTTTGCTTAAGTGACACATTCTTGTCATTTCATTTTGTGTGTGCTTATTTCTTTATTCTCAGGAAATGCATGCTTAGGTAGACGATTCCTGAGAATTGTTCCTATTTCATATGATTTTCGTCCGAAACTCTTCGAGGTTAATAATAAATGGCATAAGAGACCAAGTGCTTGCACTCGGACGAATTGGGGGTGCTCTCAGACCTTCTCCATTCGTAATCAGGCACGAACCCATATATATTTCTGGTTATCCATGGTATACATACAGAGCATATTTTTGTTTAAAGGATCCATGGCCGTATACCGTGGATGGCGACTCTGAGTTTGTTTAGGTACGTTTCGAATCCGGACTTGTTCCCGAATCGAGAGGTATCTCTTTTATATCGCCACTCGTGCTATGCTATGAGGGTGGCAACCGTTTCGAGAGTTCCTTGGTAGAGCTCTCCTTCACACGTGGATGATCCAAGAAGCCGCTGGGGGCTCGTTCCCTCGTCGCCTATCTCGGATCGGGGTCCACAGGCTGGCGACTCTGCTGGGGAGTTTTTGAAACATTGCCTAACTCTATAAAAATGCCATTTTTACTAACTTTGGAGAAATTTGGGATTAAATCATTTTAAATGGGAATTCTATCGTTAGAATCCAGGGGCACCAGACAGGTGCGTAATTAAAACAAGGGATTCACACACTGCACATCATGCATTGTCATATTTTTTATTTCTTTCTTTGTTTTTCATTATTGGCTCCACGGGATAGATTCAATGCGTGCCTGACTGGGATGTTATTACATCCTAATGGTACTGTTGAATCTATTTCCAAGCTATGCGCCGGTGCTGCAGCCGTAAACACTAGGTGTACTTGTGTTTACAGCAGCCGATGAGCAATGAAGCATACTATGTATAACACTAGGTGTACTTGTGTTATACATATTAGGTATGTTTCATACGCATAGTACCCTTTAGATTGAGTCCGGAGCCATACTTTGTTTTATATATTATGTATATACTTACTGGCCTAGTGAAATCCAACTAGGAAGTACCTCTGTTTATATACATCTGTATTGCATTCATATAGGGTCGAACGTGTGTTGCTTACACATGTGGAGCCTAGAGTTAGGAGCTTTGCCCCATTTGTAGACTAGGGTAGCTCATTTTATATGGCTACAACACGGTCCTAGTACACTTATCAGTCTGTCTTGAGTCGAGATTTTCTTGACTCAGCTAGATTAGAATTAGGGCTGGTGCCCCTGGTTAGGATTTGTGTATATGTGTATATACCTATATATACTGATTATGTATATTAGGGTTCTCCTCTTAGTTAGAGTTCCTTATTCATTTCAATTGGTTATATCCATTCGTTATTCAGATTTAGATCTAGTCAATGGCTTTTGCTTGCCATATCCTTGACCTGGTTTTGTCCTTTGATCTGTTGATTATAGGGTTTGACCCTTTGTTGTATGCTCTCACCTTTGGTCGGTCCTTCATTTGGTCACCTTTCTCTGGTAACCATATTCCGAGTTTATCCTACCACCGTTGTTCATATACCTTTAGTTGAGCTGTGGGAATCCTTTGTCTAACCGTTATGCTGCCGGATTTTATCCAGAATATTTTGAGCATGACCGCTATCTCTTAGAGTTAGGAAAGCCATGAGTTTACCCTACCTTACTTCCTTGTTTAGCGTCGTTATGCTGCCGGATTTGGTCCAGAACATTTTGAGCATAACCGCTATTTCTTAGAATTAGGAAAACCATGAGTTTGCCTTACCTTGACTTCCTTGTATAGCCGTTGTGCTGCCGAATTTTTCGCAACACATGTTGAGCATGATTGCTATCCTTTGGAGTTAGTCTACCTTATCTTGATTCCCATGTATACATTGCTCAGTAGGATTAGATCCTTACCTGTTTTGTCTTGAGATCTGGTCGATAGCTCGTTTGCTGTCCTTATGACCATGATCTATCATTTCTGATCATATTGATCGTACAGTTGTTGATATCCATCATTTAGATTTTAGATCTGGTCTTTGACCTTACTTTTGTCATTCTTATGGCCATGATCTATTATCTGAGCCATTGATTTTCATTTGATCCGTGTTTACCAATCATATATTTTTTACCCTTGGATCATTTCAAAATCATTGATGCAAAAGTTTAATCTTACCTGTATTCTTTGAGTGCATGATCATTGATGAGATCGAAACTTATTTAGATTAGGGATGTTTATCGTTCCTGACTCTTTCATACCCAAAAGAAGAACATTTGTACTCAAATGAGACTTAAAGGTGTGGATTGAGAATTCATTGAGACCCTGTTGATGTAGGTCATATTATCACTGTCTATTTTTCTTTAACCTTCATAGACAGTATTTCTTGGATTTTCAGAATAAAATACCTTTTGGTGTGTTTCAAGATTACTCTTTTCTCTATTTGTTCAGAATCTTTATCCCATGACTATTGATCTAGTGTGTGTGCTTCTAAGTCAAGAGTCTATGTTTAGCGAAAGACCATTCTTTCAAAAGACTGACCATATCTAAACTCATTTGATCCAGGCAGTCTATTGTTTTACCCACATTGTCAATATAAGCCTTTGGTTGCCCCATTTAACCTAGACCTTGTGGAATTGCCTTTTCTGGGATTCCTACTCCAGGATCGAACTTTATAGTTATCATTCTCATGAGGAAAGGTGTATCACCTATAAACTTTTAGTGTCAGTTCACTACCTTTGAAGAAGTGTCCTGTGTCTTTAGATTTGCCTTTCATTGAGTGTACATCAACTTTCTTTTCTCTAAGTTGAAAAAGTTCAGTTATGTAGATGTTAAAAAAAGAAAGAAAGAGAGAAGTGTCATATCTGTCAGTCTTTCTTATATAGAGTCAGCGTTCTGTTTTCTATCAGAACTGATGAAAAGCCCATTGAGGTGTGTCAAAAATCATCAATAAACTTACAATCTTCAATTCTATAAAGTGGTTGATTTCGTATCTTTGATACTCTATGATTCACTCTTAGATTTAATGTTTAA
Organism: Tasmannia lanceolata; assembly: GCF_043159265.1. Lineage (NCBI taxonomy): Eukaryota > Viridiplantae > Streptophyta > Magnoliopsida > Canellales > Winteraceae > Tasmannia > Tasmannia lanceolata. The sequence continues at coordinate 18,800,236 of NW_027518683.1, read as the reverse complement.
ATAACTAAAGACCCCCTTCTCGGATGAGAATGCAGACGAAATTCACCTCGAGATCTGAAAGATGGTCAAACGAGAGGAAGAGCGTCGAGCAAAGCCACTTAAAGAAGAAATCAAAGCCATTGATAGTGGTATCGAAATCCGAAACTCGGGAAAGATGGAGTGGCAAAACTTTATCTCCCGAGGAGCGCAAAGAATTGATAAACCTGTTTAGAGGGGTTTGAGGTAGTCTTGCTTGATCCTATAAGGATAAACCAGGAGAATACCCTGTTGTTGAGCAGAGCAAGACTCCATTGGATTTAAACATTTAGTTGAAAGTGAAGATTTTAAAAAGTGGAAACGTCAGACATCCTGTGGAGCTGATGAAATATTGAGAGAAGATTTTCAGAAGAAGTGGAGCACAGTGGTTGAAGTTTTGCCAGAAAACCGCCAGACTCCTCGAAAAAATTTTCAAAGCTTTTGAACCTTAAACAGAAGAGCTTGTACATCAAATACATTAGGAGGCCATCCTTGATCGTTTGAGCTTTTATAGCCAAAATCCTAATGTTTTAAAATCCATTTGTAAACCCTTTGGGCCAAAAGCAAAATTAAAGCAACTTCTTTTCAAACACATTATAAACCCGGGGCATTTATGCGCCCGAACTACGTCAGACCTGATCCCCATTTCTTCAGGGGTACGTAGGCAATTTGATTAATTCAAGTTCGGTCAAACCTTGGGATAAAATCCCTTTTCAAAATTTTGAAGCTAAATGCTAAACCATTCTTTGAAAAATCCTTAAGCGAACTACGCGGACCTGATCCTCCATTTTTGGGGTACGTAGGTAGTCTGGCTAGACCAGATTCGGTCCAAATCCTTAGAACCTTAGGTATTCAACCCTTTTGAACCCGAGACCACCTAGAAAGTCCTTCTGGTGAAACAAGTAAAGGTTCGAGGCGAATGAAAAGAAAAACAGAAAGAAAAGAATGAGAGTCTGAAGACCCGCTAGGTTGAAAACTCGAAAGGGCGGCCTAGAGAAAGGTGAAAGTCATGTTTCTTGCTAAGTCAACAAGCAAAATGATTGACTTATCAGAAAGTAAGGGTAGTGGTATGCTGGATTGAAAACTTGAAGAGAATCTAGTCAGAGGCAAATACTTCCCATGAAAAGTTGAGTTGAATAGAAGCAGAAGGAGTTCCTCAGTTACGTAGAATTCCTAAGTTCGAGTGCAAGCAAAAGTTATGACAAGTAGTCTTTTAGATTGAAAACTTGGACAGAAAAAGTTGAGACTAGTAGTCTTTTAGATTGAAAAATTGGAGAGCAAAAGTTGAAGCAAGTGGTCTTTTAGACTGAAAACTTGGAAGACATTAATTGTGACTTCTTCCGAAAAGAGAAATCAAGGAGAAGGAAAAGCAACCTCTACGCAGGGCAGGACCCTGGAATCCGAGTAGTCTCGACAAGACTTACTTTGATATCTTTTTTAAACTAGGGGCATTAAGACTGAGCAATCCGAAGGGAGTAATAACCATGACGGAAATCCAGATGGAGGAAATTAGAGCTTCTTGACTTGGTTTTTGAGAATACTCTGAGAGTGGCTAGCCTTACCATAACAAAATAACACATTTTATCTAAGGGTGAATCAAAATTTAGTCAAGTCCCTTGAATATTGTATGTCTTCTTTGAAAGAGTCCTCAGGAGTCTGTTCCTTGTTTATCATTGTTTTCTTTTAGAATCCAAAGTGTTTGGCACTGAAAAGAATGGGTGTACACCTTCCGAAATGTAAAGAAAAATCTAGAGTAGATCCTGGTTTAAGAATCAAGGAAAGGGTAAGAAACATTTGGTCCAAACCTACCAGAGACATCAAGCCTCAAGTAATATTCAGCAAAAATGAAGAATCTTAGATCTAGCCTTTGTGAAGTTGGTTTTACCACTATACCAAAGAAAGAACCCATGCAAACTCACATTTTTCCTACTTACCTTGGTTCTGCCTTCTTAAGACCTTGTCATAGAAGCACATCATACTAGGGGCATCTTTTATGACTTGCGTCATAAAAGGTATTACACAATGATAATTGGGATATCTATTCTTAGCAAATAGAAACTAGAGAAGCTTGAACATACTCTTTGAGTTAAATTCCTTGATCAAATTGTCTCTTTTAGAGTCAAAGTTTCAGAAACTTCAATTCCCAGCGGGGTATATAATCTACTCTTGCGTCCTTGAAACCTCATCAAAATGCTTCTCACCTGTTAAAGAGAATCAGCACCTGAAAATCTCATCAATCTACTTGAGTTTTGCTTTCAGCAAAGATCATGCGCTCCTAGTTATTCTCGGTAAGAGATGACTGGCCCATTAGTGAAATCGATCAAAGATGGTAAATTCTTCGTTCCTTTTAAAGGTTTTTAATAAGGATAGAAATTAATGGTTTTGTGTTTCGCGGTTTAGTTATTCTTCCATGATTTTAGAAAGTTTTCAATAAAGGAAGAAATTATTATATTCTGTGTTACACGGTTTGATCTTTTCTTCCATCATCATAAAAAAAAAAAACCTTTGGTTTACACTTGTTTTGACAAGTTTTAATATAGCTAAAAAAAAAAGAAAAGGGGACTCTTTGAGTGATTAATGTGTACTTATCTGATTTGTACTCTTTGAGTGTTTGGTTTTTGTCTGCTTTGACAAAGTTTTAATTCAATGTCAAAAACTCTTTGAGTCTTTTTAAGAAAGATGAAATTACTGAACCTGTGTTACACGGTTTGGTCTTTTTTGAAAAGTTTTATTGGGGAAAAATCGCCGATCCTGTGTTACACAGATTGGTCTTTTCTTTCTTCTCCCGGGTATTTAGTACCCAGATGATTAGTAATGTAATGTCAAGAAGTGACTTACCTAATCATCGTTCCGCAATGTGCAGCTTCCTAACGTGTTAGAAGTCATGCGTATCTGTGAAGAGGTTTGTATGGGACTGTTTAGCAGGACATACAAATTTGGGTTTATGTGGAACTGTTTAGCAGAACCGTGTGATCCGGAGTGATTCGCTACCTTGAAAGAGAGGAGTCAGAATTACTCGGATAGTTAAACAGATTTATTTTCAGCAATGATCTGTATAACTATCGCTGGGCTTGAGACTTAGTCTCGCCTCGGGTATTAGAAGTTTGAGTTTAGCTCAAATATTCGAGTACCCTAATAAGTGGTCGAGTAAGTTTTAGACTGATCGACAAGATAAATTACCGGACCTGCGTTACGCGGTTTGGTCTTTTTGAAAGATTTTAACAGAGTTTGAAATTACCGAACCTGTGTTACACGGTTTGGTCTTTTTGAAAGATTTTAACAGAATTTGAAATTACCGAACCTGTGTTACACGGTTTGGTCTTTTTGAAAGATTTTAACAGAATTGGAAATTACCGGACCTGCGTTACGCGGTTTGGTCTTTTTGAAAGATTTTAACAGAGTTTGAAATTACCGAACCTGTGTTACACGGTTTGGTCTTTTTGAAAGATTTTAACAGAATTTGAAATTACCGAACCTGTGTTACACGGTTTGGTCTTTTTGAAAGATTTTAACAGAATTGGAAATTACCGAACTTGCATTACGCGGTTTGGTATTTTTGAAAGATTTTAACAGAATTTGAAATTACCGAACTTGCGTTACGCGGTTTGGTCTTTTTGAAAGATTTTAACAGAGTTATAAATTACCGAACCTGTGTTACACGGTTTGGTCTTTTTTTGAAAGGTTTTAGTAGGGAAAATATTTCCGATCCTGTGTTACACGGATTGGTCTTTTCTTCATTCTCCCGGGTATTTAGTACCCTGATGATTAGTATTGTAATGTCGAGTAGTGACTTACCTAATCATCGTTCCGCAATGTGCAGCTTCCTAACGTGTTAGGAGTCATGTGTATCTGCGAAGAGGTTTGTATGGGACTGTTTAGCAGGACATATGAATTTGGGTTTACGTGGAACTGTTTAGCAGAACCGCGTGATCCGGAGTGATTCGCTACCTTGAAAGAGAGGAGTCAGAATTACTCGGATAGTTAAACAGATTTATTTTCAGCAATGATCTGTATAACTATCGCTAGGCTTGAGACTTAGTCTCGCCTTGGGTATTAGAAGTTTGAGTTTAGCTCGAATATTCGAGTACCCTAATAATTGGTCAAGTCTTAGACTGATCGGCATGATAAAAATTTTTACTCTTTGAGTGTTTGGAATTTGTACTTGTTTTAGACAAGTTTCAAAAGGTTTATAACTAAATAAATAAAAAAAACTCTTTGAATGTTTAGTTTTGAACTTGTTTTGGACGAGTTTCAATACAATGGTCTTTGGCCTATTTTTGCAGGTTTCTAAAAAGGAAAAACTCTTTGAGTGTTTAAGTTTGTGCTTGTCTTAGACAAATTGCAACGTGGTTTCTAAAAATAAAAATAAAAAATGAAAGCTCTTTGAGTAATTGAAGTGATTGGTTTGTTTGTTTGGTTTGTGCTCTTTGAGCAATTGTTATGTTTACTTTGGCTTAGCCTGATAAAAAAAAAAACACAAAGAGTGTTTGTGCTTTTGTAATCGTTCGTTCGTCTTTTGTTAACTAGTTTAGATAGTTGAGTCATGAGTATTATAGAGAGACTATCTCTTTGAGATGTCTTAGTTGCCGAGTTAAGAGTCGGTGAGAGGCTATCTCCTTATTGTTGGTAGAGTCTTACCCTTTGTAAGTGCCGTTCTTAGAACCAAAAAACCCAAAAATTTGCTTTACTTTCGGGTCAGTCAAAATGTGTCGTCTGTTCAGCTTTGCCATTCGCGTGACAAGCACGCTCTGCCAAAGAGGGGCATCTGTAGACATCCCATTTTGACCTGACCCAAGTTCGTGCTGATTGTGCAAAACCCCGTCCAAAGAGTGAATGGGTGACCCAAATTTAACCCTAAGCTAGGTTAGGGTCCCCCACAGGTCCTTGTAAAATTTCATCGAAATCCGAGTTGGTTTGCCCTGCGAACGGACCGAGTCAGTGTCGTAGTATAAATGCAGAAGGGGGACAAATTATCCTAGACGGGGGGTGTCTTCTTGAAAAGTAGCCGAATATTGTCTTTTGGGCTAATAAGACAAAGCGGGAAGGGTGCGATTATTAATTCGCGCGCCTCATCAAAAGGGGGTGTGAATATCAGCACGGATTTTTTTAATATAAAAAAAAAATCAAGCAAAGGGGGTACTGTTCATTTCTCGCGAGAAGCAGAGAGAGAGAGCGAAACCAGAGAGAAAATTTAGGTTTTCTTCTCTTCCTCCGCCGATCGTCTGTCGGAAATCCTTCTCCCATCGGAGCTCCGACCAAACCTCTACCTTCATCTCCTTCCATTCTCAGCCACCACACCCTCTCTTCTCCGATCGTTTCCCCGGTTCAAGCTCCGGCCGAAGCTCAGATCTATAAAAATTCCGGCAAATCCCATGGATTCCGGTAAGTTCATCTTCCTTCTCCGATCTAGCTCCGAGAAGAGAAGATTCTCTTCATCTTCGTCAGAAAAATTTCGATGGATCTGAGAGAGAAAAACCCATTTTCCCTTTTCCCGATCGTCTTCTCCGGTGAGATCTGACCGGAATCCGGTCGATCCTTCATCCATCCTATCATTCCTCATCGGAGCTCCGGGCAAGAGCTAGCCATCCATTGCTATCTCAGATCTGAGAAAAGCAGAGAGAGGAGAAAAAGGGGATCGGAGATTTTCTCATTTGCAGAAATCTCAGATCTAAGATCTCAGATCCGAGAAGAGAGGGAGAAGGATCTTCGTCTAAAAAAAAATTCAGAGAAAGAGAGAGAGAAAAGTAGAGATGAGGGAAGTGTTCATCGGCCATTCGTCTTCTCCGGTCACACTTTGCCGGATTCCGGCCATTTTAATCTTCTGCCGGTCACTTGGATAAGATTTGGGCATTCCACTTGATTTTGAGCAAGGAGGCATCGTTTGCAGGTGGATCTGCATGTTGATTGAAATTTCATCTAAAGCAATTTCATGAGCCCTAAGAGAAAGGTACATCTCTGAGATAAAATTGTTTTTAGTCTTCTTGTTATAAACTCATTTTGGTGATTTTGTTGACATGCTTTGTGCGTGGTTAATGTTTTGATTCTAGTTTCAAATTGTTGTGGAATATATAGATCTGTGACTACTCCTGGTCTAAGTTACTTTGTTCGAGTCTAAAATCTAAGCTATGACATTGAATTAATTGAGAGTGAAAGCATTTGTCTTGAATATGTGTTGTATGTGATCCATTACTATCCAGTGGAGGAGATTCAAGAGGTTAGACTCTGTTGGACAATGCTCTTGATTCTCAGAGGGGAGGACGAAGTAGGTTCTATTCCTTTGCTAAAATGGACTGCCATCGAGTAGAGATTTGTTTGTCTGTGCTGTCATTGAATGATTTGAAATCGGTTTAATCATCCATTTAGGTCTATATGTTTAGAGAGGATTTAAAATCATCTATTTACAGTTGTAAAGAAGATCTTGCCGTTGAAATTTTCTTCTCGCTACTTAATGGCTGAATCAGTATTGCATGCATGTCGTGTGTGGAAAGGCTTGAGCAAGCTATTAGATTCCTTTATTTTAGCAAGTCTTGGAGATTAATGGGTGTGGATATATTCTGTTGAAAGGAGTTCAAATTCAGAAAATTTGTTTTCAGTTTCAGATTTCAATCAACATAGAATGGTTTAAATATGGACCAAGCAGCTGAACCCATTATCCTTTGGTAGGTCTTCGATTGTAGTGGATTTTGAAATTTCACTCAATATTATGTTTCTTGGAAGCTTTCTGATCCATGCTCAGATATGTTTTAACACATCTCTAATCGTTGTTGCTAGAAATCCAATAGTGAGTATTTAGGATTTGAGTACTATGGGACTAAATTTTGCCCAAAATTGAGAAGTTTCTCTAGGCCTTTAACTCCTCCTTGGGCTGAGCAAGGCCACCTTCCTTGCTTATAAAATACTCCTACTACCCATTGACATGGATTGTTATTTTTTTTTTAGTGGCGTATGTGGTGTTATGCTTGAAATCTATGAAGTTTATGAGGGTTAATGCTCAGGGACTTAGTGTGGGTTAGAACGCTTGCTGTTACAGGAGAGTATAAAAGCTCTAAAAACAGTATCCTTGATCTGTAGCTGAATCACCTATGTTATTCATTGTGGAGCATTTAGCAAGTTGATGTCCCCTGTATGCACTGAAATTTTTACTAAATTAGAATTATCATAATCTTTTGATTTCTTTTTTTTTTTATATATTCTTCTCTTGTACTAATCTTTGAGTTAGGTTTTGAAGATGATAATAAATGGACTGCTCAGGTGAGACTCTCTTAAGGTTCATACACTTGTCTTTTATTTAAATAAATTGTTTTAGGAAAGAAGGAGATCAGATGACTACTCTATTCGATATCATCGACATGAGTACTGTCTGATCTCAAGGCGGGCATAGAAATATTATCCTGTGTATTTGTGATATCAGATGATTACTTTAGCATCATCTGATTTCACCCCCATATTGGGGCAGTGGTACTTGTGGTTGGGCATAGAAGTGTTTAATGTTGTTCTTGCTTTGTTAAGCTATCCAGCGGCTGGTCTGGACTAATTAATATTGTTTATCATTGTATGATTGCTATTATTACAGATTGTGCACTCTTTAGTTGTAGATCATATTTTGCTGATATTTGATTTGATTTTATAATAATTGATTGAAATTTGCGATTATCTGGTAGCATTTTCCTCTCTCTTTGATTAGACTAGCACAGTCTTTTAGATTTCTGTTAGATTTCTTTAGATACTATAACCTGTACTAGGAGACATACTCTGTCTCGTTAGGCAATCCTCCTTTGGAGGCAAGCCTCATTTGTAGAATCCTCTCTGAGATTACACCTCAGTTTGTTCATTTGTTAATTAGAGACCAATTTGGTCAATTAGTTGTCTTAGCCTTGCTTCCCCCTTTGCAATGGCAATGATAAGGTTGCTTAGAGCCCATCTTTGTGTGTTTGGGAGACCCGTCCGGTCTCATTCCCTCGTTAATCCTCTTTGTGTGCTTTTTTATTTTGAAAGAACACCCTACTCGGCTTGGCTTCATACCCCTACCCTTATGGGTATTGGGTTGCACATTTGTTGCACCCTGAGGGCTAGGTAGCTGTCCGGCCTGGCTGGATGTTTTTACCTTTGCCAAATATGCACAAGGTCTCTTATTCCTTTTGCTTGTAAGCTTCTCCTTAGTCGATAGTCCATTCGCATAGGAGTTAGCCTTGATTAGAGAGTCTTTGACTCATTCATCCTTTAGATAGTGTTATTAGAGAGTCTTTGACTCATTCGCCTTTTAGGTGGCGTTATTAGAGAGTCTTTGATTCATTTGTCTTTTCAGTAATGTTGTAGGAGAGTCTTGGACTTATTTGTCTTTCAGGTGTTGTTATTAAAGAGTTCTGACTCAATCTTTCTCTCTTAGAGAGTCTTTGACTCGTGTATCCTTTAGTTGTTGTTTTTGGAGTCTTTGACTCGTGTTTCCATCTCTTAGAGAGTCTTTGACTCATTTATCCTTCAGTCGGTGTTTTTGGAGTATTTGACTCGTGTTTCCATCTCTTAGAGAGTCTTTGACTCGTATATCCTTTAGTCGGTGTTTTTGGAGTCTTTGACTCGTGTTTCCATCTCTTAGAGAGTCTTTGACTCGTATATCCTTTAGTTGTTGTCAGTGGAGTCTTTGACTCGTGTTTTCATCTCTCTTAGAGAGTCTTTGAATCGTGTTTCCTTTTCTTTCAGAGAATCTTTGGTTCATTTATTCCTTTGGTGATGTTATTAGAGAGTCTTTGACTCATTTATCTCTTTCGCAGTTTTCTTGGAGAGTCTTTGACTCATTTGTACTGTCAGTTGGATTTATTAGAGAGTCTTTGACTCGCCTTTCCTTTTGCAGTCATTAGAGAGTCTTTGACTCCGTTATCTCATTTTCAGTGTTATCAGTTACTCTTATTAGAGAGTCTTTGACTCATTTGCTCTTATAACGGTGTTATTAGAGCATAGTTTCCCTTATTCACCCTAGGGTTTGTCCCTAGGGTATTATTTTGTATATTCCCTCCGGTCTTTGGCCAAAAGGGTGAAAGCATCAGAAATTTTAAAATCCATAAACATTGAAATCATTAAAAATCTCAAAAACATTAGAAACTTAAAGTATAAAAAATAGTTGATTTGTTGTAAGTGTTTGTTAGGTAGAGAGTTCGTTTCGAACTACGTTGGCTTGATCCTCTTTCACGAGGTACGTAGTGCAGCTTGGGATTTTCATCCCAAGTCCAGCCAAACTTTTGTAAAATAGACTTTTTTTTAAATCTTTCAAAAAAATCATTCAAACAACTTTAAAACCCTGTTTTCAAAAGGATCTTCCTCTAGAGTTAGGAGTTTGTCCTAGATAGAGGTTTTTAGAGTTAGGCGTTTCGTCCTTGGTATGTTGTTTGATTGTTGTGTGTTTTGTGTGTGTTTGTGTTTGTGTTAGAGTTAAGGGTTTGTTACGCCTCCGTCCGGTCAGTTGGCGATTCACATCGCCGACTGATGACTAGGTCTAGGATGCGTTAGCAATCCTATTGTTTTCCTTAGGGCATACAGCCTAGTTACACGTAGGTTGTAGGAACCACCTGCATTAGCCTAGGGCTAATCTGCATTTAGTTAGGGCATATAGGGTGTCATAAAATTCACCATTTACTGGAATTTAAATAATCGTACAAGAAACTTTAATAATTGGTCCGGTCTTTTAGATCGAGTCTAGGATAGAGGTCTAGGTGTCTTAGGCATCATAGCTTAGAATAGGCGCGAAGAACTACGTTGCCTTGATTCTCGTGGAGGCGGGGATACGTAGGCTTCTTTGGATGAATACCAGACCATCCGAGGACTCAGGCTAATAATTTAAGTCTTAGGATTTGTTGTGTAGTTATTGTATGATTTGATATGTTTTCTTACTTTTTAGTACTGATCCTATACCTTTAGCTATAGCTTGCATGTGTTTGCACATCAGAATTTAGACACTCATTAGACATGTCACTCATAACATAGCTTTGCTTAAGTGACACATTCTTGTCATTTCATTTTGTGTGTGCTTATTTCTTTATTCTCAGGAAATGCATGCTTAGGTAGACGATTCCTGAGAATTGTTCCTATTTCATATGATTTTCGTCCGAAACTCTTCGAGGTTAATAATAAATGGCATAAGAGACCAAGTGCTTGCACTCGGACGAATTGGGGGTGCTCTCAGACCTTCTCCATTCGTAATCAGGCACGAACCCATATATATTTCTGGTTATCCATGGTATACATACAGAGCATATTTTTGTTTAAAGGATCCATGGCCGTATACCGTGGATGGCGACTCTGAGTTTGTTTAGGTACGTTTCGAATCCGGACTTGTTCCCGAATCGAGAGGTATCTCTTTTATATCGCCACTCGTGCTATGCTATGAGGGTGGCAACCGTTTCGAGAGTTCCTTGGTAGAGCTCTCCTTCACACGTGGATGATCCAAGAAGCCGCTGGGGGCTCGTTCCCTCGTCGCCTATCTCGGATCGGGGTCCACAGGCTGGCGACTCTGCTGGGGAGTTTTTGAAACATTGCCTAACTCTATAAAAATGCCATTTTTACTAACTTTGGAGAAATTTGGGATTAAATCATTTTAAATGGGAATTCTATCGTTAGAATCCAGGGGCACCAGACAGGTGCGTAATTAAAACAAGGGATTCACACACTGCACATCATGCATTGTCATATTTTTTATTTCTTTCTTTGTTTTTCATTATTGGCTCCACGGGATAGATTCAATGCGTGCCTGACTGGGATGTTATTACATCCTAATGGTACTGTTGAATCTATTTCCAAGCTATGCGCCGGTGCTGCAGCCGTAAACACTAGGTGTACTTGTGTTTACAGCAGCCGATGAGCAATGAAGCATACTATGTATAACACTAGGTGTACTTGTGTTATACATATTAGGTATGTTTCATACGCATAGTACCCTTTAGATTGAGTCCGGAGCCATACTTTGTTTTATATATTATGTATATACTTACTGGCCTAGTGAAATCCAACTAGGAAGTACCTCTGTTTATATACATCTGTATTGCATTCATATAGGGTCGAACGTGTGTTGCTTACACATGTGGAGCCTAGAGTTAGGAGCTTTGCCCCATTTGTAGACTAGGGTAGCTCATTTTATATGGCTACAACACGGTCCTAGTACACTTATCAGTCTGTCTTGAGTCGAGATTTTCTTGACTCAGCTAGATTAGAATTAGGGCTGGTGCCCCTGGTTAGGATTTGTGTATATGTGTATATACCTATATATACTGATTATGTATATTAGGGTTCTCCTCTTAGTTAGAGTTCCTTATTCATTTCAATTGGTTATATCCATTCGTTATTCAGATTTAGATCTAGTCAATGGCTTTTGCTTGCCATATCCTTGACCTGGTTTTGTCCTTTGATCTGTTGATTATAGGGTTTGACCCTTTGTTGTATGCTCTCACCTTTGGTCGGTCCTTCATTTGGTCACCTTTCTCTGGTAACCATATTCCGAGTTTATCCTACCACCGTTGTTCATATACCTTTAGTTGAGCTGTGGGAATCCTTTGTCTAACCGTTATGCTGCCGGATTTTATCCAGAATATTTTGAGCATGACCGCTATCTCTTAGAGTTAGGAAAGCCATGAGTTTACCCTACCTTACTTCCTTGTTTAGCGTCGTTATGCTGCCGGATTTGGTCCAGAACATTTTGAGCATAACCGCTATTTCTTAGAATTAGGAAAACCATGAGTTTGCCTTACCTTGACTTCCTTGTATAGCCGTTGTGCTGCCGAATTTTTCGCAACACATGTTGAGCATGATTGCTATCCTTTGGAGTTAGTCTACCTTATCTTGATTCCCATGTATACATTGCTCAGTAGGATTAGATCCTTACCTGTTTTGTCTTGAGATCTGGTCGATAGCTCGTTTGCTGTCCTTATGACCATGATCTATCATTTCTGATCATATTGATCGTACAGTTGTTGATATCCATCATTTAGATTTTAGATCTGGTCTTTGACCTTACTTTTGTCATTCTTATGGCCATGATCTATTATCTGAGCCATTGATTTTCATTTGATCCGTGTTTACCAATCATATATTTTTTACCCTTGGATCATTTCAAAATCATTGATGCAAAAGTTTAATCTTACCTGTATTCTTTGAGTGCATGATCATTGATGAGATCGAAACTTATTTAGATTAGGGATGTTTATCGTTCCTGACTCTTTCATACCCAAAAGAAGAACATTTGTACTCAAATGAGACTTAAAGGTGTGGATTGAGAATTCATTGAGACCCTGTTGATGTAGGTCATATTATCACTGTCTATTTTTCTTTAACCTTCATAGACAGTATTTCTTGGATTTTCAGAATAAAATACCTTTTGGTGTGTTTCAAGATTACTCTTTTCTCTATTTGTTCAGAATCTTTATCCCATGACTATTGATCTAGTGTGTGTGCTTCTAAGTCAAGAGTCTATGTTTAGCGAAAGACCATTCTTTCAAAAGACTGACCATATCTAAACTCATTTGATCCAGGCAGTCTATTGTTTTACCCACATTGTCAATATAAGCCTTTGGTTGCCCCATTTAACCTAGACCTTGTGGAATTGCCTTTTCTGGGATTCCTACTCCAGGATCGAACTTTATAGTTATCATTCTCATGAGGAAAGGTGTATCACCTATAAACTTTTAGTGTCAGTTCACTACCTTTGAAGAAGTGTCCTGTGTCTTTAGATTTGCCTTTCATTGAGTGTACATCAACTTTCTTTTCTCTAAGTTGAAAAAGTTCAGTTATGTAGATGTTAAAAAAAGAAAGAAAGAGAGAAGTGTCATATCTGTCAGTCTTTCTTATATAGAGTCAGCGTTCTGTTTTCTATCAGAACTGATGAAAAGCCCATTGAGGTGTGTCAAAAATCATCAATAAACTTACAATCTTCAATTCTATAAAGTGGTTGATTTCGTATCTTTGATACTCTATGATTCACTCTTAGATTTAATGTTTAAATAACTAAAGACCCCCTTCTCGGATGAGAATGCAGACGAAATTCACCTCGAGATCTGAAAGATGGTCAAACGAGAGGAAGAGCGTCGAGCAAAGCCACTTAAAGAAGAAATCAAAGCCATTGATAGTGGTATCGAAATCCGAAACTCGGGAAAGATGGAGTGGCAAAACTTTATCTCCCGAGGAGCGCAAAGAATTGATAAACCTGTTTAGAGGGGTTTGAGGTAGTCTTGCTTGATCTTATAAGGATAAACCAGGAGAATACCCTGTTGTTGAGCAGAGCAAGACTCCATTGGATTTAAACATTTAGTTGAAAGTGAAGATTTTAAAAAGTGGAAACGTCAGACATCCTGTGGAGCTGATGAAATATTGAGAGAAGATTTTCAGAAGAAGTGGAGCACAGTGGTTGAAGTTTTGCCAGAAAACCGCCAGACTCCTCGAAAAAATTTTCAAAGCTTTTGAACCTTAAACAGAAGAGCTTGTACATCAAATACATTAGGAGGCCATCCTTGATCGTTTGAGCTTTTATAGCCAAAATCCTAATGTTTTAAAATCCATTTGTAAACCCTTTGGGCCAAAAGCAAAATTAAAGCAACTTCTTTTCAAACACATTATAAACCCGGGGCATTTATGCGCCCGAACTACGTCAGACCTGATCCCCATTTCTTCAGGGGTACGTAGGCAATTTGATTAATTCAAGTTCGGTCAAACCTTGGGATAAAATCCCTTTTCAAAATTTTGAAGCTAAATGCTAAACCATTCTTTGAAAAATCCTTAAGCGAACTACGCGGACCTGATCCTCCATTTTTGGGGTACGTAGGTAGTCTGGCTAGACCAGATTCGGTCCAAATCCTTAGAACCTTAGGTATTCAACCCTTTTGAACCCGAGACCACCTAGAAAGTCCTTCTGGTGAAACAAGTAAAGGTTCGAGGCGAATGAAAAGAAAAACAGAAAGAAAAGAATGAGAGTCTGAAGACCCGCTAGGTTGAAAACTCGAAAGGGCGGCCTAGAGAAAGGTGAAAGTCATGTTTCTTGCTAAGTCAACAAGCAAAATGATTGACTTATCAGAAAGTAAGGGTAGTGGTATGCTGGATTGAAAACTTGAAGAGACAATCTAGTCAGAGGCAAATACTTCCCATGAAAAGTTGAGTTGAATAGAAGCAGAAGGAGTTCCTCAGTTACGTAGAATTCCTAAGTTCGAGTGCAAGCAAAAGTTATGACAAGTAGTCTTTTAGACTGAAAACTTGGACAGAAAAAGTTGAGACTAGTAGTCTTTTAGATTGAAAAATTGGAGAGCAAAAGTTGAAGCAAGTGGTCTTTTAGACTGAAAACTTGGAAGACATTAATTGTGACTTCTTCCGAAAAGAGAAATCAAGGAGAAGGAAAAGCAACCTCTACGCAGGGCAGGACCCTGGAATCCGAGTAGTCTCGACAAGACTTACTTTGATATCTTTTTTAAACTAGGGGCATTAAGACTGAGCAATCCGAAGGGAGTAATAACCATGACGGAAATCCAGATGGAGGAAATTAGAGCTTCTTGACTTGGTTTTTGAGAATACTCTGAGAGTGGCTAGCCTTACCATAACAAAATAACACATTTTATCTAAGGGTGAATCAAAATTTAGTCAAGTACCTTGAATATTGTATGTCTTCTTTGAAAGAGTCCTCAGGAGTCTGTTCCTTGTTTATCATTGTTTTCTTTTAGAATCCAAAGTGTTTGGCACTGAAAAGAATGGGTGTACACCTTCCGAAATGTAAAGAAAAATCTAGAGTAGATCTTGGTTTAAGAATCAAGGAAAGGGTAAGAAACATTTGGTCCAAACCTACCAGAGACATCAAGCCTCAAGTAATATTCAGCAAAAATGAAGAATCTTAGATCTAGCCTTTGTGAAGTTGGTTTTACCACTATACCAAAGAAAGAACCCATGCAAACTCACATTTTTCCTACTTACCTTGGTTCTGCCTTCTTAAGACCTTGTCATAGAAGCACATCATACTAGGGGTATCTTTTATGACTTGCGTCATAAAAGGTATTACACAATGATAATTGGGATATCTATTCTTAGCAAATAGAAACTAGAGAAGCTTGAACATACTCTTTGAGTTAAATTCCTTGATCAAATTGTCTCTTTTAGAGTCAAAGTTTCAGAAACTTCAATTCCCAGCGGAGTATATAATCTACTCTTGCGTCCTTGAAACCTCATCAAAATGCTTCTCACCTGTTAAAGAGAATCAGCACCTGAAAATCTCATCAATCTACTTGAGTTTTGCTTTCAGCAAAGATCATGCGCTCCTAGTTATTCTCGGTAAGAGATGACTGGCCCATTAGTGAAATCGATCAAAGATGGTAAATTCTTCGTTCCTTTTAAAGGTTTTTAATAAGGATAGAAATTAATGGTTTTGTGTTTCGCGGTTTAGTTATTCTTCCATGATTTTCGAAAGTTTTCAATAAAGGAAGAAATTATTATATTCTGTGTTACACGGTTTGATCTTTTCTTCCATCATCATAAAAAAAAAAAACCTTTGGTTTACACTTGTTTTGACAAGTTTTAATATAGCTAAAAAAAAAAAGAAAAGGGGACTCTTTGAGTGATTAATGTGTACTTATCTGATTTGTACTCTTTGAGTGTTTGGTTTTTGTCTGCTTTGACAAAGTTTTAATTCAATGTCAAAAACTCTTTGAGTCTTTTTAAGAAAGATGAAATTACTGAACCTGTGTTACACGGTTTGGTCTTTTTTGAAAAGTTTTATTGGGGAAAAATCGTCGATCCTGTGTTACACAGATTGGTCTTTTCTTTCTTCTCCCGGGTATTTAGTACCCAGATGATTAGTAATGTAATGTCAAGAAGTGACTTACCTAATCATCGTTCCGCAATGTGCAGCTTCCTAACGTGTTAGAAGTCATGCGTATCTGTGAAGAGGTTTGTATGGGACTGTTTAGCAGGACATACAAATTTGGGTTTATGTGGAACTGTTTAGCAGAACCGTGTGATCCGGAGTGATTCGCTACCTTGAAAGAGAGGAGTCAGAATTACTCGGATAGTTAAACAGATTTATTTTCAGCAATGATCTGTATAACTATTGCTGGGCTTGAGACTTAGTCTCGCCTCGGGTATTAGAAGTTTGAGTTTAGCTCAAATATTCGAGTACCCTAATAAGTGGTCGAGTAAGTTTTAGACTGATCGACAAGATAAATTACCGGACCTGCGTTACGCAGTTTGGTCTTTTTGAAAGATTTTAACAGAGTTTGAAATTACCGAACCTGTGTTACACGGTTTGGTCTTTTTGAAAGATTTTAACAGAATTTGAAATTACCGAACCTGTGTTACACGGTTTGGTCTTTTTGAAAGATTTTAACAGAATTGGAAATTACCGGACCTGCGTTACGCGGTTTGGTCTTTTTGAAAGATTTTAACAGAGTTTGAAATTACCGAACCTGTGTTACACGGTTTGGTCTTTTTGAAAGATTTTAACAGAATTTGAAATTACCGAACCTGTGTTACACGGTTTGGTCTTTTTGAAAGATTTTAACAGAATTGGAAATTACCGAACTTGCGTTACGCGGTTTGGTATTTTTGAAAGATTTTAACAGAATTTGAAATTACCGAACTTGCGTTACGCGGTTTGGTCTTTTTGAAAGATTTTAACAGAGTTATAAATTACCGAACCTGTGTTACACGGTTTGCTCTTTTTTTGAAAGGTTTTAGTAGGGAAAATATTTCCGATCCTGTGTTACACGGATTGGTCTTTTCTTCCTTCTCCCGGGTATTTAGTACCCTGATGATTAGTATTGTAATGTCGAGTAGTGACTTACCTAATCATCGTTCCGCAATGTGCAGCTTCCTAACGTGTTAGGAGTCATGTGTATCTGCGAAGAGGTTTGTATGGGACTGTTTAGCAGGACATATGAATTTGGGTTTACGTGGAACTGTTTAGCAGAACCGCGTGATCCGGAGTGATTCGCTACCTTGAAAGAGAGGAGTCAGAATTACTCGGATAGTTAAACAGATTTATTTTCAGCAATGATCTGTATAACTATCGCTAGGCTTGAGACTTAGTCTCGCCTTGGGTATTAGAAGTTTGAGTTTAGCTCGAATATTCGAGTACCCTAATAATTGGTCAAGTCTTAGACTGATCGGCATGATAAAAATTTTTACTCTTTGAGTGTTTGGAATTTGTACTTGTTTTAGACAAGTTTCAAAAGGTTTATAACTAAATAAATAAAAAAAACTCTTTGAATGTTTAGTTTTGAACTTGTTTTGGACGAGTTTCAATACAATGGTCTTTGGCCTATTTTTGCAGGTTTCTAAAAAGGAAAAACTCTTTGAGTGTTTAAGTTTGTGCTTGTCTTAGACAAATTGCAACGTGGTTTCTAAAAATAAAAATAAAAAATGAAAGCTCTTTGAGTAATTGAAGTGATTGGTTTGTTTGTTTGGTTTGTGCTCTTTGAGCAATTGTTATGTTTACTTTGGCTTAGCCTGATAAAAAAAAAACACAAAGAGTGTTTGTGCTTTTGTAATCGTTCGTTCGTCTTTTGTTAACTAGTTTAGATAGTTGAGTCATGAGTATTATAGAGAGACTATCTCTTTGAGATGTCTTAGTTGCCGAGTTAAGAGTCGGTGAGAGGCTATCTCCTTATTGTTGGTAGAGTCTTACCCTTTGTAAGTGCCGTTCTTAGAACCAAAAAACCCAAAAATTTGCTTTACTTTCGGGTCAGTCAAAATGTGTCGTCTGTTCAGCTTTGCCATTCGCGTGACAAGCACGCTCTGCCAAAGAGGGGCATCTGTAGACATCCCATTTTGACCTGACCCAAGTTCGTGCTGATTGTGCAAAACCCCGTCCAAAGAGTGAATGGGTGACCCAAATTTAACCCTAAGCTAGGTTAGGGTCCCCCACAGGTCCTTGTAAAATTTCGTCGAAATCCGAGTTGGTTTGCCCTGCGAACGGACCGAGTCAGTGTCGTAGTATAAATGCAGAAGGGGGACAAATTATCCTAGACGGGGGGTGTCTTCTTGAAAAGTAGCCGAATATTGTCTTTTGGGCTAATAAGACAAAGCGGGAAGGGTGCGATTATTAATTCGCGCGCCTCATCAAAAGGGGGTGTGAATATCAGCACGGATTTTTTTAATATAAAAAAAAAATCAAGCAAAGGGGGTACTGTTCATTTCTCGCGAGAAGCAGAGAGAGAGAGCGAAACCAGAGAGAAAATTTAGGTTTTCTTCTCTTCCTCCGCCGATCGTCTGTCGGAAATCCTTCTCCCATCGGAGCTCCGACCAAACCTCTACCTTCATCTCCTTCCATTCTCAGCCACCACACCCTCTCTTCTCCGATCGTTTCCCCGGTTCAAGCTCCGGCCGAAGCTCAGATCTATAAAAATTCCGGCAAATCCCATGGATTCCGGTAAGTTCATCTTCCTTCTCCGATCTAGCTCCGAGAAGAGAAGATTCTCTTCATCTTCGTCAGAAAAATTTCGATGGATCTGAGAGAGAAAAACCCATTTTCCCTTTTCCCGATCGTCTTCTCCGGTGAGATCTGACCGGAATCCGGTCGATCCTTCATCCATCCTATCATTCCTCATCGGAGCTCCGGGCAAGAGCTAGCCATCCATTGCTATCTCAGATCTGAGAAAAGCAGAGAGAGGAGAAAAAGGGGATCGGAGATTTTCTCATTTGCAGAAATCTCAGATCTAAGATCTCAGATCCGAGAAGAGAGGGAGAAGGATCTTCGTCTAAAAAAAAATTCAGAGAAAGAGAGAGAGAAAAGTAGAGATGAGGGAAGTGTTCATCGGCCATTCGTCTTCTCCGGTCACACTTTGCCGGATTCCGGCCATTTTAATCTTCTGCCGGTCACTTGGATAAGATTTGGGCATTCCACTTGATTTTGAGCAAGGAGGCATCGTTTGCAGGTGGATCTGCATGTTGATTGAAATTTCATCTAAAGCAATTTCATGAGCCCTAAGAGAAAGGTACATCTCTGAGATAAAATTGTTTTTAGTCTTCTTGTTATAAACTCATTTTGGTGATTTTGTTGACATGCTTTGTGCGTGGTTAATGTTTTGATTCTAGTTTCAAATTGTTGTGGAATATATAGATCTGTGACTACTCCTGGTCTAAGTTACTTTGTTCGAGTCTAAAATCTAAGCTATGACATTGAATTAATTGAGAGTGAAAGCATTTGTCTTGAATATGTGTTGTATGTGATCCATTACTATCCAGTGGAGGAGATTCAAGAGGTTAGACTCTGTTGGACAATGCTCTTGATTCTCAGAGGGGAGGACGAAGTAGGTTCTATTCCTTTGCTAAAATGGACTGCCATCGAGTAGAGATTTGTTTGTCTGTGCTGTCATTGAATGATTTGAAATCGGTTTAATCATCCATTTAGGTCTATATGTTTAGAGAGGATTTAAAATCATCTATTTACAGTTGTAAAGAAGATCTTGCCGTTGAAATTTTCTTCTCGCTACTTAATGGCTGAATCAGTATTGCATGCATGTCGTGTGTGGAAAGGCTTGAGCAAGCTATTAGATTCTTTTATTTTAGCAAGTCTTGGAGATTAATGGGTGTGGATATATTCTGTTGAAAGGAGTTCAAATTCAGAAAATTTGTTTTCAGTTTCAGATTTCAATCAACATAGAATGGTTTAAATATGGACCAAGCAGCTGAACCCATTATCCTTTGGTAGGTCTTCGATTGTAGTGGATTTTGAAATTTCACTCAATATTATGTTTCTTGGAAGCTTTCTGATCCATGCTCAGATATGTTTTAACACATCTCTAATCTCTGTTGCTAGAAATCCAATAGTGAGTATTTAGGATTTGAGTACTATGGGACTAAATTTTGCCCAAAATTGAGAAGTTTCTCTAGGCCTTTAACTCCTCCTTGGGCTGAGCAAGGCCACCTTCCTTGCTTATAAAATACTCCTACTACCCATTGACATGGATTGTTATTTTTTTTTTTAGTGGCGTATGTGGTGTTATGCTTGAAATCTATGAAGTTTATGAGGGTTAATGCTCAGGGACTTAGTGTGGGTTAGAACGCTTGCTGTTACAGGAGAGTATAAAAGCTCTAAAAACAGTATCCTTGATCTGTAGCTGAATCACCTATGTTATTCATTGTGGAGCATTTAGCAAGTTGATGTCCCCTGTATGCACTGAAATTTTTACTAAATTAGAATTATCATAATCTTTTGATTTCTTTTTTTTTTATATATTCTTCTCTTGTACTAATCTTTGAGTTAGGTTTTGAAGATGATAATAAATGGACTGCTCAGGTGAGACTCTCTTAAGGTTCATACACTTGTCTTTTATTTAAATAAATTGTTTTAGGAAAGAAGGAGATCAGATGACTACTCTATTCGATATCATCGACATGAGTACTGTCTGATCTCAAGGCGGGCATAGAAATATTATCCTGTGTATTTGTGATATCAGATGATTACTTTAGCATCATCTGATTTCACCCCCATATTGGGGCAGTGGTACTTGTGGTTGGGCATAGAAGTGTTTAATGTTGTTCTTGCTTTGTTAAGCTATCCAGCGGCTGGTCTGGACTAATTAATATTGTTTATCATTGTATGATTGCTATTATTACAGATTGTGCACTCTTTAGTTGTAGATCATATTTTGCTGATATTTGATTTGATTTTATAATAATTGATTGAAATTTGCGATTATCTGGTAGCATTTTCCTCTCCCTTTGATTAGACTAGCACAGTCTTTTAGATTTCTGTTAGATTTCTTTAGATACTATAACCTGTACTAGGAGACATACTCTGTCTCGTTAGGCAATCCTCCTTTGGAGGCAAGCCTCATTTGTAGAATCCTCTCTGAGATTACACCTCAGTTTGTTCATTTGTTAATTAGAGACCAATTTGGTCAATTAGTTGTCTTAGCCTTGCTTCCCCCTTTGCAAGGGCAATGATAAGGTTGCTTAGAGCCCATCTTTGTGTGTTTGGGAGACCCGTCCGGTCTCATTCCCTCGTTAATCCTCTTTGTGTGCTTTTTTATTTTGAAAGAACACCCTACTCGGCTTGGCTTCATACCCCTACCCTTATGGGTATTGGGTTGCACATTTGTTGCACCCTGAGGGCTAGGTAGCTGTCCGGCCTGGCTGGATGTTTTTACCTTTGCCAAATATGCACAAGGTCTCTTATTCCTTTTGCTTGTAAGCTTCTCCTTAGTCGATAGTCCATTCGCATAGGAGTCAGCCTTGATTAGAGAGTCTTTGACTCATTCATCCTTTAGATAGTGTTATTAGAGAGTCTTTGACTCATTCGCCTTTTAGGTGGCGTTATTAGAGAGTCTTTGATTCATTTGTCTTTTCAGTAATGTTGTAGGAGAGTCTTGGACTTATTTGTCTTTCAGGTGTTGTTATTAAAGAGTTCTGACTCAATCTTTCTCTCTTAGAGAGTCTTTGACTCGTGTATCCTTTAGTTGTTGTTTTTGGAGTCTTTGACTCGTGTTTCCATCTCTTAGAGAGTCTTTCACTCATTTATCCTTCAGTCGGTGTTTTTGGAGTCTTTGACTCGTGTTTCCATCTCTTAGAGAGTCTTTGACTCGTATATCCTTTAGTCGGTGTTTTTGGAGTCTTTGACTCGTGTTTCCATCTCTTAGAGAGTCTTTGACTCGTATATCCTTTAGTTGTTGTCAGTGGAGTCTTTGACTCGTGTTTTCATCTCTCTTAGAGAGTCTTTGAATCGTGTTTCCTTTTCTTTCAGAGAATCTTTGGTTCATTTATTCCTTTGGTGATGTTATTAGAGAGTCTTTGACTCATTTATCTCTTTCGCAGTTTTCTTGGAGAGTCTTTGACTCATTTGTACTGTCAGTTGGATTTATTAGAGAGTCTTTGACTCGCCTTTCCTTTTGCAGTCATTAGAGAGTCTTTGACTCCGTTATCTCATTTTCAGTGTTATCAGTTACTCTTATTAGAGAGTCTTTGACTCATTTGCTCTTATAACGGTGTTATTAGAGCATAGTTTCCCTTATTCACCCTAGGGTTTGTCCCTAGGGTATTATTTTGTATATTCCCTCCGGTCTTTGGCCAAAAGGGTGAAAGCATCAGAAATTTTAAAATCCATAAACATTGAAATCATTAAAAATCTCAAAAACATTAGAAACTTAAAGTATAAAAAATAGTTGATTTGTTGTAAGTGTTTGTTAGGTAGAGAGTTCGTTTCGAACTACGTTGGCTTGATCCTCTTTCACGAGGTACGTAGTGCAGCTTGGGATTTTCATCCCAAGTCCAGCCAAACTTTTGTAAAATGGACTTTTTTTTAAATCTTTCAAAAAAATCGTTCAAACAACTTTAAAACCCTGTTTTCAAAAGGATCTTCCTCTAGAGTTAGGAGTTTGTCCTAGATAGAGGTTTTTAGAGTTAGGCGTTTCGTCCTTGGTATGTTGTTTGATTGTTGTGTGTTTTGTTTGTGTTTGTGTTTGTGTTAGAGTTAAGGGTTTGTTACGCCTCCGTCCGGTCAGTTGGCGATTCACATCGCCGACTGATGACTAGGTCTAGGATGCGTTAGCAATCCTATTGTTTTCCTTAGGGCATACAGCCTAGTTACACGTAGGTTGTAGGAACCACCTGCATTAGCCTAGGGCTAATCTGCATTTAGTTAGGGCATATAGGGTGTCATAAAATTCACCATTTACTGGAATTTAAATAATCGTACAAGAAACTTTAATAATTGGTCCGGTCTTTTAGATCGAGTCTAGGATAGAGGTCTAGGTGTCTTAGGCATCATAGCTTAGAATAGGCGCGAAGAACTACGTTGCCTTGATTCTCGTGGAGGCGGGGATACGTAGGCTTCTTTGGATGAATACCAGACCATCCGAGGACTCAGGCTAATAATTTAAGTCTTAGGATTTGTTGTGTAGTTATTGTATGATTTGATATGTTTTCTTACTTTTTAGTACTGATCCTATACCTTTAGCTATAGCTTGCATGTGTTTGCACATCAGAATTTAGACACTCATTAGACATGTCACTCATAACATAGCTTTGCTTAAGTGACACATTCTTGTCATTTCATTTTGTGTGTGCTTATTTCTTTATTCTCAGGAAATGCATGCTTAGGTAGACGATTCCTGAGAATTGTTCCTATTTCATATGATTTTCGTCCGAAACTCTTCGAGGTTAATAATAAATGGCATAAGAGACCAAGTGCTTGCACTCGGACGAATTGGGGGTGCTCTCAGACCTTCTCCATTCGTAATCAGGCACGAACCCATATATATTTCTGGTTATCCATGGTATACAGAGCATATTTTTGTTTAAAGGATCCATGGCCGTATACCGTGGATGGCGACTCTGAGTTTGTTTAGGTACGTTTCGAATCCGGACTTGTTCCCGAATCGAGAGGTATCTCTTTTATATCGCCACTCGTGCTATGCTATGAGGGTGGCAACCGTTTCGAGAGTTCCTTGGTAGAGCTCTCCTTCACACGTGGATGATCCAAGAGGCCGCTGGGGGCTCGTCCCCCACGTCTCTCTCTGGATCGGGGTCCACACCAGGGGGAGGAAAAAAATATTCAATTAATTTCATCCAAACTTTTAATAAGAATTATGTAGGGTTTTATTTTTGTTCAAATTCCAATCATCCATGCCATTGTTGATTAACAAAGATTAAATTCTATATAATTAATATAAATTAGATGGTTAATTTGATTAAAAACTCATAAATAATGACATCTTTTAGATCTTATTATTTATTGACTGTTTAGTTGGATTTGCAACCTAATTCAAAGGATTGTTTTAATTAATCAATTTTATCCAAACCCATGGTGGATTCTAACCCTAGGTATTCTTTTATATTGAATTAAGGTTTTTACACTATTCCAAATTACTTTTGCAATATTCCAATTTACTTAAGCCTTTAGAATTTTGGTTTTCTAATTATATTAGATAAGTAATTAAAAGAAATCATTAGAACTTTGGTGCACTTTGCCTAAATTAAGATTTCCGAATCGCAATCTTATTTGTGTTCGATTCTTAGATTTTTTAGAATACAAACTTATAGATATTGTTGGCTCTGAAGTGCGTCCGCGGAAATCCTGAGTAAATGCCAGGCAACATATATCATAGTTTATATTCTAGGTGATATAAGAATAGGATTCACAAACAAAATTTCTCTTCCCTGAGTTCGACCCGAGACTACACGCGACTATGCAGTTGCGGTTATTTAATATCACAAACAGAAAGCATTAGGGAGGGCATTGTTACTGAACTTACTGTCCCAATTGCTAGAAAAGTAGGAGCTTTGCCTTCTCTGAGGATCCTCGAAGGTAACTTGGGGGTGCCGCAACCTTCCTGTTGGCCAAGTCCATAGAGGAGGACCTTCACTACCAGTGATGTAACTCAAATCCTAAGGGCTGATTTGTTTCTATTTTCTTGCATATCATTTAGGGTAAATTTATTTCCATTTTTTTTCATGCCAATTAGGATAGATTTATTTCTATTTTCATGCATGACCAAATAAGGAATTTATCCATTCCATGCATAGCTAAATAAGGTTATTTAGGATTGAGTTAACTTTTTAAATTTAGGTTGCCTATAATATGAAGGTGGCAATTTTAGATGTTTCTTTTGCTTGTATGAGATTCCATTTTTAGAATTCCTCCTAATCTATAGAAGGAGGTGGATGAGACATGTAATGGGACTTTTGATTATTGAATGAAATTTGCCTTTGGCTTTTGAGAACTTTTGGTTGCTTGGATTAGCACCTGCAGGAGTATTTTGTAGTTTCGCTCTGAGAAACTTGACTTCAAGGAGATCAAAGTAAATCACATCCCCTTCGATGGTAATCGAAGTAATATATTCCCTACGACGGTGTTCAAATGGACCTTTTTCATTTATTTTATCAATCTTACAACCGCTACTACGCCACGAAGAGTGTCCAGATTTTTGAACTGCATCAGTTGGTATCAGAGCA
This sequence comes from Tasmannia lanceolata, assembly GCF_043159265.1. Taxonomy (NCBI): domain Eukaryota; kingdom Viridiplantae; phylum Streptophyta; class Magnoliopsida; order Canellales; family Winteraceae; genus Tasmannia; species Tasmannia lanceolata. Next base: position 18,775,318 of record NW_027518683.1, on the reverse strand, counting down.
AATTCCTTCCTTGGGTTGAAGAGGAAAATTGGTAGCGAGATTTGCGTGGATTCGCGATGGCTACATACTATCTTCGGTCACTTCAAAGGAGGGTTTCTAAATTCCAAGATTGGGAGGTAACACCGCAATTAAAATAGTTTTATTATTACTTAGAAGAAGAAATCATAAATTGGGACTCTCCACCAATCTATGATGAATATTTGGAAGATGGGTATTTAATTTTTCCTAAGAGTTCAGATGAATCGTTGATTCTTGATAGTGATAAGTGATCAATGATTCACTTGAAAAGCTAGTTAATGCGCCCAATGAAAACATGAATGTGGAAATTGAGGAAATTGGATATGACGGCTTGGAGATTGAAGTGATGGGCCAATACGGGAATATTATGTCGAATTCTTCGGCAGTTTATGTCGATCCATTTTTATTAGATCATACAGTGGCGGCTACCTTAAAAAATTATAAATTCAAGCATGTTCAAGATCAACGGACATTATATTTTCATTTTGGAAATTATATAGTATGGCTTAGTCTGTGTCAATTTCAATTGATGATCTTTCTCTGTTACTTCAAAACTAGAGGACGAGTATTTTTAAACCATGGAAGAATGATGGAGGCGAAGACCACCGAAAGCATGTGTTGTTTGAAAGATTCAAATCCGAGGACAGATTTTCTCCAACCTGGGGAGACTGATGCAACCCAAATCATACGGGCTGATTTGTTTCTATTTTCTTGCATATCATTTAGGCTAGATTTATTTCCATTTTCTTTCATGCCAATTAGGATAGATTTATTTCTATTTCCATGCACGACCAAATAACGAATTTGTCCATTCCATGCATAGCTAAATAAGGTTATTTAGGATTAAGTTTAATTTAGGTTGCCTTAATATGAAGGTGGCAATTTTAGATGTTTCTTTTGCTTGTATGAGATTTCATTTTTAGAATTCCTCCTAATCTATAGAAGGAGGTGGATGAGACATGTAATGGGACTTTTGATTATTGAATGAAATTTGCCTTTGGCTTTTGAGTTCTTTTGAGAACTTTTGGTTGCTCGGATTACCACCTCCAGGAGTATTTTCTAGTTTCGCTCTGAGAAACTTGACTTCAACGGGATCGAAGTAAATCACATCCCCTTCGAAGGTGATCGAAGTAATATATTCGCTACGACGGTGTTCGAATGGACCTTTTTTCATTTATTTATCAATCTTGCAACCGCTGCTGTGCCACGAAGAGCATCCAGATTTTTGGACTGCATCAGTTGGTATCATAGCAGATTCCTTCTTTGGGTTGAAGAGGAAACTTGGTAGCGAGATTTACGTGGATTCGCGATGGCTACATACTATCTTCGGTCACTTCAAAGGTGGGTTTTTAAATTCCAAGATTGGGAGTTAACACCGCAATTAAAATAGTTTTATTATTACCTAGAAGAAGAAATCATAAATTGGGACTCTCCATCAATCTATGATGAATATTCGGAAGATGGGTATTTAATTTTTCCTAAAAGTTCAGATGAATCGTTGATTCTTGATGGTGACAAAGTGATCAATGATTCACTTGAAAAGCTAGTTGATGCGCCCAATGAAAACATGAATGTGGAAATTGAGGAAATTGGATATGACGGCTTGGAGATTAAAGTGATGGGCCAATACGGGAATATTATGTCGAATTCTTCAGCAGTTTATGTCGATCCATTTTTATTAGATCATACAGTGGCGGCTACCTTAAAATTTTATAAATTCAAGGATGTTCAAGATCAACGGACATTATATTTTCATTTTGGAAATTATATAGTATGGCTTATTCAGTGTCAATTTCAATTGATGATCTTTCTCTGTTACTTCAAAACTAGAGGACGAGTATTTTTAAACCATGGAAGAATGATGGAGGCGAAGACCACCGAAAGCATGTGTTGTTTGAAAGATTCAAATCCGAGGACGGATTTTCTCCAACCCGGGGAGACTGATGCAACCCAAGTCCTACGGGCTGATTTGTTTCTATTTTCTTGCATATCATTTAGGCTAGATTTATTTCCATTTTCTTTCATTCCAATTTGGATAGATTTATTTCTATTTCCAAGCACAACCAAATACGGAATTTGTCCATTCCATGCATAGCTAAATAAGGTTATTTAGGATTGAGTTTAATTTAGGTTGCCTTAATATGAAGGTGGCAATTTTAGATGTTTCTTTTGCTTGTATGAGATTCCATTTTAAGAATTCCTCCTAATCTATAGAAGGAGGTGGATGAGACATGTAATGAGACTTTTGATTATTGAATGAAATTTGCCTTTGGCTTTTGAGTTCTTTTGAGAACTTTTGGTTGCTTGGATTAGCACCGCATGAGTATTTTCTAGTTTCGCTCTGAGAAACTTGACTTCAACGGGGTCGAAGAAAATCACGTCCCCTTCTATGGTGATCGAAGTAATATATTCGCTACGACGATGTTCGAAAGGGCCTTTTTCATTTATTTTATCAATCTTGCAACCGCTGCTGCGCCACGAAGAGCGTCCAGATTTTTGGACTGCATCAACCAGTTAGAGAATTTCCATCCAATGGAAAAAAAGTGCATTAGGGAAAAATCCCTTGCCCTCATTATGCCTGAAAGTGGGAGTGCTTCCACCAGATCTGCCCCAGTAATCACTGGTAATTCCAATGGCGATCAGGGATCCAACTCCGAGGGAGGTGCTTCCAGTCGGGTTTTTGAAGATGATCCTCTTCAAGGAGATCAAAACTGGGAGACTAGAATCCAGAAACTAACTGTGAGAGCCAGAGAAGAAATCTCAGTGGTGCCCTATTATTGGACAAAAGAAAAGTGGACTAGCTCATTACAGAAATTGTGACAAGAATCTTTCCTGAGTTCTGCGTATGTAAATTGCTTGGAGGCAGAAATAAGGAATCTTTGGAGTTATCTCATTACCTATAGCAGTGCTTTTCAGAAGACCTAGCTAGTGGGGGCAACTTTAATGCTACCCTCAATGCAAAAGAGAAGTTGGGAAGACTTCCCCCCAAATAGAGTCTCCACCTAGGACTTTCAAGATGCTGTGGATATGTTGAGGGTAAATTCGGTCATACACTCTACGATTTTAACACGTGGCACCCTATGATCCGACGGCCTAAAATGAATCATTCACTACTCTTCATTCTTAAAAGGAAGCATGATTCTTTCATGCCATGTCAGCAAAAGTCGTTACAGATCTCATCCCACGATCTCCTGATAGCAACAGGTGGATATATACAGAATATGCATGGGAAATGGTTAAAATAATAGGGGACTAAAAGAAATATGACACGTAGGTGATACACGGAGTAAAAACTGTATGATCTTTCCCACTATAAAAGGGAATGCACACCCTCATTTCAGGGGATCTTTTTCTCAGATTGTTTTTTGGATCTGAGATCTAAGAAAGAAACTTATGAACTTTGTTTGTCTCGTTTCTTAGTGAATTTGAGATTATCTTTGATTTGAATCTTGAATGAATATGTTAGATTCTTGTTGCAACATTTAGATCGCTTGGTATCTGAGATCATTACTATCTTGTGGATCTTAGTTAGAGTTTTCTTGAATCGTTCGATCAATAAACGAGAATTTAACAGCATCAGGATGTGTAGACATCCCCATTATGTTCCCCTTTAATCACCCATGGAAATGCATGAACCAATGGTAGAGATTCCCGATCTTGTGATCTTATAGTCGAAGACCTTAAAAGTTGGCTATCGGTTCATTCTATGGATTATCAAGCCCAAAGATTAGCGAGAGAATGCCATCCGATGACCTGATTGGGCTGAATCATGTGAATCAAGGGTCAAAAAGCTCTAGATCAAAATTTTCCCTATTTCGAACCATCAAATCAATGGTTCGATCGCCTAGGCCACTAATTGAGCCAATGTTACAGTAGAACGACTCACAATCAAACTTCCGATGGCCTGAGAAGGTCTAGATATAAGAGTGTCATCAAATTAATGGCCGAGAGCGAAAAAGGGTATTTTTGGATCATTTGGAGCCATTTGATTAAGGATCAAGTGACCCGAAATAGAGATCATGTCAGGATTAGGGCTAATCGGGTCAGATTGTGGAGGTCAAGTGTTGAAATCTGCGGATCAACATCGAATCAATCCGAGCCATTGAAGCACCAAAAGCATTAACCCGTGCCAACAATTGAGCCATCTTGGGGTTTTGAACTGATAAATTAATGGTACATATTATTGATCAAAGATTGATTGTAGCAAACGTTTAAATGGATCACCAATTTGCTAAATCTAAAAGAAAATGGAGCACCATCAAAATCAACTGCTCTAGTTAAAGATGGCAATCGAATTTGGATTTTTGGGGATTATTTAATGAAAATATAAAAAAAAAGGAAAAAAACAAGAAAAAAGTAAAAAAGTAAGATAAATGAGAAAAGAGAAAGAAAAAGATCTCTCTCTATCTCTCTCTCTCTCTCTCTCTCTCTCTCTCTCCATGCCCCAATCGAATTTTTCATCCTTCCCCTTTTCCAAAACCATTTCCCCCCCCCACCTTTTGCAAGCCATGTGTCATCATCCTACTCCCCAAAGCTTTTTAACATGGATCTCTCAATCTTGCAAGCCATGTGTGTAAGCTCAGGGGGTCAACCCTATACATGTTTCAATGATCAACAAACCCAAATTGATTAGATTATGTACTAATGCCTTTGCAAGATGTTGTGCAGTAGACTGGTACTATTGGAAATCACAACTTGCACAAATGCCATAGTCAAAAGCTTAAAGAAGAACCATAGAAGGTGCCTCCTCATCACATGAACTATTCAAAGCCAAGTGTTCATTGAAGATAAACCAAGCTCAAAAAGACCTTGAAGCCAATGCAATCTAAGATCAAGAAGTTTATATTCACTTAGATTGTATTGGAGATAGATTCAAATGGTTTTTGAGATTTCAAAGTGTTTTTTAAACCAATTTTCAAAACCACCCAAGAACTTAGTGAATTTCTTAGAAAACCATTTTAAAAGGTCATTTAGGTCTTAAACAAACCCTAAGAGCCATTGCAGAAGTTACCAAAAGGAATCGGGCACAAAAGACAAATTTTACAACTTTTATCAATGGTAGAAGGAAGGCAAGAAGGAAGGCCACACTTCTGCCAGATTGTCTGTGCCGCAAGAGGCATTCTGGTCCGCAGCAGACATCTGCCACAGCGAAAGTACGATCGTTGGCTCTAATGGCTAGTTTGATTTGTTGACTAAAAATTATCAAAATGCCATCAAACAGTCATATCTTCTTTGTGGGTATAAATAAAACATTAAATAGGCATTTAATTAGAACTTTAGCACTTGAAAAATAATTTTTGAGCTTAAAACTTCAAATTTACTAGTGTTCTTCAATACTCTTCAAAAATGTTAGCCCAATGGTTCCACCCTTGGCTAGCTTCCATCTTGTGTTGGTGATTCCAAACACAAAGTGATTCATTTGTGTACTAATGACTTTTGTGTTTAAGATGCATGCATATATTGAAGATCTTAGCATCAATGTGAAGTGATGGACAAAGAAGAAATTCCCTACTTGGACCAATGCACCTCAACATCTAGACAATTCACATTTGGTTCAAGGAAAGCTCAAACTGTTAAATCAAGGAAGATCTAAGAAGGTGTGAAAGCTCAAGGCAAAAGTTCAAGTTGAAAGATAATTAAAGGCCAAAGTGAAAGAGCATGATCGAGGAACCGAATTGAAGCCAATGCAAGTGATTGAGGACCAATGAAGCTAAAGCTAAACTTCCAAAGAAGTGTCCAAGTTTGAAGATGAGCTAAAGCAAGGCAAATTACATTCAAACTTGAAGTCGAAGTCTAAGGGAGAAAAGGTTTAGAATGTATATCCTTACTCATTAGTTGCTCTCCAATATTAAAGCACTCAAAAGACCCCAAAGTATTTCAAAAATAAACCCAAAACCATGTGGACCCAAAGCCCAAGTACCAAAGTGAGCTCAAACATGAACAAACATCAAATTGACACTTTGTTAGTTGACCATTGGCCAAAATACTATAATAATCAGTCCAAAACATTTTAAAATATTTTTGAAAATATTTTTAACGGATATATCTCCTTCTTCTCTTGTTTGTAGAGAATAAGAATGTTGAAATACAATCAGAAATGAGAGAGATATGCTTTTCGGAAGATCACTGTGCATAACAATTTTCCTGCCCGGACCTATGTGGTACCCCACATAACAACAGCTACCACGAAACTCTGCGGGTAGCCCCCTTACTAGCAGTTGGGGACCTAATAATAACAGCTAGTTTTGGGTCTAGGCTATAAATATGAATTTGGTGTGCTTTTAACTCAGCTCTTAATGACCAAATATCTTCCCTAAGCCATATTTTACACTTGAGGACATAATTTTAGCATTCAAATCTCACCCAAACTCTTTGTGCCTTGATTTGGATAAATAACTTAAGATTTTTGGTTTAGGCTTCATCATGTAATCATTGTGAGAATTCGTCCTTGCTCTTTATTATGCCATCATGCCTACCAAGAGGCAAATTTTGTACTTTTTCTTCTTTTTCTTCAACATTGTGAAAGAGTGGAAGGGCGCCAATGTAAGTCCCTTGGAGCGGTGGAACTCAGATTTTAATTGGCTAAGATTCGGCCGTTGTGGTGGATTGAATTAGTGGATTCCTTAAGGAGCAAAACTTGAGAAGAGTGGAGTAGGTTTTGGGGTTGAAGACCGAACCAATATAAATTCTTGTGTGAAAGCTTCTTCGCTCTCTTGGTGCACATCTTTCTATCCCTTCTCTCTTTTACTTGTGTTTTATTTATTTTGGGATTATCTCTTGCTTGATTGATGTGAATACCTTTGATTTATGCTTATTGAAGATATCTCTTGGATTTGGCCAATCAATTGACTAATGCTTATTTGTGTAATCAAATTACGATGTGAATACCTTTGATTTATGCTTATTGAAGATATCTCTTGGATTTGGCCAATCAATTGACTAATGCTTATTTGTGTAATCAAATTACATTGATCAAGTTAACAAACATAAAACTAATGTTGAAAGCTTATTGATGTTAATCAATATACATTGAAGTGTTGAATGCTTATTGGTGTTAATCAATATAAATTGATTAAAAGTGAAATTAATATTTAAGTGCAAAAGTTTTAAAAAGGTAAAATTTCTATTAGATAACCAGTTCACCCCCTCTTAGTTGCCAATTGGGATTTTAAAATTTTTTGAAATTTCACATCCATTGAAGATCGCCATTAAGCTTTATTGTACTTTGAATTTGGAGAGATTGTGACCTTACAATGTGTATCAAGGATTCAAGGGCCTACGAGTGTTCTTTGTTGTTCTTCAAACATTGTAAAGAGGGTCTTCAATTCAGCCCGCTAAGAGAGGTGAATCAAGCATTAAAGAGGGTTCTTTGATCCGGCATGTAAAGTAAGGAGGATCTAAAAGTGGAAGTCCCTAAGAAACCAACCTTGGGAAGAGTGGATGTAGGTCTTGGTGTTAGATCCAAGGTCCGAACCATTTAAAAATCTCTTGTGCCCATTGGCTCTTTCTCCTTTACACTTTCTTGGTAACATCTTTTACTTTGATTATTTTTAATTTAATTTTAATAAGGATTAGTTGCACTTTAATTTCTAGGTAATTAAATTTAAAAGTGTTAAACTTTTATTTAGACCCAATTCACCCCCAGTCTTGGGTTGCCTATTGTGATTTCATTTGGTATCTGTAGACATCCCATTTTCCAAGACCGGACTGATGACAGTTTGTCACGATGATCATTCTGATGATGAATCCATGTTTGGGGGATAATACGTATCCTTGTGATATTGTATCTTCAGCACGAGAGCCGGGAAGTTTCGGCACTCCCTTAATAGCAAAATTACAGTCTATTGTAGCCACAGAAAGTGGGGAAATTCCCAGCTCATAACGTTTGATCCCAAAGATATCATTCAAAGTCAGTACAAACTTGACATATTGCAATTATAGCCCTAAGCTTGCACACATGTGATCCCTGAGATCGAGCCCAAAAATAAGGAAAACAGTTGAAAAGCTAGACAGTTTCTGAGCTCCTGTCAATATGTACATTTCGTATGTTTCTAAATGTATGAAATTCCATATATACGAACAACCAGTTTGTTTGAGATTTCAGCTTGTACGAAATTCCAAATTTGTATGAAATTTAACTCGTACGAAATCCAAATCTGTAACCAATTTTTCAAATGAGGGAAAAATTTTCCTCTCATTTGTGCCTATAAATAGGCCCTACTTCTATGTGTTTAAAAAAAGAGAATTTTTTTGAGCTCAAATTTCTTCAAAATTTGGGAAATTCCTTCCCAGTTTTAAGAGAGAGTTTGAATTCTCGCCGGAGACGATCGGAATCCGACCGACACTTCACAAGAGATATTTCAGAGGGAGATCAAGGTACTAAAGGCCTTTTCTGACCCGCTTATTTGAATACTTCGTTGAATTGGCCAGATAGGATAGTTGACGAATTGGAGCACCGCTAAAGTCCGTCGGAATTCTCAGCGGAGCACGCTAGAATCTCATAGTAATTTCACTTCTTTATTTCAATTCCTTAGAATTGCTTAGCTCTAAATTAGGAGGAAACCAAGGGAATTAGGGTTTTCAACCCTAATTCTTAAGGTTTTCTCCCAATTCAGGTAGATCTAGATTAGATTAGCATGTTTTTATCTAGATCTACATAGAATTCTCAAATTCGAGTGAGATCCAATGCTGAAACTTGAGAATTGTGGAGAATTCTTCCACAATTCTTAAGAATATCCAATGAAATTCAATATAATTTGAATTTTCAAGAGATCTAGTAGGTAAATTGGTAGTAATTAGGTTTTGAATAATCCCTAACTATATCACTAGATATCGGATCTCGAATTTTCTAGAGAATTGTGAAAAATTCTTAGAATTTGGAATTTCGTACGAATTAAACTTAAAATTTGCAGACAATTCAATTCGTACAAAAAATCATTTCTTGGGAATTTTTCAAATTCAAATCTGCACGAAATTTCATACGAAAATGTGTTCTGTTTTGTACGAAAATTCAAGACAGATTAGTTGTTGTACGAAATTTCTAAACAAATTTAAGCAACTTGTAATTCTCTGAATTTTCAATAGAGGTTTCAAATAAGTAGATTTGATTTATAAGACCAGGATTTCCTGGGCGTAAATGGTGCTTGACACCTTCCATTCATGTAACCTAGCATAACCTAGTGCTTTCGTTAGATCTAAGCCATAAGACAGAGTCAATCAAAGGTCCTAGGTCCATTCCTAGGTGGCGACTATTAGGCCTTATCACATCTGGTTCTACTAAGGATCTTGATTTGTTTTTCTAAGGTTTTATTTCAAAATTTTAGGATTTCAAATCATTTCAAAAGATTTTAAAAGAGAAAAACACAAAGGACCACATCTGTGGGTTTTTGGGAGCTCTATAGAATTTTGGGGACTATGCTAGGGAGTTGCTAAGCTTAGATCGAATCAGATCTGCTCAAAATAATTTGAAAATTAGGGGTCTGTTAAAGATTTTCATACATTTTATGGAATTTCGTACGTTTTCAACACGTACGAAAATTCTTTAACAAGAGAATTTTTTAGTGTAATTTTTCGTACGAATTTTAAGGTTTCGTATGATTTCATCACATATGAAATTAGAGAAATTTGTACTGAAAATGCACTCTGTAAATCAAAGAAAATGTTTGAAAAACATAAAAAATGCGAAAAATCAGAAAACACTAAATGTTCAAAGTGGAGACCACACAGAGAACTCTTTTGCTTGCTTGTTGCTTAAGCCAATGCTAAAAAAAATGCTAAAATAGCCCAATGGCTATAGCCGCTTGCTTTGCGCCGAAAATGCCCCAGGGTTTCATAGTTCAAAGCATGCCCTAGGGTCTCATTCCGGAAAATATAAAGTCAAATGGACAACACCTCGGACAGTCGATCGAATCAGATCCTCTGAGAAGGGGGGCGGTCGATTGTCCAGAGACCTACGAAAAATCTCTGAGAACGAAACGGCCAACCTTGGTTCTTACAGTCAACCATGCGGACCCTTCTAGTCAAATTTTTTTACTCACGGTGTTTCTGGGTTTTGGCTAACTTTTGGGCTTCCGACTCACACACTCCAGGGTAGTTAGGTCGTGCTGCCATGAGGGTTTTGTGGTGGACTATCTGTCATCATTAGAGGCTGGCAATAAAGGTCACCGGAAAGGTATTTTCCGGCGGCCTCAAAGTTGGAAATTAAATTTGCTTAAAACTAGGGTTTCTATATCTGTTTGATCATAACTGTCAAATTGCTCAACGGAAACTAACGAGGTTGGTCCCGATGGAAAGCTTAAGATGAGAGGATTCCAACTAGTCCATCAAGTTCGCTTGAAACTCGCTAGATAATCGAAGCAAAAGGAAATCCCAATTTTCCCAAAATTAAGCTATTCCAAATGTAAATCAAATGAGAATGCACAGCTTAAATGATGCATTAATCATGTTCTTACCTAAATGAGGTTAAACATATATAGAAACCCTATTGTCCTCTCGAGCTTCTATATATGAAAATATGGGCTGTGCTTTCTCCAATTACCACTGAATGGATATGGATGAGAAACATGTTTTGGAACATCCAGAAAAAGAAAAACCAGATGCAAGGAAATATATCCCTCTACTATTATGGAAATTCATTGATGAAATTATTTTATGTGGATTTCCATTGGCCTATAAATTGCAATTCATCTTGCTGCTTATGTTGTGGACTTTTCTAAACTATACCCAATGGCAGATTTAAAAAACAATTCGGCATTTCTTCTCACCCTCATCAGTCTCTTGGCCATATTTGCCAATCCTTGTGTTGCTCTTGATGGAGATAGAAAGGCAAGTCACTTTAGTTCTTCATGATTTTGCATGCTTCTTTCTCTCAAATACCTGCAGCCATATACAATCATGTATATATTAAAAGAAAATAACCTTTTCCCTCATATATGTACTTGCATGGATCATTATCATATATTTTTATTATCATAGATTTTTCTATGAAATTACATGGTGTTCGTGTGCTTTTGTTCACCGTTCGTGCCGCCCTCGATAAATGATCCAACGACAGCTAGCCTCTGAAAAGGCCGGCTGCCTTTGGATCATAATGCAGGCCTACATTGTGTACATGGGAGCCCTACCTGAGGAAGAATATATGGCATTATCTCACCACCATAATATTCTGCAAGAAGTTCTCGAAGAGAGGTAATGTTTTGATAGGGCTGGTAGTAGTTGGACCTATGAAAATAGACAGTTTGGATAATGAACATGAGGGGTCTAGATTTGATCTTTCCTACGAATTTTAGGCTCCGTTTCTTTCTACGTAAAAATGGATGTAAAATTTGTTTTATGTACACATCCATTTTTACGTCGAAAGTAAACCTAGAACAAATTTTACATCCAGTTTTATGTCGAAAGAAACAAAGCCTTAATTTTTTTACTGGAAATATATTTGCTTAACAGTATAATACTTCTGTTCCAAGATATATTTACATCTTAGTTGTCAATGGGTCAATGTTTTACAATTATTTATATAGAAACTTACATTTGTAACATCTTATAGAAACCTACAAGAATAATGTATACTATAGAAAACAGATAATTTTTTTGTCTTAATATTATTCGTTATTATGTAAGATATTTAATATCTATAGAAAATTTATATTTATAGACCCCAAATATTATTTTCAACTACCCTATTTATACATTTTCTGTCAGGTGCAAAGCCTTTTTAATTAACAACATAATCATCTCTTTGTGCAGCTCTGCAACTGAGTCTTTGATACATAGTTACAGTAGGAGTTTCAATGGATTCGCAGCCAAGCTAACAGATCAAGAGCAAAGAAAGATTGCTAGTCGGTGAAAATGTTTTACTTTTATAGAGTGGAAAAATATGTACTCCCACACTTGTGACAATAACATAAATTTACATTAATTTCTACAGGTATGGAAGGAGTAGTATCTGTGTTTTCTAGTAAGATTTACAAGCCTCTCACAACAAGATCATGGGATTTCCTCGGTCTCCCTGAGACTGCGAAGAGAATCCCAACCGTTGAAAGCGATGTGATCATTGGTGTGCTTGACACCGGAATCTGGCCGGATTCCGAAAGCTTTAACGACGAAGGTTTCGGCCCCCCTCTGAAGAAATGGAAGGGAAAGTGCCAATCTTCTAAATTTCACTTGCAACAAGTAAAGTATTCTTTATAACATTTGCCGCTCTAATCTCCCATTGACTGTATATCTAAGATGGTTTTTACCATCAGTGTTGCATTGATTCGGATTCGGGTGTTGGGATTAGACACGGATTCGTTAATTTTAAATAAAGATAAATTTTCAAAATATATATATATATATATATATATATATATATATATATATATATATAGGGAAATGTTATCAGCACTACTGTATTTTGATGAGGGTACTCCTCACTTTATTAAAAGTACGGTATGGCCTGCACCATAGGATGATCCTAACCGTCCATTAGATGGGCCACAGCCTAAATAGGTTGTGCCCTAAATTTTCTTTTCCATAGGTTGATCCTAACCCTCCGATCTATAGAGGGTTAGGATCAACCCTCTAACATTCAGATCGGAGGGTTAGGATTAACCTACGGAAATGATTTTTGGGGCACAACCTATTTAGGCTGTGGCCCATCTAATGGACGGCTTGGATCATCCTACGGTGTGGGCCGTACCATACTTTTAATAAAGTGAGGAGTGCCCTCATCAAAATACAGTAGTGCTGATAACATTTCCCTATATATATATATATATATATATATGAGGAAAGTGTTTCTGCGCTCCGGCTCAGATAATCTTATCTGAGCTCGAGATCCAAAATAGTGTGGGCCAACATTTTTGGGGTGATCCAAAGCATTCATTTGATAAGGTGTCCACAAAAAATCAGGTGGTTAGGATCATCCTAACCCTTCCATTTGTGGAGGAAAAAATGGGCAGATTTGTGGAGAAACATTATATGTCCATTGTGCCCTCCACTTTTGGATGGGTTAGGATGATTCTATGGACCTAATTTTTAGTACACACCCTATCTATGTAAGGGCCTTTCAAATGAACGCTTTGGATCACCCAAAAAATGTGGGCCCACATGAGTTTCTGTGCTCGAGCTCATAAAAGCTTATCTATGCTCGAGCTCAGAAACACTCTCCTCTCTCTCTCTCTCTCTCTCTCTCTCTCTCTCTCTCTCTCTCTCTCTCTCTCTCTCTATGAGTGTGTGTCGAAGGAGGAAGGGGGTTGAGGCAAGTTTTGTACTAAGAGAGTCGAAGGAGGAAGGGGGCAGATGTTCGGGGGTCGAGGAGCTAGGGTTTTCATTAAAAGAATACGGGTTGTGCTTTCAAATAAAAAAAAAGTTAAGAAGAAAACATGTTTAAAGGGAAATATACAGGATTCACATTTTAAAAGAGACAACGATGAATCGGATTCTACCGAAAAAGACAAGACTCATGCGAGACACAGCTACGATAAGAATCTCGGCGTGTTCCATGTGAATCCATGTCTAATTCACATGTGGAAACTTGTCGACATAGATTCAGCATAGGGGGCAAAGAATCCATGCAACATAGTTTACCATAGTCAAAATATTTGTCTCCTGAATTTCTTCTCGGGAAAGGTGTATCTCGCGATACTTTATTTTATTTTTTGTTATTTTCGACTTTATATAAGGAAAGATTGGAAAACAAATATATAAACATAGAAAAGAAAAAAAGAAAATTAGGGCAAAAAATAATAGGGAAATGATATCGGCAGAACCATGTTTTGATAATTTCACTAACACATCTTGTCTTTTAGTATTTAAAGAGCTGTCAAAAGGTGATTGTACAGTTCCCAAAAGGCTGTCACAAGCCATTTAAAAAAGAAAAATCAAGCCGGGCCTGGCAATTATTAAAACATGGTTGTGCTGATATCATTTCCCAAAATAATATCGGGAATTAATTGTGACATTATCATGGTATTTTCTCCATAAAAAATAAAATATGAAGATATCTGTCTTTGAAAATTTTGGATTATGTTGTTTTATCAAAAAAATCACCAAATATTGCGACATTTTAAAAACCGTTAGAGATATGTTTTACTATGGTCTCCACTAATTGGCAGAAAATTGATCGGAGCTCGATCTTACACCGGAGATTCTCCGATTGACAAACTAGGACACGGGACCCACACTTAATCAACAGCTGCTGGCCGCGGGGTGAAAGGGGCGAGTCTTCTTGGTTTGGCACAAGGCACTGCAAGGGGAGCAGTTCCATCTGCAAGGATTGCCATGTACAAGGTCTGCGGTCCAGATGGTTGTACCGATGAAGCCATCTTGGCCGCATTTGACGATGCCATTTCAGATGGTGTTGATATCCTCTCTGTTTCATTGGGGCTTAAACTTCCATCAGACTACGTAAATGATTCTATTGCCATTGGTTCTTTCCATGCCATGAACAATGGAATCCTCACATCACAATCCGCCGGAAATGGTGGTCCGCGACTTGGATCTGTGGGTAGTGTTGCTCCATGGCTGTTAACTGTGGCGGCAACGAGCACTGATCGGCGGATAGAAAATAAGATTGAACTTGGAAATGGAATTACACTTGTGGTGAGAAAGACCATCTTTTTTCTTTTCACATAAATTCATTATCCGATCGAATCTGCAGTGAAAACCCAAAAAGAGAGTAGAATGATCTAAAATAACTTTTTCCTCATCAAAATTTGTGTCTTTGGAGACTTATGTTTTCCCATTTTTATTGTACTTTTGCTTGAATGAATTGGTTTTGATGTGAATTTGGTATTGAGGCTTACTAATTAGTTTATTGTGGTCAGGGAAACGCTGTCAACACCTTTGAATTGAACGGGACGTTGTTTCCCTTGATAAGTGGAAGGGATGCTGCGTCATCTAGTTGCCACAACGGTTCTGCCCAGTAAAATTCGCGATCAAGATGATTTCAGAATTGTGCTTTCTTCTTGAGAAAATTGCAAATAAGCTAACTTTTATCCTCATGTTTCAGGGGTTGCAATCGTGACTGCTTGGATAAAAAATTAGTTAAAGGAAAGATTGTTTTCTGTGAGCAGTTCTCCAACGGGAAAGGACCTCTTTTAGCTGGAGCTTTGGGAATGATTGCAGAAGATAGCCAAATGAATTTCCCCGATTCATCTGTAGCTTATCCTCTTCCTGCGACTCTTTTAAGTCGGAGCAGTAGTGTGGCCGTTCAATTATACATAAACAAAACAAAGTAATCGATTAAATTATGTGTTATGATATTGCTTAAATTATGTGCTATGATACAGCCTTTGAAATAAATCAAAACCAACTGCTTATATAACACAAAGCTGTTTTTTAACTCTACAGGAATCCTCAAGCAAACATATTGAAAAGTAAGGGATTCAAATCAAAAGCTCCCAAAGTTGCTTCTTTCTCTTCTAGAGGACCCAACTCCATTACAACAGGCATTCTCAAGGTGATCATTTCATTCATGTCTTACAAATCTCTTCTTCTTTTTTAAACATATAACTATATTCATAGCATAAAAAGGTCTACAGATTCACATCAATGAGGAGAGAGGACCCGGAATAAAGTCTCCCTCTCAAAGCCCGGATTTAGCCAGACAACCCGCTAGAGCAAAAGAAAGGAAACTATTGCTAATCATAGAACTAATCTCATCTAAAAATTTAGCTAATCTTCATGGACCAATGGTTGTGCTTCGAACCTAAGAAATTAGATTTGAAGAATCCCCTTCTACCTCCAACTTGCCTTCCATTTGGCCCCTAAAGAAGCTCATACCGTAGTGAAGAGCACGGACCACCGCTTGAGTAGAGTCCGATATTCCAACCGGCCCAGATAAGATGTTGATGAAGTGCCATTTCTATCTCTAAACAAGCCTCTGGTCGCCGCTTTGCCAGGGTTGCCAAGGGAGCAAGAGCAACCATCGACATTTAGCTTGAAAACATTAGGTGACGGGATCTCCAAGTAGATAATGTATTTTCCTTTCTTAAGGAATCTACCACGATCATCTTCCAATTCTTTAAAATATAATCTTTAGTGCAACCCCAAAATGCACTATTTTGTTGAGCCAAATTTGCCTTGCTGAATTTGACATTCCATGCCATCATAGGTGAAGATGAAGACTTTTCCTCGAAAGAGACCAAGTGTTCCTTTCCATCCATGTACTACAAATCACTCTTTCATTCTATCTATTGTTTTGATTCTTTCGGACAATGACTCCATTACTAACACCGATCTTTTAATCTAAAGAGACTTAACAATTCTTTGACCTAGATCTTCTTTCAATTGACTTGAAATCACATGAGTTACATTTGTTCAATATGTATTGTAGCCAGATATAAGTGCACCGGGAGTAGATATCTTAGCTGCGTTTTTGCCCCTACGAAAGCTGACAAGTTTCGAAGAAGATAAGAGATCTGTGAAGTTCAACATAATATCAGGGACTTCTATGGCATGCCCCCATGCTACTGGAGCAGCTGCTTATGTAATGACTTTTCACCCAGATTGGTCCCCTTCAACCATCAAGTCTGCTCTAATGACTACTGGTAATTTATCCTGTTTATTTTCGATTTAACTACGGGTTCTACCAATAAAAATTGAATTATATTGAAGTGAAAAGCTTCTTGGTTACGTGTGTTCATTTGGTAGGCAAGCATTGCCTGGCCCATTGCTGTGGCTTAGGGGTGACTGCCATTTCAAAATTCTCTCAAAATTTTTATATAAAATTACCCTTCTCATATCTCCATAATTCGAAAATTCTGTTTTTTACTCAACGACTCATAAGTATCTATAGATATATTTTTGGGAACTTTTAGGAAAAGAGAGCCTACTAATTATACTATTTTACGATCTAAACTTCCATAATTTTTTTCAGCCATAACTCATGTTTTGCTCTATCCTCTTACTTAACTCTTTAACACAAAATTTATCTCATCCTTAAATATATACTAGAATGTTAACCCACTTTTTATTTTTCATTTTTCAGCTTCTCCAATGAACTCTAGTAATGATGCAGCCGCTGAGTTCGGCTACGGTGCTGGCAATATCGATCCAGTTAAAGCTGTTCATCCTGGATTGGTGTATGAGGCTTCTAAAGATGACTACATTAAAATGCTATGCGCCGAAGGTTATACTACAAAGATGGTTAGGCTCATTTCTGGGGATCAGAGCAGTTGTCCCACTGGTACTACTCTATCCGTGAGGGATTTGAATTATCCTTCCATGGCTGTTAACGTTGAATCTGGAAAGCCTTTCAACGTCAATTTCTCGAGGGTAGTCACTAACGTTGGTTTGAGGAATTATTCCACATACAAAGCAACAGTATTTGGGTCATCTCAACTAAAGATCATTGTGACTCCTAGTGTTCTATCTTTCAAATCATTGCACGGGAAGCATCATTTTGTCGTAACAGTTTCCGGAAAGGGCTTAAAGGCAACTAGCCAGTACTCCCTTTCACTTGTGTGGTCTGATGGTATTCACAGTGTGAGAAGCCCTATAGTTGTGTCCACATATAATATCCAAAAATTCTGAATCAGTAGTAGAAGTGATATCTAAAAGCTTGATCAAGAGCTTGGTTTATTGGGGTTGGTTGTATTTTCATTTTCTTCTTCATCTTTCTTTCAATAGAAATAATTACTTTCCAAAAAAATGAAAAAATTTAATTTTATGGCTACGATATTTGTAGGTTGATACCATTTCAACCTTTTCATGCAGGGTCTTTCTTATAAAGCCCCTTGTTACCCTTCCGTTGTACGGTGGAAGGGTAGGAGATGTAATCGAAAATCGGTTTCTAAACATTGTAAATTAATTGGCGTAACAACCATGTTGAATGGCAGTATTCTAGAAGAATAACTCCTCTCTCTCAATGTATGGAAACCTGACAAGAACAAAAAACTACTTAGTGATGGTAAGATCATCCTGCCAAAGGAGCCCAATTATGGGTAGAAAATCCATGTCCCCTCTCTTCTATCAGTCCCATTTTTTAATCAATTTCCATATAATCATTCAGTTCAAATAACTAAGACTGCTAGAAAGTACATGATCTAAACACTAAACCAGCAAAGAAGCAATCTGATGTGGCGGCACAAAGTAGTATTAGCAGTTTACATGCTTCTTAGTAGTTCTTTTCATGGAATGAAGGTGGGGACCGAAAGAGAATTTTCTCCGTGAAAGAGCTAAAACGAAAGAGTGTACAAGATGGGAGAGATCAAAAGAATGGGTGGTAATACCAGTTCCCAACAAGAAATAAAACACAGGATTCACCTGCAGTGCTGAAACCAGTTTCAATGCAATTCACTTGCACATGGCTCTGTTCACTTGCTTTCCGCAAGAAGGAAAGGAGAAGAAACTGATGTGGCAAAATGGAAAAGAAACGAAACTATAATGGAAAACCTATGATCTGATCATTCAGTTGCTCAGAAACCCATAGAAACTGAACAGAAAAAATTAAGTATTGTGTTCAGTTGCAAAGAAACTAGGCAGAAACTTTAGTAAGTTGATTCCAATCATTATCTAGAACTGAATGTGGCAGTCTAGGCATGTAATATAGGCAAGGTTTTAAATTTCGACCCGAAATTTTGGGCCGAAAATTCAGGGATTTCGCCGAAATTTTGTAGGGGATAAAATGTTACGTTAATTGATTTTGAGAGATTTCCTCCAAATTTTCGAAATTTCGGCTGAAATTTTGGTTTCAGTGAGGACCGAAACGCACTCCGAAACTGAAATTTAAAACCTTGAATATAGGTTCCACTCACAATTCCTAGCTAATTCAGTATGGGGCCCACACATAATATAAATTTAACCCAACAATTCCTATCTATCTCACTTCTCACCTTCATGCCATAAGATTAAAAATCTACTTCCAATTGCTAATATGGAATGGTCCAACACAATATCAAAGAATAGTCTAGTCTGAATGTCATTTTCACTACTCCAATGATGGTATCCCAAGAACAATTACATCCACTTCATGAGATACAAGAATCTAATGGATAACTACATATAAAATCAATTTAGAGGAAATGAGCTAGAATGCCAAGTAAGCTGTGTGTGCTTTCCATTTAGTTCTTCACCAGACAAGCTGTTTGTGCCTTCCCTCTTTTCTAGATTTTGAAATCGATTGTTACTGCTTGCCTGGTTCATCGTCTTCTCCATTTGCAATGACTTGGGTTCATCTTCTTCTCCATTTCCAATTCAACTGGGAATCGAAATCTATGGCAAGTTGAAGGAAACTATGCAAAATTCAACAAAAACCCAAATTCTAGCTAACTAATCAATGAGCAGAAAATCAGTAAGAAACCACTATTTTTTAATGAGAAGGCATGCTAAACTACTGTTGACAGAGTCTGAACTATATGCCAAAAAAGCCCCAAGAATAAAAAATCCACAGCATAAATTCACAAAAAACCCAACATTCTAGCTAAGATTCTAATTTCCATTACCTAAAGCAGAAAGAAGACCAATTATGCCCCAAAAATTGCTCCATTTTTCATATAAAAAGCAGCTCTTCTGTGCAGTCAAACGACTACCCAGTTGGAGATTATTCTAAAAAGGTCAAGATTGATGTTGAAATCATGAAGTGCAGAAGGGAATCCAAGCTTCAATTTGACAGAGTCATATAAAAAGACAAAAGTCAATAATAAAAAATGAAACCCCAATCTAAAGAATAGGAAATCAAAACCCTAATCTAAGAAGAGGAAAAACCAAACCCTTATCATTATTACACCGATGGGGGGAGGGAGAGATGAAAACCAGCTTGCAGAAAAAGAAGAAGAAGATGAAAACCAGCTTGGAAAACATATCAATGGTTTTCCAACCCTAAACCCCCTTCATCAAGGAAGCTCTTTCCTCTTTGAGTGAGGGTATTTATCTCCCAAGGGTTTGAGTTTGGTGGAGGTCTCATCTTATCGAAATGTGATGAGAAAATCCCTGTAACTTGTTGGGATCAACTGTATGCTGGAAAATGGTATTTTCTCATATTATCCCTAATTAAAGTGAAGAAAAAATGTACTGGTCTTTTGAACTATACAAATGCTATGATTTCTTTAGTCATTTTTGTGGTCATTGCAGGAGAAATCAATACTAAATACCCTGCAGTGTAACATTTGTATTCATGAAAAGATTTCTTAAGTCAGCAGAATCAGAATCTGACACCATGGTAAGACAATTTTTGTTCCTAATTTTTTGGGTCCTTTTGATTTTCTGTTTAAATGATATGGAATTGCTTAGAGAATGGGTTCTGTTTGTTGCGTGGTCGTACAGTTGGAAATGGTGTGTTTCTACCTGATGGAGTTGTGTATGGTGAAATTTCAGATGCTGAAATTTCCACCCTCATGTGTATCTGCTGAGGCAATCTACATAGTAAGATGTATGCTGAGTCTAACTCCACCAGCAGAATATGCTGCTTTCTCATATTGTTTTGGTCACCAAATTGAAACTGAGGGGAGATTTTAATGAATTTTATGGATAAATGATGCTGTGGAGTTGAAGTGGATGTTAATCAGTAAATTTGCTATCCTTATCATTTTCTAGTGGTTTTGTTATTTGTGTATTTTCCCCTTGTTTTTCGTCAAATTTATGTGAGCGTTGACCCTTGCAGTAGATTTTGGCATTGAGAATTTTTATATGTCTGCATCGAACCCATTGATTTTAATTGTTTTGATATCATTGCATTGTTGTTTTGTACAATGTACCACATTGCTTTCAGATGATTCTCAAATAGCTATTAACTGCCAATAGAAAAAATAGTGAATTGAGGAGTTCCATTATCAACACAAGGGAATTAAGGACTTAGGATATCATTTTCCCAAATATTTTCCATCATCTCAAAAGGAAGTCATGTGTTTTTTAATTACTATTGAATCATATGATGGTTCTCGAACAAAACTTGTTGAATGCCTAGTAGTTTATTCTTGTGGGTTTCTTTGAGACACTTCTTATTGAAGGGACCCATTATTCCAAATGTAAATCAAAGAGAATGCACAACTTAAATGATGCATTAATCATGTTCCTACCTCAATTTGATTCTCCAGCGGTGAAATCTCCCTCGGGCTCGTCTCTCTCTCTCTCTCTCTCTCTCTCTCTCTCTCTCTCTCTCTCTCTCTCTCTCTCGTTAGGGTTTCCTCTATTGAAAATTAAGAGATTAATCATAGATTAGTATTTCTAATCTAAGTTATGCATAATCAAGGCCCCAAATTGACTGAAATGCCCCTCTTAAATAAAATAAAATATTACACATATGGGATTACCCCTCTTAAGAGATTGATCTACGAAAATGGGTTTGGGGTATTTCAATTTCTTACAATACTCTCTCCAACTCCCTTGGATTCTGTCTTCAGCTTTATTTTTTTTTAGGGAAAAATACAGTTACACCCCTCTCATTTTTCTGACACATTCAATTATAACCCTGACTTTTAAAAGTCACCAAGGTTTCAATTTGTATAAGGTAGACCCCTCTTTTGAAACACTATCAATGCAAATGAAGATTCCATAACCACCCCCCCAAAACCCCAAATCCAAATCCAAACACTACCAAAAACACTGTGCCCACATTGTTTGGATGATCCAAAGTGTTCATTTGATGGGCCCTAACATAGATAGGGTGTGCCCAAAAAATACGCTCCATATGATCATCCTAACCCTTCGATCAGTGGATGGACTGTCAACTGAGGCGGTCTACCTCATACAAATTTAAACCTCACGGGTGTAGTTGGGGACTTTTAAAAGTCTGGGTTTTAGTTGAATGTATCAGAAAGTTGGGGGGGGTGACACATCTGTATTTTTTCCTTTTTTTTTTATTCAGGAAAATCTATTATGAAATCATATCGTCACCAAAAACAGCCAGGGTCATTAAAGAAAACCAAGTCAAACCAAATAACTGGAAAAAAATTAATTGAGGTCAAAATGGAAACCCAACTGTCCTCTGGAGCTTCTCCAATTTCCTTTTCAAGAAATGGCTCGTGTTACTAAGGGTGTCAATTTTGGCTCGGGCTCGGAGGCTCGCTTGAGCTCGGCTCGAATCCTAAACGAGCCGAGCCGAGCCTAATTTAGGCCAGGCTCGGCCCGGCTCGGCTTGTTAAGGCTCCTTAAGAATTTAATATATTTAAATATATATATTATATATTAATTTATACATTAAAAGGGTTGTCTTCTTCCCCACCAGCTCTTCGATATGCGCCAGTTGATTCGTCTCCAATAACTACAGTTGATCCGTTTCATTCGCTATCGTTTTCTGTCTCACCCGCTTTAGGAGAAGGAATATAAACAAAAGAAATTCAATGAAGTCAAGTCAAGATGGTGATGCGGGTAAAACCTACCCACTCTTTATAGCCTCGTAGTTATATGCTCCTCTTTCTTTTTTATGATTCGCCCCGAAAACCTTTGAATATGAGTAGGCTAGGACTAGTATGCTTTTGGCACTCCATTTTGGTTTTCTCCGGTATCCAACTGTGCCTCTTCAGTCGGTTGAACAAAGAACGGTGTAGGCGCAACGGCTTTTCAGCCAGCCGTTGCTTGCAGGTCCATGGAAGAGGGCATTTCCATCGCGAAGGATTCAATCCAGCCACAGGTTCCCCTACGGCTACCTTGTTACGACTTCACCCCAGTCGAAGACCCCACCGTGGTATGCGGCAGCTAGGAGTGAAATCTATTCATATAAAGTCAAGTCAGTCCCTGGGAAAAAGACAAGCAAGAAAGACTGGCCGGCAGTCAGCCCAGAGCGCACTGGGGAAGAACAAGAGTCTCGAAACGAACTTCTGCTCCACATGTCATTCCTTAAAGGCACACTCCCTGCTGCCATGGTTCCGCAGCATCACAAGGAGCGACGATTGTGAGGATGAGGAATAGCCATTCTAGAACAATCATGTGGTTTGAAGGACTCGCGCTATAAGGCTATTTGAGTTTAAGCTTAAAGCCAGTTCCAGAGTTCATGAGTGGAGGATAGGGGTTTCGGGGGGATCATATGAAAGACTTCCAGGGAGTGAAAGGGGGGGCAAATTATGTCACTTCATTTTTGGAACCCCATTTGTTACTAGGACCACCCCCCATAGTGTAAAAAAAGTAGTCAAATTACACGAGTAGGGCTGTCCAGGGAAGATGAGGGGTGTGAACATAATATAACCCGAGCTCGGTAAGGCTCGCGAGCCTGGCCTAGCCTGACCGAGCCGAGCCGAGCCTGAGCCCGAGCCGAGCCGAGCCCGAGCCGAGCTTTTGAGCTTAACGAGCCGAGCCGAGCCGAGCCTGGCCAAGCTCGGCTCGGCTCGTTTACACCCCTACGTGTTACTGAATGGACATGGACGAGACACTTGTTTTCGCACATCTAGATAAGGAAAATACATATAGAAGGAAATTTATCCCCCTACTATTATGGAAAGTCATTGAAATCATTTTTATCCCCCTACTGTTATGAAAATTAATGAAATCATTTTATGTTGATTTCCATTGGGCTATAAATTGCAATTCATCTTCCCGCTTATATTGTGGACTTTTCTAAACAAAACCCAATGGCAGATTTAAAAAACAATTCTGCATTTCTTCTCACCCTCTTCAGTCTCTTAGCCACCTTTGCCAATCCTTCTGTTGCTCTTGATGGAGATAGAAAGGCAAGTCACTGTAGTTCTTCATGATTTTGCATGCTTCTTTCACTCAAATACATGCAACCACATATAATCATGCATTCCAAAAAAAACGAACTTTTTCCCTCATATATGAACTTGCATGGATCATCATTATCATATATTTTTTGTGAAATTACATGGTAGTTGTGCGTTTTTAATTTTTTCATTATGAGGGTACAACATCCGTGCTGCCCCGATTACGTGCAGTAATGCTGGACGCCGTATAAAAACTCTATTTTGTTTTTTCTATTGAACTTAGAAGATTTGTATGCATGCAATGGATCACATGTGTGGCACATAATGCAGGTTTACATTGTGTACATGGGAGCCTTACCTGAGGGAGAATATATGGCATTATCTCACCACCATAATATTCTACAAGAAGTTCTTGAAGAGAGGTAATGTTATTGATAGGGCTGGCAGTGGGACCTAGTAACTAGATGGTTTGGATCAATTAACATGTGGGGCCCTAGATTTGATCTATCCTATGAATTTTACTTTTTTTTTACTAGAAATATATTTGCTTAACAG
Source organism: Tasmannia lanceolata (assembly GCF_043159265.1). Lineage (NCBI taxonomy): Eukaryota > Viridiplantae > Streptophyta > Magnoliopsida > Canellales > Winteraceae > Tasmannia > Tasmannia lanceolata. The sequence continues at coordinate 18,751,169 of NW_027518683.1, read as the reverse complement.
TATAATTCTTCTGTTCCAAGATATCTTTACATCTTAGGTGTCAATGCGCAATGTTTTACAAATATTTATAGGGAAGTGATATTTACGCCCCTTTTGATCACTAGGGACACCCAGCATCAGTGTATCAATGGCAAAAAGGGGGTTGTTGTACTTTATGTCAAAATATCCAGTGGCTTTGATTGCAAAGTACACTGGCAAATGGGTGTCCCTGGTGATAAAAGGGGCGTAAATATCATTTCCCATATTTATAATGAAACTTACATTTGTAACATCTCATAGAAACCTAGCTACAAGAATAATGTATACTATAGAAAATAGATAGTTTGCTTGTCTTAATATTATTCGTTATTATGTAGATATTTAATATCTATAGAAAATTTATATTTATAGACCCCAAATATATATTATTTTCAACTACCCTATGTATACATTTTCTTTCAAGTGCATAGCCTTTTTAATTAACAAAATAATCATTTTCTCTTTGTGCAGCTCTGCAACAGAGTCTCTGACACATAGTTACAGTAGGAGTTTCAATGGATTCGCGGCCAAGCTAACAGATCAAGAGCAAAGAAAGATTGCTAGTCAGTGAAAATGTTTTACTTTTATAGAGTGGAAAAATATGTAGTCCCACACTAGTGACAATAACATAAATTTACAATAATTTCTACAGGTATGGAAGGAGTAGTGTCTGTATTTCCTAGTAAGATTTACAAGCCTCTCACAACAAGATCATGGGATTTCCTCGGTCTCCCTGAGACTGTGAAGAGAATCCCAACCGTTGAAAGCAATGTCATCATTGGGGTGCTTGACAGCGGAATCTGGCCGGATTCTGAAAGCTTTAACGACGAAGGTTTCGGTCCTCCTCCGAAGAAGTGGAAGGAAATTTCACTTGCAACAAGTAAAGTTTTCTTTATATCATTTGCTGCTCTAATCTCCCATTGACTGTAACTCTAAGATGGTCTACACCATATTAACAAATATTTGTCTCTGGAATTTCTTCTTTTGGGAAAGGTGTATCTCGATGTATATATATATATATATATATATATATATATATATATATATATATTTATTTATTTATTTATTTATTTATTTATATTTTATTTATTTTATTTTTATTTTTTGCTTATATATAGAAAGACAGAAAAATGAATTAAGAACAAAATTAGGAAAAAACATAATATCTTGAATTTATCAGCATTGTCATTGTTTTTGGTCGATAAAAAATAAAGGCAACTGATATTGGCACTACCATGTTTTAATAATACCACAAACCCAGCAAGTCTTTTCTTTTTTAAGGTTGCAAGACCATTTTGGGAACTGTAATAGCATTTGACAACTGTTTAAAAAAGCAAAGACTAGCTGGGTCTGTACAATTATAAAATCATGGTAGTGCCAACACCAGTAGCCAAGATAAAATACTTCAATATTTTTATGAGGGATTTTGTTGTTTTATCCAAAAATCTCAAAATATTGTGTCATTAAAAAAAAAGAGCGAGATATTTGTGACTATGGTCTCTAGTCTCTACTAATTAAAGTTCATCAGAAAGTTGATCGGAGCTCGATTTTACACTGGAGATTCTCCGATTGATGAACTCGGACACGGGAGCCACACTTCATCAACAGCGGCGGGCCGCGAGGTGAAAGGAGCAAGTTTTCTTGGTTTGGCACAACGCACTGCAAGGGGAGCAGTTCCCTCTGCAAGGATTGCCATGTACAAGGTCTGCAGTCCGCTTGGTTGTACAGAGGAATCTATCTTGGCCGCATTTGATGATGCCATTGCCGACGGTGTTGACATCCTTTCTGTTTCATTGGGGAGTTCTCCATCAAACTACACAGATGATTCAGTTGCCATCGGTTCTTTCCATGCCATGAACAAAGGAATCCTCACATCACAATCTGCTGGTAATATGGGTCCGCAACAAAGATCTGTGGGTATTGTTGCTCCATGGCTGTTCACTGTGGCGGCATCAATCACGGATGGCAGGATACAAAATAAGATTGCCCTTCGAAATGGAGTTACACTTGTGGTGAGTTTGCTTAAGTATAAATTATTAAATAACACCATCTCTAACAGCTTAAGCTTTTTGGAGTGATTGGTTGTTTCATATGGTATCAGAGCTATTGCGGCAGGTCGTTCAAAACCTGCGTGTACAGCCAACCCAGAAAAAGGGGCCACATGTGAGGGGGTTTTGAAGTATAAATGATGAAATAACACCAACTGTAACAGCTTAAGCTTTTGCAGTAATTGGTTGTTTCACATAGTTTTGAAGACTTATGTTTTCCAATTTTTCACTGTAATTTTGCTTCAATGGATTAGTTTTTAAGTGAATTTTGTATTGGGCTACCAAATTAATTAATGTAATGCGGTCAGGGAAATGCTGTCAACACCTTCGAATTGAACGGGACGTTGTTTCCCATGATAAGTGGAGGGGATGCTGCATCATCTAGTTGCGACATCGACTCTGCCCGGTAAAACTCGCGTTCTAGATGATTTCAGAATTGTGCTTTCTTCTTGAGAAAAATGAAACTACGCTTACTTTTATTATCATGTTTCAGGAGTTGCAATCGTGACTGCTTGGATAAAGAATTAGTTAAGGGAAAGATCGTATTCTGTGACCAGTACTCCAATGGGGAAGGACCTTTATTAGCTGGAGCTCTGGGAATGATTTTAGAGGATACCGTAATGAACTACCCCGATTTTTCTTGGGCTTATCCTATTCCTGCGACTCTTCTAAGCCCGGAAAGTAGTGCCGCCGTTCAATTATACATGAACAAAACAAAGTAATCATTAAATTATGTTTATGATATTGTCTTTGAAATAATGTTGTTATAAATCAAAACCAACTGCTTATATAACCCAAACCTGTTTTTAACTCTACAGGAATCCTCAAGCAACATATTGAAAAGTGAGGGATTAAAATCTAAAGGTCCCATAGTTGCTTCTTTCTCTTCTAGAGGACCCAACATCATTACAAGCGACATTCTCAAGGTGATCATTTCATTCATGTCTTACAAATCTTTTCTTCTTTTCTTTTGAAAAAGATAACTATATTCATAACATAAAAAGGACTACAGTTCACATCAATGGGGAGAGAGAGGATCCAGAGTAAAGTAAGTCTCTCAAAGCCTCAGATTTAGCTAGTCGATCCACTGCATCGTTGGCACTCCTAGGGACATGAGCAAAAGAGGAAACTATCACTAATCTTAGAACTAATCTCATCTAAACACTTAAGTAATCTTATTGAATCAATGCTCATGCTTTGAGCCTAAGAAATTACATCTGAAGAGTCCACTTTTACTTACAACTTGCCTTCCGTTTGCTCCCTAAAAAAGCTCATAATGTAGTGAAGAGCATGAACCTCTGCTTTCAGTAGAGTCCATTATTCCTACCGGCCCAGATAAGACATAAATGATAGTGCCATTACTATCTGATAAATTTAGCAGATTTCTCTAAATTTTTGGATACATTTACAAGAAGATGAATGTGTGCTTATATAGAGCACTTACATGATAAACATGCAATGAAATTAAGATAATTATAGGAGGAAATAATACTAATCAAATCTACCTAATCAAATCTACTTTCCTAATCTCTCTTGGATGCTTCTCCTAATCCACTTGCCTAATTTATCTAGTTGCCTCATTTAGACAACTTACGCAATCTACCTCCAAGATGATCCAACGGTGAGATCTTAACCCATTCGAACCATTGGATCCCACATATTCTAACATGCCCTTTGAAACGTATATGGATTGGAAATCGATATACGTTTGATTACAATAAAATTCCCAAATACAATAGGATTCCCCAAATTTCTAACAATTTGATAAATAATGTCAGAAGTTGACGACGAAGATCCCTTGATGATGGTGACTGATGATATAGAATGTCCTCTGATATTGATTGCCGAGAAAAGATAATGATCCCTGCTTGTTACCGAGAATGTGTCGCTTGGAAGATAAGCCACGAAGAGCTTCAATGAACTGGATTTGACTCAAGCCTGCATGGGCGAGGCATATTTAGGCCGATTTTAAATACCGAACCTTCTTAAAATGGGTCACTATGGACCAATGTCGGAATGGGCAAGAAATAGGTCAAAATGGACCAGTGCCGGAATGGGCAAGAAATGGGCTCGATGGGCAAGACATCATAGGTCGGCATTGAGTACCGATCCTCATGAAATTAAAATTCTCTTTTAGGCACTCGCTTCAAAATAAATGAAGCACCACAGCTAAAAGAGGAATAATTTAGAGGTATAAATGAGAAAGCGACAACTAGTGAGTAACACGAATGTTGGCAAATATCAACATAAAACTCTAAGCATTTGGACAATAGAGATTTTTTTTTTTGAAAAGAGGTGCGGATATCAAATTTGAATGTGATTATCAATTTGGGAGTCTGACACATAAGATGAGAACGAGGCACTTATAAAAAATACTAAGGGAAAATATATAGGAAATTTTAGAGGAAAGGAGTACTATTATCGATTATTTGGGGGTACTCTTTTGGGTCTTTAAATGAAATTAGATGATTGCTGGAAAATTAGAAACTTTTAAGGGGTGCCAATTTTCCACTATATCTCTCATCATGATGGGCTGCTCCTTGGAAAACCGTGCAAGGCTTTGAAATGTGGTGCAAAGAAGACCATGTAAGGCTTTAGGAATTAGAAATGGATGATGCTGCAACCTTTTCCTTCAAGAATGTTAATAAAAGGAAACGTTGTCGCTAAGGTGAAAATGACAGCAGCAGGAAGTGTATGACGAGAAGCAGTATTGGGGTTTGGCTGATGGAGATAGCAAGGTAAAAGGAACAACAAAGATGGATCCGGATCTAAAGGATATAAGACGAGGATGAAACCCCCAAGGAGTAGATGGAAAGCTAGGATTCTGTTACGATTCCCCAAATCGTTCCCTATTTTATCTCTTTGGTGTGGTTATCATTAATCGTCCTCTCTCATATCTCTTAGGATAGATTCCTTGCCATCTCATCTTTCTGTTTAGATATCGTAGGCTACTTTTTAGCCATTTTGCTATTAAATAATAATCGTCTATTACTTGTAGAGGAAGACAGTTGCGTTAAATGAAACTTTGGAGAGTTTTCGCCTTCTCTCGAATTTAGGCGAGTTATTAATCTTGTTTTCTCCTTTATTTTCCTCTTAAGGATTGGAAATTCTATCAGATTCCAATACAGTTTCTTGGGTGCATAAACGGCAATAAGGGATAAGAAAGAAGACAAGCGTTGAAAAAAAAGAATGCAACGAGGAAGACATGAAGTAGATGGTAGGACTTGCAGCAAAAGGCCAGGTGTACGGCTAGCCATACACCGGAGAGGAGAGCTTTTGTGGTTGTCCTCAATGCGTGTTCGGGTCGGCTTTCTCTGATACCATGATAAATTTAGGAGATTTCACTAAACTTTTGGATACATTTACAAGAAGATGAATGTGTGCTTATATAGAGCACTTACATGATAAACATGGAATGAAATTAAGCTAATTATAGAAGAAAATCTACCTAATCAAATCTACTTTCCTAATCTATCTTTCTTGCCTCTCCTAATCCACTTGCCTAATTTATCTAGTTGCCTCATTTAGACAACTTACGCAATCTACCTCCAAGATGATCCAACGGTGAGATCTTAACCCAATCAAACCATTGGATCCCACATATTCTAACAGTAACTCTAAATGCTCCTCTGATTCCCGCTTTTCCGAGGTTGCGAAGGGAGTAACCATCGACATTGAGCTTGAAAACTTTAGGTGATGCAGATAATAGGCCAATAAGTGGCATATTTGCCCATTAGGATTTATATTTCCATGTTATTTAGTTTAGGAATTTATTTCATGTTATTTAGATTCTAGGATATTTATTTTCATGTTTTTAGTTGTTAGGGCTTTTATTTTCCATGGAATTTATTTGCCGATAAATAGGCCTCAATGTATTAGGAATTTTAAAAAAAATTTGATGATTAATTGAATTGATTGAGAGCTTCACCCCCAGATTTCTATTATTCCCAATCTTCTTCTCCTTCTCTTCTCCTATTCTTCCCTCTCTTCTCCTCTTCTTCTTCTACTTCTCCTTAATTTCGTCTCTTCTTCTCTACTTATTCTTCTTCTCTCTTCTTCTTCCCCTATTCTTCTTCTATTCTTCTCTTCTTTTCTCATCTATTCTCTTCTTCTTCTCTTTTATTCCCTTTCTTCTATTTCTCTTTCCTATCCTACATCAAATTTGATATTAGAGCTAAAAGATCCAAGCATCTTACTCTATTACATCGTCAAGAAGTGGTCGGATTCAAGTGCGCCATCAACAACCACCTTCACGCCATCGTTATTCAGTACTTGAAACTGAAACCCACTTTTCCCTTTTTGTTTCGGTTCTTTGTTCATTGCAGACAACCCAAAACACTTTCAACAAAACCTTAACGTAACCGTCTCACCACCTCCTTCCTAAAACCCCATCCAAAACAGCAATCCTTTATCCTCAACTGCCATCAAAACTGGTTTGTTATAACCTTCCGTCTCCACACAAAAGGCACCCGACCACAACTTATTCCAGTCCCTTCTTCCCACTATTTTGCAGCCACTTCTCACCCTATTAAGTTCCCCTTTCAGCCCACTTTCAGTAGTCAATAGTGAGTGCAAGCACTACAACGACCAACTTTGGGCGTCCATCCGTTTTGGTCCGACCATTGATCCGAGCTATCTGGGAGCCCGATCTAAGATCCACGAAAAAGCAGAGTCTTCCATTCGACATGATAGACAAATCAGATGGCTGATTTCAGTTTTCAACACCGATTCTTATGACTCCACCATTTGTTCCATATCTCTATGGTTATGATGAACACCACTATCCCTATAGAGATGTCGATGATTCATTTCTAGAATGGATCGAGGCACTTGATGCATATCATCATTACTATGGTTATAATCATGAAATAACCATTCATTGTGTTAAGGATTCAGTTTGCAGAGATACCAAGTCAAAATGGCAATTCTTCGTGCTAGAGCGCAGTAACTTAGGCAAGCCATGATTCCGTCTATGGGAAGAAGTTCGCTATGAATTTATGAACATTTATGGATATCATTATCAGCAGAGATTGAAACGTGAGCGATCAGTGTATAAACAAAGATCGATGTGTGAAGAAGCTGCTTGACTTGCCCAAGAAGCTGAATTTCAGGCGATCTTGAAAAAGATAGTGCGTGCCTTGGATGAGAGGAAATTGGTACGCGAACGTGAATTCGCAGCCTGCCGCGAAAATGAAGCCTTTGTTCGCCTTGAACGAAACATCGCAGCCCGTCGTGCACGAGAGGCCGAAATTGAAGCAGCAAAGGACTTTGCTAACACTAATGACAAGCGAGACACAGATGATGCTATTGGTCCGACAGATGATATTGTGGATGAGATCATTATAGAGGTTGAGCCCATGATTATGTCAGATACTGAGTCCATGATGGCAGATACTGAGTCAGAGATGCCTGATATAGAGCTAGAGAGTCCAGTGATTGCTAAGGCCTACGTCACCGAATATGATGATTCAGAGATTTCCGAGGACCGCTTGCTGAGCATCTAGAGCGACAGCTTGCTACTTCTACAATCGAGGCAGATATTGTGGTAGAGCCATGTGAGGTTGTTCCATTACCAGAGTTAATCGAGCACCGTCATGATTCAGCGGCGAGTGCCTTGCTTGACAAGCCATTACTTGAGATGGATCTTCTAGAGTATATTATTGAGGATTGCACCATCTTTGAGCCGATTGAGTAGATTTTTGAGATTTGTGTTGACACAGAGGAGCCTGGTGACAGTATTGAGTCTGTCGTGGATATTCAGACAGAGGATTTTAGCACACACGACGATAGCACTGAGCCCGATACAGCTTTAGCAGATGGTTTTGTTGTTGATTCCATTGAGCCAGATTTGATACCAACAGCTGATATCGTTATTGAGGCTGGTCATAGCTTGATATTACCTACTGCTATCATGCCGATGCAGGAGGAGTACGTTGCCATCATCCCAGCTTATTTGATTGTCAAGAGAGGTTCGCGTCTTTATGATTCCACATGGATGATTTCTTCTGTATTACTACGCTCGCGTTCCATACCACATTCACAGTCATCACGAGCGTTGCACAGCATTCCAGAGTTCGAAGGATTACGACTCCTGTTTGATTGAGTCGTGTACATATTTGATCCAGGAGGACTAGAACTCGAGGTCGAGTTCTTTTCAAGCGAGGGAGAATGATGCAAATACTAGGCCAATAAGTGGCATATTTGCCCATTAGGATTTATATTTCCATGTTATTTAGTTCAGGAATTTATTTCATGTTATTTAGATTCTAGGATATTTATTTCCATGTTTTTAGTTGTTAAGACTTTATTTTCCATGGAATTTATTTGCCCTATAAATAGGCCTCATTGTATTAGGAATTTTAAAAAAACTTTGATGAATAATTGAATTGATTGAAAGCTTCTCCCTCAGATTTCTATTCTTCCCACTTTTCTTCTCCATCTCTTCTCCTATTCTTCCCTCTCTTCTCCTCTTCTCCTATTCTTATTTACTTCTCACTAATTTCGTCTCGTCTTCTCTGCTTATTCTTCTTCTCTCTTCTTCCCATGTTCTTCTTCTATTCTTCTTTTCTTTTCTCATCTATTCTCTTCTTCTTCTCTTTTATTCCCTTTCTTCTATTTCTCTTTCCTATCCTACATCATTAGGTGGAGGGGGTCTCGATAGTTAACCTCATTTCCTTTCTTATGGAACCCACCATGATCGCCTTCCAATTCTTTAAATGCAATCCGTAGAGTAACCCCAAAAGGCACTATTTTGATCTGCCCAATTTGCCTGGCTGAATTTGAGCTTTCATGCTATCGTAAGTGAAGATGAAGACGTTTCCTCGAAATTCTAAGTGTTCCTTTCCACTACAAATCACTCTTTTATTCAATCTTTTGGTTTGATTCTTTCAGACAATGACTCCATTGTAATTACTAACATTGATTGTCTACTCTAAAGGGACTTAACAACTGTTTGATCATGACCTTCTTTAGTTGATTTGAAATCACATGAGTTGTGCTTGTTCAATATGTATTGCAGCCAGATATAAGTGCGCCAGGAGTAGATATCTTAGCTGCATTCTCGCCACTAGGAAAAGTGTCACAACTCGAACAAGATATGAGATCTGTGAAGTTCAACATAATATCAAGAACTTCTATGGCATGCCCCCATGCTACTGGTGCAGCTGCTTATGTAAAGACTTTTCACCCAGATTGGTCACCTTCAGCCATCAAGTCTGCTCTAATGACTACTGGTACTCAATTCTGTTAATTTTCGCTTTAACTACAGCTTCTACAAGTGAAAATTGTATCATATGGAAGTGAAAAGCTTCTTAGTTACGTCTGTTAATTTGGTGGGAAACCGTTGGCTTGCCCATTGCTGTGACTTAAGGCTGACTGCCATTTCAAAAATTTCTCTTAAAACTTTTTTATAAAATAACCATTCACACATCTCCATAATTCCAAAATTAGGCTTATTATTCAACAACTCATAAGTTATTCTTACAAAGGTATTGCAGCTGTGCGGATTATGAACAACCAATAGATTTCTTTTTTGGAAACTCTTAGGAAAAGAGAACCTTATAATCTTACTATATTAGCTTCTAGAACTTCAATAGTTTTTTTTAACAATAAATCATGTTTTCATTGAATATAAACAAGTATGTTAACCCACTTTTATTTTTCATTTTCCAGCTACTCCAATGAACTCTAGCAATGATGCAGCCGCTGAATTCGGCAACGGTGCTGGCAATATCGATCCAGTAAAGGCTCTTGATCCCAGATTGGTTTATGAGGCTGCTGAAGATGACTACATTAAAATGCTATGTGCCCAATATTATCCTACACAGAAGATTTGAAATAAACAAGAGGGGGGTGAATTAATTTTAACACTAAATTATGCCTTTTGAAAATTTAAGTATTGAACTTAATTTGATTTATCTTCTCTTGATTAGATTTTTGGTTAGTGCAAATAAGATTAAATTAAACAAAATGAAATGCCAAACCAAAAAGAATGAAAGTGCAAGAACAAGAAAGAACACACCGATATATAGTGGTTCGGGCAAAGCCCTACTCCACTCTTCTTAAGATCGTCCTTAAGGTTTTCCACTATGTGAGACCTCCACGATGCCCGGCTCCGAGGCGATTACACTTCCAAGGGATATTAAATAAGGATGCCCTTACACCTTTACACCGACTCTCCTTCTTCGCCGAGTTCTAAGCGATGCTCTCTAGGGTATTAAGGTAGGATGCCCTAGCCACCTTTACAAGAAATAGGAGATGAATAGCTTGGCTTCTCTTAAAAGCTTGATGCACTTTGTAGTCCCTTGATTACTCTTCAATAATGGTTGCAAGTGAAAGCTCTAAATCCAAACTCAAAAGATTTGCAAGTTGCAAGGCAAGTTTGGGAAGAAGAAAACAAAAACTCAAGCTAAAAGGATTTGCAATTGTTTGAAAGCTTAGAGATGATTTTCCAAATATTCAAGAAAGGAAAATAATCCTCTTGAATGAGTATATATAGCTTCTCACCAAAATATGACCGTTTGGGGGTGGTAATATCAAAAACCAGATTTTAATTCAAATCCCAACGGCTCTTTTCTCAGCTGTCGCGAGGTTCTCGGAGTTCCAAGAACCATTCTCGGAGTTCCGAGAGAACGGCCAAAAGAAGAAAAATTCTACTGGACCATTTCTCGGAGTTCCGAGAAAATGACCAGAGTATGAAAAATACTACTGGACCATTTCTTGGAGTTCCGAGAAGCCTAAAATAAGCAGATTTTTGAGATTTTATTGCTTATTTGAATTTGGGATTTTGGAACTCAATTCCTATGATAATTTTGGAATGTTTATGAGGGTCCCAACATGTTGGTCCACCACATACTCATTCACTTAACCATTTTAGTTCTTAAGTGTTTTTGAAAACTCTTTTGAAAAACCTTGCCTTGACTTATAAATCTAAAGAGATAGGGTGTACAATGAGTTCTAGGTAAACCTCAACTTCTCTTTAGCCTTGGTCTTCAATTTGTCTTCCATCTTGTGTATGCTTGGTTGAGAGATGATATGAGCTCCACTTAGCTCCTTTGACTCTTGTTGGGTAGATCTTCAAGCATGACCATGTAGTGTGTTGGTTTCTTCAATGATCAATCCTATCTTAAACACAACACTTCAAGGCAAATTGATTAGTATTCAATAACATAATCAATTATGTTTAGAATCATCAAAACAAGATAGGAGAGTAGACCATTGGGCTTACAATCTCCCCCCTTTTTTATGATGACAAACAAAATTGATTATCAGGTGTGTGTGGAGTGACATAGTAGGCAAGTGAATGCTGGAACTCCCCCTCAATATAAGCACACAGATAAATGATAACAATTAAAAGCATATGGTGCATATAGTCAATTGAATAGATAATCAATTTCAAACTTCTCCCCCTTTTGTCCTCGACAGAAAGGGTGAACTAGAATGTAAAGCAATTTAGGAGTGAATGAAGATTGAGTTAAGTACTCGCCCTAAATCAATGCTTATGGTATAAAAATATTTAGCCAAGTAATGCACATATACCTGTTCATGATCGAGATGATGACATATGTCAAATTGTTAGGTAATTTTAATTAAGGTGAAAGTACCTCTCCATCTTAGAAAACTAAGAAGGCTAAGAGTACCAATTGAGTGATTTTTAAGATTAATATTTGACATCTCATTCATCCAGATACTACCAAACAAGGATGATATATAAATACTATATAGATAGGCTGGTGAAAGGCACAAAGTATTTATTTGGCAATTTCTTTGACTTGATCCGCACTCCAAATGTTTAAGGCACTTCTGATATAGCATATTCTATCATCACTAAGGGGTTTTGTAAAGATATCCGCCAATTGTTCTTCAGTGTTGATATATTTTAAGCAAATATCCTTTTTTGTGAGTGATCTCTAATAAAGTGGTGCTTAATCTCATTATATTTTGTTCTAGAGTGTTGTATGGGGTTCTTTGTTAAGCTTATAGCACTAGTATTGTCACATTGGATGAGAATATTTTCCATTTTAATTCCATAGTCCATCAATGTGTTTTTCATCCATAGGACTTGTGCACAGCAAGCTCGAGCTGCCACATATTCTGCTTCTGTTGTGGACAGAGCTACTGAATTTTGTTTCTTGCTAAACCATGAAACAAGTGATTTTCTCAAGAATTGACAAGTCCCACTAGTGCTTTTCTTATCCACTCTACATCCAGCAAAGTCTGCATCTGAATATCCAATGAGAGTGAAGGCAGTTGATCTTTCATACCATAGTCCCAGACTTTGGGTTCCTCTTAAGTACTTGAAGATCTTCTTTACTGCCAATAGGTGAGACTCCTCTGGATCCGATTGAAATCGAGCACAGAGACAGACAGTAAACATAATGTCTGGTCTGCTGGCTGTCAAATAGAGTAAGCTACCTATCATACCCCTATACATCTTTTGGTCCACAGATTTGCCAAATTCATCCTTTTCTAGCTTAGCAGTTGTACTTATGGGAATTCTTGATGTCTTACTACTATCCATGCCATACTTCTTTAATAACTCCTTTGTATATTTTTCTTGATTTAAAAATATTCCATTTTGGTATTGTTTAATTTGGAGTCCTAAGAAGTAGGTTAACTCACCCATCATGCTCATTTCAAATTCATTTTTTATTAGAGTTGCAAATTCATCACACATTTTTTGATTAGTTGAGCCACAGATGGTATCATCCACATAGATCTGGACAAGGAGGATATCTTGATTTTCTCTTTTGATAAATAATGTTTTATCCACCTTTCCCATCTCAAAACCTTTTTCCACTAGGAAAGTGCAAAGCCTCTCATACCAAGCTCTAGGAGCTTACTTCAATCCATACAAAGCTTTATCAAGCCTGAAGACATGATTTGGATGTTTGAAGTCTTCAAAACCTGGAGGTTGCTCAACATACACTTCCTCTTGGATATAGCCATTTAGGAAGGCACTTTTGACATCTATTTGATATATTTTAAATCCTTTATGAGATGCATATGCCAAGAGTATCCTAATTGCTTCCATACGGGCAACAGGAGCAAATGTCTCATCATAGTCTATTCCCTCCTCCTGATTGTACCCTTGGGCTACAAGCCTAGCTTTATTTCTAGTGATAATTCCATTTTCTTTCAACTTGTTTCTATACACCCATCTCGTGCCAATGACTGAATGATCACTAGGTCTAGGCACTAGCCTCCACACCTTGTTCCTTTCGAATTGACTCAACTCTTCTTGCATAGCCATCAACCAATATTCATCCTTTTCGGCTTCCTTAATGGATTTTGGTTCTAATTCGGGTAGGAACGTCAAGTTGTTACTCACACTACGATAGTATGATCTAGTTCTTACTGGCGATGTGGCATCACCTAAGATTTGGGATTCAGGATGATCTACCAATATTCTCCTATCTCTAGGTAATGCGTCATCATCTACATTTTCTACTTCCTCACTAGGTAATGTATTACTTGTAGATGCAGGGGGATGAGCATTTGACTTAGGTAAGAGGTATTTAATAGGTTCATCCTCATCATGTGGCATTTCCTGATGTGTTGGCTCTCTCTCATCAAATGTGACTTGCATGGATTCTTCTACAACTAGGGTTCTTCTATTAAATACTCTATATGCCTTGCTATGTGAAGAATACCCTAAGAATATGCCATCATCCGACTTCTTATCAAATTTGTGTAGGTTATCTTTAATGTTCAAGATATAGCATTTACAACCAAACACTCTAAAATAGCTTATATTTGGTTTCAAGTTTTTTCAAAGCTCATAAGGTGTTTTCTTAGAAATTAGCCTTATATATACCCTATTTATGATATAGCAAGCGATGCTAACCGCCTCTGCCCAAAAGTATCTAGGGAGGTCATTTTCATGCAACATAGTTCTAGCCATTTCTTGGAGGGTTCGGTTCTTTCTTTCTACAACCCCATTTTGTTGAGGTGTCCTAGGTGTCGAAAGATTGTGTTTGATGCCATGTTCATTACAGTAAGTGTCAAAATGTACATTTTCAAATTCAGTTACATGGTCACTCCTAATGTAAGATATGGCAATACCTTTGTCATTTTGTATTTGATTACACAATTTAAGAAAATTTTCATAGGTTTAATCTTTATGTGCTAAAAATATGACCCAAGTAAATCGTGAGTAGTCATCCACAACTACAAACACGTACCTCTTTCCACCTAGGCTACTTGTCTTCATTGGTCTAAAAAGATCCATATGAAGTAGTTGCAAGGGGTAGGTGGTTGAAATCATATTTTTAGGGGCAAATGAGCTCTTTAATTGTTTGCCTAATTGACAAGTTCTACAAATGTGATCTTTGGTGTATTTGAACTTAGGCAATCCTCTAACAATTTATTTTGAGGAGAGGGTTGAAATGAGATCCATTCTGGCATGACCCAACCTCCTATGCCACAACCAAGAATCTTCACTAATGGCATTAAGACAAGTCACATTTTGGAGTCTAAGATCATCTAGTCCAATAGTGTAAATGTTATTGTCTCTAGAACTTATGAATTTCACTTTTCCATCTATCTTATTTTTAACAATGCATTTGTCAGGGTTGAAGATAACTTTAAAACCATTGTCACACAATTGACTAATGCTAATAAGATTATGGGACAAGCCATCAACATAAAGTACATCATGTATGGGAGAGGAAGAGTTACCTATGGTGCCTTCTCCTTTGACCTTTCCTTTCTTATCATCTCCAAAGGTAACGTCTCCACCATCCTTGAGTGATAGGAATGCGAATTGAGTGAGGTCTCCTGTAATGTGTCTAGAGCATCCACTATCGAGGAACCATGTGTTCTTCTTGTTATGGCTTTTAAGGCATACCTACATATGAATAGGCAAGTGAGATCCTTTAGGTACCCAAATCTTTCTAATCTTGCTAATTTCATTCATTTTCACTTTGAAGTTCAACTTGATTTTATCTTGTTTAGCATATATGCAAGCAACTTTATAATGTAATTCTAGACCACAATAAAAATAAGTTTTGGTACCACTAGAAGAAGCCTTTACAAGTTTGTTTTTATAGTTGGATATTGTAGTATTCCATTTATGTCCAAGTCCACTTTTATCATGTGACAATCTTTGAATATTACCAAGCCTATCCAATTTTAGTGAACTATGTTCAAATTTTTCAAATAGTTTCTTTAGTTCATCATATTCAAAAGATAGTTTACTATTTTCATGCTTTAGCTTGTTGTTTTCAATAGATAGTTCTTAGCAATTTTCATTTAAGATTTTGATAGTAGCATTTAAATCATGAATTTCAACTTTATATTTTTCATTTTCATCATCTAAAAATTCATGGTCTTTCTTTAACCAATCAAATTCTTTTGTCATGTTAGCAAGAGAATTTTCAAGTGATGCATTTTTATCAAATTCAATCTCAAGTTCATCATGTGCATTTTGTAAGGAGTTTAGAACTTCTTTTAAGACAATGACATCATTTAAAGTATTTACCTCTTTATTGTCGTTTGTTGAGCCATGAAGCAAACGTTTTTTGCTATCAAGCAATCTTCTCCATCATTTTGTTCGCCTTCACTTTCAATTTTCTCATCCCATGTGGCGGTCATTCCTTTCTTGCCTTCTCTTCTCTTGAAGCGATTATTTGAGGTAGGCTCATTGTTGAGTGGAGAATCCGGGCGAATGTGTCCAAGCTTCTTGCAACCGTAGCATCGGGGTTGAGAAGATCCGTCACCGAGCTCTTCTTTCTTCTTGAATGGATGATTGGTTCTTCTATTTTTCATGCCTCCCATGTTCCTTTGCAAGAACTTGATCCTTCTTGTTAGGAGGGCAACTTCATCTTCCATGTCTTCCTTTGCATCTTCATTATCACCTACATTACAAGCAAAAGCAACATCTTTTCCTTTTTCAATTTTATTTTCAATTTCGAGTGCTTTTGTTTTGAAAATCATCTCATGGGTTATTAAGGACCCTATTAGTTCATCTAGGTTTAATGTATTCATTTCCTTGGCTTCGGCGATTGCGGAGGTTTTGAATTCCCATGACAAAGGTAGTGATCTAAGGATTTTGGTCACTAAATCTCTATTTGAAAATTGTTTTCCAAGTCCCCTTAGTCCATTTACAAGGTTAGTGAATCTAGTGTACATGTCGGCAATTGTTTCATCGGGTGTCATTTGAAAGAGTTCATATTGCCAAAATAGATGATTCATTTTAGATTCTTTGACTTGGTTGGTACCCTCATGGGTGACTTCTAAGGTGTCCCAAATTTTCTTAGCCGAATTCAAATTTGACACTCTATTGAATTCTCCGGGAGACAAAGCACAAATTAAGGAATTCATGGCTTTGGCATTGTAGTTTGAGGCTTGTTGTTCGGCTTCGGTCCAATCATTTAGATTTCTAGTGGGTAGTGTATATTCATTATTAATGGTTCTCCACATTTGGTAATCTTGGGTTAAAAAGATTTTCATTTTGGTTTTTCAAAAACTATAGTTTGTTCCATCAAAATAGGGTGACCTAGTGTTTGAGTAACCTTCATGGTGTTGAGGGTAGTGATGGCGTCTGGATCCGGGTCTGCGATCGCGCGGTCGGTAGAGGGCCTCCGCGGGGTCTGCAATCACAAACAAAAAGGGGGTCAGGGGGTCCGGGGTGGGTCCCGGACAACCACTTCGACACCCAAGTCAGATCCTTCGACCAGTCAATATAAAGAACGGCTAGAAAGGGAGGGGGTTTTTATCAGGGTTACCAGGGCCGGAGCGCGGGGATATTTCTGGGTGCATAAATGAGTGAGTCGGAGGGGACTAGCAGGGAGGGCAGGATGGGATTCCTGGCCTCCTCTGTTGTTGCCTCGCCTCTTTTTCCGGTGTTGCGGGGTGGAGGATGGGTGAATTCCCTGCTTTCAGGGGCCAAAAAGAAAAAAGGTCATTTTCTTCTTCCTTTCCCTCCCCTTTTAAAGGGAGGTGTGCGGCCCTTTTCATCATTATGGAGGGAAAAACTTCCTTTGCAGGATTGGGCCGTCCCTCTGCCTCGCCGGCGCGCGTGGCTTTTGCGGCCATTTCCTTCCCTAATTTGTGATGATGAGGCCTGGGTGGTGAGAGGGCGACACGTGTCATGAATGTGTGGTCTTTGCCGTTTTCCAACACCCTTCTTCATGATGGTTGGGCTCTGCTCGTGCATGGATGACACGTGGCGATATCTGGGAGCGCAGCCGTATTTGTGCCCCATCATAACTCCCCCTTACTCCTTTGGTCCATTGAATGGGCCAAGGGAGTAACGTTTTGTTCGAGCTAAGTCATGATGAGGATATTTACGAGGGCTCCGGGGTGCGAGGAGACGTGCCGTTTTATCCGGCGGCTGTCCTTGGGAAGTGTGGACCCCGATCCGAGAGGACGAGTGCGGCGAGGGACGCGAGGTCCCCCTGACACCCTCCTCTGGATCTCCACAACGTGAAGGAGAGCTCTGCCAAGGAACTCTCGAAACGGATGCCACCCTCACAGCATAGCATGAGTGGCGATATAAAAGGAAAGAGATACATCCTGATCAGGAGCCAGGGCTCGAAACCAAGATGTACCTAAAAATAACTCAGAGTCGCCATTCATGGACACGCCATGGAACCAAAACAAATGCTCTGTTTGCAATGGATAACCAGAGATACAGAAAGTCCGTGCCTGATGACGAATGGAGAAGGTCCGAAGAGCGCCCCCAATTCGCCCGAGTGCGAACACTTGGTCTCTTATGCCATTTATTATTAACCTTGAAGAGTTTCAAGCGAAAATCATATGAAATGGGAACACGCATCTCCGAGAAAACGTCTATCTAATCATGCATGTCTCGGAGATGAAAATAAGCACACACAAAAGAACCGAAATAAATGTCACCTAATGATAACTAGGTTATGAGTGACATGCTAATAGGTGTCTAAGTTCTGGTGGACAAACACATGCATGCTACAGCTAAAGGTATAGGTCTGCACAAGAAAGTAAGAAAACACAACAAAATATGCAATATAACACAACAAACCCTAAGACTCTAAATGATTTAGCCCGAGTCCTCGGATAGTCTGATGTTCATCCAAAGAAGCCTACGTATCCCCGCCTGCACGAGAATCAAGGCAACGTAGTTCTTCGCGCCTATTCTAAGCTAGGATGCCTAAGACACCTAGACCTCTATCTTAGACTCGATCTAAAAGACCGGACTAATTATTAAAACTTCTTGAACAATTTTTTAAATTCCAGTGAATTGTAGATTTTAGGACACCCTATATGCCCTAACTAAATGCAGGTTAGCCCTAAGCTAATGCAGGTGGTTCCTACAACCTATGTGTAACTAGGCTGTATTTCCTAAGAAAAACAATGGGATCACTAGCGCATTCTAGACCTAGTCATCAGTCGGCGATGTGAATCGCCAACTGACCGGACGGAGGCGCTCCTAGCTAGGACAAACTCCTAACTCTAACACAAACACACAACAAGCACACAACAAAAGACAAACTCCTAACTCTAAAACTCTCTATCAAGGACAAACTCCTAACTCTAGAGGAAGATCTTGTTGAAAATAAAGTTTTGAAGAAAAAGAGTTAAAGCATTTATTTACAAAGTTTGGCTGGACTTGGGATATAAATCCCAAGCTGCACTACGTACCTTGGAAGAGGATCAAGCCAACGTAGTTCAAAACGAACTCTCTAACTACACTCAGAACATTTTAAAACAATTCAAATGTTTCGATATTTTTGGATTATAGGTTTCTGATGTTTTCACCCTTCTGGTCAAAGACCGGAGGGAAAATACAAAACAACATCCTAGGGACGAACCCTAGAGTTAAAAGGAGAAACTATGCTCTAATAATACCATTATAAGAGCAAATGAGTCCAAGACTCTCTAATAGCAGTAACTGACGAATAAATGAGTCAAAGACTCTCTAATAAAAGCAACTGAAGGATAAAAGAGTTAAAGACTCTCCAAAAAGAGCAACTGAGGGATACAAGAGTCAAAGACTCTTCAAAAGAGAGCAAATGAGGGATACAAGAGTCAAAGACTCTTCAAAGAGAGCAACTGAGGGATACAAGAGTCAAAGACTCTTCAAAAAGAGCAACTGAGAGATACAAGAGTCAAAGACTCTTTAAAAAGAGCAACTGAGGGATACAAGAGTCAAAGACTCTTCAAAAGAGATGGAAACACGAGTCAAAGACTCCACTGACAACAACACAAGTCAAAGACTCCACTGATAACAACATCACAAAAACAAATGAGTCAAAGACTCTCTTAAAGAAATGGAAACACGAGTCAAAGACTCCAAAAACACCAACTAAAGGATAAATGAGTCAAAGACTCTCTAAAAGAAATGGAAACACGAGTCAAAGACTCCACTAATACCAACTAAAGGATAGACGAGTCAAAGACTTTCTAAAAGAGAATAAAACACGAGTCAAAGACTCCACTAACACTAACTAAAGGATAGATGAGTCAAAGACTCTCTAAAAGAAAAGGAAACACGAATTTGCACATTTAGCAGAGGTAAAACACTCAGCCGAGCCGGACAGCTGCCTAGCCTTAGGGTGCAACAAATGTGCAACCCAATACCCATAAGGGTAGGGGTATGCTGCCAAGCCGAGTAGGGTGTTCTCCCAAAACCAAACGACGCACAAAGAGGAGGACTAACGAGAGAATGAGACTGGGCAGGTCTCCCAAACACACACAAAGATGGGCTCCAAGTAACCTTATCATTGCCCTTGCAAGGGGTAAGCAAGGCTAAGACAACTAATTGGGAGGATTCTACAAATAAGGCCAAGCAGGCCTTCTAAAGGCTAATTACTTACAAAGCCAAGACAGGTGACTCCCTAATAACATCAATAAAGATCAAATGAGTCAAAGACTCCCCCGATAACATCACCACACAAACGAATGATTCAAAGGCTCTCTAAATGAGGCAAGGCATGCCTCCTATAGGTACACCATTTATCAAAATCAAAGCAACCTCCCTGAGGTTAAACTAAAAAAAGAGGCTTGCCTCCAAAGGAGGATTGCCTAACGAGACAGAGTATGTCTCCTAGTACAGGTTATAGTGTCTAAAGAAATCTAATCAAAAATCTAAAAGACTGTGCTAGTCTATCTAAAGAGAGAGGAAAAAGGATACCAGATAATCTCAAATTTCCAATCAATTATTATAAAAACAAAACAAATATCCGCAAAGTATGATTTGCAACTAAAGAGTGCACAATCTGTAAGAATATCAATCATAAAATGGTAAACAACATTAATTAGCCCAGACCAGCCGCTGGGTAGCCTAATGAAGTAAAAAAAATGATATTAAACACTTCAAAGCCAACCACAAACCCCAATACGGGGACTCCAACGAAATCAGATGATGCCAAAGTAATCATCTGATTTCAATACACATATAATATTTCTACAAACCGCCTTGAAATCAAACAGTACTCATGTCGATAACATCGAATAGAGTAGTCATCTGATTTCCTTCTCCACTTAAACAATTTATTTAAATAAATACAAGTATGATAAGCCTCAAGATAGTCTCACCTGAACAATCCATTCATTACCGCCTTCAAAACCTAACTCAAATGCTTAAGATAAGAAGAGCATTAGATTCTCAATATATTCAATAATATTCCCAATTTGTAAAAATTTTAGTGCATAACAGGGGGCATCAACTTGGACTAAATCTTGTGCCAAAACAGGGAATGATTTAGTGCGAGACAAGGGGCAGATTTTGTGTAACACAAGGGGCATATCTATGGGCTGAAATGTGCTGAAACTTGGGACCAAATCGGGGGCTGAATTGAATAACAAAAGGGATGGCATGACATAACTTGCATAATGAGGAAGCATATCATAACTAGTGAAGGTACGATCATCTTACACTAACACTAGTGACAATAAAATCATTCGCACCAGTGCGAACTCAAAGAGCGATGCTAACACTGTTGCACGATAGTTAGTAACGTCAATAAATAGATATGAATTTTCTTGACAGACCAAAATAACATAAATGGAAGTTCTGACAAAATGCTGAACATAAAAGGAGCCTAAATCTGTTAAGAAGTTGCTTAGGCTAAAATCTATGCGCCAAAGATAGACCGGTGTAAACTTTAAAATTTGAGCAAATTCAGTGACCAACACAAAAAAAATTAACAGAACCTGCACTATGGTGAACTGATAATGACAGAGTAATTTCCAAGTAAAATTCAGTTGCTTCCACCAGGATATTTCCTCAAACCACGACAAGACATGACAATCCCTAATCATGCGAATACTTCATAATCAAAAGAAAACACTACATATAAAAAGGGCCCCCTCCCTAACAGCCAAGCTGATTTAATACTCAGAGATTCTCATGCTCTCATCGATTTCGGGGAAGTACCAACGATAAGACAACAGATTACCAACAAATTTATTGCCATTTACCAGGTTATGAAGATATCAAAAGAGAGTGGTATAACCTAATTTGAAGGTATTATCAAAACTGGATAGTGCTAATCAAGATGAAAATAAGACAAACAGATTTGGTATCAACACTAACATTGCTGTATCGATAGTAAAAACAAAGAGATTGCATGTCGTTATTGAGACAGTAAGATCAACGCCAAATTACTGTGAAAACAAGTAACATAAGATTACCTTGATTAGGAGGGATTATCGAGATTTACAAGGAATGTCCAATCCGATGATCCTTTGGTTGGAAGAAATGCTTACATTAGTAAGCAAAATGGCGATTGGAAGGACCGAGATGAGAGTTACCAAGATCAACGTCGAATTGCCGGATTCCGGCAAATAGCGAATTGCCGGAAGATGCAGCGGCAACGGAGACAAAAGAAATAGATGTGGTGGCTGATGGGTTTGAGGTGGGTTTTCAATAAAACAGGGGAAGGGTTGGAGATGGTGGTAGAGATGGGGGTAGGAACGAAGTGGGTTTGGGGGTTAGAAACGAAGGTTAAGAAAATGGGTTTAGCGTGGAGATAAGAGGTGGCTGAGAGAGGGGGTTGATGGAGATGGCCGGATTTAATGGTGTCCGGACATATTCCGGTGGGTTTCCCAAATTCCGATTGGGGGTTGGTCGGATGTGGCTGGTAAGGTGAAAGTTAGGGTGGGTTGAAGATGGGTTTGAATGGAAAAATGAAAAGGGTTTTGAGAGATGAGATGGTGGTGGGTGGTGAAGAAAAATAAGAAGAGGCTCTTTAATGGAGGTGGGTTTGGGAGTGGAGAGTGGCAGATGGGGTTAAGGAAGGAGATGGGGGTAATCGGATTCCGGCAAGCTCGCCGGAATCAATGGGGATGGGGTCGGAATTAATGGGGTTGGCCGGTGGTGGGAGATGGGTGATGGGGTTGGAGATGACCAGCGGCAAAGGAGATGGTGGTGGTGGCTGAAAATGGAGGAGAATCCAAGTGGGTTTTGAGAAAAAAATAAAAGAAGAAGAAAAAGGAGATGGGTTTAATGGAGGTGGATTTATGGGGGGGGGGTGACTGAAATGGTGTTGCCGGATTCCAGCCGGTGGGTGGTCGGAGGTAGAAGATGGGTGGAGGAGATGGGTTTTCTCCTTATTCTTCCTCTTCTCTGCTGTGTTTTGATCGAGAATCCTCCCTCTCTCTCTCTCTCTCTCTCTCTCTCTCTCTCTCTCTCTCTGCTTTTCTCCCTCTGTGCAAATGTCTTTTTTTTTTCTTGCGGCTCCCCAAAATCCAACTCCTCTGTTAGGAGAAGAAAATGAAGACCCCCCCTTAGCCCTAATTCGCTTGGGTTTTATTAAAGAGGACATGATGAATTTGACCCCCCCTACTTCTCCTTTGGACAGCCCCTTCTAGTGTATTTTTAATACCTTTTATCACACAGGGGGGGTGCCTCGGGTAAGACAAGGGCATAAAATTATTTTCCCTCTACATGCTCCTAACCCTATGATTTGATCCAATGGCCCATAACGATTGCTTGCAAAGGAAGCAACATAAATTTCCAAGAATGCCCTCTTGTACATGGGAAATGACATATTTCAACCCCCCTGAACCAGCACCATGACGCTGCCTTAGCTTGTTCGCTAGGCAAACGCTCGGATCCTGACGAAATTTTACAGGGACCCTGGTGGGACCCTAACCTGCTCTAAGGTAGAATTTGGGGTTCTAATTTAATGATTTGATGTGGTTGTGCTCAAACAGGGAGGGATTAGGGTACGGCCAAAATGGGGTGTCTACAGGAAGCGGCAGCGTCGTTAGGAAGGCTGCGTTGTTTCGAGGCACCAGGATTTCTTTCCCGAGTTTAAAAGAGGGGAATTATCCTGGTGTCTTTTTGTGGCTCTTCGTCGTTTTTCTTCTTTCCTTTGCGGTAGGGGTTCTTTTCGTATATTCTCCAGCAACATGTCTGGCTCTTCTTCACGAGTTAGGGGCAAGGCCTGCTTCCTCCAGGAGTCGTCGAGCGACCCTGACTTGTCCTCCGATCCGGGGGAGGATCTCGTGGCTCGTCGAAAGAAGGCTAAGAGGGGCCCGGGCGCTTCGTCGGGCTTCCCCCCCCCCCTTCGCCTTTCTTCCCTGCCTAGGAAGGACAGATTGTCCAGGTCCCACGTTGCCCGGTAGTGGTCGTTTTTCTCTTGAGCCTATCGTCAGGGAACGGAACTGTGTGGACGTGTTTCGAAGATGGGTCAGGAGATCGAGGACTTGAAGCGGGAGAACGAGGTTCTACAGAAGAAAGTTCATCTTCTCAACGAGCAGCTGTTGGAATATGAGGTGGACCCCCTGCTGGAGACCTCTTGGGAGGAGGAGGGGAACTCCTCTGGAGAGGAGTCGTTCTCCGATTAAGCCTTGGCTTTCTATGTTTTCCTGCGTGTCTATCCCCTTCTCTGGCGGGGATTTCTGAGGCCTGCGTGCCCTGTGCTGTATTTTTTTTTTGGTTTCCCTTTATTTTTGTAGGCCTATGGGCCAGGAGGATGTCAATGGGTAGTTTATGTGTATTTGGTCCGTATCTCTTAATGTTGTTCTTGGCTTGTGATGGAGAATCTCTGTGTTTGCAAGGATTTGCGATGCTCCGACCCTTTCAGGCGCTTTCTTTTCTTTTTCTTTTTTTTTGGGCCCGAACCTGCGTGGGGTCGGGATAGCGAAGCGTGTCGAATTCGTATGATCTTGCCCTTTACCCTCTACTTCCTTTATGAAGGTTAGGCTTTATGTAGATCTGGGGGCGACACGTGGCGTGCTTCGGTGATAGCGCCGTCTTTGTATGTTATCGTGATATGACCTTTAGTCCATTGATTGGCCTCGGGGAGCGGGCCCGTTGGCATAGTTAAAGGATAATGTGGTGAAGGCGTTTATGGGAGCATTGGGGTGCGAGCGGACATTCTGCTCCGTCCGGCGGCTCCTTCCCGAGGCGCCGCTTGGTTATTCAGTAGGAAACGAACACGCGGGTAGTAAGTGCTTCATTTTTCCACACCGGGGTTTCCTATAAAGGTTCTATAAGGGGTGAGCTTTCCTAAAGTCAGGAAGATCGCCCTTTGTCTCTTCTTTGCCTTTTTGATTTCTTCCGGCCTTCCTTCAGGCTTGTCCGAGATGTCGTCGCCTTTCTAGGGTCTCTTTGTGAGCGGCGATCGTGGGTCTGATCGTGACGGGAGTCGTCCGAATAACCCCGAGGCAAACTCTGGCGGGCTGGGGCCTCAGCGAGGGGTTCCGGAGGGGGACATGGATCGGGAGATTGCTTCTTTGCGCGCGGAGAACGATCTGCTGAGGAACCGGGTGCGCTGGTTAAATGACCAGGCCCGTTTTGCTGGGAATCGGCGTTGGGGAAGCTCTTCGGACGGGGAATAGAGTGATAGGGAGCTTTCTGATGCGGAAGACTCTTTCAGCGGCCAGTCCCTCTGAGCTGATTGCAGTGGGATTTCGGAATTTTTGGAGGAAGCCTCTTGTCTTTGCGCTTTCTTTTTTTGTCTTAGGGATCTTGGGGGCTTCGGGCCTGCGTGCCTATTGTCCTTACTCCCCTTTTTGTTGGCCTTTGGGCCAGGAGGAAGTGGTTTATGAATGGTGCCTTTCTTTTTCCTGTTTCTGATGTGTGTTTTCTCCTTACGTGTTTGCTTTTCTTTTGCATGCTTGCTTTCTTGCGCATTTCTGAGCCCTTGTCGCTGCGTTCGATATTTTCGGCCCGGTGGTATTTTGTATGGGGTATCTAGTCGTACCTTTATGACGGGTTCCGAGCTCTTTGCCATCGAACGTGGTTTTTTTCCATCTTGTGGAGGTGTATGCCGGGCCCCTGTGACGGGGTCCGAGCCCTCTTTTTCATCTGGTTTGAGCGATTGTTATTTTCTTGTTTTTGGCAGGAGAGATGTCTTCTTCTGGTGACGTTGGTAAGGGGAAGGAGGTTGCGGCGGTGACAACGGGCTTGTCGAGCCGTAAGAAAATTCCTTCTGACTTTATGGCCGCGGCCAGACTAGGTCGGTCCCAAGCGAGGCTCGCAACATCTATGCCTTCCAGCCTCTCTGGTCGAGCGGTTGGAGAGAAGGGGCCGGTTAGTTCCTCACCCCCAGGGTTTGAGCATCCTGCCAAGAGGGTCGCCGGCCGCGTGGCGTGTCCTTCAATCTTTGCGGAGGACGTGCCAAGTAGGATGGAGGGGGCGGTAATGACCAAGCTTCTTCTGGAGCGGGCGGAGCTTCCCCCGCAGAGTTTCCACGTGCGAGGGGAACTGTTTAAGCCTGGCTGGAGGATTGGTGTTGAGGACAGCGTTCTTGCGAATCCCCGGGTTGGGGTTGAGCTAGGGGTGACAACTGCCCTTCCTTGTGACGAGGCTGAGCTGAAGGGCTACGATCGTAGGGCCCTGGGGGCTCAGTATTTTCAATCAACTTCCTGCGTAAGTAACGGGTGGCCGGTTTTCTGATGGTATTTTTCTCTCCTCGCTGTTTTTGAGATTGCATGTTGGAAGTTTTCTGATAACTTGCCTTTTGCAGTCCTAAAGTTATGCCAGGAGGATGGTGCAGTGCCTTCTTGAGGATGAGGCTGAGATAAGTGCTGCAGGGGAGCTAAACCGGCAGTTACGCGAGGAATTGGACAAAGCCCGGGCGGAGAGAGCGACCTTTGATGACACTGTTGCTCAACTCCGGGAAGATCTCCCGGTAACTGTGGAGGGGAGGAGTCGTGCGTCGGACAAGTTGGCGCTGGCTCGGCGAACTCATGCCCGGGAATTAGCGAAGGCACGGGAGGAATGGCGCGACTCTGCGAAGTTTTTTAAGGCTGCGGCTGCGTTCAGCGTGGATATTGAGATTGATGCGTTTGCTGAATGCCGGCGGCGCGTTCAAGAGGTCGATCCTTCCTTCCCTCTCGATAAACTGATGCATGAGTCTGAGGTTGATCCTTTGCCGATACCGGCGGAAGTGGTGGAGCCGGTAGGAGAGGAGGTGGCCGCCCCGGTGGATCGCGTAGTTGCCGAGACTTCCGAGGGGGCCCAGTGATGTTGTGAAGGCCTCGGGGGGCTTGCTCTTTTCTTTTAATGTTCCTGGTTATTTGGTCTGTAATAACTTTTGAACTACCTATTTTTTTGTTTGGTGTGTAACCGTATTGACATCTCTGCATATATACGATGCGCCGCGAGGTTTTCGAGTTCTTGCTGTTGGTCCTCAGGCCTTTACGAATTTTGTTGGTGAGGGTATTCTTAGTGCACCCCGTAGGGCGTCTGTTTATGAGAGGACTATCTTCCCCTCGAATTATCAGTTCGGGGTTAATGGGTCCCGCCTGCCCTTAAAGGGGGAGGTCTTTTTTTTCATGGGGAGCGTTTTAGGGTATTCTCAGGGGGATCGGCCCCGATGTTACCTCTGTCTCACTCCCTGTTTTCTTTCGGGTCCCTCATTTATCGTGGGCCGGAAAGTGGAGATGTACGCTGCTTTTGTAGAAGTGCTTTTCCATTAATTTGTTGACAACAATACATCTTTGCTTCTAGAACACAAAAAAGGAAACCAAAACACTTGTCATATTTTTAAAAGAAAGGCATGGAACTTACCCTGTCGTTTTACTGATAGAACTTTCGGAGGTTGTCCATGCTCCAACTGCGAGGGACCGCGGTCCCATCGAGGCGTTCTAGTTGGTAGGCCCCGGGTCGAAGTGCTCGAACGACTTTGTACGGTCCTTCCCATTTGGGTGCGAGCTTACCCGTGTTGCGGGGGTCTGATACCTCTGCACGCCGTAGCACCAGATCTCCGGGTTTTACCGAACGCTTTTTTACCCGGGCATGTCCTTGGCGGACCATGCGAACATGTCTTTGTTTATTCTGAGGAAGTTGATCATCTGGTCTCGCAGGGGGCCTGTTAACATGGAACTTATCCGGACTTGTCTCTCCGGCTGATCTTGGGTCAGGGGGATGGAGTCTAGCTCCTCGGCGGGCTCTCCTCTGATTGCGCGAGCCCGCTGCCGAGGGTCTTCACTGCCGATTGTGAAGTTTTCGGCTGGGGCGTTGGTTCCTCTCAGGCTTGCCGCGTAGCACTGGCGTGCTATCATTTGCTGTCCCTTGACCTCTCCTACTCCGTCCGGAGTGGGGAATTTCATCTTGAGATGGGGGGTGGAGACTACGGCTCCCAAGTCTCTGAGAGCAGGGCGCCCAATGATGGCGCTGTAGGTGAACGGTATGTCTACGACCAGGAAGGTGGTCAGGATGGTTTTCTGCAAGGGGTACGCCCCGAAAGTCACGGGCAAGTCGATCTTGCCGTCTACCTGTACGGATGCCCCGGAGAAACCGTAGATGGAGTATTCCGCGGGTCCCAGCCTTTCCCTGCCCAGTTTCATTTCTTCGAAAGTTTCGAGGTGTAGCACATTGACGGAGCTTCCTGTGTCCACCAAGATTTTTCCTATATCGAAGTTGGTGACGACTAGCCTGATGACCAGTGCATCGTCATGCGGGACCTGTAGCCCGTCGAGGTCTTTGTTGGAAAAAGTGATGATCTGGTTTTCATGGGGCGGATTTGTTCGGGCCTTCTTGGAAGGTATGTCCATGGAGAATACCCGTTCCGCGTATGCCCGCCGACCGGCTGTTGTCAGTCCTCCCGCCGCGGGTCCGCCTGCGATGATATTGATTTTTCCTATGATGGTAGGCGGTTGCTCGCGAGCCTGTGGCTGTTCGGGGGGCTCACCTTTTCGGGGGCGCTGGTGGCGGCTCGTGTCGTGTCTGCTGCGGGATCGGCGTCGGCTTCGGGGGTGATGCCTACTGGGGGATCGGTGTCGGCTTGTGGACCGGCGGCGGTTTGGTGACCGATGCCTACCTCTGGGTTCGTCGAGCGGGCGCTGGGCCTCGCATGGGCTTTTGTCAGGACTCCTGAGGTACTGGTTTAGGTGTCCTTCTTCGGCTAGCCTCTCCAGCTGGAGGCGGAGGTGGAAGCAGTGGTCAGTTTCGTGGCCATGGTCCCCGTGGAATTCGCAGAATTTCCTGGCGGACCTCTTCTTTGGATCTGTGGCCATTTTCTTGGGGAGGGGTCAGGAGACCCTAATCCCTAATAGCTGATAGAACGTGGGAGAGGGGGAACTTTAGCGGGGCAGTTCCCAGCCTTTCGAAGACGGGGATAGGGTTACGGCCCGTCTGTCTTTCATCGGTTCGTGGCCTTATGGCCCTTCGGCCGTCGCTTTTTCTCTCGTCGGGGCCGGGCCGATTCTGTTCTCGAGCGCAGGCTTCTTCTGCTCGGACGAACTTATCAGCCTTTGATTCAAGCTCCTGTAGGTCCCGCGGGGGCTTGAGGGTGAGGTGCAGCTTAAGATTCGGATCGGTGGTGGGATGCTTTAGTGTGGCGACCGCTATCTGGACGTCAATGTTGGAGAGTTGAGCCAATTCGGCGTTGAACTTCAACATGAAGTCTCTTAGGGTCTCGTTTCTGCCTTGGCGGAGGGCTAGGAGGGCGTCCGCAGGATCATGGCGGAGGCGGTTGTTGGCGAACCTTGTGCTGAACTTTCGCCCGAATTCGTGGAAGGATGCGATGGAGTCGGGCTCCAATCTCATGTACCAGTCGTTGGCGGTTTTTCTTAGTAGGGATGCAAAGGCTCTGCACATGAATCCATCCGACGAGCCTCGAAGCGTCATTACTCTCTTGAAAGTCTGGAGGAACTCGAGGGGGTCCGTGCTCCCGTCGTATAGACCGAAGCGGGAGAGGTCTATGCCTGCTTCTGCGGGGGTCTTTAAGACCTCTGAGGTGAACGGGGATGCCGTTTCCCTTTCCCACTCATCGAGGATGCCGTGGGCGTAGGGTTTTTTCATTTCTAGTTTTACCTCTCGGATTTGCCTTTGCAGGTCCGCTATTGGATCCAAGCTGGGCGGTTGTGCCGAGGTTGCAACTTCTTCTGCCCGAGCCAAGGGCGGTTCCTGGAGACGGGTATCTTGGACAGGGGGGCGCGGCTGTTAGTAACCTGTCTCCCGCTGCCTCGCTGGTGTCCCCCTGCTGCGTGGGGCGAGGGGCTATTTGTTGATGGGGACGGCGTTCTGCGAGTCGGCACTCGCTTTCGCCGGGGATGTCGTTCCCCTGACTGTTCCTCGTTGCCTTCGTCGTAGGCTTCTGTTCGGTCCTGTGTCGTTCGGGGCTTTTCCGAAGCCGGAAGAGGCAAACGCTGGAGTAGTTCGTTGCGAAGTTCGTTGAACATCTCCATGGTGGGGACCATCTGCGGCGTGCTAGAGGAGGGTCGAGGTCGGTCCGAAGGCGGTGAGTTTCGCTCTTGGGAGCTGGCTTGTGCGCGCTGGGCTTGACTCCTGGTTATTACCCCTGTTTCTGGCTGTTGGATGTGGTTTCTCATCGCCATAAGGCGTTCAGTTACTCGACGAGTCCCACGGATGGCGCCAATATGATGGCGTCCGGATCCGGGTCTGCGATCACGCGGTCGGTAGAGGGCCTCCGTGGGGTCTGCAATCACAAACAAAAAGGGGGTCAGGGGGTCCGGGGTGGGTCCCGGACGGCCACTTCGACACCCAAGTCAGATCCTTCGACCAGTCAATATAAAGAACAGCTAGAAAGGGATGGGGTTTTGATCAGGGTTACCAGGGCCGGAGCGCGGGGATATTTCTGGGTGCATAAATGAGTGAGTCGGAGGGGACTAGCAGGGAGGGCAGGATGGGATTCCTGGCCTCCTCTGTTGTTGCCTCGCCTCTTTTTCCGGTGTTGCAGGGTGGAGGATGGGTGAATTCCCTGCTTTCAGGGGCCAAAAAGAAAAAAGGTCCTTTCCTTCTTCCTTTCCCTCCCCTTTTAAAGGGAGGTGTGCGGCCCTTTTCATCATTATGGAGGGAAAAACTTCCTTTGCAGGATTGGGCCGTCCCTCTGCCTCGCCGGCGCGCGTGGCTTTGGCGGCCATTTCCTTCCCTAATTTGTGATGATGAGGCCTGGGTGGTGAGAGGGCGACACGTGTCATGAATGTGTGGTCTTTGCCGTTTTCCAACACCCTTCTTCATGATGGTTGGGCTCTGCTCGTGCATGGATGACACGTGGCGATATCTGGGAGCGCAGCCGTATTTGTCCCCCATCAGGTAGTTTGCCATTTTTAGAATCTTTTCTCTAGACCGGTTAGGGTTTTTAAATAAAAATTAGAGACGAGGCTCTGATACCAATTGAAATAAACAAGAAGGGGGGTGAATTGATTTTAACACTAAATTATGCCTTTTGAAAATTTAAGTATTGAACTTAATTTGATTTATCTTCTCTTGATTAGATTTTTGGTTAGTGCAAATAAGATTTAAACAAAATAAAATGTCAAACCAAAAAGAATGAAAGTGCAAGTAGAAGAAAGAGCACACCGATATATAGTGGTTTGGGCAAAGCTCTACTCCACTCTTCTTAAGATCGTCCTTAAGGTTTTCCACTATGTGAGACCTCCACGATGCCCGGCTCCGAAGCGATTACACTTCCAAGGGATATTAAATGAGGATGCCCTTACACCTTTACACCAACTCTCCTTCTTCGCCGAGTTCTAAGCGATGCTCTCTAGGGTATTAAGGTAGGATGCCCTAGCCACCTTTACAAGAAATAGGAGATGAATAGCTTGGCTTCTCTTGAAAGCTTGATGCACTTTGTAGTCCCTTGATTGCTCTTCAATAATGGTTGCAAGTGAAAGCTCTAAATCCAAACTCAAAAGATTTGCAAGTTGCAAGGCAAGTTTGGGAAGAAGAAAACAAAAACTCAAGCTAAAAGGATTTGCAAGTGTTTGAAAGCTTAAAGATGATTTTCCAAATATTCAAGAGAGGAAAATAATACTCTTGAATGAGTATATGTAGCTTCTCACCAAAATATGACCGTTTGGGGGTGGTAATATCAAAAACCAGATTTTAATTCAAATCCCAACGGCTCTTTTCTCAGCTGTCGCGAGGTTCTCGGAGTTCTGAGAACCATTCTCGGAGCTCCGAGAAATTCTCGGAGCTCCGAGAAATTCTCGGAGTTCCGAGAGAACGGCCAAAAGAAGAAAAATTCTACTGGACCATTTCTCGGAGTTCCGAGAAGATTTCTCGGAGTTCCGAGAAGATTTCTCGGAGTTCCGAGAAGATTTCTCGGAGTTCCGAGAAAATGACCAGAGTATGAAAAATACTACTGGACCATTTTTCGGAGCTCCGAGAAGCCTAAATAAGCAAATTTTTGAGATTTTATTGCTTATTTGATTTTGGGCTTTTGGAACTCAATTCCTATGATAATTTTAGAATGTTTATGAGGGTCCCAACATGTTGGACCACCACATACTCATTCACTTAACCATTTTAGTTCTTAAGTGTTTTTGAAAACTCTTTTGAAAAACCTTGCCTTGACTTATAAATCTAAAGAGAGAGGATGTACAATGAATTCTAGGTAAACATCAACTTCTCTTTAGCCTTGGTCTTCAATTTGTCTTCCATCTTGTATATGCTTGCTTGAGAGATGATGTGAACTCCACAGCTCATTTGACTCTTGTTGGGTACATCTTCAAGCATGACCATGTAGTGTGTTGGTTTCTTCAATGATCAATCCTATTTTAAACACAACACTTCAAGGCAAATTGATTAGTATTCAATAACATAATCAATTATGTTTAGAATCATCAAAACAAGATAGGAGAGTAGACCCTTGGGCTTACAAGGTTAGGCTCATTTCTGGGGATATGAGCAGTTGTCCCACTGGTACTACTCTATCTGTGAGGGATCTGAATTATCCTTCCATGGCTGTTAACGTTGAGTCTGGAAGTTCTGTCAAAGCCAATTTCTCGAGGATAGTTACTAATGTTGGTTTGGCGAATTCAACATACAAAGCAACAGTCCATGCGCCATCTCAACTAAATATCACTGTGACTCCTAGTGTTCTATCTTTCAATTCATTGAACGAGAAGCAGCATTTCGTGTCACCGGGGAGGGTTTAAAGCCAACTAGCCTATACTCTCTTTCATTAGTGTGGTATGATGGTTTTCACAGTGTGAGAAGCCCTATAGTTGTCTCCACATATATTATATATCCAAAAACTCTGAATCAGTAGTAGTAAGTCATATATGAAAGCTTGATCAAGAGTTTGGTTTATTGGGGTTGGTTGTATTTTCATTTTCTTCATCTTCTTTCAATAGGATTAATTACCTTCCAAAATAATGAAAAAATTTAACTTTTATTGGCTACGATATTTGTAGGTTGATTGTCACACCCCAAACCGTACACACGGCCCAATACGAGACCTTCACTATGTGGTGCACTACAAGGCGAACCCCACAACGGTTTCAATATCAAATTTCAATATCAAAATCCATAAGATAAGCCAGGCATTAGGATCAACGTACTAACCTTTATTTCAAATAAACATTAATCACAATAATGCCAAGTCCTACTCTCACCCATCTGTAACTAAATGTAAAATTAAATATCACCACAATGCTGTCTTGTAATCCAAAATACTCATGCTACTAAAATTAATATCAAAGGTCCTGACTCTACTAAGCCAACAGCTGCAAATCTTGCGCCACAAGCCTCCACAAGGTTCAATTCTCAGAATCTGAAATTTTGTTAACCACATGAGCGAAAGCCCATAAAGTAATAAAACAAACTCTGGTTAAGGTCAAGAAATGGAAGTAAGCAATGACAGTAAAGCAGATATTCAGAGTTCAATATGATTCACAATTTTGAAACCAGTTTCTATATTTAAGAACGATTTTCCAAAGAAGACAGATGTCGGAATTCAAAGATTTTAGTACACAGGCCTATCGATCAATGGTTCACTTGGTAACATATGTCAGAATTTTAATGATTCACATGTACAATTCACAATTCTATCAGTTCATAAGAATGGAGACTTAGTTTAGAATTTGATAGGGCGACTCTGCATAACTCTTTGGTTCTGATAGACACGTTGATACTTGTCGACAATGGCAATGTTTATCCCCCGTTGGCGGGATCGATAAAGGCAAGCGTTTATCCCTCATTGGCGGGATCGATAATATTCCCCATGTCAGTGTGGTACCCTGATCCCACGAGAGGGGCGTGGGGCGCGAGCCGCCGCGCGCTCTCTCTTGGTCTCTCGTTCCCACGCGATTGGCGTGTGCATTTTATTTGTTGATTTGAATTCGTCTTTCCTGTGAACTTGGGATCACTAAGGCAATCCGAATTCCACACGAAAGAGATTGACAGAGTCGCCACCTAGATGTGGGATCTAGGACCCATAATTAACCAGAAATCTAGACTCGCTACCTGGTTACGAGAATGGAAGGTATGGGGAGTTATCCACCACATGCACCATTCTTGCCCGATAATCGGTCTTCGATTCCAAAAGCTAACTCTTTTAAATTTATTTTAAATGGCTCATTCAACTCTATGTTATTGTGCGAACTAAGTGACATGCATCCTATGATCTAATTTCAATGTGAATCCTAAATGTGTATCTTGATTTCTTAATTTGTCTGGATTCAATCTAGGTGAAAGTTCTCCTAAAATTCTAATTTCATGAAAAATCCTAAGTGATTTGATTAAGCATTTACAAGAAAATTAATATACAAAAACACCACAATTTGTTGTGGTGCCGACTCGCGGGTGGTATGCCATCAGACATCCAAGCTGCCTACGTACCCAAGCCTCACTGGGATCAGAGTCGACGTAGTTCGGTGCACCTAAGCTAAGCTACTTATGCCTAACTCAACTAGGACACCGACTTAGACGGATTTGACTGTTTCAACAGTTTTAAAAGTAGTTATTTAATTCAAGTTGAGGATTTTATTATCTTAGGATTTCATCTAAGATGCTGTATGATTCTTACCTAAATGCAAGTTGTTCCTTAGACTAATGCAGGTTT
This sequence comes from Tasmannia lanceolata, assembly GCF_043159265.1. Taxonomy (NCBI): domain Eukaryota; kingdom Viridiplantae; phylum Streptophyta; class Magnoliopsida; order Canellales; family Winteraceae; genus Tasmannia; species Tasmannia lanceolata. The sequence continues at coordinate 18,716,911 of NW_027518683.1, read as the reverse complement.
GCCTACATTCTAGTTTACTAGGCTTGTCTTAAGGAAAGATTGGGTGACTAGTGTAACTAGACCTATGGTACGGTTGCTATTCATAGCAAGCGTCCGTGATGAGGCTGGACTCCTAACTCTAGGACTCCCTAAAACTTAGGACACGACACAACACTAGTGTTCCTAAATTGGGCTCTAATGGTTCTTAGATTGGAAACCATAATCCAATGGTTCCGGAAGACTCGAGACAAATCAATTCAAATTCTTGAAGTTAATTAATTTCAGATTTCCTGGATTTTCGATTTATGGACACTTGAGGATTACCAATGGTTCTAGGGTTCACCAATTTCGGCCCAGAATAGCATCCAAGGAAGGGAATCGTGCATTCTTTCCTTGCGCAATTTAATACTTAGGTTATAACATCTTATTGCCTGGCATATCTCAGGATTTCCGTGGACAGTAACCTCGGAGCCAACAACATGCTATAGCTTAAGTATTCAAATTGTCAAAGATCGGTTGCAATTGGGATACGATTATGGATGCACTGACCATTTTTCCAGGGAATTCTAATGATCCTAAGATTTCTGTTTCAATGGATTAAGGAGTTAATGTGTGACAGAGATTTAAGGTTCTTTAGAAATATTCAGATGATTTTCAATTAATTTCGGATTTTCAATGAATTTTATCAATTTTAAACATATGAGTGATTTTACAAGTGAAATTGTAGCAAACGAATTCGAAATGAGTTGAAATTTCTACAGCAGCAAGATATGATGAAATGTAGCTTACGGAAAGAGTTTTACAGATTTTTACATTAAGCTCATATTTAATTTCGATTTAACAATTGATTGACCAGATTGCACAAATAACACAGAAACCACTAGAAATATGAATCTAAATTCAATGAAATTTCTACATTAATAAGATATAAGTAAAAATAACATACTGAGAAATTTTCATGAATTTTGGAAACCATTTACTATCAGTTTCAGATTTTTTAATTTTCAGACCAGATTATGAATTAACCCTACATCCCATATGAAAACAGATCCAAATCACTTGAAACTTTTACAGTAACTAGAAATGTGAGATTGAAGACTACTGTAAAAATTTTAAGAATTTTAGTTGTTATCTGATGTCAGTAACAATTCCTCCAAAAGCTGGTAAATTTCAAAGAAAGCATAAAATAATATACCAAACAAATTCTCAAAATTCTCAAAATTTCATGGTAGAATGTACTGGTATCATATTAGTTTCCCACGAAATTTCATTAATTTTGGAATTCATTTAGTATATATTTTATTTTCGAAACACTCATGGAGATCATGATTTTGAGCATACATATTTAATTTTCAACTAAATCCAATTAAATACTAAAAATCATGCAAATATACCAAATAATTCTAGAAAAATCTAAAAATTAAGTACCTACCTGTGATCGAAATTCTCGCCGAATCCGAGAGCCGAAAAATTCGAAAATCGCACCGCCGCTTGATCCGCTTCCGCTTTCTTTCTCTTTTTCTTTGTTTTTTTTTCTTTTATATTTTTTTTTATATGGAACAAGGGAGAGAGATAGGGAGAAACAAATAAGGAGAGAAAGTAGATAATGATAGTGTGAGAGTGAGAGAGTGAGAGATATTGAGGGAGAGAAAGAGAAAACTATCCAAAAACAATGTGTTGTTTTTTTTTTTTTTCTTCCTCTCATCACCTCTCTTTATATAGTGAAAAACTTAGTGGAGAGGTGGAAATAAACAATGAGAATGGTGGGTGTGGTGGAGAATAATGGGAATAAACAATAAGAATGGTGGGTGTGGTGGAGAATAATGGAATATATAATGGTAATGGTGGGAATTGTGGTGGGGAATAATGGAATATATAATGTGAATGGTGGGTGTGGTGGAGAATAATGGAAATAAACAATGGTAATTGTGGGAATGATGGTGGGAATAATGGAATATATAATGGTAATGGTGGGAATGGTGGTGGGAATAATGGAATATATAATGGTAATGGTGGGAATGGTGGTGGGGATAATGGAATATATAATGGTAATGGAGATAATGGTGTTATTTTAAAGGGAAAAATGAAGTTAGTGGAAATGGTAGAGAAAGTTAAGTCATGCTAATGGTGAGTCCCACATCAGCGGGTTCCGCACAAGCGGGTCCCACATCAGCGGGCCCTACACAAGCGGGTCCCACATCAGCGGGTCCCACACAAACGGGTCCCACATCAGCGGGTCCCACACAAACGGGTCCCACACTAGCAGGTCCCACACTAGCAGGTCCCACACAAACGGGTCCCACACCAGCGGGTCCCACATTCTCTTTTGCTCGGATTCTCATGAATAAACCTTCTCAATACTCAACGGAAAAAAATCAGAACATTGCAGGAATGACCAGAAAGATTTGAGAAAGCGTAAGGGACGAACACCGGAATAGAAAACTCTGAAAAATTGACAGCGAAACCCTAATTTCTTTGTTGATCAGAGCGGAGCAAAATGGGGTGTCTACAGTCAGATGTCCGAAATTCACATATTCAGAAGCAGATAGAGATCAACGCAAAGGGAGAGTGGTCACACACATGCCAAAACTTTCATAAACAGTATTTCTCAATCACAAGGATTTCTATTCTCGAATTCATGAGGAAATCTAATAGGATGTGAAATCACAGAGGTAACATGCTAGGAGATACTGAATTTAAAATAGGGTTGGCAATTAAACCCGCCAAAATGGGGATCCGCCCCGTCCCACCCCGTGTGGGGGCGGAGATTCCCCAATTTAAGCGGAGCCGGGGACGGGGGGTTAAAAACTCCCCGATGCGGGGACAGGGCGGGGATGGGGATGGCTCTGGTCACGCTCCGCCCCGGCAATCCCCGTCTTAAAAAAGCCGGTTTGACTTTTCCCAACCCGGGTTGAGTTTGGGTCGAATTCGGGTTGAGGGTTTGGCAACCCGACCTGAGTGAAACCCGACATTTTTTATGATTTTTTATTTTTTAAAGCTTAAAAAGTCGGGTTGGGTCTGGTCGTCGGGTCGGTTCGGGTTGCCCGACGCAAGTTGCACCCCTAATTTCTAGGCCCATTTCAAGGCAATGTAAGTGTGATGATCTTTATTCCCAACAAGCTCTATTTATAAAAGAAGGATAATCTTCAATTGCACTTAGCATAGTAACTCTCCTCCAAAAAATAGAGAACATATCTCTACCATCAGACGTCCATATTTTTATTCAACCCAGGTGAATCAGGAAACTTTGAAAACTGATTCTGAGAGAACGGAACAAAAAGGAAGAAACAAAAATTCCGACATCTTTCTTTTTTCGTAATGTATAATCTAGGATTTCCAAAACCAAACCACCAAAGAGCATAATCCAAATCGAAAAGCACAAAATTAACCCAAAATAAACAATGGTTGCATTCGATCAAATTAAGAAACCTATTACCGAGGCATGTGATCTCTAATGATCAAATTAAGAAAGGATACTACTTTCTTTTGCTAACCTATTAGTCCCCTCATTGATATATCTATTCACATGACAAAAATGAACCTCCAACAAGAATAAAAAACACAGCCAAAAATCAACAAGGTTGCCATTTTAACGATGATCATCCATTACTCTAGAAAAATACCCAGCACTTTCACCATCTCTACTAAAAACACCACTATAAAAGTACATAGGAAAACTAAAGAACAATATTTTATAGTACCAAGAAGATACCCACAATTGTAGAAGAAGTCCCCATTTTTATGCAAACTTGTTATTTACAGATTTCCCCCAAGCAAAATTGTTCAGCAACCAACCACAAAAAGGCCCAAGAAAAGTACTTCTTTGAGCCAGGCCCAAGAAATGAGAGAGCCATAACACAAGATCCTCAGCCAAAAAATCAACAGGAAGATGATGGATTGGAATTTCCGAAACCTACCAGAATCTCAATTATTTTTCTCCGCGGAAAGGGAATCTACTCCTTTTCTCCGTCCCTTCTTCTTCTTCTTCTTCTTCTTCTTCTACTACTACTACTACTACTCGGGGCGCAGTTTTTTTTAATTTGGGCAGTGATTATTGTGAAACAACAAGCTCTGAAATTCCACTTAGCAACCCAAGAGGGGGTGAATTGGGTTTCTTTTCTAATTTTAAGATTTTTGAAAACTTAGATTGCACTAGTTTTAGATTGAATAGGAAATCCAAAATAGTATTCAAAGCAATAGTGAAAACTTACCACACAAGAAGAGGAGAAGAGGCAAAGAAGCTTTGACACAAAGATTTTTATAGTGGTTCGGTCTTAGCTCAAGACCTACTCCACTCTTCTCAAGTTACTTTCCTTGAGGATTCCACTATCTTCTCCAAGGAACTTAAATACGGCGTTCCTTCCGCCTTGTACAAATCGAGCTCCACGCTCCAAGGGTCTTCTACGGCGCCCTTTGTGCCAAATACAAAGTAGATGAAATGAAAAAGCTTGCTTGCCTCTAGATAGGCTAATTTAAGGTAAAGCTCACTCACTCTCACAAGAACAAGATTGAACAAGTGAAGGTCCTAAGGTCTCTCAAGAATAATCTAAGGTAAATGGCACAAGTGAGAGATGGAGAGTGAAGATCTTCAAGAGAAGGAGAACAAATGGCTTTTTGTGCTCTTGAAATCTTTGTAATGTCCTTAGGTGAAAAACCCAAGAGTCCCTAGGTTCATATAAATAGAGGGGATAAAAAAACACAAAATATTCGCACCCCAACGGTCGTCTCGGACTCCGGGCTCGGAGCTCCGAGCGGCTAATTTTTGAACCTGGAACAATTCTCGGAGCTCCGAGAATTTTCTCGGAGCTCCGAGAATTTTCTCGGAGTTCCGAGAAGCCTACGGCCAGCAGATTTTCCTTATATTTTTGCTGATTTTGTTTGGGCTTTTGGAACTTTGATTTTTCAAGAAAAATGGAGTGTCATGAGGGTCCAACAATGTTGAGACACCACTATGAACATTCACAAACCCAATAAATTCTATCTAGGTTGATTTTAACTCTCCTTTGTGCCATAGACCTAGACAAAACATTGAGGACCATTTACATTCTAAATTTACTTGGTCTTCAATCTTGTTGGCACCTTGTAGAGGCTTTGACATGTCTTCACTCAACTCCATTGATGCTTGAGTTGATTTGCCATTCTTGTGCTTGAGTTCAACCTCGAGTTCAACCTTGAGTTCAACCTTGTCATGCACTCTTGAGGATGGTACACTGTGAACATTATAACTTTGCCAATAGAAATCATTAGTGTATAAACCTTTAAAACAAATTTAGTTTGTTAATCATCAAAACAATTCAATAGTAGTACTTGTTGAACCCTTGGGCTAACAATCTCCCCCTTTTTTATGATGACAAACATAATTTGTTTTAGGGTAGGAGCTCCCCCTTTAGGTATGAATAAAATACTTTGGGCTCCCCCTAAGAGTTTGATTTAATTGAACATTTAAGGCATTACTTTAAGGATGAAAATTTGATTGCAAAATTTTAAGCATAGAGCTTTGCCCCCCCTTAATATATGCATTGGGAGCTCAAATATTCTCCCCCTTTTGTCATCACCAAAAAGGTGGAACAAAAGGAGTGAGGGTAGGTGAGAGCAAATGAACAAGTAACGTGAAATGCGATAAAGAGAGTAGGCATAATACATGGTATGCAAGCAAAAAGAATGAAACTGTAGACACCCCATTTTGACCGAACCCTAACAGAGTCGTTAGGGTAGAAACCCTGTTAAATTAGTGTTTTAATGTCCCAAATTTGTTCCTAGAATAGGTTAAGGTCTCATTTAGGTCCCCGTAAATTTTCATCCGAATCCGTCGCGGTTTGCCTAGCAAACGGACGATGTTTGTAGAGTAGTGTAGTGTAGGAATAAGGGTGGCGATTCAGCCAGGAGCGGGGGTGTGCAGGAATTTAGGAAACCAGTTCAAATTTTCTATAAGGGGTTGTCCAGGCAGAAGCAGGGGTATGCGGATTAGTGTGTAGCATAATTAGGGGGTGTTTTATCCTGAAGCAGGGCAATTTCGTAATTTGCAAAGATGCTTTTCTTCCCCTCCAAGTCACCATTAAGGCCTAAGCTAGGTTAGTGAGAACTTTAGGACTAGGATTAGCCAGAGGGGAATCCTATGTAGATTAGGCTTCCTTTGATCCCAGCCCTTAAACAAAAGCTGATTTGAAGGGCTAGGATCAAGGGGAGGGAGATATTTTCCATAAAATTTTCCCCCTCCGCCATTGCCCGGGCCCCCCCCTGTAAGTTAGGAGATGTACAAAATGCATTGATGGGGGCTGTCCAAAGGAGAGGAAGGGGGTAGAATATATCATTTTTTTCTCTAGGCCTTTTCTTTCCTGGGCACCCTGCTGAGTAAAGGGTAGTCATAAATATGCATAGACGGGGGTTGTCCCGGGGGAGAAGGGATCGAATTTATCATTACCCTATATAGGCTTAACGAATTAGGGTTGAGAGGAGGGTTTTTTCTTTTTTCGTTCGAAGCAAAAAAACCAGAGAGAAAAAGAGAGAGAGAGAGAGGAAGAAGAAGAAGAAGGAGGCAACCACCCTCATCCCCACTTCCCCTAATATCCAAACCCGCCTCCACCACCTCGACCATCCCCATTAAGCCCACCGCCACTCAAACCCATCTAATCTCACCACCCGAACCCCTTTTCATTTTCCTCTAACATCTGCTGCCACCAACACCGGCAACCACCTCCACATTCCGATCAGATCTTCAACCCACCTCCTCCATTCTTTGCAGCCATCTCTCCACCACCCTCACCCCCTCAAAAATCCGATCGGCAATTTTCTTCTTCCCATCTTCTCCGGCCGGATTGCCGGAATCCGGCAACTCCCTCATCTCCGGCAAGGCTCCATCTTCTCCGATCAACCTACTCTGACCGGCCATCACCTCAATCTTCACCACCCCCCCATTACTTTCACCATTTTGTTCACCATCTCTACAAACCCTTTTCAGCCACCCATACCCACCGTCTACATTTTCCCCATTAACACCACCCACCACCTCCATTTTTCCCACTTCTACTTCCATTCCCCATCTCCGGTAATCCGGCCGGAATCCGAGCTCCACTCCCATCCATATTTGCCACCATTTCTCTAACCCCATCTACTTCCTCTGCCATTTCCATTAAACCCTCCTCCATTACATATCTACCCTTGTAACCCTAACTCCGGCCACCCACCCACATCTCATTTCATCTCCCATCTCCCGACCACCTCTTCTCTACCCCATCTTCATCTCCACCCGAGCACCATGGGCCTAATCACCCGTGAAACCCATCTCAATTTTTCATCACCCTAACCCATCTCAAATCATCCATTAAACCTGACCCAGTCCCATCTGTCCACCATCCATATATTCCTCATCTCTAAAATCTGTAACAGGGGGAGGAGGAAGAAATTATGCAAGATCTGAGCACCCTCCCTCTTTGCCGCTGTTGGTAAATTGTCGTGAAATCCGGCCATCTTCCCCATTGTCGAGATTGAGACATTTCCCATCTCAGAAATCCCGGCCGGTGTAATTTCCTGCAGCCCTCACAAGATCCGGTTGTATTTGGTCATCTCCACCTCATCCCCTTGACACCTTCATCGGATCCGACCCAACCTTTTCAGGCAAAGCCCCAAGACCCGGCCATCGCCGTCTCGGGATCCAAATTTGTCCCAGTTTGCACGATTCTGGCAGCGAGAAGGAAAGAGTAAAACCGGCGGCCTTGATTTCAAGTATTTTCCCCAACTCTCTTTTATTTTCCCATAGTTTGTGAGATTGTTTTCTTTCATTTTTAGTCTCTTCTCTGATTAAATGGAGCTTGGTTCTTGGGTATTGATTTCAACTTGATTTTGTTTTCCTCAATTTTGATCCCTGAACCATTGTTATACTAGATGATTTTGAATCCCAGTTCTGGTATTGATTTTAGTTTTAATGCTCGGTGATTACAAATTTTATAGTAATGCCTTATGTTTACAGATTAAACGCATATCTATTACCCTGTGATTACTAATTGATTTGGTAATGTTCTCGCAATCCAACAGGCTTGACGTATGTAATGTTCTTTCCTTCAATTGCTTCTGGTTAATATCGATATATTGACTCAGGACATCAATAATACTTGGTCGGTTTGTTTAATCTGTTGGCTATATGGTGACATACTAGGACCAACTTTCTTGTCCTTGTTTATAGGATTTTCTTTGTGTATTTCTAACTGAATTGTGGGTAATCCCAAGGCTAGTTTGATTAAAGTGGGTTTATTACCATTGAGGAAATGGATCGAGAGTTCCAAAATCATGTTGATTTATCTACCCCAATGGGTGTCATTGGAGGGGCATGGAGATGTTTTAAGCCTTTGGGTCTATGTCAGTTACTGATGTTGGTCTTTCATGTTGCTATCCAAAGCGCAGGGACGAAGCTTTGGTCTTATCCTAGGTCTATATTAATTTTACCAGAATCTATATATCCGAATGGTGTGGAAGAAGGGCCTTGATATTGAATTTTCCAGTGGAATGCTTGTTGCTTTCTTTTCTCTATCCAAAAAGGGTTCGCGTAATGTCTGTTCTCCAATCCACTTGTGTTAGCATTAGCTGTCTCATTTATAACAGTGATTTTGCGGATTGCTTTCTCTTACCCCTTTGTGATCGGTAATGAGGTTTTTTTTTTTTTATTTGGGCATCTACGGGCTCGAATCTTCCAGGAGTATCTTCATCTTTTGAAATCTATTTCTGTTTTGGGATTATTCTCCCCAAGTCCTCGGATTTCCTACCGGTCTAGGGATTCCATTGTTTTTTTGAGCATCTCGTCGGATTCAGAGGCGACGATGGAACGTTTCTTGAGCCAGCCTCTTCCCTTCCTGCCTTTGAGTTTTTGCAGGTTAAGGGATTTCCTTCTCTCAGAGTATTTAACTAGTTAGAACCCTTCTCTGGGCAATGATAAGGTTACTTGGAGCCCGTCTTTATGTTTTATGGCTCACCGCTTCACACTTGGATCTGCACAAGTTGATGTCCCATGTATGCACTGAAATTTTTAATAAATTGGAATTATCATAATCTTTTGATATTTTTTATATATATTCTTCTCTTGTACTAATCTTTGAGTTAGGTTTTGAAGATGATAATAAATGGACTGCTCAGGTGAGACTCTCTTGAGGTTCATAAACTTGTCTTTCATTTAAATAAATTGTTTTAGGAAAGAAGGAGATCAGATGACTACTCTATTCGATATTATCGACATGAGTACTGTCTGATCTCAAGGCGGGCTTAGAAATATTATTCTGTGTATTTGTGATATCAGATGATTACTTTAGCATCATCTGATTTCACCCCCATATTGGGGCAGTGGTACTTGTGGTTGGGCATAGAAGTGTTTAATGTTGTTTCTTGCTTTATTAGGCTATCCAGCGGCTGGTCTGGACTAATTAATGTTGTTTACCATTTTATGGTTGATATTCTTACAGATTGTGCACTCTTTAGTTGTAAATCATACTTTGCGGATATTTGTTTTGTTTTTTATAATAATTGATTGAAATTTGCGATTATCTGGTAGCATTTTCCTCTCTCTTTGATTAGACTAGCACAGTCTTTTAGATTTCTGTTAGATTTCTTTAGATACTATAACCTGTACTAGGAGACATACTCTGTCTCGTTAGGCAATCCTCCTTTGGAGGCAAGCCTCATTTGTAGAATCCTCTCTGAGATTACACCTCAGTTTGTTCATTTGTTAATTAGAGACCAATTTGGTCAATTTGTTGTCTTAGCCTTGCTTCCCCCTTTGCAAGGGCAATGATAAGGTTGCTTAGAGCCCATCTTTGTGTGTTTGGGAGACCCGTCCAGTCTCATTCTCTCGTTAATCCTCTTTGTGTGCTTTTTGATTTTGGGAGAACACACTACTCGGCTTGGCTTCATACCCCTACCCTTATGGTTATTGGGTTGCACATTTGTTGCACCCTGAGGGCTAGGTAGCTGTCCGGCCCGGCTGGATGTTTTTACCTTTGCCAAATATGCACAAAGTCTCTTATTTCCTTTTAGACCTGCCCGGTCTCATTCTCTTGCTAAACCTCCTCTTTGTGCGCCGTTTGGTTTTGGAAGAACACCCTACTCGGCTTGGCTTCATACCCCTACCCTTATGGGTATTGGGTTGCACATTTGTTGCACCCTGAGGGCTAGGTAGCTGTCCGGCCCGGTTGGGTGTTTTACTTTTGCCAAATATGCACAGGGTCTTTTATTCCTTTTTACTTGTGAGCTTCTCCTTATTCGATAGTCCATTCGCATAGGAGTCAGCCCTGATTAGAGAGTCTTTGACTCATTCATCCTTTGTAGTGTTATTAGAGCCTCTGACTCATTTGTACTTCCTCCCTAGTGTTATTAGTTAGGAGTTTTTTTTTTCCATTAGAGACTAACTCAGTCATATAAGAGCCTTCCCTGCTTAGGATCTTAGATTGTTTTCTCTGTTCTTGGGGCACTATCTTTCTTGTTGTGGTTTGTCTCTTTGAGACGCCAGTTTCTTGTTGTGGATCGTCTCTTTGAGACCTTTGTTGCTTGTTTGGGGTTTCCCCTTTTTGCTTTAAGGCTTTGCCTTAGTTTATGGTATTACTTGCGTGTTTCCTTTAAGATTGAAAGCATTTAAAGGTCTTGAGCATTGGAAAAGCTTTAAAATCCAAAAACATTGGAAATTTAAATCTCAAAAAACATTTGAAAACTTTAAAAATATCAAAAACATTTGAAAAACATAAAAAACCTTTAAAAATCTTAAGTGTTGAGTGTTTCTTTTAGAAGCGTAGTAGGCGAGTTCGATCTTCGAACTACGTTGGCTTGATCCTCTTCCACGAGGTATGTAGTGCAGCTTGAGATTCTTATCTCAAGTCCAGCCAAACTTTGCAAATAAAAAAATGCTTTAACCCTTCAACTTTAAAACCTTGTTTTTAACAAAAATCTTCCTCTAGAGTTAGGAGTTTGTCCTAGATAGAGAGTTTTAGAGTTAGGAGTTCGTCTTTGATTTGTTGTGTGCTTGTTTGTGTTTGTTTTAGAGTTAGGGGTTTGTCCTAGCTAGGAGTGCCTCCGTCCGGTTAGTTGGCGATTCACATCGCCGACTGATGACTAGGTCTAGGATGCGTTAGTGATCCCATTGTTTTCCTTAGGACACACAGCCTAGTTACACATAGGTTGTAGGAACCACCTGCATTAGCCTAGGGCTAATCTGCATTTAGTTAGGGCATATAGGGTGTCTGATTGAAATATTAAATAACCGCAAGTGCACGGATCGTGTAAATACGGGTCGAACTCAAGGAAGAGAAATCTAGTTGTCAATCCTATTCTTTTACCGATTAGAATACTAGCTATGATATAATGTTGCCTGGAATAGACTCAGGATTTCCGTGGACTTAGACCTCGGAGCCAACACTATATATAAGCGTGCATTCTATTCAATCTAAGAATCAAATTCAACTACGATCTTGATTTGGAAATCTTAATTTAGGCAAAGTGTACCAAATTTTAATGATCTCTATTAACTACTTATCTAATCTAATTAGAAAACTAAAATTCTAAAAGGCCTAAGTTAATTGAAAAATTGCGAAAGTAATTTGGAATAGTGTAAAAACCTTAATTCAATATAAAAGATTACTTAGGGTTAGAATCCACCATGGGTTTGGATTAAATTGATTAATTAAAACAACTCTTGAATTGGGTTGAAAATTCGATTAACTAGTCAATAAGGAATAAGATCAAAGGGATGTCATTCCTTATAAGTAATTAATCAAATCCACTCTCCAATTTACATTGATTATATAGAACTTTATATTTGTTAATCAACAATCATTCATACGAAAGGGGAAAGCCAATGGCATGAATGATTGGGATTTTCCAAACACAAAATCCTACACAATTTTTCAATTGAGTAGATTGATTTAATTGTAAATATTTCTCATTCCCCATGGTTTCAACTAAACCCTAAGTAAATAGGATTTAGTTACTCATGAAGAAGGGAAGAAAAATAAAAATAAACGAGATAGATGGGAGAAGAATTGCCATATAGAACTTGAAAGAAAATTAAACAAAAACTAATTACTTCTTCACTAACTTGAATTGAAACAAAATTCTATCAAATTGAACTTAAAATAAATAACAAAAATTAAATAGAACTTAGTCTTTTTCTCCTCCAACTTTGGTTGCATCTTCCTCCTTCAAGCTTTAATGTCACCTTGAGTTTTAATGGTGGATGATGATGCCTTGGATTGAGAGTTGAAAAGAAAAAGAAAAAGAAAGAACAAGAAAACCTAAGGGAGAGAGCTTGAGAGTAGTGGAGAGAAAAAGAGAAAATAGAGTAAGAGATTAAAGAGAGGGTAGAGAGTAGTGGAGAGAAAAAAAGAGAGAATAGAGTAAGAGATTAAAGAGAGGGTAGAGAGTAGTGGAGAGAAAAAAAGAGAGAATAGAGTCTAGAGAATGTCTTCTTTTTCCCATATGTAGCTTTCTTCTCCTTCTATTTTCATCTCCAAGAAAAGACACAATCTTGGCATCTTTTTGTATTTTTGGCAACCCCACCTGTCTTTGGCAATTTCTGAAACTTTTAGTATTTGTTGGTAAGAGCAAACTTACTCTTTTCTTTCTTCACAATTTCAGCAACTTAGCACCCATTGTTGGTAAGTTGTCTCTTCCTTTTTGAATTTTCAACGTGGGAGAGTGGATGGAATCTTGCTATAAGACAAAAGAAATATATTAATATATTACCAAAAGTTATGAGAGTAATATTAAATAGCAAATGGGGCCACTTTCTATGGTATATGATTTCAATTTATAAACTTACTATCTTTCTACAAACCCAAAACGTGGGTGCAAGCCAAATTAGCAAGTGGGTCCAATGTGTGCATGGAATAACAATTAGAAAAAGCTATTTTCTAACAAAAACATGAGAGGGCTGTTGTTATGAAAAAATTACATGCTTTAGAAACAACTAGAAAATACTATTTTCTAAAGGGAAAGAACCATGGGCTGTATGTAATGTGAAATGGAAAGTGGGTGCAAGTGGGCCCCCACTAGCTTGCATGTAATAACAACACACAGTTTAGAAACTATCAAAACGTTGGCTGCTGTGCTTTGTTTTGGAAACGTGGAACCCACCATTTCTATTGTTAAAAAATTCAAACCTCTTTGTTCAACGATCCTTACTGTTTTCTCTCATCTCACGTGCATGTATATGCATGCTTTTGTAACTCAAGCATGAGAACTGAAGTGGGTCCCACGTTAATTGCCATTCCTAATCCAAAAAAAATAGAGCCACACGTGGACCCCCATTGCTTGCTTGCTTCCGGTACATACTAAAAAATACGGGCTGCTCTTGTACAATTCCAAATTGTTTTCTTGCCCTTTATGTGGAACTTTGCCTAAATGTTAACAGCCCACTTTAAATCTTTCAAGAAATGATCTCAACCATCCAATTTTGTGGACTGCATCATAAATGGATCGCACCCTACAAATTGACTCCATAAGAAGATCCGAACGGTCCAAATGGTGGGCGACTATGTAAAGTAGTTGCACCCTTCAACCCACTGCCACAACATAATCTAAACCGTCGAATTGATGGACCTCCGTGTAAATTGATGGTACCCATAAACAATTCTCTAGGGTGATCTAGATCAATTGATAGATCGCATCACAATTCACTTGCCGCCCCCTTTCTCAACTTTCAGCCATAATAGGTTCCACTTTCAAGCTCACACATAAACTCTACTTTGTATAGAATCCAATGATTTGTGAATTTTTTCTTTGGAATTTCATCTCTTTAGCTCCATTTTCCATGAACTCCATAAATAGCCCTGCACACCACAAACACGGAAAATACTTTAAGTAGCATCGCACTAAACATTAAAAATATGCATGATTTCTTACCTAAGATTCACACATAAATGTATTCATCAGATTCCCCCATACTTGAGCTTTGCTTGTCCTTAAGCAAATAAAAAAAAAGAAAAAGAAAAATAGAAACAAAATAAAATCCTAACTCACTTTCGTAGGAATCACGATTGCACTTAGCACGTACAACAAGCCTTTAAACCCCTAGGTTACCCTAGTGGACGAGTTGCGTCTCGTGAGTGTTTGCAGTGAATATACACACAAAATTTCAAAAATAAACTTTTCTTTCCAATTCTCACTATAGAATAAAGCCAAAAATTTCTTATCCTGTTTCTTTGGTAAATTGCTCAAAATAGAAGAACAAGAATACCCCCATACTTAAACTTTGCATCCTATCCCAAGTTGGAAAAATTAGAAAAATACTTTAATCAAGGAATCCTCTTTTGAATTTGTCATACTTTGCTCCCTTAAACTTGCCTCTAATGTAATCGTACTATAAAAGAAATTTGATTCGGAAACTTCGTAGAAAACTTACAAATTTATATGGTCCACCATACTTTCAACTTTTCCCATAGTTTCTAAGAATAGAACTCTTTTTTTTTTTTTTTTTTTTTTTTTTTTTTTTTTTTTAATCCTCTACTGCTTTTGGCGTGAATGACATGCAGGGCATGCACCAGACACCCAGGCTACTAAGTAGTGTCCGACTAATCTTTGATTTGCATATATCATAGACATTGATGCATATGAGTTCAAGTTTTACCTTTGATTATGTGCAATGCTTTGATTTATTAAGCTTTCTAATTAACCCATGTATGTAGTTTTCAGTCAGTTGCTCTCAAGCCAGTTGGCTTTAAGGAACTAGGCATAAAAACCCTTCAGACTTAATAGCTCAAGTCAAAAAGGCTACAAATCAAAACTATAATCAAGAAGCAAACTTTCTAAAAATCATTCTTTTTTTTTTTTTTCAACCTTTCTTTCCTTTTTATCCATACCATATAAAAAGCAAGTTTCTATTTCTATTTCTTATTCAAATCCTTTTAAAAAGAAAGATTCCAAAAGAAAACAAAACTAAGAAAGGAAAGTATTCTTTCTAATTTTTCAAATTCCAAAATTAAAATATCCACTAACTTTATTTCTTAAAATAAGAGAACAACTTTCTTTCTAAGAATACCAAGTTCTTTCTAATTTGCAAAAAATTACCAAAAATAAAAAGAAATGAAATTTTCTAACTTTAACTATAGAAAAGATTAGAAAAGAAAGTTTCTAAAAGCTACCCCCCCCATACTTGAATCATGCAGTGTCCTCAATGCATGCAAAAATAGAAACAAGGACAATAAAGAGAAGAGAGGGGCGTACCTTGTTCTTTTAAGAGAGATTTGAATAAAGAGGCTCATGAAGATCCATGACCTCTTCTAAATTAGATCTTGGTAACTCAACAAAGGACTTCAATCTGAGTAAATGAAACTTGTCCTTCCAAGTAGAGTCCTTATTTTCTTTTAAAAAATTAATTAACTCTTCTTCTTGGGTCGAGTTTAAGTCCATTTTGATTCTCACAGGAGATGTGCAAGTCTTACCCAAATATGCTTTTCTTAAATTTGAATGCAAAGGCGGCAAATTTAACTGTGGGGCCTTTTTGGGTGGAGGCTTGGGAAGGGGCGGAGATAGGGATGCTCCAAATTCTATTTGTTGGATGCTAAGGTCATCAGAAAAGGAGTCCCCTATATCTCTTGCATTCTCCAAGCCTTCTTCATCTAGAGCTTCTTCAAGTCCTGCATTCAAAATATTTTCACAATTAGTCTCAGGAGAGGAGTGCAACATATTAATTTCTTCTTGTAAATTAGGTTGCTTACCTAATCTAAAAACATTAAAGTCCATGGAAGCATTCCCAAAAGTTAATTTCATTAAACCATTTCTACAATCAATTAAGGCGTTGCTAGTAGCAAGGAAAGGCCTACCCAGAATTATAGGAATTTGATCCTTGATATTAGCAACGGGCTCAGTTTCTAGCACAATGAAATCTACAGGAAATAAGAACTCTCCTACTTTAACTAGGACATCTTCAACCATCCCTTTCGGTTTCTTCACTGATCTATCCGCCAACTGAAGAGTGACGGTGGTGGGTTTGAGTTCTCCTAATCCTAATTGTTTAAAAACAGAAAGAGGTAATAAATTCACACTGGCCCCTAAATCTAAAAGAGCATGATTAATATGAGTATTTCCAATAGTGCATGCAATGGTAGGACATCCCGGGTCCTTGTACTTAGCCACCATCTGTTGAGACAAGATGGAACTAATGTTTGCAGCCAAGAATGCCTTCTTGGGTACATTAGACTTGCGCTTTTGTGTGCACAAGTCTTTTAAAACTTTGGCATAAGTCGGGACTTCGGAAATCGCATCTAACAATGGAATATTAATTTGCACTTGTTTAAACATATTTAAAATTTTCTCCGTAGCAGTCACCTTTTTATTATTAGCAAGTCTCCTTGGAAAAGGAGCTTTAGGCACATACTCCTTTTCAGGTGGAGAAACTGCCTGCTCTATACTTACCTGTTCGGGCTCTTCTTCTGAACCAATGGAGGATGACTCTTTACTTACCTTAATTGGAGATTCTTGAGCATCTTTAGAAGGTTCGGATCTGCCCTCCTCCCTTTGATATTCTCTGCCACTCCTTAAAGCAAATACAGCATTGCAGTGATCGGAGGGCTCCTGCTGCGGCAAGTTTGGTTGCATGGCATTCAACTGATTTACCTGTGGTTGTTGATTCCCATTTATGGCCACATTCCTTGGATTAGGAACTGGTTGACTTGGCATCTTCCCCTTTTCCCTTTCATGCAAGGCCATGGCAAGTTGGGAGATTTGTTTCTCCATATTGTGTTGGCTTGTCATGAAAGTGCTAGTGAGAAGTTCTATGCTCTTTTCTAAGGAAGTTATGCGTGCCGACTCCCCTTGTTTTGGAAAACCCGGTGGTTGCTGATTTGAAACATTATTTAAAATTGGGTTTTGAAAAGGTGGAGGTGTGGTTAGGGGTGGTCGAACATTCATAGAAGGGAAGGTGGGCCTAGGTTGGCCAAATTGGCCTTGACCTTGGAAATTTGATGGCCCTCCTTGATAATTCCCTTGATTCCAAGAAAAGTTGGGATGATTCCTCCATCCCGGATTATATGTGCTACTATATGGATTATTTAAAAACAAGGCACTTGCATTTTCATTAGAATTACCAAATTTAGCAAGAGTTGGGCACTCTTCCATGACATGGTCCGTGGCTTGACACCAATTGCACATAGGAACACTATGTGCAATTTGATGGACCTGTGAAGGTCCCTTAACCACTATGGCTTCTAGCCTTTTGATAAGAATATCTAGGTGAGCCTCTTTAGCTACAGTACCCTCAATGAAACCCTTACCAATGGCTCTTTCACTCTCTTGAGTTGATTCCCACTCACGAGTCTTTTCAGCTAATTCAATTAAAAAGTTCCAAGCATCATTTTCATCCGTATATGATGTAAATCCTGTTGGGCACATAGATTCTAACAACTGCTTGGTTTGATAGTCAATACCCTCATAAATAATTTGGCATAAATGCCAAGTGTCAAGTCCGTGGTGAGGGCACTCTTGGAGAAGATCCTTAAACCTCTCCATGAACTTGGAAAAAGACTCATGGGGTTTTTGCCTAAACTGAAGAATGTCATTCCTTAGTTTATTCGTTTTATGCATAGGAAAGAACTTTTTAAGAAAGGCAACAGTGAATTCTTCCCAAGTAGTGATAGAATTGGTGGGAAGACCATAGAGCCATTTCTTAGCCCCATCCTTGAGTGAAAAAGTGATAAATCTAAGCTTTACCGCATCATCTGAGAGTTGCTGCATTTTAATGAGGACACACACTTCCTCAAACTCCCTAAGAAATAGATAGGCATCCTCAGAAGGTAGCCCATGAAAATGAGGTAACATGGTGATGAATTGGGATTTGAGTTCAAAATTATTTCCCTGCACAGCAGGCAGACGTATGCATGAAGGTTGCGCGGTTCGGGCCGGATAGAAGCGATCGCGCAAACTCTTGGGTGTCTCTTGTTCTTCCGCCATGACTACTTGATTTGGATTTGGTGCGATGTCTTCCGCCGTCTCTAACCGGTTTGATCTTTCTAGTCGATTGGCCGAGTTCCGCACCCAACCTTCACTCATAAACACAAGAAAACCAAGTAAGAGAGATGGATAGGCAAGAAACCAAAAATATAACTAAACTAAAAATAACTACTAATCTAACACTTCGAATAATTAAGATTCTAATGCAACTCTCTTCCCCGGCAGCGGCGCCAAAAACTTGATTGAAATATTAAATAACCGCAAGTGCACGGATCGTGTAAATACGGGTCGAACTCAAGGAAGAGAAATCTAGTTGTCAATCCTATTCTTTTACCGATTAGAATACTAGCTATGATATAATGTTGCCTGGAATAGACTCAGGATTTCCGTGGACTTAGACCTCGGAGCCAACACTATATATAAGCGTGCATTCTATTCAATCTAAGAATCAAATTCAACTACGATCTTGATTTGGAAATCTTAATTTAGGCAAAGTGTACCAAATTTTAATGATCTCTATTAACTACTTATCTAATCTAATTAGAAAACTAAAATTCTAAAAGGCCTAAGTTAATTGAAAAATTGCGAAAGTAATTTGGAATAGTGTAAAAACCTTAATTCAATATAAAAGATTACTTAGGGTTAGAATCCACCATGGGTTTGGATTAAATTGATTAATTAAAACAACTCTTGAATTGGGTTGAAAATTCGATTAACTAGTCAATAAGGAATAAGATCAAAGGGATGTCATTCCTTATAAGTAATTAATCAAATCCACTCTCCAATTTACATTGATTATATAGAACTTTATATTTGTTAATCAACAATCATTCATACGAAAGGGGAAAGCCAATGGCATGAATGATTGGGATTTTCCAAACACAAAATCCTACACAATTTTTCAATTGAGTAGATTGATTTAATTGTAAATATTTCTCATTCCCCATGGTTTCAACTAAACCCTAAGTAAATAGGATTTAGTTACTCATGAAGAAGGGAAGAAAAATAAAAATAAACGAGATAGATGGGAGAAGAATTGCCATATAGAACTTGAAAGAAAATTAAACAAAAACTAATTACTTCTTCACTAACTTGAATTGAAACAAAATTCTATCAAATTGAACTTAAAATAAATAACAAAAATTAAATAGAACTTAGTCTTTTTCTCCTCCAACTTTGGTTGCATCTTCCTCCTTCAAGCTTTAATGTCACCTTGAGTTTTAATGGTGGATGATGATGCCTTGGATTGAGAGTTGAAAAGAAAAAGAAAAAGAAAGAACAAGAAAACCTAAGGGAGAGAGCTTGAGAGTAGTGGAGAGAAAAAGAGAAAATAGAGTAAGAGATTAAAGAGAGGGTAGAGAGTAGTGGAGAGAAAAAAAGAGAGAATAGAGTAAGAGATTAAAGAGAGGGTAGAGAGTAGTGGAGAGAAAAAAAGAGAGAATAGAGTCTAGAGAATGTCTTCTTTTTCCCATATGTAGCTTTCTTCTCCTTCTATTTTCATCTCCAAGAAAAGACACAATCTTGGCATCTTTTTGTATTTTTGGCAACCCCACCTGTCTTTGGCAATTTCTGAAACTTTTAGTATTTGTTGGTAAGAGCAAACTTACTCTTTTCTTTCTTCACAATTTCAGCAACTTAGCACCCATTGTTGGTAAGTTGTCTCTTCCTTTTTGAATTTTCAACGTGGGAGAGTGGATGGAATCTTGCTATAAGACAAAAGAAATATATTAATATATTACCAAAAGTTATGAGAGTAATATTAAATAGCAAATGGGGCCACTTTCTATGGTATATGATTTCAATTTATAAACTTACTATCTTTCTACAAACCCAAAACGTGGGTGCAAGCCAAATTAGCAAGTGGGTCCAATGTGTGCATGGAATAACAATTAGAAAAAGCTATTTTCTAACAAAAACATGAGAGGGCTGTTGTTATGAAAAAATTACATGCTTTAGAAACAACTAGAAAATACTATTTTCTAAAGGGAAAGAACCATGGGCTGTATGTAATGTGAAATGGAAAGTGGGTGCAAGTGGGCCCCCACTAGCTTGCATGTAATAACAACACACAGTTTAGAAACTATCAAAACGTTGGCTGCTGTGCTTTGTTTTGGAAACGTGGAACCCACCATTTCTATTGTTAAAAAATTCAAACCTCTTTGTTCAACGATCCTTACTGTTTTCTCTCATCTCACGTGCATGTATATGCATGCTTTTGTAACTCAAGCATGAGAACTGAAGTGGGTCCCACGTTAATTGCCATTCCTAATCCAAAAAAAATAGAGCCACACGTGGACCCCCATTGCTTGCTTGCTTCCGGTACATACTAAAAAATACGGGCTGCTCTTGTACAATTCCAAATTGTTTTCTTGCCCTTTATGTGGAACTTTGCCTAAATGTTAACAGCCCACTTTAAATCTTTCAAGAAATGATCTCAACCATCCAATTTTGTGGACTGCATCATAAATGGATCGCACCCTACAAATTGACTCCATAAGAAGATCCGAACGGTCCAAATGGTGGGCGACTATGTAAAGTAGTTGCACCCTTCAACCCACTGCCACAACATAATCTAAACCGTCGAATTGATGGACCTCCGTGTAAATTGATGGTACCCATAAACAATTCTCTAGGGTGATCTAGATCAATTGATAGATCGCATCACAATTCACTTGCCGCCCCCTTTCTCAACTTTCAGCCATAATAGGTTCCACTTTCAAGCTCACACATAAACTCTACTTTGTATAGAATCCAATGATTTGTGAATTTTTTCTTTGGAATTTCATCTCTTTAGCTCCATTTTCCATGAACTCCATAAATAGCCCTGCACACCACAAACACGGAAAATACTTTAAGTAGCATCGCACTAAACATTAAAAATATGCATGATTTCTTACCTAAGATTCACACATAAATGTATTCATCAGTGTCCTAAAATCCACAATTCACTGGAATTTAAATAATCGTACAATAAACTTTAATAACTAGTCCGGTCTTTTAGATCGAGTCTAGGATAGAGGTCTAGGTGTCTTAGGCATCCTAGCTTAGAATAGGCGCGAAGAACTACGTTGCCTTGATTCTCGTGGAGGCGGGGATACGTAGGCTTCTTTGGATGAACATCAGACCATCCGAGGACTCGGGCCAAATCGTTTAAAGTCTTAGGATTTGTTGTGTTGTTATATTATGTATTTTGTTGTGTCTTCTTACTTTCTTGTGCAGACCCTATACCTTTAGCTGTAGCATGCATGCGTTCGTCCACCAGAACTTAGACACCTGTTAGGCATGTCACTCATAACCTAGTTTTCATTAGGTGACATTTATTTCGGTTCTTTTGTGTGTGCTTATTTTCATCTCCGAGACATGCATGATTAGATAGACGTTTTCTCGGAGATGTGTGTTCCCATTTCATATGATTTTCGCCCAAAACTCTTCGAGGTTAATAATAAATGGCATAAGAGACCAAGTGTTCGCACTCGGGCGAATTGGGGGCGCTCTTCGGACCTTCTCCATTCGTCATCAGGCACGAACCTTCTGTATCTCTGGTTATCCATTGCAAACAGAGCATTTGTTTTGGTTCCATGGCGTGTCCATGGATGGCGACTCTGAGTTATTTTTAGGTACATCTCGGTTTCGAGCCTTGGCTCCTGATCAGGATGTATCTCATTCGTTTTTGTATCGCCACTCATGCTATGCTGTGAGGGTGGCATCCGTTTCGAGAGTTCATTGGCAGAGCTCTCTTCCGTTGTGGAGATCTTTGAGGATTGCTGTGGGGATCTCGCGTCCCTCGGCACCGTCCTCGGATCGGGGTCCACAGAAACATAGAGATATATATAGAGGATGTGAAATGGCATACAGAAAAGTGCATACAATCAGTCAGTGTACATAGCATTCATGACACAGCATAATGGCGACAGATGTAGATTAACCTAATACATCCCAAAAAAAAGATCCATACAACCAGCGTATAGTCCAAAGACTATCGATACAAAACAGAAACAGATAGATACACCGAATAGAAATAGAAATCTGAGCATCAGAGAACTCGAGCCATCTACTGAGGCGGAGGAGGAGGTGGCTGATGAGAAGAGCTGCCCGGCGCCTGGCCCCACTGGTCACCGGAGAGGTAGCGATAATAAGCGGCCCACTGCTCATCAACGTGGGTAGTCATGGTCTGGAAGCGAGCAGAGATCTCAGAGTCGACATGGGTAGATAGCTGCGCAAATTGTGAGGCCATGGATCGTTCAATAGCCTCCTGCATCTGAGCCAAATCTTGGCGAGTGCAGTATGAAGATGTATCCTGTGATGGCTGCGGGGCCAGTGCAGCCTGAGCATCGGCTTCGTAGCCGCCTCCAGCGGCAGGAACATCGTCAACCGCTACTTGATTCAAAGCCATGCGGTTAAAGGTCTGCTCATCAAACGGGGCAGTCGGAGTCATGGTCAGTTCACCATCCAAGGTGATGCCAAAGTGACGGAAGACACGGGTGAGGACCATGCCATAGGGCAACGAAGAGCGGTAGCGGCCAGGGGTCTGAAACATGAAGCGGAACATGATGTACGGCAGACAAAGCTGGCGGCCCTCAAGGATGCTATAGATAAGATAGGCCTCTAAGGGTCTGAGGGCTTCACGCATCCCAGCACGAGGGATGAAGATGTGGTACATGAATTCTCGGAGTTCCGAGAAGCCTGGAAGAAATCTCGGAGTTCTGATAAATTTTCTCGAAGTTCCGAGAAACGCTCCAGAGCCCTCTGTTCATTTCCTCGGAGTTCCGAGACAAAATCTCGGAGTTCCGAGAATTTTATTTTATTTTTTTTTTTTTTTTTTTTGAATGGGAGGAGAACAAAGTTACATGTGATATTTTGAATTGCAACTTAACCAACCATGATCCAATGCATGAACATAGATGACTTTCCGAGGGTTTTGATGATGGCGCAAGGCCAAAGTTTTAAATATCTTAATTTAGGGTGATGGTACCGACTCCCCCTTGAAATGAAGTGGGCTATGGGTACCAATTGAGTGATTTTTAGAGTTAGGGTTGGATCATCAAAAACCATGTAGTCACAATCAAAATATGAGATATATATATACAAAGATAATTATTTCTTCTATTCATGCTTCATGTGCAAACTCTTTCATTTGATCTAGACTCCAAATGTTGAGTCCACTCCTAAGGTCACAAAATCGATCCTCATTAAGGGGTTTTGTGAAGATATCCGCCAATTGTTCATTGGTGTGGATGTACTTAATTTCAATATCCCCTTTTTGAGAATGATCTCTTAAGAAATGATGCCTTACCTCTATGTGCTTAGTCCTAGAATGTTGAATTGGATTTTTTGTCAAGTTGATGGCGCTTGTATTATCACAATGGATTGGAACATTACTAAATGCAAGATTATAGTCCATGAGAGTGTTCTTCATCCATAGGATTTGTACACAACAAGCGCCGGCCGCAATGTATTCTGCTATAGACAAGGCTACCGAGTTTTGTTTTTTGCTAAACCAGGACACTAAAGACCTTCCTAGAAATTGCCAAGTGTCACTTGTGCTTTTTCTATCAATTCTACAACCGGCAAAGTCGGCATCCGAAAATCCTACTAGATTGAATTCATTCGATCGTTCATACCATAATCCTAAAGAAGGAGTTCCTTTGAGATATTTGAATATCCTCTTAACGGCACTCAAATGAGACTCTTTAGGACCCGATTGAAACCTAGCACAAATGCACACGCTAAACATTATATCTGGCCGACTAGCGGTCAAATATAATAGACTTCCTATCATTCCTCTAAACTTTTTCTCATCAACCGGTTTCCCACTTTCATCCTTTTCTAATTTGGTGGAAGTGCTCATAGGAGTTGGCTTGATTTGAGAGCTATCCATGCCAAATTTCTTAAGGAGTTCCTTAGTATACTTCTCTTGGTTGATGAAAATTCCATTTTTACATTGTTTGATTTGAAGTCCTAGGAAATAGGTAAGCTCTCCCATCATACTCATCTCAAACTCTTTTTGCATGGATTGTGCGAATTCTTCACACATCTTATCATTGATAGCACCAAATATTGTATCATCTACATAGACTTGAACAATAAGCATATCTTTTCCTTTTCTTTTAATGAACAAGGTTTTGTCAACCGTGCCCATTTGAAAGCCACTCTCTAATAGGAAGGAGCTAAGCCTCTCATACCAAGCTCTAGGAGCTTGCTTTAGACCATACAAGGCTTTGTCCAACCTATATACGTGATTAGGGTATTTGAAATCCTCAAAACCGGGAGGTTGTTCAACATAAACTTCCTCCATAATATACCCATTTAGGAATGCACTCTTCACATCCATTTGATACAACTTAAAGTTTTTATGGGATGCAAATGCAAGTAGCATCCTTATGGCTTCCAATCTAGCAACCGGAGCAAAGGTCTCATCATAATCGATACCTTCCTCTTGGTTGTAACCTTGGGCTACCAATCTAGCTTTATTCCTTTGAATATCTCTATGCTCATCGAGTTTGTTTCTAAACACCCATTTAGTCCCAATAACCGGGTGATCACTAGGCCTAGGAACTAACCTCCATACTTGGTTTCTCTCAAATTGGTTTAGTTCCTCATTCATAGCAATCATCCAAAATTCATCCTTTTCAGCTTCTTTTATGGACTTGGGTTCTATTTGGGAGATAAAGGCCATGTTGGCACAAACATTCTTATAGTGAGATCTTGTCTTAACTCCTTGTGAGGTTTCACCTATGATTTGAGTAGAGGGGTGACTAGACATGATTCTACTATGTTTAGGAAGACTTTCTACTTCAAGTTCTTCTATAGGTTGACCTTCTAAATTAAGATTTTCTAAGGGTTGGACAATGGACTCTACTTGACTAAGAGGCTCTAGAAGATTGACATCATCATCATCTTCATTAATGACATTAGGAGGTTCAAATGACTCGTCAAATTTGACATGCACGGATTCTTCCACAATTTGGGTTCTTTTGTTATAGACTCTATAAGCTTTACTATGGGTTGAATAGCCTAAGAAGATACCTTCATCGGATTTTGAATCAAACTTATGCAAGGTGTCTTTCATGTTTAATATAAAACATTTACAACCAAAAACTTTGAAATAGCTAACTTTGGGGGGTGTTCCACTCCATAGTTCATAAGGTGTTTTGTTAAGGTGAGGTCTAATGAGCACTCTATTTAAAATATAGCAAGCCGAGTGAACGGCTTCCGCCCAAAAGTTTCTTGGAACATTGTGCTCATTTAACATGGTTCTAGCCATTTCAATAATAGATCTATTTTTCCTTTCAACTACCCCATTTTGTTGGGGAGTTCTTGGAGCCGAGAAATTGTGCTTGATTCCATTTTCATTGCAAAAGGTATCAAACTCAAAGTTCTCAAACTCGGTTCCATGATCACTTCTAATTTTATTTATGAAAACCCCTTGTTCATTTTGAATTCGCTTGCACAAGTTGACAAATTTCTTGAAGGTTTCATCTTTACTAGTTAAGAATAACACCCAAGTGAATCGAGGGTAGTCATCAACAATCACATATACATATCTACTTCCTCCTCTACTACTAGTCTTCATGGGACCAAATAGGTCCATATGAAGGAGTTGGAGTGGACAAGAGGTAGATAATACACTTATGGGTTTAAAAGAGTTTTTAGCATGTTTTCCATGAATGCAAGCACTACAAACTTTATCTCTAATGTATTTGAGTTTAGGTAACTTTCTCACAAGATTCTTAGAAGATAATCTTGAAATTAAATCCATATGAGCATGACCAAGTCTCCTATGCCATAACCAAGGGTTATCATCCATGGCGGAGAGACATTGGATGTTTTGATTTTCAAGGTCTTCTAATGCTAATGAATACATATTGCCATCTCTATATGCAACAAATTCAACTTCATTATTCTTGGAATTCAAAATTTTACATCTATCTTTTTCAAAAAGAACTTTGTGACGAAGATCACATAGTTGACTAATTGTAGACACCCCATTTTGTTTTGTTTTAATCAACAAATAAATTAGTGTGTTAAATCCATGTGAGAACCCCCTCTATCATTGATTTATATGTTTTAGGTCATTAATATCTTGATCTGACTTTACGGATCATCAATCGGGACAAAATAAGCTAGGGTCACTTCATAGCCCGGACCCTGATTCCATTCCGAGACCCGATTTCCGTAAATCGTTAGATCAATGGCAGATCATGACCTGGGTCTAACCATCCAAAACCACCTAACCTCTCCTCTCATCCTAACCATTCAAACCTCACCTAACCTCACCTAACCTCTCCTCCCATCATAACCATCCAAACCTCACCTAACCTCACCTAACCTCACCTAACATCACCTAACCTCACCTAACCTCACCTAACCTCCTATCCCATTCTCCTATAAATACCCTCTCATCTCACCAAAGAAAAGAAGGAAAAAAAAGAAAAGAGGAGAGAACCCCTCTCTTAGAAAATTCAAGCCCTTTCTCTAGACCAAATCCCTCTTCTCCATAAGTTTGCATGGAATATCGTCTACAAAAAGGTATGTCTTTTGGAATTTTATTTTCTTTTCTATATTTGTAGGATTGAGTGTTGTTTTGCGTATATTTTGGTTGATGTCATGTTTAATTTTGTACTAGTTTGGCCTTGGTCATGTTCTCACTTATGCTAAATATAATTAATGTGTCAGGGTCATTAGAACCTATTTGCAATGGGATGTTGAAATCATTGGCTTGTTAGGGAATTTAGATTTCTTTTGGGAAAACAATTCATTAAAAATTTTGAACATTTACAAGAAAGAAAACTTGAATTTTACATGAATTATCAAAACCCATTTAATTTGGCTTACAAAACCTCCATCTTTCAATTGATAACAACAGCCCCCACTCCAATTTGATAACAACAGCCCCCACTCAATCTCAAGAACCCAATATCCATACCCCACCTTGCCAAGTAGATAAAAACAACCCCTTTTTCAAACATCCCATTTGAATCTAATCTCAGGCCCATTCAAGCCATTTTTCATATTCACCGTCTTTTAATCACTAAAAAAATAAGAACTATCAAAAGAAAACATGGGGGTGCCAATATCATTCCCGTCATAGTGCTAGCTGTTAGACTTTAAACAGATTTTTCGACCTCTAAACAACAGAATCGTGGGAAATGGTTAACTACAAAGTCGTAGATATTTTCGTGCCGTTTCCAACGAGTATTCGTGCTAGATCAGACAGCGAGCGGTTAAAAAGTTAAGTCCAAAATGGTTGCGGCACACCTTTAGGCATTTCCAGTTTAATGTTGCTGTCCTTTTGTTTGCAACACAAATTCGAACCTCTAAATCACAGATTTACAAACAATGGAGAACTACAAAGTTGTAGCCCTATAAAAGATCTTTCCAACGCATGTTTGTACGTTGAATTTGGCCAAGCGGTTAAAGAGTTACGACAGTTTTAGTGGGCTGCATTTGTCAGATCTTTTAATGGTCAATGGTTTGTCGAATTTGTGCAATTGTCAAAACTTGGTTGTGTTAACGTCATTTTCCAAACCAAAATCGAAAGACATTAATCTAAAGTACATCCAACCTAAAATTAACAAAACTAAAATTCACCCATTTAAAATCCACTGATAAAAATCCGTTAAAAGCCATTAACCAAAAGACCACTAAAAATTTCAAATGAAACTAAAACCTTCTAAATAAACAACTTTAAAAGCTACCAAACACACTAAATACCTTCAGATAATAAAAGCTTCAAGAAAACTCTAAAAGTTTCCACAAACCCAAAAGAATTCGAGATTCCCAAGAGCCGGTGGATTCAAAATTCCTTTAGGAACCCTTAGAGCCCAATTTAGGAACACTGGTGTCGTGTCGTGTCGTGTCCTAAGTTTTAGGGAGTCTTAGGTTTTAGGGAGTCCTAGAGTCAGGAGTCCGGCCTCATCACGGACGCTTGCTATGTATAGCAACCGTGCCATAGGTCTAGTTACACTAGTCACCCAATCTTTCCCTAGGACAAGCCTAGTAAACTAGGATGTAAGGCAAACCTGCATTAGTCTAAGGGACCATTTGCATTTAGATGAGAATCATATAGCATCTTAGATGAAATCCTAAGATAATAAAATCTTCAACTTGAATTAAATAACTTCTCCTAAAACTGTTGAAACAGTCAATCCCGTCTAGGTCGGTGTCTTAGTTGAGTTAGGCATATGTAACTTAGCTTAGGTGCACCGAACTACGTCGACTCTGATCCCAGTGAGGCTTGGGTACGTAGGCAGCTTGGATGTCTGATGGCATACCACCCGCGAGTCGGCACCACAAACAAATTGTGGTGTTTTGTATATTAATTTTCTTGTAAATGCTTAATCAAATCACTTAGGACTTTCCATGAAATTAGAATTTTAGGAGAACTTTCACTTAGATTGAATCCAGACAAATTAATAAATCAAGATACACATTTAGGATTCACATTGAAATTAGATCATAGGATGCATGTCACTTAGTTCGCACATTAACATAGAGTTGAATGAGCCATTTAAAATAAATTTAAAAGAGTTAGCTTTTGGAATCGAAGACCGATTATCGGGCAAGAATGGTGCATGTGGTGGATAACTCCCCATACCTTCCATTCTCGTAACCAGGTAGCGAGTCTAGATTTCTGGTTAATTACGGGTCCTAGATCCCACATCTAGGTGGCGACTCTGTCAGTCTCTTTCGTGTGGAATTCGGATTGCCTTAGTGATCCCAAGTTCACATAAAAGACGAATTCAAATCAATATTAAAATGCACACGCCAATCGCGTGGATACGAGAGACCAAGAGAGAGAGAGCGGCGGCTCGCGCCCCACACCCCTCTCGCGGGATCAGGGTACCACAGTCTGGCGACTCTGCTGGGGACCACCTAACTTCATTAAAATTTCAAAAGATAATTCATTTGAATTTAATTTAACTGGCTCATAAAAACTCTATACTTGTTAGATTAGTTTGTCTTGTTTTATTTTCTCATCACATTTTACTCGAACTTAACCTAACAAAACCTGAGGGCATCATAGATTGCGCAAACATATTGCACACACTTACATCACTTGCATCTAAACTCTTGCATCTCACGTGCACACACGTCCTATTTTAGGAACCCGGAGTGTTATCTAGCATGGTTGACTGGGATTCCATCACCTGGTGCCTCTGTGCTAGAGAAGCATTCCACCCTTAGCCTAGTACCTTTATGGTACGTAAACGGATCTCTTGTTCACGTACTGATACGCCGGACACTGGTACAGTATATCGAACAGGGATTCGCGCTAAGGGAACTCTTGGCCTTACCCCTAGATTAACCCACACATGCATGTAGTATACGAACACATGTGCATCATGTGTGTGAGCCTAGTTTAGGATATCCTACCCATTGGTGTCTAGATTAGGCCGTGGTCCATCTTCCAATGGTCACGATCGGTCCTTAGATACACGAACAAAGTCATGAGTCGAGATTCTCTCTCCACTCCGATAGATTAGGATTAGGGTTGATGCCTTCAGGTAACACTGATAAAATGTGAAAAAAAAAAAAAAAAATTTCCCTTTGGGTTAGGATATAAATCCCATAATTTTCAAAGATCTCATAGGATTAGTCATTCATGATCTATCCGTTGAAAGCAATCTTATGCTATCTCATCTAATCTTTTGATCGTGCGTCTTTCGTTCTTCTGTCATACGATTCGATCGTATCTTCATGCCATCCCCTAACTGGCAGATGCAGAATCTCACAATCTTTCGATTATGCGTTCTCATGATCTGATAATGCCTGGTCCAGATAATCCAATCTTGCTTGTACCCCTGGTCTGTTCCTCCTCTAGGGGCTACCTTTTTCAAGATTATTTTGCTAAGTCCTTCAGAGTTCACTCTCAGAATCATTGAGCTAGGGGCATTTCCCTATGCGAATCAGTCATCATTGTCCAAAATTGAAAGTATCAGCCATGATGATGTTCAGAACGAACCAGCCTTCGCCGAGCCTTCAACGCCAAACAGTTGCAGCAGTTAAAGTTTTAGTCACTTACTATTTTATGTTGAGTCAGTCATCATGGTCAGTATAATTGTTGAGTCCGGTCTTACAGTTAAAGGTCAATGCCTAGTCCAGGCAAGTTATCTTCTGTTTCTCTTTCTTATTTAGAGTTGTGAATCGTGAGCATGTTCAGGATAGGTCGTCTGATGTAATAGCTTTTCTTTAAATAAAATTTCAGTCAGTTCCAAAAAGTTCACTTGTGTCTGTTCTTAAGTGTGCTTCTGATCTTAAAATAAGACTCCCTCCTCAAATGAGGACAAAATTGACGAAACTCCACTTGAGTCACAGCAATTACTTGAACGAGAGGAGGAGCGCCAATCCCAACCTTTCAAAGATGAAATTGAAATGATAAACACTGGCACTGAAACTTTGATTCAGTGAATGCCGATTGAAAATACATTACCCTCTAAAGAGTGTGAAGAATTGATAAAATTATTTCAAGAATAAGAAGATTGTCTAGAAAAGCTACAACCGATACCAGGGGCAAGACATAGATGGAAAGCTCAAAGAAAATGAAGAAAGTGAGAAGATATATGCTATACAAGGGGCATAGAGTGGAAACAACTTTCATATTTCCAATCAATGACCTTGGTTCTCAAATTCATAAAGCCAACAAATTCAAGATGAAAAGTTCAAAAGCAAACAATGAAAAGTGATCATCAGATATCGAGAGTACGAATCCATAGATGGAGGATGTCAAAGAACAAGTTTCGCTCTATGAAAGTCAAAAGCACGTATTAGAATCTTGAAAGAAGAAGATCCATTATCTCTTACCTGGAAATGCCGTCAAACTCCGCGAAAAAAAAAAAACAAAAGAGAAAAAAAAATAATCAGTACCAGAGGGACTCTAGTAACCTAGATCGATTCCCAATCTGAACATCGAAAGGCCTCCTTTGGCCGATTAAATCCCAAAATCAAAACCCAATGTCAAAAGAATACCGATTTGCAAACCCTTCGAGCCTAAATCAAATTTTCTTGAAAACCCATCAAACTTGGGGCATTCCCCCGAACTACGCGAGACCTGATCCATATACTGGGGTACGTAGGCAACTCGGTTGAACCGAGTTCGGTCGATTCAAAAAGGAAAAGAAATTCAATCCTTTCAAAAAAAAAAAAAGAGAGGGACAAGTTCCAAAAGAAGAGAAGTTAATTGTTCCAGAAAGAAAAGAAAAAAGAAAAAAAAATCAAACAATTTATCTTCAAACTAGGGGCATTCGCCCTGAACTACACACGACCTGATTCCTACCTTGGGATATGTAGGCGACCTGTTCACAGGTTCGGTCGAAATCTTTGTTGAGCCTTAAGCCATTCTTTGAAAAGCCCTATCCTACCTATAAAAGTCCTTCTGGTGTTCAGAACTAATGAGCTAGGTCCTGAGATACAATAAAAAAATGAAATGATGATGAATAAGAAAAATAACGGAGTTTGAAGATCTGCTAGACTGAAAACCTGAAAGGGCGGTCTAGGCAAAATTTAAGATCATTCCCCTGCTAAGTTGAAAACCCGAAAGGGCGGCTTAGGCAAAAGCTAAGGGGATAGCCTGCTGGATCGAAAACCTAGAAAGGTGGTTCAGGCAAAAGTTAAGGCTAGCGCGGTCCGCCAAGTTAAAAACCCTGAAGAGGTGACTTGGTCACGGTAAGAGAATCAGTATAAGAAGGCAACAGCCGGTATCAAGACTGAAGATCAACTGAAGTTCAAGCAAATTCAAGTGATATCCTCAAAACTGGGGGCATTGAAGCTAAGCAATCTTAGGGGTCGTAATTAAATTCTTGAGGCATTACTGTTTCGAGGAAGAAGTCCGGTGTTTACCAATTGAAAAACTATTCCTTGAAAGGATAGACTTACCAAACAAAACATTAACTAAGTCAGAAGCATCACTATGTTTGTCAGTATAGTCAGTCAATCTTTATTATTCTAAGTTCACTCCTTCAGGGCTGCTCAATCCTTTGAGTAGTGCCTTTCATCTAAGTTTTCTCTTTAGAAAGAGTCAATTGTCGTTCCTATGTCCAAATGATGTAACTGTCTTGGTGAAGGAGGCCAGGCCTAGGCAGCTCCCTGCAATTATACCTGAAAGAGCTCGAGAATTTAGTCAAACAACTTCATTTCAAAGAAGATCAGCTCAGAAAAATTCAGAAGTAGAAACATCAGAAAGCCCAGCTTCCGTAAAAAGATCATACCCCAGGAAGGCACCTTAAGCTTGGAAGAACCTCAGATGCAATGGTGGTTGAGCCAATTTCTCAGAAAGATGAACCATTCAAATTCATAATTCCCTTCCGGTTAGTTATCCTGGTCAAGAAATGTTTATCTAAACACCTGTCAAGAAGCAGATCCCGCTTTTCCATGTTAATATCCAAGAGAGTCGTTGTTCTAAATTACCAATCTCAAATGTCTTGTTCAAGGTTTCAGTTATCAAAATCCCCAGAAGACAAGACCAGCAGTCTCTTTGAGAAAAATCTTGTTGAAGTTTCATAAAAATGTTCCTAATCCATTCTTGCTAGTAATGGTTCTTCGTTCCAAAGGTTTGCCGTTTCATCATTCGTCAAAGTCCTAGTTTCCAACATCTTTGTCGGGCACGATCCATAATATCCCCGATTTCATTGAGTTCAAAAAAATAAAAAATTCATCAAATCCAATCTTACGTCAAATTCAAGTTCATGGAAAATCTCTAAATTCTTCGAGCCCGTTTGTGAACGGTACCTCTTTTCTCGAG
This sequence comes from Tasmannia lanceolata, assembly GCF_043159265.1. Taxonomy (NCBI): domain Eukaryota; kingdom Viridiplantae; phylum Streptophyta; class Magnoliopsida; order Canellales; family Winteraceae; genus Tasmannia; species Tasmannia lanceolata. The sequence goes on along the minus strand of NW_027518683.1, from coordinate 18,684,276 downwards.
CCCATTTGCAAATGGCCTCGTCTTCTCCTTGAGCCCGTTTGTGAACGGTGCCTCATCTCTCGAGTCCATTTGTGAATGGTTTCGTCTTCTCCTTGAGCCCATTTGTGAACGGTGCCTCATTTTCTGAGTTCATTTATGAATGGTCTCATGTCCTCCTTGAGCCCGTTTGTGGACGGTGCCTCATTTCTCAAAAAATCAAAAATTCATCAAATCCAATCCCCAATTCAAAAAATCCAATCCTACGTCAAATTCAAATTCATAAAAATCTCTAAATTTTTCATTGTTGAATTCATCAATCAAAGCTATCTTGTGTCGTCGAGCCCGTTTGTGAACGGTGCCTCATTTCTCGAGCCCATTTGTGAATGGTCTCGTCTTCTCCTTGAGCCCGTTTGCGGACGGTACCTCATTTCCCAAAAATAAAAATTCATCAAATCCAATCCCCGATTCAAACAAATCCAATCTTACGTCAAATTCAAGTTCATGAAAAATCTCATGTCCTCTTTGAGCCCTTCTGTGAAAGGTGCCTCATTTCTCGAGGCCGTTTGTGAATGGTCTCGTCTTCTCCTTGAGCCCGTTTGCGGACGGTACCTCATTTCCCAAAAATAAAAAATTCATCAAAACCAATCCCCGATTCAAACAAACCCAATCTTACGTCAAATTCAAGTTCATGAAAAATCTCATGCCCTCTTTGAGCCCGTTTGTGAACGGTGCCTCTTTTCTCGAGGCCATTTGGGGATGGTCTCGTCTTCTCCTTGAACCCGTTTGTGAACATGTTTCTCATTCTCTGAGTCCATTTGTGAATGGTCTCATGTCCTCTTTGAGCCCGTTTGTGAACGGTGCCTCTTTTCTCGAGGCCATTTGTGAATGGTCTCATCTTCTCCTTGAGCCCGTTTGCGGACGGTACCTCATTTTCCAAAAATAAAAAAATTTATCAAATCCAAATCCTTAATTAAAAAATAAAAATAAAAATCCATTCCTACGTCAAATTCAAGTTCATAAAAAAATCCCTAAATTCTTCGAGCCCGTTTGTGAACGGTGCCTCATTTCTCGAGTCCATTTGTGAATGGTCTCGTCTTCTCTTCGAACCCGTTTGTGAACAGGTGTCTCATTCTCTGAGTCCATTTGTGAATGGTCTCATCTTCTCCTTGAGCCCGTTTGTGAACGGTGCCTCATTTTCTGAGTCCATTTGTGAATGGTCTCGTGTCCTCTTTGAGCCCGTTTGTGAACGGTGCCTCATTTCTCGAGTCCATTTGTGAATGGTCTTGTCTTCTCCTTGAGCCCGTTTGTGAACGGTGCCTCATTTCTCGAATCCATTTGTGAATGGTCTCGTCTTCTCCTTGAGCCTGTTTGTGAATGGTGCCTCATTTCTCGAGTCCATTTGTGAATGGTCTTGTCTTATCCTTGAGCCCGTTTGTGAATGGTGCCTCTTTTCTCGAATCCATTTGTGAATGGTATCGTCCTCCTTGAGCCCGTTTGTGAACGGTGCCTCATTTCTCGAGTCCATTTGTGAATGGTCTTGTCTTCTCCTTGAGCCCGTTTGTGAACGGTGCCTCTTTTCTCGAATCCATTTGTGAATGGTATCGTCCTCCTTGAGCCCGTTTGTGAACGGTGCCTCATTTCTCGAGTCCATTTGTGAATGGTCTTGTCTTCTCCTTGAGCCCGTTTGTGAACGGTGCCTCTTTTCTCGAGTCCATTTCTGAATGGTTTTCTATCCTCCTTGAGGCCGTTTGTGAACGGTGCCTCATTATCCAAGTCCATTTGGGAATGCTTCTTATCCTCGTTGAACCCGCTTGTGAGCGGCGTCTCATCTCCTTCTAAAAACTGTTTGAGAGCGATCTTTGTCCTTTCCCTTCAGAATCCATTCGAAAATGATATCTCATTCTCTAATTGCCCGTTTGGGAACGGCGCCGCATCGAGTTTTTATTATTATTCAAGTTCTAGGGTTTCATCTAAGGTTTTGCATTATGTTAAGGTGCGTTGTGTCTAGAGAGTCCTTTGTCGATTAAAACTACGCAAAATGGTTCTGTCATTTTTAACTTTGGTATTCAATGACTACGTCATCTCTACCAAAGAGGGGCATCTGTAGACACCCCATTTTGTTTTGTTTTAATCAACAAATAAATTAGTGTGTTAAATCCATGTGAGAACCCCCTCTATCATTGATTTATATGTTTTAGGTCATTAATATCTTGATCTGACTTTACGGATCATCAATCGGGACAAAATAAGCTAGGGTCACTTCATAGCCCGGACCCTGATTCCATTCCGAGACCCGATTTCCGTAAATCGTTAGATCAATGGCAGATCATGACCTGGGTCTAACCATCCAAAACCACCTAACCTCTCCTCTCATCCTAACCATTCAAACCTCACCTAACCTCACCTAACCTCTCCTCCCATCATAACCATCCAAACCTCACCTAACCTCACCTAACCTCACCTAACATCACCTAACCTCACCTAACCTTACCTAACCTCACCTAACCTCACCTAACCTCCTATCCCATTCTCCTATAAATACCCTCTCATCTCACCAAAGAAAAGAAGGAAAAAAAAGAAAAGAGGAGAGAACCCCTCTCTTAGAAAATTCAAGCCCTTTCTCTAGACCAAATCCCTCTTCTCCATAAGTTTGCATGGAATATCGTCTACAAAAAGGTATGTCTTTTGGAATTTTATTTTCTTTTCTATATTTGTAGGATTGAGTGTTGTTTTGCGTATATTTTGGTTGATGTCATGTTTAATTTTGTACTAGTTTGGCCTTGGTCATGTTCTCACTTATGCTAAATATAATTAATGTGTCAGGGTCATTAGAACCTATTTGCAATGGGATGTTGAAATCATTGGCTTGTTAGGGAATTTAGATTTCTTTTGGGAAAACAATTCATTAAAAATTTTGAACATTTACAAGAAAGAAAACTTGAATTTTACATGAATTATCAAAACCCATTTAATTTGGCTTACAAAACCTCCATCTTTCAATTGATAACAACAGCCCCCACTCCAATTTGATAACAACAGCCCCCACTCAATCTCAAGAACCCAATATCCATACCCCACCTTGCCAAGTAGATAAAAACAACCCCTTTTTCAAACATCCCATTTGAATCTAATCTCAGGCCCATTCAAGCCATTTTTCATATTCACCGTCTTTTAATCACTAAAAAAATAAGAACTATCAAAAGAAAACATGGGGGTGCCAATATCATTCCCGTCATAGTGCTAGCTGTTAGACTTTAAACAGATTTTTCGACCTCTAAACAACAGAATCGTGGGAAATGGTTAACTACAAAGTCGTAGATATTTTCGTGCCGTTTCCAACGAGTATTCGTGCTAGATCAGACAGCGAGCGGTTAAAAAGTTAAGTCCAAAATGGTTGCGGCACACCTTTAGGCATTTCCAGTTTAATGTTGCTGTCCTTTTGTTTGCAACACAAATTCGAACCTCTAAATCACAGATTTACAAACAATGGAGAACTACAAAGTTGTAGCCCTATAAAAGATCTTTCCAACGCATGTTTGTACGTTGAATTTGGCCAAGCGGTTAAAGAGTTACGACAGTTTTAGTGGGCTGCATTTGTCAGATCTTTTAATGGTCAATGGTTTGTCGAATTTGTGCAATTGTCAAAACTTGGTTGTGTTAACGTCATTTTCCAAACCAAAATCGAAAGACATTAATCTAAAGTACATCCAACCTAAAATTAACAAAACTAAAATTCACCCATTTAAAATCCACTGATAAAAATCCGTTAAAAGCCATTAACCAAAAGACCACTAAAAATTTCAAATGAAACTAAAACCTTCTAAATAAACAACTTTAAAAGCTACCAAACACACTAAATACCTTCAGATAATAAAAGCTTCAAGAAAACTCTAAAAGTTTCCACAAACCCAAAAGAATTCGAGATTCCCAAGAGCCGGTGGATTCAAAATTCCTTTAGGAACCCTTAGAGCCCAATTTAGGAACACTGGTGTCGTGTCGTGTCGTGTCCTAAGTTTTAGGGAGTCTTAGGTTTTAGGGAGTCCTAGAGTCAGGAGTCCGGCCTCATCACGGACGCTTGCTATGTATAGCAACCGTGCCATAGGTCTAGTTACACTAGTCACCCAATCTTTCCCTAGGACAAGCCTAGTAAACTAGGATGTAAGGCAAACCTGCATTAGTCTAAGGGACCATTTGCATTTAGATGAGAATCATATAGCATCTTAGATGAAATCCTAAGATAATAAAATCTTCAACTTGAATTAAATAACTTCTCCTAAAACTGTTGAAACAGTCAATCCCGTCTAGGTCGGTGTCTTAGTTGAGTTAGGCATATGTAACTTAGCTTAGGTGCACCGAACTACGTCGACTCTGATCCCAGTGAGGCTTGGGTACGTAGGCAGCTTGGATGTCTGATGGCATACCACCCGCGAGTCGGCACCACAAACAAATTGTGGTGTTTTGTATATTAATTTTCTTGTAAATGCTTAATCAAATCACTTAGGACTTTCCATGAAATTAGAATTTTAGGAGAACTTTCACTTAGATTGAATCCAGACAAATTAATAAATCAAGATACACATTTAGGATTCACATTGAAATTAGATCATAGGATGCATGTCACTTAGTTCGCACATTAACATAGAGTTGAATGAGCCATTTAAAATAAATTTAAAAGAGTTAGCTTTTGGAATCGAAGACCGATTATCGGGCAAGAATGGTGCATGTGGTGGATAACTCCCCATACCTTCCATTCTCGTAACCAGGTAGCGAGTCTAGATTTCTGGTTAATTACGGGTCCTAGATCCCACATCTAGGTGGCGACTCTGTCAGTCTCTTTCGTGTGGAATTCGGATTGCCTTAGTGATCCCAAGTTCACATAAAAGACGAATTCAAATCAATATTAAAATGCACACGCCAATCGCGTGGATACGAGAGACCAAGAGAGAGAGAGCGGCGGCTCGCGCCCCACACCCCTCTCGCGGGATCAGGGTACCACACTAATGCTTATCAAATTAAATGAAAGACCGTCAACGAGCAAAACATGTTCAACCTTAATGTCCTTAATTTTAATGGTACCTTCACCGAGGATTTTGCTTCTTGTATCATCCCCAAAGGTGACATTTCCTTGATGACTCATGGTGACAAATGCGAACTTGCTTACATCTCCCGTCATGTGCCTTGAGCAACCGCTATCCAAAAACCATTTGTCCTTTGAGGGTTTTCCTTTCAAGCACACCTACAAGAATCAAAGCTCATGTTGAAGTTTTAGGTACCCACTTTTTCTTGGGTCCTTCAAGGTTAGCAACATCATAAAGCTCATTCTTTTTAACCCACATAAATTTTGTTGCTTTTGATTTCTTAACATTGCATGCAAACCTTAAGTGTCCTATTTTACCACAATAGTGACAAGTGGGAATAAAGGCACTAGTGTTAGCATGGATGTAGGAGAAATTTCCTATAGCTTTATTTTTGAATGAGGCTTTTCCTTTAGAAAATGGTTGGTAACCAAGACCATTTTTTTCTAGAGAGACAAGCTTATTTTCAAGAATTTCATCTAGTTTATTTTTGCCACATGAGAATTTTTTAAATGTCAAATCAAGTTCTTTGCATTTCAAAATAAGTTTCTCATTTTCTTCTTTTAAGCTTTTGTTTTCAAAGATTAATTTGTCTACTTCTTCATTCAAAGCTTTGTTTTCCAAAAACAATTTTTCACTTGTATTGGTTTGCAAATCGAATTCCTTTTTCATGAACCCAAAATCCCTAGTGACATTTTGTAAGGACTTTTTCATTGTTTTGTTTTTGGCGAGTTGTAAATCCAAATTTTCATGAAGTTTTTCACAAGCAAAAATTAGTTCATCATTAGAGAATTCATGAGATATATCATCAACATCATTTACCTCGGATAAGGAGATGTCTTGTGTTACATCGGCGAGTCCCATGAAGCAAAGGTCATCTTCATCCTTTCCGTTGGATTCATTTCCGGATGAAGCACTCCCTTCATCCCAAGCCGCCGCACACAAAGCCTTTTTGCTATGTCTTCTATTCTTCCTATCCTTGTCATTGTTGTTGATGAGTGGGCAATTTGGCCGTATATGACCAACCTTGTTGCACTTATAGCATCTCATCTCCTCTTTGTTTGAGGGTCTATTTCTTCCTTGGCTAGAGTTGCCTCCTTTCTTGAATTTGAGAAATTTCTTGAATCTCTTGGTGAAGAGAGCAAGATCATCTTGTGTGTCTTCTTCACTCTCTTCCTCTTCACTCTCAACTCTTGCTTTGAAAGCTATTCCTTTCCTTTTTGTATCTTCCTTTTGTTTGTTTAAGGTTTCTCTTCCTTTTAAAATCATTTCATAAGTTGTTAAGGAACCTATTCAGTCTTCTAAGCCCATTTTTGATACGTCTTTTGCTTCTTCAATGGCGGTGACCTTGGGATCCCAATCTTTAGGTAAAGACCTAAGTATTTTGGTAACTAAGTCCTTGCTAGACAATTGTTTACCTAAGGATCTCAACCCATTTGTTATGTTTGTGAACCTAGTATGCATTTCGGCAATGGTTTCTTTTGAGTCCATCATAAATAGCTCATACTCTCTAAAGAGAAGATTCATCTTGGACTCTTTCACTTGATTTGTCCCTTCATGAGCTACCTCTAGCATATCCCAAATCTCCTTAGCGGTTTCAAGAGTAGAAACTCGATTGAACTCCTCGGGAGATAAGGCACAAATCAAGGCATTCATTGCTTTTGCATTGATAGTGGATTCTTTCATTTTCATCCCATAGTTCCATATCAACACTAGGTTCAT